>NC_142177.1:34708399-35380899 GCF_026936395.1 Plectropomus leopardus
AAGATTAACTGGCCAACACAGGGTGTCTCAGGCCATTGAAATGCATAGAAGACAGAGACCTGCTGCTTCAAGACAGTCTCATGTGTCAGGTCTACAGAGTCTGAGGGGCATTTGAAAGGTTTATGTGACACTATTGTTTGGAAACTAAATTTGGGAGATGTTTAAATGAAAAGCAAAAAAAAAAAAAAAAAACAAGGGCTGGGCAATATTCCGAACCCCTTTTTCTTGACACAAATATAAGAAGAACCAAATATTTTAATATCAAACTTTTAAGTGAAAAGTGACTTTGTGTTCCCTGTCAACAAGGCCCACAACAGTAAGACTGTGCAAGGATGGCTTAAAAGCAAAAAACAGACAAATAGGTCTTAAAGTCAGCAACCCATTACTGTCTGCAAAGTAAGCTGTAAAATAGGCTGTTTGCACACATTACAACTACTATATTTTCACAGTTAAAACACAAAAAAAATTGAAAGGCAAAGATAAATTCAATAAATGAATTAATTCAATTAGTTTTTGCCTGGTAATAATTAATAATTGATAGCTAACAAAACTGTGACTTAACTGCATTTGAAAATAAACATATTCATTAAATATTCCCAGCGAAACAAACAAATCACATTTTTTGCCCTCCCAGATTTCATCCTTATTACTGATGACATCTTGGATTTTCTGGCTCTTATTCTGCATTAATGTTGCAAGAAACTATGATTCCAATTTGAATAGACTCACATATTTCTAATTACTCTGGTATACTGTAATACCGTGATACCGTCCGAGACCAGTACAAGCCTCTGGCCAATTTACCAACTTTGTCTCTATTTTCTTTTTTCCTTTTTCTCTCTTTTCCATTCACTCCTTCATTTGACTTGTTATCTGTTCCATCTTCCCTTCCTCCGTCTTCTTTTCACTTTGCTTCCTTTTGTTCTTTCTCTTCTTCCATTTGTTACATCCTTGTCAGCGCCCACTTCCCTCTGTCTCTTTCTTTGTCTTTTATTCTTATCTCTGGGAGTTTTCTTTGTACTGCTTTTAACTTGCTTGTATGATTGCTGTAAATTCTCACAGTTTTCTTTGTTGCTTTCTTGTGCTTCTTGTGTGTTTGAGCGAGGCGGACCATTAGAGCCGAGTGAAATCTTAGCTGTTGAGAGGGTTCAAGTGTCATCCCTCCAGTTGGCTTCTCCCCTTAGCCATCAATTGATTTCCTGCATGATCATTACTTCAGCCTGAAAAGCTGTTTGCCCATAGTGAACAACTGCCTCGAATTACCACTGCTTGACACACATGAGGATTTCAGGAAGAGTATGGACTTTGGAAAAGGCAACACAGGGTTTTCATATAGAATAACTGGGGACGATTCGGTTTGTTAAACAGGTTTAAGATGCACTGAAAGTAATGTACATGCGTCTGTTTTTTTTCTGTTTTCCCTCACTATGAGAGATTGGTGCAGAAAAGACTTTGTTTCTTGGAAAAAGTTGGCGAATATAGCTGCATGCTTTGGAATCAGCTTGACCCAGTTGGACGGGCCAAGATGTTGCAGGCAGCATCTCACGGACTATTATATTATGATGATCATAGACCTCCTTAAATACCTGTCACCTGCATTAAGGTTGTTTTGAAGGATCCTAATAGCGTCAGTCAAGAGCTCATCAGAAATATGAATGAATGTCAGTGATTTTAAGTTTATGCCCGTACACTGTCAAGTTGACTCTACTTAAAATAAACCTGAAAAGCGTTTTTTTTTAAATATATATAACAATAAATCTTCATTTATTTTTACTTAATATCTAATTAAGTTTACTCAAAATTTAGCTGCACGTACTTAATTTCGTGAATTTGTTGCAATTTAAAAATGCAAAATGAAATTACCTCGTTCTTTCTAACTGTTACCAACTTCAGTAAACCAATTTAGTCGGAGTGAACTTTATCATCACAAAGAGGATTTTTCCAAAGGTGAAATTAGGTGATCTGTGAGCTCTGTTTTGTTAGCATGTTTAAAAAATACAAATACGACTAACTAGAACTTCACCTGGCAGAACGCAGATATATAGCACAGTAAACTGGGTTTATTGAAGACTGATTTAATTAAACTTGTCACTTTTAAGTTGCAATAACTTCACAAAATCAAATAACTAAATTTTAAGTAAAATCAACAACATTTAGACATAAAGTAAACAATATTTAAGATGAATAGTGTTATTTACTTACTTTCTTCAAGGCAATGGGTGTGCTATATTTTTTATGTAAAATCAGCTTGTCAGTTTTTACAGTGTCCAACACCCTGCTGCTGATTCCAAAGCATACATTCATTTCTTTCCAACTCATTCCAAGGAACAAGCATTGGATAATTTGCTCATGTTGTATGTTGGACCAGGATGAAGTGTTCTTGATTGTTGGAAGTACTCTTGAATTAAACATAGCCCTTTGTCTTACTTCCACTGATCTCGAGTTTTCATGTGAATTTAGCTCAAATTTATTTAGTACTGATCTGAGCGAGTACACGCTGTGTTTTCAAAGCTATAAGCCAATAAGGGCATCTTCTCTTGCAATTATACTCCCTCGCACACACAACGTAATTTAATCTTACATAAACCATCACAATTTCTCAAACACACATTCATTGTCCCTCACTTAAATTATCCTGCGCTGTGTGTAAAAAGAAATTGGTTGAGTGTTTTACATTGTCAAAGTTTCTTTGCAAACTCATTTTGTCTCATATACATCATCACAGTGTCTCAGGCACACATCATTACACTACTTTACACACACAACGATTGTCTCTGACTTACACTATCACACTACTACACTGCGGCACACACACTGCAATTTCTCTCATGCAGACAACATCACGTTTTCATACACACTGCTACCTTACAAGAGAGTAGGGGTGTAACAACATTTTGCATTTGATTATATGATTGTGGCATTTAAAGGAGATGCTCATTCATGTATTTATTAGACTGAAAGAGCTGAAAGAGCTTATGCAATGTAGCAAACTCACCACTCACACACAACCTCAAGGTTCCTAGTTTTTTTAAGTTTTTCACAAGGTTTTTCTAACATGTAGAAAACATGTAAGAAAGAAATCAACCATTTTGCTTTTCCCAGATTATAAAGAGCCAATTTCAGCAGGACTATAATTCCTGCTTTGAACAGAAAACAAAGGCATCAATTATGTTTTCGAACACTTAAAAATTTAAAACACTGGGTGATTTTTCTGACATTTCAAAAACAGAATTGTTTCTTTTGTTTGTATGTGTTTAGAAATGCAATACTACATTTTAATATTTTGTAAAGAGCTTTTGTTTACTATGCTGTAAAGAAGACTAAAGAAGATGGCTCACTTAACTCAATCATTGCTCAAAGCGAAAACTGATCATACTTTGTGATTTTAGTTTAGATAATTGAATTAATTAGTCATCATAAAGTAAAAACAATCGTGGAAATGTATCAGGAATTTCTACTTTTTTGCTGCAATAATAATATTAATAATAATAATTAAAATAAATCAATAATAAGAATAATAAGAATAGCTTTGATTTATATAGTGCCTTTAAAGAGCCCCAAGGACACTTTACATAGAGTAAACTAACAACATACGTGCAGAACTGCGACACACTGTACCGTATCAAACAGAATCATGAATTTCATGTACTCTTGCACCCCTTCTAGAGAGACTTATAGTCAATGTGTGAGAGTATGATGGCGTCTGTAGGAGAGAATGATGGTGTTTCTGAGGAAGTATAGCCATGTGTCTATGATTTATAGCTCAGATTATAGTGTGTGCACGGAGAGTATGATTGTGCAGAGGGTACAGAAGTGTGTGTGGGAGAGTATAGTTGTGCCCGTGCAGGTTTATTATAGAGTCTGTGAGAACGGTATGAATAAGGCCTAAATGGTCTGTCATACTTTTACTGCTGCTACATAATCCTTGGTGGAAAAACATTTATTTCACTTTATGTGCATTTGCATTCAAAGTAGAGAAAGCAAGGAGCTTATAAAGGAACAAAGACACAAAGAAACATCAGTGAGAACAAAGAGCGTAGTTAGTTGTGTTTATGACATAAAAGAGAAGTCGTAGCTATAAATGAAGTAATTAGTATCAATTCAAAATAAAATGCAATACAATACAAAAATTCTTTTAAAAAATGCCATTTGGTGAAAGACTCATTTATATTGCCTTAAGAAGGTGACAGAACATTTTTTAGGTAACACTTTATGTGGATAGCCCGCCTAAAGATATATTTGTGGAGCTTGAACTTTGTTTTATTCTGCAGATGTTTAACAGATTACCAATGTGACAACACATGAAGATACTGACATTTTGTCAGAATAATTTAGCTGAACTTGAAATATTCATTCGACCTTTGCAGCGTAGATTGAGCAAATAGTTCAAGTTCAACTAAATTATTCAGAGAACATATTGTGACATATACTCCAAAACATCCACAGACAAAGTGAAGCAGCTGAATTGTTGTTCTCAACTATTAAACTGTTAAAAATGTCACAATGCTCTATAAACTATCTGTAGGTGGACCATTCAAAAAATGTATTGACTTTTCTTACAATGTGTCAATGAGTTAAACAGAGTCACTGGAAAGATGAGATCTGAAGCACACGGTTTTAGGAGGAGCTTTTTTGTGTCCTCCAGATTTCATCTTCTGGGTCCTGACTCAGTTGATTTTATTTTTTTTTTCTGGTTTGCGTAATTATGGAAAGAAGAAAAGACTGAATGGAAAAATATTTGTGATTCCAGCCCACTGCCCCAGTTCTAAAATTTCAAATTCCTAATCACTTAAAATAAATTCATCATACAAGTAGTTTTTCTATGGTGTGGAGGGGGCACCTGGCAACTAAAATGTAGATCAGAAAAGTAAACAACTGTATTGACTGAGTAAGAAAACTATACATTTAAAGTGTGTTAATCATTCTTTCTGTGGACCATGACCTTTGATGCCAAAATGACATAGATGCCAAATCTGGAATCTCAACTTCTAGGTCTCCCCATTCAAGTTAACAGAGCAATAAACTCGAAGTTAGCCACATGGCTAAATCTTCCAAGTCTTGTGTGTGTTTGCTCTATGGGCACAATGAAGTTGAAAACCCAGGTAATTTCAAACAGTGGAAATTTGGCTTTTTTGGCTTAATGTGCCACCAAGCCACATTCAAAGAAATGAATGGGGCCTTGCCTTAAATGCTGCATCTTGTTCTTTTTATTCATCCATGCAAAGTGAATATACAAGCCTACACAGATGCTGTCTAAATTAAATTATTCGACTTTTTAAATTTAGCTTTGGTTCTTATTCATGATAATGGCTGAAAATATGGGAGGAGCGATAATATAATTGTATTTATTAAATATTATGGGAAAATAATAGGTAGCAACATTTAAGTTACTCTATCTTTGGGCTGAGTTGTTTAACAATGGAAAATCATACAGCTTTCTGCAATGGATTGTGAAGTGAATGGCCATAATGGGTACGTTTTCCAAGGGCTGGCTATTTGTAGTTGAATGTCAAATGTGGTCAGAAAAAGTGTGGGAATTTGAGTGTAAAAAAGGTATTGTATTTTGAAAAGGAAAACCTTGAAAAGACCCACATTTGCAGAGCTATGTTGATTAAAAAGAGGCTCTACAGAATGTACTATAATTCCTGGAAAAGCTCTACTGTATTTGCTGCTCCAAAAGGCTCTAAATGAATCTTAGTGTACTGCTTGCCCTAGAGGTAACATATTGGAGGAAGAACAAGTTTCTGAGATATATGCAGGAGCAATGGGAAGCATGAAAAGAAGTTGAAAAGCCTGCTGCAACTTCAGATTCACTTTTCAACACATTCTGTCATCACACATAATGAATCCCGTATAGAAAATCACTTCAATTTTCATCTGGTGCAATCAGCATGATTTCAGCACAGAACTGGACAGACAGAGTTATTGACGTTTCAAATTGCTGGGGGCAGTACCACTTTTGGGTTTGCCTCTCTATTACTCTCTCCCGCTCACTGTAATTACAATATGCTCGCTATCATTTTGTGCATGTTTGAATTGCACATCTAAGAGGAGCTACAACAGTTCACTGGTGGAGCCAACCATTAAATGTGCTGTGAAATCAAATGCTCCGTCCTGTCCGCCCGGACCCCAGACCCAGGGCTCAGTCGGTAGGACTGACGTTAATAGATGACTAGCCTCAACGGCAGAGCTTTACAGCAATAACTCATCAGTCAGCTCTCAATCCTGGTGTGGATGTGCACACCCTTACCCCTTTGTACCTACGATGTGTGTGACTGATGACTTGTGCAGCCCTGCCAATGCAGAGCCGGAGAAAAGAAAGCCTCGTCATTTTCTACTCAGGAGTGAAACTAGCTCCTAACCACCATTAGAACCCTAGGTTTTCTGTGACCTCACATCACCTCTGGAAAATTCACCTCTGCAAGCCAAGAAGCACGTACTGGACTTTGACCTGAGGGGCTGGAAAAGTTGTTGAGAACAAATTCAAAACCTGCTGGACGACAGTACGGGGCATAGTTCCACAAAGTACAAACACTAAAACCCATTTAAGTTTTCTGTAGGAGCAGTTGGCTTTAAAAAGGTTTTAAGTGCTCCATTACTACGTAATTACCTCAATCAGAAATCAAAATAAAATAAAACATCTCAGAATTTATCTTATCGTAACATGAGTCTCTGATAAAAGAGACATTTTGATAAGAAGGTTTTTCGCCATAACAGAACGCTTGTGCAGTGTCTATCTAAAACACGCTGGAACAGGGCGATTGCTTGGCCTTTGGCAGAGCTGCTTGCAGCTTTTCCCGAGGATGGCTCATACAATCAACTTCACTCTCAACACTGCAGTAAAATGGTCAGGGTTTTTTAAAACCCAACCCAACCCTGCTTTGAGAGCCACCCCGCCCCACCCGACCCATACACATCAATCAATGACCTGAACCTGAACCTGAACCGCAAACTGGAGCTGAAAGTTTCTGTTAATGGCCCACTTGCTGTTGGCTATATTGTGTGTCATTATCAGTAAATGTAACAAAATAAAAAATCTGTTTTCTGCTTTAAAAAAAGTAAAAAAGGACAGAAAGACAATAAGCACTCGCCAAACTATTAAGTAGTTACATCTTCAGACTATGATCTTGGGCGCACAGCTGATAACTTGCGTAGTTTGTTTACACAAGTGCACAGCTAACAGATATAGAGGATTGTTTACACAATGTTATAAAGGTGAATATTTAAAGGATCCACTATGGACAGAGAGACTCTTGCTTACTTTAATGACATGGTGTTAGGCCTACATATTTGCAATGGGAAATGTTTTTACCAGACATTATGATCAGAGGGATCTAAATATGTCCAGACCTTAACAGATTTTCCTAATCAAAAGCCAAATCAAAAAATCTGAGTGCAGCAGCGCTGATGAGAAAGCTGCTTGTTGTGTGGGAGCGACGGAGTGACAGAGAGGAGACTTATAATTGCACAATGTTTCTGTAAATTATCACAACCTACTCAGAACACTGCTTTATCACCTTATGACTCAAACCGCCCAACCTGCTGGTCAACACACGGGACATACGGACTGTGGGTTGACCCGTGCATCACTAAAAAGGACAACAGCTCTCTTTATACTTAGATGAGTGAGTTTTGAAAGACAGTAGTCTAAGTAATCAGAGTCTTTGGTATTGACCAACAACCCTATCAATCCCCTGTAGATCCATTATGGTCATTTTGTTCAACGGGGCAGCAGAGATCACATCTCATTATTCTAACGTGCACTTTAAATACAAAATCCAAGGCAACAATTATATTCTGATGAGGCAGCCGCCGTTTGTGCAACATATGCAGCAGATGAGTCACAGCTGCTGATCGGTTGACGTGGTCAAGGTGCGAGGTATTAGGGGATGTGAAGGACAGGATGTATTAACGGAAAGCATGATGAGCATGACCCTTCCAGCAGAGACAAAAAGCGACAACAAGTACTTGGCACCAGCCCCTCACACTGATTGACTTGTCTCCACAGTGGGTGAGATAAGTCTCTGTCAACGCTCGGCACCTTGTGCCAACACTGGACCATTAACGGTGTTGTTTTTTCCACACAGCATTAAAATGCAATCAGGGTGACTTATTGTGGTCAGTTGTGCATTGAGACAGGATCACCACCAACTTTTCAGACCATTTACTCGATGCTGAACTCCAATTACAGTGAAGGTCAACTTAATGTCCATTTGTTCAGATGTCTGTACCTGCTGTAGACGTGGCCGGGCTGAGGAGTCAGATAACATTTATGTCCTTACTATATATCAACCTTTTGATCTTCCTTAAGCTTATAATTTCTGTGTATTTACATTTGCATCCAACACAATTACTGAATTTATCAGACATATTTTAAATACTAAAAAAATAGATAAATAATTTTACAAAAAAAAAGCTAAAAAAAAAAAAAAATCTAGATGAACAATAGGTTATATGAGCAAAATTAACACAATTACATTTAGATTCTTGTTGTTTAAATCAATAATGTCACACAGTATGAACTAACCACATGAGTAATGGGTAACACTGGTAAGGTGTACCACAACCAGATAAATTACAAAGGAAAAAAATCAAAAATAAAGACAATCAGTAACTACCAGCTAAATGAACAGCTAAGAAAAGTTCACTGTAAAGGATCATATTGGAAATAATATTTGTATTTGAGAGCAGACTGCCAGATGTAAATGTCAATGCTATAAATATTTCCTCGACATTACAAAGATTGTTGGCATTATGGTGTGAGAGCCTGCCACTTGACTTGCATTCAATCTCTATAAACAGATATCTGTATGCAGATATCTGTAGGCAATGGGACCCTTTTTTGGTTATTAGAAGTGTTCTAGTTTCATTTTGAAGTCGAGTAGTATTGACTGATAATGTTTGGGCAGGTTTTGGTTGTCTGCATTTGTCTGTCAGTGTGGAGTGCAAAAGAGGCAGAACATATTGGCCGAAATGCAGCCTATCATCTGATGAAAATTTAGCTTTTTATTTGCTTTTTATTAATTTATCCACATTTAAATGCAGTTATTTGTTTCTAGAGATCGGCTGAAATATTGTCTGGATCTTTTTCAAGTTACTTATTGAACTTTGAACAAGGATTAGCAAAAAGAGGAAAAGTCTTGCCTCAGATATTAATTTCCTACACTGAAACACCTGAAATATTGGCCTTTTATTGGACGATTGACTGGTGTTTAACCGTCTTTAGCTTCCAGTTTGTTTTAGGTTTGTTTGTTTTTTTAATAAAGGCTACTAAATGCATACATATTTAATAAATAACAATATTACATCACTTTCTACCATCCTGGATGGACATGAGTGAACTGTATTAAATAAGCAAGGCATTGTTAAAGGGCTGATTTTTTTGTGTAAAAAAGCAATTGAATATATGGTATTAACTTGGATTTATTAGTAAAAAGAAAGATTCATGTATGTCATGTAGAGTGTTGTATGCTGCGGGGAGGGTGGGGTGGAGACTATGTGAACTGTCATAGTAAATGAAATGGATCTGTTCCATAATTTCACAAATGATATTGACATGTTCTTTGCTTTCACTGACATATTTTCTAACAGCTTAAACTTACTGCAGCTTTTATTTGGGCTGGCTCAAGGAGGACTGGTCATTTACCAAACAAAGCTGGACTTTCAGTCTCCGTTAGTCTCCATGTTTCAGTGTCCTTGGGTAAGAAACTAAGTCTAACAATGCTTCCAATGGTTATCTAATGTTAATCTCTTGAGCAGGTGGAACCTTGTGCGGTAGCTTGGCCACCAGTGCATAAACCTGTGTGTGAATAGGTACTTGTGTTGTACAGGTCTTTAAGTGGTCTTGGATAGCACTATATAAATGCAGTCAATTTACCATAATTTGCAGTTTGAATACCTCCCATTTGAATCATCACAGCACCAATCTTCAGCAACAAAAGTACCATAACCTCTGTTTCTGCTAAGGCAAGGTTCAAAAGATTATCATATAACTGTGAGCAAGGTAACAATCAGTACTGATTATAATTTTAGACCAAAATCTTCTCTATCAGCCATGGCTTGGTATGGGTCAATGCTTGGACTCCATTCCAACATACAAACAATAAAAGCTGCATATAGCTTTTTTTTTCTGTTCCTACAAACTCTAAGTCAAAAGTGAAAGGGCTTTTATGTTTAAAACTCCTTCTAATTAGAATGATCTAAATATTTGATCCATATCATATTTCCACATGTTTAAAATGCCCTGTTCTCTTATTATAGAAAAAGTTGTAAATGTCCACAATGAAATCTCTATAATTTTGTCTAATTATGTTTTATATCTTTATTACTTAATGTTATCACTGAAACTGACACTTTTCTGTAATCTATAATTGACTGATCCATTTACAGCTCTGTTCGGAGTATGATCTCCTGATGGCAAAAGCCACTTTTCACATCTGCGAGATACCCAGCTGGTTGTCGTCATTTGCGAACGGGTCCAGACTGATCATTGGCGGTGTTATAATATGCCCCCAGACTGCCAGACGACCACAGCAGGTACCATCTGCATGATAGGGGTACCTGTTGCGTCAGCATGATACGCCGCTGGAAGGCGTTAAATTAAAACGCTGCCGGGTACGACATATTATACCAAGCATAAAGGACCCTATAGGTCAGACGGAGGGGCATTGTGTGTTTGCTGACGTCCTACCATTGGTTGCCATGTGCATTTGTTGACGATGACATCACGGTCGGGGCATCATGGGACGTCAATAGCAGATATAGAAGGATACCTAGAGCATATTCTGTAGACGTGGAAGTCCATTGCAAAGTGGCAACATGTGACGACTTGGGATAAGAACATGTTGCTCTTATTACTTTGTTTTTGTTGTTTTGTGTTGTGGGGTTTTTGTCATTGCTGGCCATTTGTTTGTTTTTCTCATATTTGGTATTGTTTAATTATTCTTTTGTTTTTTGTTCAATTTTATGTCTAATTGTGCTTATAATGTATTGTTTTTTATTAAGGACCTCCTTGCAAAGAGATGCTACATCTCAAGGGAATATTCCGAAAAAGAGAATTTCCTATATAGCTGCAGGAGGCAATTCAGTTTAAGTTTCATTACAAAACTATAACTTAATAAAGATTTAAGCACATCTTTCATGGATTCTTTGCCATCATTGTCGTCAGACAGCAAATACATTTATGTGATTGAGTAGGTCTCTAAAAGCCAGTCTCTATACAATACATCTTGAAATCAGGAGATTTACTGGGAAATGGAGTGAATTTAATCCACACCATTTAAACCCTTATTCTTACTGTATGTCATGAAAATCTGAAATGTGGCTTCACCCAGAGACAACCATCTTTGCTAATGTTAATTGTTATTATCGAGTCTAGGTAATGTGTTTGTTTGTTTTCCACCAAATTTGCCTCCAGTGTATTTTACTACATTAGGCTAGGTCATTTTCATAATCCTATACAACACCAATAATGAACAGGGAAATGGCAAACATATCAAAATTGCACTTTATTTATAAAAATAGCCTTAGGATCTACATGCAGTGCAGTGTTTGTTTAGCATTAGACAGAGTTGTATTGTACATCACCACTGTGTGTATTTGAAAGACAGAGTGCTTCCAAATTGATGTCGGAAGTACATAAATTTTATTATGCAAATACATCCTTTGTCCACTGTGGCCTAACAACATGATTTATGTTAGTCCAATCTCTTTGATTATTAATTGTTTTACAATGGATTGTTATGAGACCTGACTTGAGTTAATTACAACAAGGATATGAATATCAAAAGGATCTCACTTCCACCAGAAAATGTTGAATGAGCTGCGCTGTAATCAGCGTCTTCAGACGTCTTTAACAGGTCTCATAGTAAGATGTGCTTAAGGGTCTCTCTGGAGATTGAGAAAGGTGCCACTGATTTTCAGAATCGATAGTACTGTGGATTATTTTCCATGGTGGTTCAAGCTCATTGATTTGCCAACCAAACATGCTGGTGTAAGCCTGTCATCCCCAAAGGAATGAAACAGAAATGGATTCTTTGAAATACAAGTTCTTTCTTATCATCAGAAAAGCATGACTGTGTTACTCTGTATGATTTTTGGATCATTTTAAGCATCTATTATATTGTGTGTGTATTTATGAACTGCTGGTGCATCTATTACCCTCCATTTTATCCTTGTCTATCCTTTTCTATAGGTGTGTTTAAATGGACCCTGTCATTACACTAATGATCATAATAACCTCAGAAATTTCATTCAGATTGAGAAAGGTGGTGTATACCTTTCATTATCCGTTCAATAAGTATATATTAGTGTCTAATAACCAAACAAACACCTTTTCTGATCATTTCTCTCAGGCTGCTGAAATAAATGTTCTTTCTGTGTATGTTTACACTATGCTGAGGTCATGTTGTTGCTGTTTCTACATGCCTCCCTCTGCTGATTTTGACAGAAGATTGCTTAAATTTAAACAATATTTAGTGCTACATTTTGATGTGAGCAAAGCAAAGGTGCCATATAATAAAACATAAGGCATCACAAGCTGCAGTGTCCTCTCTCGCTCAACTTCCCACCTTGTTTGGAAGTGTTGTCATCGTAAATATGAATTCATGAAAGCAGACTCAAAACAATACTAGATACATCGCAAATTTAATGTTAGTTTTTTAATATGCAGATTGTTTTTATCTGCAAGCTTAATTTCTGACATCAACTGAGTATAAGATCATATCAGTCTGATAACAGTGTCTTTTCACCCTCCAGAAATAGTTTTATAATAACAGTAATAGTATTTTTAAGAAAGGAATCACAAGTTTTACTGTGGTTTTAACTTTTAATGTATCGCATATAAATATATTTAAATTTCTGTCTTTGCGGTTGAAGAGCAACGTCGGCAGCACTGCAGTGAAACTGGACTCAGCAGCGACAGAGAAAAGAGATTCTTTGTTGCCAGATCTCATGAGAGTGTGCAGCTGAGGCTGAGACATGTCTTGAACAAACTTGCTTTTTCCCTGACTTGTCTGTCTGAAAAATTTCATTTTAGTTCTCAAATGTTTGGGCGACATGTGGCTTGTGCAAACTGGGTCCGATAGTTAATTCAGTCACTGTATGGGGCAAAAGAATTGGTCATAATCTGTACTAATATTCACTTTTCCCACTGAAATGAATAGAATGCCGCTAGTCTCCTAAAGGGGTGGGGCAGTGGCAAAACCCATGTGACATATACAGGAAATTAATCTAAAGTGGTGCACGCACCACACACGGCACGCCCACAACTCTTTCCACGTGCCTCCCTCTGCTCTCTTAACAGCGAATCATTCACAAATTCAAAAAAAATTAAGAACTACGCTGGTGTCGAGTTTGTCGATGGCCTCTGATTTAGGAATTTGATTTTGAAACAGTTTCATTACAGTTAGCAGTAGCTTGCACATGAGATGTTCAGGAAACATTGGTAAATTGTGGTGCCTACTGATAGTCTGCATGTGGGGTGTTTAAGGGGCATCTAAAATATGTCAAAACAGAAAACGACTCGAGTTACACTTACATTATTTACTACTAAATTGTATTAACAGGCAAAACCACTTCTTCTCCTTCTATACTTAAGGTTTTGAACAAACTGAATTTGTGAAAAAAGAGAAAAAAGTCTGTTATATTTCCTGCAGATAAGATGTTTCAAAGGGGGCAGAGCCACTTTGCGCAAAAAAGTTAGTTTCTGATTAAATGCTTTTGGTTATGTAAATGCAGATAACTTTATTTAGAGTTCATTTAAACAGTTCGATTGTCTAAACACGTTGATTTCACTCAGATTGAAGAAATACTGTCCTGGTTTTAACCGCCGTGAAAGAATGAAAAAATAATACTTTATTTACTGTATTCAAGCTGCAATTCCACCTTTGACCACAAAGTGGGTTGCAATGGCCAGAACAAAACACACACAGCAAGTGGTGCTGTGTGTGTTTTCACACATGGACTCCACGGGCAGAAGAAGAAGCAAGTCAACTTTACTTTTAAGTATTTTTGTGCAAAAGGGGCACGGGCAGTGGATGAATGAGACAAAGGGCTTCTTCAGTCTCTACCTATGGAAATTCTCAATGCCCATGTGCAACTTCAGATTGATTGGGCAACCCAGCAAAAGAAAAGGGATGCAGACAGACAGACAGACAGAGTTTTCTTCATTTCATTGAAGGATGTCGCTCTAGAGTGCTGTAAAAGTCGCACTGAATTCTGGTATAGGTTGCATGGCTGCTCAGACTGAGGTTGTATTTCAAAAAATCAGATCTGCATCTGATTTAGAACCACATTTGAAAGTGGCCCAAATCTGATTTGGATAGATCTGATTCCATGTGATTTGGGCTGTTCACACTGTCATTAAACAATCACATCTGGGTCACATATGGGTGAAAAAAAATCAGAATCGGGCTCCGTGGGCCCGCAGTGTGAATGTAGCTTAAAAAGCATGCTGTAGCAATATTTTCTCTGTATGTGCAGTGAGTGTTCATGCTAACTTGTTCATTTCATGGTATTAACATTGTCCTAAAATATAAGAAAATATGAAACCATAACAGTTTCAATCAGTGGCAGAGTCTGTGATGAGCTTCAAATTACCATCATTTTGTTCTCACATAACAGTGAGCTCAAAATTGTACCCTGTTGTCATGGGTCTTTTTGCTAAACAACAGGATGCTGAAAACAGATATTTAGCTGGTGAATACTCAAGAGCTGAGAAGTAGCAGTTCTAACACTAACTTACTACAGGCTTTCTTACTCTGCGGTGACATCTGGCTCTGGCTTAAAGAATAAGGCTGGTGATATTCTTTAGTTTTGTTTATCATCAACAAATCTCATGAAAGGACTACAATCCATGAGTGCGTCTCTTTACTTTACTTTATACTTTGCATCATCCCCTCCCACAGTCTGTGGCACTCAGCCAGAAGTCCATTCATTGGCACTGAAAAAGGATGTATACTTTCACATTTCTTGAAGGCTCAGTAATTTCCTAAAACAGCTGGGCACTGTAGTTTTTACCAACACATTCAAGAAGGAGTAAATATTGCTATTTAAAGACTATTTTCAGCAGCACATTTGATGCATGAGTTATAGCAGTAGGATGTATGTTAGAGTGACTAAATGAGGAGAATACTAATGAAGAAACATGTCACTCTGTGCAGCACGGGTTCATTGATGTGTTTTTCATAGTTTGATACAACAGTGAAGATTTATGGCACAGAGATATAAGCTGCAGTATACAAACATTCAGATATGCAGACAGTAGTTAATGTGCACAATTATGGGTTGGTTTGGGGTTTATTTTAATGGGATTAAATGACATAACCCAAAATATAGTACATCTCCAGACAGATTCTTTTGCAGCACTCCTTAAAAGCTTCTGTTAAGTATTTTGAGTTTATAATAAAATGTGCATCATCATGCAAAAAGTGTGCCTTCACCCTTCACTGTCATGCTAGAAGTGCACAGAGACATCATTATCTGGATCTGTTTAACCAACAAAATTTTTTGTTTCTGTATCTGAATTTGGATAGCAAACCCTGAGTGGGCGTACTCTATGCCGGAGGTTACGTTAAACGTGGCAAATGTTGTATAATGCAATGATCGGGCAATGATTTTTTTTGTGGCCTCAAAGCATCAAATTGTTTTAATGTCATGTAATTAACATCTTTTCAAATGTCTAGAAAGTATGTTAATATATACCAGACCAGCTAAGACACTCCCTGAAACTGGCACGTAGCAGATGACATAAAGAAGACTGATACAAATAACAAGTTAAATGTTAAATGGATGAATTTTGACTGATTTTCTTTTTCATATTTTGACTGAGTTTTCTTGTAGAGGCACTAACACGTAGCCTATAGCTGATAAACTAAAGGTCCTAAGCTTCATTCTGATGTATAATTTGCAAAGGTTTGAAAGAAATCCAGCTGCCACTCTTTTATATCGCTTCTCTAGCACATGACATCTCCTCATGCTGCTGCACTCTCAGCCCACTGTGCGCTGACTCAGTGGGAGCGAACTACAGAACAAAGCGATTACTTTCCAGTAGGAGTAGTAAATGAACGGGCCAGCTGGAATCGAATTTGGGCGGCTGTAAAGGACTAAGCCTGTATGAGGTGTACACCTTACCAGGTGAGCTAGAGGTTGCCCCAGCTAGTTTTTAAATTTGTGGCCATCCACATTGATTCAATTTGTCGAAAAACAATGCAAAAACATGTCAATTTATTTTTCCCAAAATAACAATGAACAGACTGGGTAGAATAAATATCTGTTTCAATGGCATTATTTGTGTTTTCCCAAATAGCTGAATGCTGATTTGGGTACATCCCTGGTTCATGCAAAGCCAACCTAGAATGGGACTATAAGCTTTGGTTTCTGGCATTATGGTAAACTAAATACATCAGTATGGCAAGCGTTTACATTAGCATGCTAACATGTGAGCATGACGTTCACAACACGGGTGAGTGTGATGATACGAAGCTGAGGCTGATAAAAAACAGTGAAAGATGTCAGAGGACGGCTGAGGCTGATGGATGTTGAGCCGAACTTTACCCGGTAGATTTGCAAAGTCGTGCTGAGATTGTCTGCGAAGTGTGAGATTTGCTAAAAGGTCTTCGTTTCTACTCTGCTTCATAACAGGCTGGTTCTACTGTTAAGAAATGCACTTTTTGTTCAACAATGAAAACTCTTAGTTCTGTACGTCAATGTCAATAATACACAAAACTCAGAAAAATCATTCTATTTTTTTAAATGTATGTTTTTGCCCACTTACATTTCATTTATTATTTATTTCCAAGGGATGAGAATAGCTCCACAGAAACTTTTCAATAAGGTTCTCTGAAGTAATTTGCCACTGCCACTGCACTGCTTTGTCATTATGTTCCACACAGACTATTCCCAGCTGTTTTCTTTCCTTAATGGGATGCCTCACACACGCCTTGTCTTAGATGACACGGCATGCTGCTCTCTCCTCCCTGCCTACACTGTTGATTCATTGGCTGGTGGATTGAGAGGCTTCACTTGCAATTTGGGAAAATAATGTAATCTCAGGATGGGCAGAATTGTTGAACCCTCTCTGAGATTACTCTCTCCTGTCTGCCTCAGTGATTACTGATCACAGGCAGAAGAAAGAATAGAAAGTCTTTCCTCTATTGTATGCTTCTATTTTCATTCTCACCTCATCCGTCTGGCGAGAGTAATTTTCGATAGGTTTTGAGAATTGGCACTCTCTCTGCTACTCCCCTTCCTTATTTTCATTGCTTGCTGTGTGGCAGTGTTTTAAAGTCCAAGAGCATAAGTTCTCTCTTGAATTTGCTCGGGCTGATTTGCAGTCAACACATTTGTGACTAATATTGCGGCAAAAGCAGGGAGACACAAATGTGCTTCAGCGTGATCAGAATTATGCTGATGACACAAAGTGCAAAGAGTTTAGCATTTTTGGCTGGTTATTAAATTAACTCTTCATCTATGGCACAACAATAGTATTGGGTTTTTAGAAAAAAATCAATATCATGGTATCTTTGAATACAGAATGGCAGCAATACAGAAATAATTGTAGTTTTTTGCCCTCAGCTAGCTGCTTTGTACCTTTGCATTTTACATTATAATAGAGGCAGACTAGCAACAAAAAGCATTATCCATTTGATACAACATTTCTGACTGACACAACGTGTTTGTCGGTCAACATATTATACATTTAAAAAAAAAAACCAATCATGTAACTAATTTTCTTAAGGTTTTCCTCCATACGTTTATGTGTTTAGGAAAGGAAAGCATAAGTTAAAGTCGAATTAATGTGATCATCACCTGACACCTAACTTGACGTAAAAGCCTGTTTTTTGGAATTATATAAAGTTCTCCAAACAGTCAACTGTGTTTAACACAGAAGTAAGCAGATCAAGCAGACTGTATCCACAGGAGTGTACTTTATTCACACTACACATCCACACAAAGCACACTTTAAATAAGTAAGCATTTAACAAATCTTTTCAATTGCTCCACTGATTATTCTATAATATAAGCCTTAGGCATAGCCAACACTGGGCCAGCGAACGCCTGGTCACCCGCAGGGGACTGATGAGTCGCCTGCAGGGCATGTTCTAAATATAACTGTGGTTAAGACAGCCGTCATTCACATCTCCGTGGTCAAATCTGCAGGAGCCACAACTACAGTGCACCCATATACTGACATTCAGGGTCCAGCTGAATGGCCAGAACAAAATGTTTGCACTGTATTTTTCTGCAAACCACGAATAAGTTACATTTGCACATTTCAAATATATCATTTCAAAATTTCTCACTTGATTTTGTATATGAGCTGACTTTGTCATTAGGAGAGGGAAGAGATGACAGATGTCACCTTGGTGAGGCGCAGACCAACAAATGACAAAACTGGTTGTGATTTGGCAAGTAATTGTTATTTTCCTCCTATCAGTTTTTTAGGCACAACAACTGGCAAGTATTTTTTTACTGAGACATTGCTGCTTTTTCCCTCTAGGACTGTGCCCTCCAAACAAGTATTTTAAACCCAAACATGCTCTCCTTTCCTTACCAAACCAAGTGGTTTTTGCACCTGGACCTACACTAACCATAGCATTCTTGAAAGATAAAGTTTCAACATATCTTCTACATATTAACACACAAATGTATTGTATCTGTGCTTTGCAGAACCGTATAATGCCAACATTTGGGTGGAAAATGGTGCGTATGAAGATGTTGTCAAAGGTGGGACTGAGTTTGAGTTTTGGATAGGGGAGAAAAACCGACTCATCAAGATATCTGGAGGAGTCTTTCCAAAAGTTAATGGTCCAATTAAAATGTCCGTCCCAGTGACAAATTCCTTTGAAGCCAAGCTCTGGACTCCAAATCGCAGAGGCCCTTCTTTAACAGAAGGAGAGAGTGCACATCACCATTCACGCCCACTGTTAAACGATCTCATCTGAGACTTCCTGTGATGAATGATAAGAGTAAAGGAAGGATGAGAGGGGAGTGGAGGCTGAATGGCTGTCTTGCATCAATGTGGACCAAAGAGAGAAGAGAAAGTGTAGCTATTACTATTTCTGACATGGTGAGATGGATGTCACTCGCATTTGCCATCAGATTAGGGAAGCCAGGCGAGGTGTAGCTCTCAGCCAGTACATCACATGGACGTAATTAAATGAGTGAGACTGCTGACTGCTCCTTTGAGTCCAGTGTTGAAGCCTGAACAAAAAGACCTGTAACACATAGGTAAAACAATGTGCGCTGATAGATGTCCTCACATTAAGAAGGAAACAAATATAGTAACAGGAACTGAGCCACCGAGAACTCAGGCAGCTGTACCACTGCCAGGGCTGCACAATTCATTTTTGCACTACCTGGTGACATCTCTTCATTGCACACTCCCAAACACCTCATGCCATTCATAGTAATGTCATTAACCATTGCTAAAAAGGTCATATGTTAAATTAGAAAGACGGAGCTAAGGTATCCATATTCAACTGGCTAAGTGTACTCACAGACCACTTCAATCTGGGAAAACTAACCGCATCTTTGAAAAATAACATCACATCCTATGAAGACACCTGGTCCCCCTTTTTGCTATACCTTTAAAGATGTTTCCTCTTTGTTTCTACAAATGCCCCCTCATATACGTCCCACATCAGTTCCTTTTTTTAGGTATCAGAGCAGCAAGAAATCACAATGTGCAGTTTGTCCCAACAACCAAATCTTTCCATCTTGTCCGTTTGGTCCTGTCTTATCTGTCCATTCCTGTCCTGTCTTGTCCATCTGGTCTCGTGCAGTTTGTCTCATTCACTTGTTCCTGTTTTGTCTTGTTTGTGTTGTATGTCAAATGTATTTAAATGTCTTGTGAAAATAAGTACGTCCTGTGCTTTCGCACTGTGCAAATCTGTAAAAACACAAATAAAAAAACAAAACAAAGATAATATACTGAAATTCATGGTTGTGTAGAACTTTTTAAGGAAAGTAGAGAATTCATTTGGAAAAATGAAAAAAGACCTTCTCTTAAACTGTTCATACAACTTCACAAAATCACTCATTCAGTACCTCAATCTGCATTCACACCACAACAAACTAAGTTTGCTTTGCCCGTGGTCTAACTTTCACCAAAATCCATTGGCTTGCCTTTGAGATCCTTACTACTTGATTTGGCCTCATGGTGCCTGGGTTTCACTTCGAACTGCCAGACTTTTCAATTTCATCTATCCTACGACGTCCGTGATGCTTCACTAGCTCTGTTCATCCAGGATATCCTTGCTGCTCTGGCGTATTATCGCCAGACTCCTCCATGGTGGATGACACTGGTCCAAATCCTTGAGATGGTATTCTTTAATCCCTGTCTCTTCTTTTTATTGCCAGCACCCAATAATCCCAACAGTGACCTGCTCCACCAAGGTCCTGCAGAGGCTGGAGGAAGAAAAGGGCTGAAGTCCAGGTTAAACTGAGATGGCTCCAGGACTGAATCTTTGGCAAGCGGCGCTGGTTATTTCTTGTGAACCTCAGTCTCTGTTTTCGTATTGCTCCTTGGAATTGATTTCTTATGTTCTGGCAGTTCGTGGTTAACAGTGCCAGATACTCTTGCCTTGACATATCTTCTCTGATATTCCCTGCGGGCTGATCGCCATCCTCGGGCGAGTGGTTTACTTGTGAGCTGTGGCAAGTCTTTTGTTCTTGCACTGGTTTCTCTTGAGATCTGTGCCGTCTCCGGATCTGTTTCTGTGTAAGAACTTTTTTTTATTTCCTTTATTGCTTTCGACTGAGGTGGATGATGGTCTTAGCTGTGCCTGGCAGTGGTCTCTTTAATCAGATTGCCTTACCTCAGGCTCAGTGACAGTTGTCACATTATAGCTGAATGTGCTCCATCTTACCAAATGCGTTCTCCCCCATATACATCATCCATTAGCCAGAGAGGCTCTTCATTTACATCAAAGAAGGATTGGGCTAACTCAATGAGTCCAGCTGGTTAACTACAGCATTTTATTCAATTGATACAAGAGACTTGAGACAGTCACGCCAACTCTTTACTCTCCCAGTGTGACAGCGTCTGTTTTAGTGGAGTTTGTCACACTAGGTGGCTGATTAAGCTTTAAGAAGGCCAGTGTGAGAGCGTATAGACCCACATCCCCTTAGGTTTCTTTAAGTCTGCCCCATTTTGGGCAGCATGGGATTGCTGCTCTCATTTGTGCACAATGAGAGGTACCTTGCACCTTTTCCAGCATCTGTAGGGCTTTATATTTTGTCTGCCAGCCACCTGGCCTTTTTCAGTGGTTTTAACTCCCAACAACTAGCTGCTGTTACTTGTAACACTACCAGTATATACCACAGTTTCGCACAGCCAGCATACAAACTGTGTTTCTTTCTTTGTTTTACATCAAGGTATAATAGGTATATCAAAAAGGAGAGATAGATTGGAAGTGAATGACAGTATTTAGTGAGGGGTGCAAAAGCAGAAGTGACTGAAAGGAGGGAATCAGCAAAAGTCACCCAGAGAGAAAAGAAGGTAGAACATAAGAGAAAAGATCTTTCTTAATGAACTTTCGCCAAAACTTAGTTTGCTTACTATAAGAGCTGACCCTTTGAAGTCCGAGATTCAAATCATCTGTTGGAGACCCTGAAGTCGACCGAGATACGTTAGGTTTTTGTTTTTGTTTTTTGCAGTTCAGTACGTTTTGCAGTATGCTTCTGGGAACATTTTGACCCCAGATTTCGCTGTGGAGTGAATGCTCTTGACTTTCGCACTGCTTTTCAGTACAGAGAGCCTCAGCGGATTCGCACACAGCAGTAAGGAGACTTTCTGCTTGGAAGTGCTGAATTTACAGATCAAACCTTGAATATTCAAATGCAGCCAAATCTAATTTGACTGACATAATTCTGAGTCGGGTACAGCCCTGCTTACTCTACATTAGGAGCATCATCATCAGTAGGTGATGACAAAAATCTGCAGGCAACAGACTTTTCTCAAAGATGATTGCCAACACAGATGTAAGGGCTGTCAGAGAGGGCAGACCTCTGCCAAGGCTTAAAGTCTCATCTCATAATGTTTATTAAAGTAAATAATAACTGTAATTCAGATCTACTCCAAAATTTAATAGGCTCTTCCTTGACCCATGCGTCACATTTTAACCAAGTTTCATGAAAAGTGGGACAGTCGTTTTTCTGCAATACTGCTGACAAACAGGCAAACAAACCAAACTTAAAACAGAACCTCCTTGCAGAGGTAACAATAAATAATGTTAATAACCGCTGCACCAAAACTAAAACCTTGCTTGGCCTGTTATGCTGCAACAATAGACTTACCTAATTGATGATCAGCAAGTGTTGCTATTCAAAGAGTGCTGCAGGAATGACATTTATTAGAGGGGCGATCTTAACATGGAGGTTAACAACACCCTAGTTCCCACGACAAAAATACCAAAAGATTTTGGATTAATGCAGAAAATAAGATCTGTGGGAAACAAAAGTTTGTGATACCGACACATTTGGAATCATCAAGATAATATTCAATAATTTAACACCACCTCCCTATAATTTTGAGGCATAAATGCAATCCCAAGAAGTATAAAGCCACTAAACGACAGTCGCATGAGTTCAATGTTGCCACCACAGCAAGTTTGTGATAACAACACATTTTTAATCATTAAGATAATCTTCATAATTTAACACAACTCTTACGATTTTGAGGCATAAATGCAATGCCGAGAGGTATAAAGTCAATGTTAGGCTATCTACATACTACAGTGTGTTTCCATGAGTTCAATGTCACCACCACAACAAGGCCATTGAGCCGAGTTTGACACGATGACGTTATATAGCCTCATCAAGCCACTTGTTAGCAACAATCTTTTTGACATGTTATAACTTTCCATTCATGATTGGGGTATTCACTGTTGTAAAACAATACCTGAAAGTTAAATTTGTCTTAACCACAGACAAAATCCATTGATTTCGAGACAAGGGAGCCGGGAATATCAACATGTACACTTACTGCGTCTGAAAAACGAATGCATCACTTTCTGGCTTTCGCTCATTCTTTTCTTTTTCAGTTGTTTAACATATAAAAACACGGCAGATAATCTCAAATCACTGTTTGATTTCTACACTATCCACTGAAATCTCTCTCTGAACATCCATGCAGCTGCTAAGTTGTGTTTCAGTACGTGAGTCGTTAAAGTTATTTGAATAAATATAGAATACACAGGCACCTGGCTTGTATCAATAGTCAATAGGATATGAGTTCACAATGCCAAATCCATCTAACCTGAGATCCCAGATGTGTACCCAAATCAAACTGTGTTCTGTCTGCCTTTGTCCAGGCTGGGTATTAGTAAAAAGTAATTTCCTCTGCTCACTCATGGCTGCACAGTGCCTGTGAGGTATATATATTTTTCTACAGCTGTCAAACTCTATCCAGGCTTTTTCTACCAGTCGACTGAAGAGCATGACCTTAAGCCCTGAGGCAGTTGCACAACACACAGCAACAAATGTGAGGTAATTTGTAACTAACAATATCAGTGTTTTGTTTTGCATTAATTTTGTGGCTTAGCGCTTAACCAAGGACTTTTTCTATTCATTAGACCAATTAGAAACAGTGTGCAGCATATATACACATTAAATTCGATGGCATCAAATTAAACAGTGCGCCCATTTACAGCATTGCAATGCATGAATCAAAAACTGCTGATACAGAGGATATTCTCTCTGCATGCAACTTTAGTTTCAACATTGCTACCCCATAAGGGATATACAGCATTTCATTGACACATGATATGCACTTGAAATCAGGCATAAATAAATTAAAATGTGATATCCTAGGGCTAAAAGTGTGAGGTTGACTTTCCAGAATTGTACAAGTGACCACCATATATACCAAAATGCTGCTGCAGTTCAGTTAAATATCCTATTTAAATGCATGGGCTGCAGTAGATGGAAGCGGTATAGAGTTGAGTTGAGGTATGCAGAAATGAGAGGATCTTGGGTGAGCTGAGAATCTGAATACTGGTTTGACTTATGGATAACTTCACGTTGGATAACTTCATTTTCTGTGACAACTGCTCTTTTTGCTACCTGTCGGTGAGTTTTAAATGAAACAACTGCTCCGTCCTTTGAGGTCACTTAAAGGCGGAAAAGATCTTAAAACACCCATTGAACTGGTAGTTTAACCTCAGAAGTCGAGATAAACAAACTTCAAAATGTTATCGACGGAAACACTGTCACACAGCGCCTTTTAAAACTCTGAAACCCGGAGCGACATCACTTTCCTTGTGCTGCTTTCAGATGTCGTTCACAAGTATTTAAATCTTTGAAACTCGAGCAAATTGGTACGGTTTCTTTCAAAAACATGGGAAAAAAGGCAATGAGCAACTTGGTAAGAATTGTTCCAAAAATTGCAAGAAAATAGCAGAATTTTTTTTTAAAAACTGGGAAAACTATATGTATGATTATATTTGTTACATATTGAAAATCATGTTACAGAAGTATTGGGTTTTTTAAGCACAAGTGTTGTTGTCTTGGTTTTCTACTTTCTTTCTTTTTAATTTATTTTCTACCAATTTTCAAGTCATTATTAGTACTTTTTATCTTTTTTTTCTTGCATTGCTGATTGCATTCTTCTCATGTTTAAAAAAAAAAGAAACAAACCAATTTGCTCAAGTTTAAAGGGGTTAAAGAGCTAACTCCAACACTCGACAAATCAGTGGTGAAACTTCAGCAGCTTCATCCCTCACTCACTGAGTGCAGGACATCAGAGGACTTCGCCTACATTCCTTTGTGGACGTCAGTTTGGTAGTGAGACTGAGACACCCAACCTGCCCCAGTTTTCCCACGACTGAACCAATCGTAACCTCCAGGATGAAAAATTAAACCAGCACACAGGTGGCAATAACTGCAGTTCCTCTAATGGCCACATGACCAAAACTATGAAAACTGTTATCCATGCTGTCATAACTACTCGATTAGATTACTGTAATTCCTTGCTCTCTGGCATGAGTAAAAAAAATCCCTCCCCTGCCTTAATCTCATCCAAATTTGTGCTGCCAAGATCTTGACTCGGACATGATCACATTTCACCGACCCTGGCTTCCTTATACTGGCTACCTGTTGCTTTTAGAATAGCTTTTAAGAGATTATTGATTATTTACAAAGCCCTGAGAGGCCTCTCTCCAAGTAACTTATCTAATGCCCAACGTCCCCTCTCGCACCCTGAGATCTCGGATGCATCACCTCTTGTCATTTCCAGGTCCAGATTAACTCACAAAGGTGACAGAGCCTTTGCAGTCAGAGCTCTCAGACTTTGGAATGAGCTGCCTGAGGAGACATGGCCGGCAAACTCTGTCTCATCTTTAAAACCACTTTTAAAAACCCACTTTTTTACTATTGCTTTTTAGTGATTTTACTCATTTTTCATCTGCTGTATCTGTGTACCAGTGTTTCGCTCTTAGTTCATTTTGTTCTCTCTAGTGTTTTTGGTGTTGTTTTGTTTTTTATTGCAAAGCACTTTGTAACTGTGTTTTAAATGTGCTTTTTAAATAAAAGTTGTTGTAGTTATTATAATGTCAGCCAACTTTATGCAACATTCACATGCGGCCTTTCATTCTGAAAAGTTTGAATATCCGATACATTTATAACGGTGAAACATCATTTAATCTAAGTTGTGCTGCCGACACAGGGTGGACTGTGTGGGCAAACCTCATGAGGACCCACATGGGATTAGTGTGGATTTAACCCCGCCTATACTGCCCACAGTGAACCCACAACTACCCACAGTGACCCAATCTGCTGGGATATCACAGAGACTTCACGGGTTGATAAAACCTGAAATGAAGGGAGATGACAGGCAACATCAAGTGTAATTAGATTTGAATTCTAGATTGATGTCCCCTCTGCTGGCAAAATTACCAACAAAGTGGTAATTAGACTCCCACTTATTCAGCCTTGGTGCGATTCATTGACCTGGCCGTGTCTCTGCAGTCCTGTTGCTTTTTTATCACATTGTTTGATGTTAAAGAGCTGCAGAGCTGCGTTAGAGAGCCGGTCAATAGCATTAAGAACGACTAATTAAACCAATAAAGTCTAGCAGACTTTTTGCACTAAGCACTTCTCTGCGTGACTTCGGTTAACATGCGTCTGACCTACTTGTCTGAACAGCCTTATAACCGATTGCTTCGCCTCGAGGCTACGAATGACTCCCCTCAATCAGCTGAACATATGTTACAGTGTATAAAACAGCCATCACAGGGTTAGAGAAACTAATAGAATCACTTGAAATTGTTCTCAGTCTCTCTCTGAACAGCACTTGGATCAGATTTTGTTCTCATAAGCAACACCTGCTACATTTTAGCTTTTGTTTGTGTGAGACGAGTGAACTTCCTTTGCCGCAGCTTAAAACAGGTCTTAAGAATCACACAAAAACTTCTCTGAACCAGCGCTCTGACAGAATAACTTCTTTGTGGAGGCATTTTGATATTCATGAATATGATCATTCACTGTGGCATTACAATTATAATTACATGGGTCTAATCCTTATTATCTTTCGCTTAAAGTCTCTTTCTATGAGTACTTTCGAATACTGAACTAAGCCACAAAATGCATTTCAAAGGTGAATTAGGGAGCAGGTGTTTTGTGATGATGCATATTAGATTCATATTTGCATTTCAACTCCCTCAAATAGCACAAAGCAAATGCATCATGGCGAATGTACTGTGAGCCAGGAGGCCTGGTAATGGGATTGTCTGTTAGAATGAATCTATTAAGGATTTTTTTTTTCTTATATTAAACTGTGTGATGTTAGAAAACAGCACCTCTAAAATGAGAACACTATTTCTTATTTAAAAACAATGCACTATTTGGCATGAGAAGTGGTATAAAGGTGTAAAAGACGATCACTTAATATTTGACCGTATGTCACCCCTTCTCTTCCTGAGTTATGGTGTTGAGTAATGGCCCGAAAAGTGTTTATTCAGAACACTATGTTGTCACAGAGAAGTTGTCCTTTGACCTTTTGGATGTAAAACATGATCAATTTATCATTTTATTCTAACAGACATTTGTGTGAACTTTTGTCATAATTAGTGAATGAATTTGTGAATTATGCCAAAACATAATTTGGGAGGTAAAAGCAACCTTGACCTTTGACAACCAAATTCTAATCAGTTCATCATTTGTCTTTTAATTTTTTATTTTATTTTCAATGTATCTTTTAATTTTATCATCTTTATCTTTTAAATCTTTTTATTCTGTCTTGATCCTGCCTTTTATTATCATTACTATTAATGTCCTATTTCTCTTGCCTTTATTTGTTTCTGTATTTCTCTAACATGTCTCCACCTCCAACTCTGCCTTCACTCTAGTCCTGCCTTTGTTCAGCATTATTGACTAACCTGAATTGTTATATTAACTCTGGAGTTTATTGCCTCAGCATTGCTTTGTTTGATAAGCACTTTGTAAAGTGTGTTTTTTAAAGGTTCCTTATTATAATTGTTACTATTATTATTATTGAATGTTGTACATTTACAAGTAGACAAAAAAATTTAATATCTACAAAAGGAAAGAATATGGCATGCAGCAAAAAGCCGCAGGTTGGAGTCAAACCTAGCGTTTTTTGCATGGGGCACCTACTCTACCAGGCGAGCTACTGGGTGCCCCATTGCTTTATTAGTATTTATTAATTTATAGTATTTATTAATTTATGACATTTCATTTGTAGTCATGCTCCCCAGTAGATCACCATGTTGAAACTTGATGAGGTGTGTCATATACCAACCACAAGCAAAATATCTGAATATCTACAGGTTTGACTGCCAAGACATTTGCAAAGGATTTTCTGTTCCACCAAAATTTCCACTTGCACCGAAGTGGATGAGATTGCTCATTGGGTCTGGGTGCAGCACTTTAATGTGCAGCAGAAGAAGAATCTCTTAATCTGCTGATTCTATGACCTTTTCAACAGAGCCACTATGAACCATCCACCATTTCCATAAAGCACGTTGTGGGATGTAATTGAATATAATGAACACAGAAGCACATATTAGCTTTAAGACTTTTTGTGTTGTTAAAACTAAATGTAGTTAATGTTTTAAGGGGAAAAGCTTTGGGCTACACTAGTGTCCTCTGTGGGATTGCACATTTTATGACTGCGCTGCAAGCATGTTTTGAGGACAAATGTTAAAATTAATGGAGTGGTAGAAGAGAAAAAACTCCAAGCCTTAACAATGGCCATCTTAAGAAATAAACAGTAAACTTTACATTTTTTTATAATCACACGGGGTGAGTTCTGCCTCCACAGCAAACTGAAACACTGATTGTTTTAAAAATTACTTGAATTTCAAGAGACATTACACTGAAGCAAGCACAGCCATCAGATATAATGCCAAAAATGATTTCACTGATTGCATGAGATGAAATACGCATGCTGTATTAAGTTTTTTAAAATGGACAATTAGTTTAGTTAAACACAATGTGGGATGTTTTCAGAGAATGTGCAGGTGTAATACCGTCAGTCATCCAATTTCTCTGAAAAGATAATATGACTATTGACCAAAAGAAAATTTCTACTTCTAACGCTCAGAAATATCTACAGTAATTCTCACTGCGTATGGTCTGTGAAGGTAGGATAATTATTAGTTTTCCCTGGTAAATAAATTAAGAGAGTCCTCTGCATGTTTCAGGATGAATTCACAGATCCCCAAATGTGCAATATTCTGGCCTTCAGTCTTATTATGGCAAAATAATGTTTTAGCTTCTTGCTGGGGAAATAAACACTGCAATATTGCCTAATACATGAGTAAATACAGAAATTACACACACACCTGGGACTATGAGGAAAAATAGGGAAATATTCTGGAGGTCAACTTACTGTATTGACGTGTTGCTTTCTACTGAAGGTTTGTTTTTAATTTAGTGAGAGCAGAAGATTTAATAACTAGTGTAGAAACATGTGGTACGATTTCAGCCTTGTCCTATTTTTTGTGTCCCTAAATATTTCCATAGCAACCAGGGAATCATCCCACCAAGGTCAGGATTCTTGTGGTGACTTTTTCTGTCTTGCGGTTCAGGACAGACGCTGAGGGGTCTGGTGAGTGTCGTACCCTGGAGAAAAATGTGCCAAAAATTCAGGATGCCTGATGAGTTTGTGTCTCTCTGCCACCTACACTGACTCCAGAGCAGATGCTCATCATTTGTTTAGTCAAGGACCTCTTTTGGAAGGTCAAGGAGAGTGAGCTTTGCACAAAGACCTAATCACATTTTACATTTCTCTCCTACCCCTCAATTTTGAGTGCCACCAAAATACAAGGGACAGTGGTTGATAAGTTTCCCTTTGAAATGGGACAGCCCATACAACACTCTCGATTGCTGATAAGGCCTGATGGCACAGGCTAAGAGTTTTAGGGGCCCCCCTGGCCTTTACTTACAAAATGTCCCTTGTATTAGTATGTATTGACGGAGAACGAAATCAAAATGACCACAAACATATGCAAAGGAATTTCAACTACAAAAACTGGCTCAACCACATCAAAGAGACACAACACAACCAGAAACAGACACAAAGTTATCTTGAAGAGACTCAAATGACTACACAAGCTGCAAAACCACCACAAGAAGACACAAAATGACAAAGTAACACAAAAAAATATCTCAAACAAGCACAAAACAATCACAATAGTGTCAGAGTTGGCAATTCTGCAAACAGGGGAGATGCAACATGAAAATATGTCAAATTTCTAATGATTTCTAGAGTTATGCTAGTTATTAAAAAAGGGTAATAATACATTTAAACAAAATCAAACTCACATCCTCCACTATTCATCACCAACACGGCAGTTAAGGCTGAAGACGGTTACGTCCCGCCGCTCAACGACTCACACCACCACCATCATCAAACAATCCCGCCGGAGAATGTTTTTCCTCAGGCTGCTTCAAAAACTTAACATCTCTCCTAAAACTCTGAGCCCAGTTCTGCTGAGCCACTACTGAAAGCGTCCTCACCTCATCCATCACTGAGTGGTACCCAGCATCCATTGCTGCAACAAAACACAGACTGGAGGGCATCATGCAGACAGCCAGGTGGCTCACAGGCCAGGAGCAGGTGCCTGTGAGAGACCTGCATGATGACAGAGCCAGAAAGCGGTCCAGCAGGACTATGGCAGACCCAACCCACCCGGCCCACTTCCTCTTTAGTCGGCTTCCTTCTGGCCGTAGTTTAAACTCAATCAGCACCAGAACCACCAGACACATTGACAGTTTTTTTTTTCCAAAAGGCCATAACTCTCTTTAACTATCCATCATTAACATTACAATAGGCAGTGTGCAACATACATACTGTTGAGCACCATGCAGCTTCTAATTTGATCGTCCTTTTTTGAAGGAACGCTCTTGTTCTCTGTTGGCACGGTGTCCTCTTTTTTTTTTAACTCAATTTCCCTCTTTTTACTGCCCTGTATCACCAGTCAAATTCCTGTGTACTCTGTAGGCTACATTTGGCGAATAAAGCGATTCTGATTCTGAAACTAAAATATGACTATCTTTTTTTTAACGCAGAAAATACAGTTGTGGGCATCTTGCCAATGATTTCTAATAAGACTCGGTTTGAAGTGTGCCTTTTGAAAAACAGTTTCATCTTTCCCAACAAGAATCTGGTAACCCAAGACGTGAACGCCTAAAATGGAGGGGTAAAGGCCAAGTGGTGGGGGCAAGGGGTGTCTTGTGTTGGGTCAAAGACTGCAGCCACACCATTAAATCCTGCTCTGTAGAGACTAATCACTACCACAGCACACAGCGTGTCATGTTTGCGCTGCCTCCTGGCACCACTCCCCAGATATACAAACAGCCTTGACGTCTATCAGACTCTGCTACTGTGACAGTGAACTTTATTCTTGTTTGGGATTTAGCGAGTTGATATCCCCAGGGACAGAGAGCCTTATCAAATGTCTTTAATGAGATCCTTAATTGAGGAACACTTGTATCACTCACTAATAGGACATGTCTATGCTCCAATGTCATTGGATGCAAGGATAGGTGAGAGGAGTCACATCGGCTGAAAACAAGCTGCAGGGAGACACAAATATGGCAGAAATAAATCCTGCTCCCTCTGTCCTTGGGGTGCACGTAAAGCGTAATAAATGGAATAACATGACATGCTGTAATTAAAAGGGTCATAAGTGATCATAAATTATCATCCTCTGTCAATGACAAGGAATAGCAGCAACATTGACAGGTCTCTGGAACCACTTACCATAATTGGCACAATCAAAAGCTACGTTTTCACAATCGAGACAAAGCAAGCGAGCTAATTAGAGCAGAAATCGAACAGAAATGTCTGCACGAGCAAATTTCCACCACTGCAAAGTTGGACTGGCACCCTCCCAAAAAAGTGTGTTTTGAACAAAGCAGGGCTTGGAAGAGAAAGTGAGTTTTGAAATCCGTGGACCTCAGTAACCAGCAGAGCAATCATTGTGTCATTGGTATTGATCAGCAGCCCAATCAAACCCCCAGAGATGTTTTAGGACCATTTTGTGCTGTGCAGCTGTAAAGACCTTATTTACTGCACCTGTAACAGCTTCTTATCAGCAGCTGCACCAGGCGTTACCATCTCTAGATATAAGTATAGGACGCACTATAAGATGTAAGCTTTCGATATCTATGTTTTTGCTTTACAGGTGTTAGGAGGACGGGCACAGGATGACCTCTTTCCGCCTTCCACAGAATAAAGCACACAGAGCTTCAAAGAGCTTGCCCAGAATGAACCTCTTCAAATGGAGTCAAAATAAAATGCCAGAATACATAGCAGGAGGCAGCAACCTTATCTCATGTGAATTATGTTTCTAAGCAACTATTTTGCATTGTCAAAATACGGCTGGAAAACTCTCATTTAAATGTTTGTGTTGCTTGTGGTTTCGGTACACTTGTGTTCTCTGCACCTTGTATTTCAGTTCCACCCTGGATGCAGATGATCACACTGTGAAAACATGCAGCAGCAGAGGCCAACTGGAATTAAGAAAGCAAGACATGGTCATTGGTAGCAATTCAAAGGTAAACATCCCAGTCGCCAGAAGAAAATGATGCAAACCATGAATATGTTACATCTGCTAATTTCATACGTATTATTACATATATTTTTTATCATCAACATTTCTAAGGTGATGTAATAACTAACTTATTTTTATCAGGAGGTGGACTAATGACAGGTAGTATTTTACCAGCTTGCCAGGCTGCAGACTACTATATGAAATCAAAAAAACTCTATTGGCGACCTTTTTCAGCTTTTCCAAATAGCCTTTGAGCCGCCAAACCTGGGTGTTTTTCGCTGTCACATCATGGCGTTTGCCTGCAGCATTAGAGCCACTTAACCTGGGTGCTTTTACCATCACATCGTGGCACTTCCCATCTCTCTTTGAGCCATATAACTTGGAGTCTTTTTCACATTGCGGCATTTAATAACGGCATTTGTGACACCAAAAACAGGTTGGGTTTTCTTACTACGTGGCTTTTCTCAGCTTCCCTCTAGCCATTAAACCTGAGTGTTTTCTACCACCATATCAAAGAGTCTTCTGTTATAGTTTAAGCCAGCGAAACTGTGTTTTCTGCTGACACATCTGGGCATTTCCCAGCTTTGTTTGAGCCACCAAACTGGAGTAATTTTTACCGACACATTGTAGCGTTTCTCAGCCCCGTTTGAACCCCCTAACTGTTTTATTACAGACACATTGTGTTATTTCCAATCACCATTTAAGCCATTGAACCTGGGTAGTTTTCACTGACACATTCCAGCATTTCCCAGCACCGTTTGAGCCACCAGAACTGGGTGCTTTTTTTACTGACACATTGCGGTGGTTGCCAGCACCACAGGGCCGCAGATTTTGGATGTGTTTCAGCTTTCATGACACCAAAAGTGGATGTTTTTCACTGAACTGTCTGATTTTTAGCAGCTCTTGCGCCACCAAACAATATCTCTACCATCAGACAATGACAGCATTATCGCGTCTTAACACAACCAACAATTTCAAATATATATATATATATATATATATATATATATGGTATATATATAAATATATATGGTTTGCAGACACATACATTGCAAACATTTTTTTTCTGATTTTTTTTCTAAATGTAAATGAGTTCACAGAGGAAATACTATGTTTGGTGCTGGGTGTGGAGTGTTGTTTACCTTCTTTAAATGATATATATTTTACATAGCCATCGATACGGAGAGGCTGCTCTGATATGACTGATGCTGGCATGTGAGAAAGGGAGAGGCTGCTTGTGCAAGCAAAACATCGACAGGATGAAAAGTAAAGGCGATCTGTGAAGAGCACCCTCACTTTTGAGGTATTTTGCAGTTGGCTGCCATCAAACACATGCATCAATCACACATGGCACAGATGAGGACTGTGATGAATAGACTACTGACAAGATGTGGCTATGAAAATAAGCTTGACAAAGAACTTGAATGAATGTGACAGCCGAACAAAAAAAAGTTTTTGTTTCCAGCCACAGTCTGAATGTCCTAGTCCTTCAGAGGAATTTTATCTCACATATTTTACAGTTAATATGTTCTGCTTTTAGCAGTGAAGTGAAGGCTGAGCTCATATGTGGCGGAGCTACGGCTGAAGCAAATAAGCATCGCTTTCTTTGTCTTAATATTTATCATCATTTGCATAATACTATTTGGATTTCAGATTATTTTGCACGGCAAAAACCAATTTCAATGGCTGAGTCGTGTCCCTCGCTTATGTAGTCATAATGGTCATCCAACTGTGTAATTGGACATTTTAAACTGTTAAGCAAGTTAGTAACAAGCAACACAGTAGAGTAGACCAGCGCATTAAAGTTGAATGACAGTTGAATACCGGAGGAATATGGCCGTCACTGTCCACCACTTAACTGCGGCGTACATTTAAAATCCTTGGTTAATGCAGATTATGTCAAAATGTCCATTAAACACTGCGCAGAATGATGAATAACATTACTGTCACAAGCCTTAACCCTTCAGACATGCACTACAATGACTGTCAAATGACCTAAATGTGAATTTGCTATGAAATCATTCCACGAGATTTCTCTTCTTTTTTTATCACTGTCCTTTTGGGATATCTGCTAAGGAGATTAGTGGCTGAGAATCAGTTAGAGTTAACTATGACAAGAGAATGACAGTTCATTTAGATGGTGAAAATTGCTGGTGGGATTTCCGCAGGAGTGCCACCAAGCTGGGTTAATACTGTTTGTGATAGCAGCTGACAGGACGCCTTTTGGGAAAGAGCATTTGGGATTCTGACCTTTCCTTTTGACAGAGGTCACAGTTTATTTTTTTGCGTCAATACATGCAGCTCCAGCTCGGCTGTCGTCACAGTGGGAAGCGTTTCAAAAACCCAAAGGGAGGAACAACAAGTTATGTTTGCAAAATCACATATAATCATAGACTAACCATTATGTGCGCTTTAAATACTCAGCATGGCATGACTGGCAGCACTTAATGGTTGAAAACTGCACTGCAGTAATATGAACGTATTAATGTTTAAGATTTAACAGATCGATCCACTTTCAGGTTATGGCAGGTGTACAAAGGACATTGACAGTGATATGTTGTTTTCCTGCTAGAAAAACACCTTTCTTTTTCACACTTTTGCATTTGACAGTTTAATACACGTTCATATTAAGTCTGCATAATATCTAAGAGGTTAATGAGAACATTTGTTAACAAGGTTGCAGAATGATTATATAAAGTCATGCTCCAGATCAGTCTTGCCACAGATATGTAATATTTTCATGTCGCTGTTTTAACAAAGCTGTGGTTATGGTGTGATTAGACAACAAAAAACACTTGGTTATGGCTAGAAAAAGATCTTTTTTGGGGTTTAAATATCCTGTTTTGGGCAAACTATTGAAATGAAATGCAGCAATGTTTTGGCACTGTCCAATAAAGACATGCAGCAGAGTATCTGTAAAAAGTACTGCTTTCCTTTGCACTACCTCAGCAGTAAATGCTGTGATCGCTCTGTGATAAAAAACTGCTTTTAATTGCACTATCCCAGCAGCAATTACCGCAATGTCTCAATAAAAACAAGCCTATTTTTGTCACACTATCCTGGCAGAAAAACAGTGATGTCTTAGTAAAAATAACAGTTTTTCGTCATACTATCCTGGCTGAACTTGCTGCGATGTCTTAGTGAAAAACAACTGCTTTTCATCACACTATCCCAGCAAAAAAAACGCAGTGATGACTTAGTAAAAAGCAACCATTTTTGTTGCACTATCCCTGCTGAAAATGCAGCAATGTAACAATAAGAAGCAACCACTTTCTGTTGCAGTATCTGAGCAATAAATGTGGTGATGGCTTGGTAACAAACATCAGTTTTACGCTGTGCTATCTCAGTTGGAAAGGCAATTATGTCTCAGTAAAAAATAACCTCTTTTCATTACACTATCACAGCAAAACCCGCAGTGATGGTTCAACCACTTTTTGCTGCATTATTCCAGCTGGAAACGCAGCACGGTTAAGATAAAAAAACAACTGCTTTTCATGTCACTGTCCCCCGGTGGAAAGGTCGCCTAAAAAGCCACCGGAAAAAATCTCTAGCCATCCTCCAACCCCACCACCTCCCGATAATAAAGTCGGCTCACATACCACGTCGCTTTAGAAACATTGATATGATACATATGAAAAGTTCAAATGTTACATATTCGTGTTTTGCAGAAACTTACAATGCCAATATTTCAATCTGCCGACTGGGCTGGTCTTTAAGCACTCAGAGAGAGAGATCTAATGGTTAGTAACTATGTCAACTACACACATAGCACCATTACTTTAAGTATATTACAGCACTTCCCCAGCATGGATCAAATGGCCGACCTTATATCTTCTGGTTTACAGTGGTCAATACTTTTGGCAGCACAGCTTTCTCAGCACTCGCCCATAACATTCAAAAAGCCTTGAGGTGCAAGGATTTTACAGTGTGAGAGCAAAGGATAACAATGCCACCCCCACATCCTGCTTCACTGAGCTGCAGGACTGACGTGCCTCAACAAAACAACTGCTGGATGGAAGGTCAGGACATTTAAATAAACAAGAATGTTGAAAAACTCTCAATCAAATGCCAAAATATAATCAAAACTGCACTATTCTCCCGTGCTGTTGCTGCAAATATTGGCACCTTCACCCTCTGAACTCCATCTACTGTTACTTCTCTTTGTGTTTTTTTTTCAGTCCTCTGACATTCTTCACTACCACACTGAGTATAATCAGTGTGAACTGGTGAAAGATAAAAGCCTAATCAGTCATCCGTGCTCCACTCTCATTCACTGAGCAGAATATGTATAAATCATATAGATTTGAATTATTCCCATTCCAGTGGTTCAATATTTAATTTTGGCGGTACTTGGCAGGAGGTTGGTTTATCCTTTGACAGTGCTTTATGATAGAGGACATGTGCATACTTTGAAATCATTGTTTCGCAGTCACACAACGTTCAAGATCAAATTTCTAAAGGGGGAAAATGATAACATGACCGATGAACTTTGACTTCATATGGTCCAAAGAAAGTTAAAAGAAAGATTAATGCAGTCTGTTTCACTCCATTTTCTAAGACACATTATGCTACAGAATAATTGCTACTAGATGGTAGCCCCAGCTTATGTTTCTATTCGTTTCAAAAGCATGTCCGTAATTAGACTTTATTTAAAATTAGCTCCAGTCTGTCCATTTAAATGGGGTAACGGAGCAGAGTATGATTCAAGCATTCTCTGTGCCCTGGCAGAGCAGCTGGTCTGGCAGATATTAGCTCCTTTTAGTGTGCTGACCACTTCACCAAGCCTGATAATATAAGTCTGAAAATTGGATATGGTCACTGAGGGACAAGCGGACTGAGGAAATCAGAATTACTCCTCATTTGTATGTGATTTACATTTTTTCAATTGGTCTTTAAAAGGCCAGCGTTGGACTCAATAAGAAGATTAAAAGCAAATATAGTTTTGTCAGACCAGGGGCTTGGGTGAGAGCTATTCAGTTTCACGTCAGCTTTAAGTCCAAGATTTGCTGTCAGGCCTGGTTGCTACTGTAGCTTATTGGGGGATTTAAGTGTCTTTTTGGCTCGGGATCTTTTAACCAACCACTGCTGTGCTATTTCAAATCAACACTAAAGTGTGAGTTGAGGGGGAAAGAAAGTAGCATTGCATGAAAGTTGTGGCCACTGTTATGTACCTACAATTAAGTCAGATATAGATGAAGTATTTATACCACACAACATATCAAAGCTGTCATTTACACAGCAACACGTTCCCATCCCAAGCTGTCACATGTTGCAGCCTTGCAGTGAACCTCGGCGTAAAAATATTACATTTTATGTATCCTTCTGTGTCTGCTCTTTACATTTCAGGATAAAGTTACCATGATGTCAACAAATGCACATGCTGGCATCGATGGTTAGGTTTTGGTTATGGTTTTAGGATTTGGGGAAGAAGGCACTTGGTAAAAGTAAAAAAGCTACAAATTCTCAAACACTAATGCTTCACTCACTTATTAATTAGTGTATCATTAAAGTAAAAAGGTGCCACATGCACATTTAAAGGGGTTTAAAGGGGTTATTTCCGCAATAAATTAAATACACAAAAGCGGAATGAAGAGTAAATCACGGCTACATGTATGTTGGCTCAGCAGAGATGACGTTATATGAGAAAAGTTGATCGACAGGAGAATAAATATTTTAAGGGAATACAGACTGCCTGAGAGATTTACTGCATTATATTCCCTTAAATTTTTAATTATATTTTGAATTGTCACTTGGAGCCTGAATTTTGTGTTTTATTTTACATGAATAAAGACATTTCCACCATAAACTGATGCATAGAAATTCCTCAGAGTGCAGGAACTTAAGTGTTTCACTCTCAAAATTTCTTGGGGGTCAGACATCCCTCTTCTAATGTGTCCCTTCCCTAGTGTTTAAAGAAACCTATACCCTTGCAACATACTCATTCAGACCAAGCAGTGTGAATAGCTTTAAATGTGTTAAATAATTCAGCCAGAAAAAAGACATAAAGGATAGCCAAGTTAAATTTCCACTCTTAAAAGCTAACTCTCCTTTTTGTCTTATTACACTAGCCACGATTTTATGCTCAGAACAATCAGTAGAGGCATTTTCTAGGTCAATGGGGTTTTTTTTTTCCTATCTCGATGAATACGAGTAATGCATTGTGACCTGTCTGAATTGTATGCAGGCTCAGACTGTCTTGCCTGCTGTGTCCACGCACCCAGCCAGTTGCACTGCTGTCGTTATCAATCTCAAAGTGTTATCGATGTCAAGGCTTTGGACTTTTCGTAGGGAAGTGACTGCGACCGGGTTAAAAAGTTGAGAAAGATGTCACAACAGGCCGCTGCATAGATTCCAACATAAGCCGCAACAGCTTAGGACAGCTGTGCTCCACTGTCTCCTGGCAGGGAAGTGTGTGCCACTGAGACATACACCCTGGGAGGCAGTCGAGTATTGGACAACCCTGTCATTTGGTTGTCAACTGACCCACGTCCCTCAAGTCCCCTGCAGTCACTGCGATGACAATTTCACGCCATGAGCTTCCTTTCCTACCTGGCTCACAGAATTCCAATGAGTTGACAAATACCGAGACTGACCTCTGGAAAATGCTGTGGCATGGGAGCATGTCATATACATCGTCTCCGTGAGCAGTGTCAACAAAATAACCCTGCGTGCATGGAGTCGTGTTATGCTGGTATTACATGAGCAAGAATTCTGTGCAATGTGGTGTCCCTGAAATGTTACACTTTAGCCTCATTCCTACTGCACAAAAACTTGCTAACATCTGGCTTTTTAATGCATAGTGAAAGTGTACCATTAGCCTTCATTCCTGGGTCAAATGCTGCAAGAGACAAGGGTATTCATCGCTTCCAGCTCTGATTTGCATGGAAGGAAACACAACACCCTGAATCAAAGCAGTAATCTTAACCAACAAGCTGCAATGACTCGCAGTCACTAATTACCCTCCTACTCCCCCTAAGCAGCGAACAAACATCGATACAGATTATCCTGCACCGAGTTTAAAAGAGACTGAATAGAAAAGAGTTATATAAAGAGAAGTAACCAGCATAAAGTTTTCACAGACCTCTGTCCCTGCTGCTTCCTACTGTTTACCTATTTTCCAGTCCGTCCATGATGTCGAACGGACACATCAAAACAACCCACAAGCACACACACATTAAACTTCCTTTACTACCAGGTTCACAGAATTCCAATAACTTGACAAATACCGAGGCTGACCTCTGGAAAATGCTGTGGTGTGGGAGCATGTCATAAACAGCGTCTCCATGAACAGTCAATAACAATACAATGCATAATATTCTATTATATATGGTATTAATAACGTTCGATGCCCAGACAGGCTTACAATGCAAACTATCAGTTTCCATGTAGCCTTTATAAGTGAGATCAAATATTCAAATTGTATGGGAACATAAATATATATTCAGTATGCTTTCACACTTGTAGCATGTATTATTTAGCCTAGTTTGTTGAATAAAATTAGCCAACATTTTGCCATGAGATCCAACATCTCCTTTTTTTATCAAACTGAAATAATTCAGGATTTTTGTTCTGCATTCTTACAAAGTTGCATGCATGTTATCATGTAAAGTATGCACCTGCAATCAGAGCTGAGACAGCACGGTCACTGAGTTCGCCAAAGCATGCACTGCTGCAAAAACCAAGTCTTTTTAGCGAGCCATTTTGCAAAACAGGAAAGAGTTTAGTGCCCACCCCCTGTTCACAAACTCTGAAAACATTTTAGGTGAGAAATAGAATCTTTTTTATATTTGATCAGCACTGCCAGGTTTTACAGTTTGATTGAAGTTTGGCCTGAGTTTGCGAGAGAGAAAGAGAGAGAGAGCGTCTTTCTCTCTATCTTTCAATCTGCTTCTCTGCTCTGTGTCTGTGGAGGAAGGCAAACAAAAATGAGGAAGCACAATCTGTAGTTTGAACAGCTCAAGAGTTCAAGGTAAATGAGCAGGGGGATCTGGGTGCTGGTAAGATAGAGGGAAGTTTACCATAGTTCATTGCATATACTACTCACACTGTTCCATATAAAGCTGGTTGAATATCTGCAAAGTATGCCTTTAATGGTGCCAAGTGAAATTATGCTGCAGCCTGTGTTTCTGAGAATGACTGCCTTTTCGTTTTTCTTTGAAAGCCTTGTATAGTACGTCAGAGCTCACTGGGAGTACAAAACAACAAAATCAACTTTTTCAAACATCAGTGTTTCCCAGTAAGTCAGCACATTCCTCTTATAACCAACAAACGAATATTCTGTTTTCTATAGGGCTTGGGTGAAGGAGAGAAAAACACAAAAGCTCCAAGAGTAGCGAGTAAATAAAGTGTAGTCAGGAGATAAGTACAGGGACGGATATGAGAGTCTTACATGGAGTTCTGCCAAGGTAAATCAAACACAAACTTTCCTTTCTTGAGGTTAATCTGGCTTTTCCTTTTATTCTACCCACTGTGTCATGATGGCAAAGCTCTGATAGACGATAGAAATCACCTCCACAGTTTGAGCTGTGATATGCATTCATGCGTTGAGCTTCACAGGCTGCAGACAAGAAAGCTGAACAAACAGTTTTGCTAATTGTGCGATGGTGCCACATTTCTTGCACTCTGCTGTGCATGTTAATTTGTCAATAAGCTGAGGAAAGGTATATTTCCCTGTATGTGCCTTAACTTTTGCAGAGAAAAAATAGCAATGCATTGACATTACATGGTCTTATGTTTTCTCTGTCAGCCTCAACAGGGCTTAATTGGCCATACTTCAGAGGGACAATGATCCTGAGCCAAAGTTGCCTTAGAAGATTATAAGTTGTGAGCTCGCAATCCAGCAGACGTAATTGGGTGCTTAGAAAGTTAATAACTTTTGAATAAAAGTGCTCGTCAGCTTTTTAGCACATCACATGTAATCTGTGACCAGGGCCCCACAAGCCCTCATGCTAATGACGACTATAGGGATTTAATTAAACGATTTTCCTCCCCCTTCCAGTATATTTGACTTCACGTTTCAAATGCATTCCAACTTAATTTCACAGACGGTATGATTTGAATAATGCCTTCGCATAAACCACTTTGAATTTAATTAAGATGCCTGTTTGTCTTCCCAAATCTACCGATGCCCGGGTCTTAGTTCAGAATGCGTTTTGCCAGCAAACAAAAAAGCCTGTGGATTACAAAGTTTGCTGCTAAGAAGGTGTTTAGGCACACTATTTGAAATATAAATTTTAAACCTTTCTCCTCCTCAGCAGTAAATACATAATTGCATATTTTAGTACTTTGGACATGGGAAATTCAATGTTTGGAGGGCATATCACGCTGTCAAGAGGGTAGTGCGCCTTCTGATGACAGGCCGCCCTTAGGTTAAGTTTCAGTGGAGAATAATTGAGTAATGAAATCCTAAATCAGATTTTCTCAAAAATGAAAAATGGATTTTTTCCGCTGTGTGTACAGTGTTGTGGGAGCTGTAAGCACATCAAGTCAATTCCAGGCCATCCAAATTTATTTATAAGGCGCTTTAAACAAACAAGGTCATTGTAAAATTCTTTACAGACCAACAAAGCACATAAAAGGAGAAACAAAAAAAACAAAAAAATCCCACCTCTGAATATTTAGAGGCGTGTGTGTATATGTGTAATGCTGCTCCAATCCACAGAAGAGTACAAGATAAACCTCAGAGCAGGAAGCTTCAGGAAAGCAGTGACTCACACAGCTGGAATAAAGGTAAAACAGTAAGCTGTGCTAAATCAAGGGTGTTGTGTATGATCCCGCTTCCTGCTCAGCATCCAATGGAAGCACTCTCCCCAGAAGGCCTGTTAACGCACACTTGATAGGCCTCCTTGTTACCTCCATGACAAAGCCATGAACCGACAAACACAAAAAAGCAGAACAAAGCGACTCCCGAACAAAACAGGCCAAAGCTTTGTTCTGTATTCATCAGCCTGATAAACAGTAATAATCACAGTAATGATGTCTGTTCAAGGACGCTTGGGAGCGAGGGAGGTGGATAAGGGGCATGTGCAGGATGGGGGTGCAGGGGAGGAGAAGGGTGTTGTTAATCTGAGAGGCTTGTGTGGAGTTGAGAGGGACAGGGAGGGGAGCCACGGCTGCTCACACTGAGATAAGGCTGCCTCCCTGCCACTGGTTACCACAGCCACAGCCCCTTCCCAATAAGACTGGCCTAGTTGCTCCCTTCCTAGGCCAGGGATTTTGCCTGCATGAGATAAGATGCTCCTGAGCATTGCAAAATAGCACAGGTATTAGCCTGCACTCATCTTCACAAAGGAATGCCGCGGAATAGCGTGAGGGGACGAAGAGGATGAACCTAGACAGGAGCCAGCCACTATGCTGGGTGAACAGATAAGTGGCGCTCTGACAAGGGGTTCAGAGAATGGGAAGGACAACCAGCGGCACCCCTGCTGGGCCAGATGAAGACAAGCTCACCATGTGGTCCCATCATCCACAGCCTACTCTCTACCCAGTGAGCACCAGATTTCTGTAATGTGTTTATCTGGTGGCTTATGAATACATATATAGAATGATCATGGTGTTACTCCTAATTAGGCCTTTCCTTTTGTTCAGCGATACATTTACAGATGCACGGTGCCTCTCTGAGGTTTCCTCGATGCTCACTACACATTGCAATAAAATAGTTAGCATTTCAAGGCGGAGAGATTCTGTTTGCATATTGTAACTTTGTATTATCATGTAAACAGTATTAATTATTTTGATTGTCCCTCTCTGACGCTTTGATGGAAAGGATAAAAGCTTTGCATGAGAGCAGATAAATTGGAAGACACATAAAAAGACATGAAACAACTCTAAACCCCTGATAAATAAACAAGAGCGATGAGCAAAATTCATTTGTGTTTTTCATATTTTGATTACCCACACTCACAGTTGCATGCATATCATAATCATGTTGCTGTATGATGCCGTACACATTAAAGCTGGGGTACGCAGTTTTATTTTAGCGTCACTGGGCAAAAATCCCATAATAAACTTTGAGCATATTACAATTCAAGTGGACTGAGAGAACACTAAACTTCTGAAACATCCTCTTTTTTCAGGCTAAAGAAAATCTAGGCTGTGACAGGAAACTTTGTCCAATCACAGGTCATTTCAGAGAGAAGGTGGTCCTATTGGCTGTTCTACGAATGCAAATGTACGTGCACATACCTTTGGTGAATCACTGGTGGAGAATCCTGGAGAGAGTATCTCTATGTCAGTGGCCAGAACTGCCTTCACTGCAAAGCAACCTAAAAAGAAAAAAAGAAGACAAACTTATCAAAAACAGTCTAAAAGAGAATTTGACAATAAACAAATTAAAACACATTTCAATATCGGCGACAAATTTCAGAGGCAAGGCAAGGCAATTCCTAATTTCAGCCTCTTCATCAGCCATTCAATTTTGTGGCCAAAAACATGTTTAATGAAGACACTGTGACCTTGACTTTGATTTTAGACCACCAGATTCTTGAGTCCAAGTGGATGTTTGTGCCAAATCTGAGGAAATCCCTCAAGGCCTTCTACAGATATTGCGTTCACGACAATGGGACAGATGGAAGGTCACGGTGACCTTGACCTTTGACTACCAAATTCTAAGCAACTCATTGTTTAGTCCAAGTGACGGTGTCAAATTTTAAGATATGTATGTCATTGTATATATGGAAGGACTTGGAGACATAATGTCTGCGGCCTGTACTATATTGTTGCCGCAAAGGTGTGTAAATCAGTGTACGTGAAACACTATGAAGCGCATTATCTGGTGGGAGAAGCTTAGGACAAAGAGGGGAGAGCTGCAGGAATTGCATATTTCTCCCCACCCCAGCTATAATACATGCATTTATTCTGTAAACTTTCACCAAATAAAACAGCACATTTCCTCATTTAATTTAGTTTTTTCTCAAGGAGATGCCTCATCAATTAGCAACCACAGAGAGAACAAACAGCAACGTCATTTTCCCCTTCCAAAATGTCTAACATATTGCAAGCTTATGATTCTACATTGATTATGTATGCCATATTAATCAGTTTTTCTTAACACATGAATATTTCACAGTAAACTCTTGCACCATGAGCAACCTCTGAGTGAAAATAAATGAACAGATGTCCTAATCTACTCTACAGTGAGTCCAGGCAGAGTTTAATTACAATGTGCACAGTAGCACAAGTGAACTCGCCTGATTGAAGTAAACAGTGTGTGATTGTCAGCACATTACTTTGTGTTTAATTAAGGACTTCGCCACTTGTGTTTGGAAGATCGGCTTCAAACGAGACAGCATCACTGTCTGTAAAGTAAGCCACGACACCCAAGGACACTTTTCAGACAGGGGGAGAGTGTTTCATTTGAGAATGCTCTTTCAGGGTGACCACTTTAAGTGCCCCTGTCAGCTCCAGCCATGGCAGGCAGGGGGGGAACAACTCATTGCACCACAGAAAGAGAAAGAACTGCTGCTGGTGAGGAGGCAGAGTGAATCACCATTAATGTAAGGTGCCTATAATTATTCCCCCTCAGTTTATACGCTGGAGACACGAAAATACAATACCGTTTGCCACTCCTCTGAGAAATATATATTTTCTTCCCAATATCACCAAATACCACCTGCCATGAAAATGGGCTTTAAGCTTGAGGGTGAAACTGCCAAAACACTTCTGTCAAGCCGTCGCAAATGTGGACCACTGTTTTGAGGTGAAACTCCAAAACAGACACGGTGTGTTTCCCACCACATTGTAAAAATCACTGTTCTTATATGGATCTTCAAAAATGAAGGTTTCTTTCACTGAGTGTTGCGTTTGTGTGCTTTTTCATTACCAGAAATGTTTCGGGGAGCCGTGGATCAGGTAGGAGAAGCTGTTTATAACAGTGTGCATTTATCAACCGCTCATTTGAACACCATTCAGGTTGTATTTCATTTAAAAGATGTATGGGAGATAGAGGAGTCTATTAGCATTATTGTACTGATACAGAGGGCCTGTAGGAAACTAGCAAATAAACAAAAAGCCTTCGAGGAAAATACACTGTCTGATTAATTAAGACTTAGCAAGCAATGATGATAATTAATCCACTACTGCTACACACACACACACACACACACCCCACTTGGCCTCATTGACATACTATATCAATGTTGAAATCAAAAGTCGGGGATGATTCTTTATTCAAGAGCTACAGATGCTTATTTTTGTGCAACTTTCTGCTTATCAAATCAACAGAATCATGCTGGTGGTCTTTATCAGTGGAACAACTTTAATTTCTTGTATTTGGAGATAAACAAACCCAATCACAGCATACGCATTGTCCAAAATGTTTTAGCTCAAACCGAGGGAGGAGGAAAGGACTGTCTTAGTAAACTCTGACAGCATGGCTCCTGACTAAGGTCGTAATGTATCATGCACCTACTGCATATTTTATCACACCGAGCCAGGAGCTTTCAAAATATGTAACTGGCACAGACACTCTCAATGTGGTGATCAGATGTAATGCAGTCGACTCAGAGCGCCTCAAGCACCTGGTTTTTAATCCTCACAGTTTTGGCAATATGAGGCTCATTTTATTGGAATGGCATGGCGGTGGGTGAATTTAAATTGCTGTCATACAATATTAATTGCACAGTGTCTCAGCAAAATTGAAAAATTCTAGCACTATGGAATAGGCTAGGTCATGAACAGAAATTAATTTTGCTTGTTTTTTTTATTCGGGAAATTGTTAATAAAAATCTGCAATTATTTTTGTGCTTTTTTCTCCTTTACACAAGAGGTCTGATGTAAACGTATGCATAAATCTCTAGGATAAAAAGAGCAACATATCAAGAGTCTGTCGAGCCTCTTCACTGGCAATATGTAGATGCAGATCAGATTTAGATTAAATTCGACTGCCGTATGTCAGATCTGTGGTTGATCAACTGCCTTCATACTTTCTGTGGAGGATACATCAATATCTGGCTGTTTGACTTGCAAATAGCAATACACATATGTTTATGCAGACAAACACACATATATAAAATATAACTTTAAGATACTACTATATACCACAGCATACAGTATATCAACTCTATCACCAGACAAGACTGTCAAGAATAAACCTTTCCATAAAACCTCTTTGGGCGAGCAAAAACAATTGGTTAAGGTTAAGGAAGTTCACGGTTTAGGTTGCTGATAATGTGAAGTTAATCAAAGATCTGTGAAAGGAAGGGAACTCCAATCTCTACCACGGAAATTGGCAGCACATCTATTTGCTGCCCAAATCTCGACATCCTTGCTTTCTGCTACAAAGAGAGCTAATGTTCTCTCTGCATTATCACTGGACGCAAATCATAAAGTGCAGGATCATCTAGTATAGGAGTAATTCTTCTGAATTAGGGCTGGGCCAGTGCAAAACTTTAAAAAACGGTTTGATATTAAGCCAAACACCAGACCGGACCAGTTCACTGAATTTTGCCAGGTGTTCCACATGATTTAGCAGTCTGGACATTGTGCTGCGATAGGCTATCTTTGATATTGCCATAATGTAACATCATGAAAAATGGTTGCTCAGTTGGTTTGCAAAAATCAAATCAGTTTAATCTCACACGTCAGACTGAACTAGCAGAAATGGAAATCGACCCAACTCTACTGGTAATACTGAGTATAAATTAAAACATTTTTTAACGAGCAAAAATCCCTTGTAGCTGTGCATGTGGGATTATTCAGCTGTCCTTTGGCTTATGACCAATCTTTTTACAAAATCTTTGGCAACTCTATGAATCCATTTAGATGTTATGCAACTTTTTGCAAAAGACCACTAACAGTGCAACTGACTGAAAGACCAACAGAGTCAGCTATAACCTATTCTACTTGCAACTAAAAATGTTAACTTTTACTGTATTTTTCATCTCAGTTTTCCAGCATAGTGGCTTGCTCCTGTCTAACTTTTCATCTGTAAATGGAGTTAGCTCGGTTATAATGGAACTTCCGATGTTTAAACCCTCAATTATTCTGAGCACTTTGAGGATTTCTGGAAAGCTCTAAAACACGTTAGCAGACTTTAGCTGTATCAAAGCTAATAATAATACTGTACAAACAAAACAACAACAATAAACATGAAACAGATATACAGCTAATAAAAAATACTGCTTGGTAGAAAGCATGCATCTGTCTAAAATGAATACATAAATAGAATCAGAGTGACTCATATAATTCGTGCAGAGCATGGTACTCTTGCCAAGATGGCAACTTTAACAGCATTAAAGAAACTGCAGTGATGTTTGTGACTGTCATTTCACTAAAGCAACAAAAATCCTGTGAGGGCACAGCTCATGGCGATGAGCACTACTTGCAAATCTTCTCCACAGATGTCTGAAGAAAACAGCATTTCTCATACAAAGCAGCTCCTCATTTAATATTTCTTAATAACACAGATCAGACCGGCTTGCGTCATCGCCAAGGCTGTGCCCCCTTTTTGGGGAAAGAAACACACTGCCACATGAGGGGGAAACAGAACAGAAAAATGCAGAAAAGTTGCAGGTTAACCGAGGCTCCTACAGTGAGACTGAGGCAAATGAGATGCGTGAATATTCACTGCTAGTGTGTTAAATCACTGAATGATGTGGGTGACAGTTACTAATGATGGAAAGCTAACTTAAGCCTGAGTGGGAGCTTTCTGCAGTTCAGTCATACAGAACAGCAGCATCAGACTTTTGCCTGTGTTGAGTCGTTTATCCACTTGGATGAGGAAAGACTAAAGGGACATGATGGCTATCAAACTCAATTCATTAAGATATCATGAACACTCAGGTTAAGACAAGGCTGCACAACAATTATTATATTTTTATTCCCAAAATCAAGTTCCGGTCTGTTGTTGCTGTGCGACTATGACATTTCCAGAACAGTTTGTTGCATTGCCGAGAATTTCTCAGAATAGGAGCAAATCAAGATTGTTTTTTTTTTTTCATGACGTGAAGAGTTGCCAAAGAGTTGCTGTGTGACTGGTTGTGTGAGAAACTAGACCAGAACTCTAAGTCTACAGTTTAATTATATACAAGAGTTGAGGGATCAAGAGAGAAAATGTGGGTGAGGGCCAAAAAGAGGGCTCACATGAATGTCAACTAAAACAGACCCTGGTCCCCCAACATTTGTCTGCGCTACCCATTTCATAACAGGTGAGAAAAAAATGCCTAAAAATACAAATCACATACTAATAACTCATAAGTGTACAACAGTGATACTCCCATCCTGCATGTTTGGTCTTGCATTTTCTTCTGAAGATTTTATCATCATCATATTAACCTTATGAATCCACTGGTACCAACAATGTCATGCTGGTGAGTGCAAGGGTGAGTTTTCTCTCATATCTTCCCTTAAAATGATCAGAAAGGGTTTCGTAGTTAATTAATTAAATTAATTAAAACCCAAGTTGGCCTCAATAATCTTCAAGCCAAATGTAAAATTAACTGGATAGGATAAAATGACCAAAGCTCACTCAGGGTTTTGCAGCATACAGACCAGAGAATAGTCCAAACCCCTACACAAATATTGTGTCGATTTCAGGCAACTGCATTGACCTCTTTAATTAGACATGTTTATGAAACTAACCTCTGATTAAGATGAACCTTCAAAGGGGGTCAATTTTTGCTGGTCTCGTAATGTCCTCCCGATTGCCATATACCTCTTGTCTTCTGGGGTCATTCTGACCCCACCGGGTTTGACTGTTATTTAAAGCATATTGTATAAATGGTCAATCAATTCTGTGTTACACCTTCAGTCTTACTTCAGTCCAACCCATAACCACACATTTTCCCTTCGTTTTGGAATTTAGGGCCAATAAACCTTGTTTACATAAGTATAAAAAACATTTTGACGGCAAAAGATTTCATTTAGGTTCAGAATGACCCCCAAGGACAACACAAGGGTTAAGTTTTTCTTGTTTTTATGGACCATTTGTGGCATATGTTAATGTACTTTGTAGTACTTGTTGATTTTTTTTCTTTTTGTGTTTTATTTTGGAGTTGCATTTTGATTTTTGTTAAATGTTGTCTATCTGTAACTTATAGTGCTGTTTGTTTTGGCAGGACACTCTCAAAAGAGATTTTTAATCTCAATAGGTCTTTTGATTAAATACAGGTTAAATTAATTTTTTTTTTTTTTAAATAATGAATTAAATAACTATTATCTTAATTTATCCCCCAGGGGGGATATATAGAACTTTTCTGATCCAAACACGTCAAATTGCATTGAAATCTAAAGATCTTTGATTTTCTATCCCCACAAAAGGGGCTTGGCCCGGACATTTTGCAAAGTTCTCGTCTGTGAATGACACCAGACAAGCAGTCGAAAATAGCAGTAGAAACTCTCTAAACGACCACAGTAGCTTTTATTGCTAAAGACTTGGCAACACATAGGGCTGTTGTGCTTTATTAAACTGGACTCTCCAACAAGTGCAGAGACAAGCTGAACAGGCCATAAATATGCTAAACTGCAATTTCCTTTATTTAGAACATTGAATGTAATTTGAGTCACAGTTGCAATTATTGTATGATGGAGAAGGGAAAAACTGTCAACCGCCCTGATCTCTGCTTGTTCTGCAGGAAAAGGTCTGGTGACTTTGTGGTTCACCACAAGGCAATTTATTTACAGCCCTCCACTTGTGGCTGTGTAAATATTCTTCATGAGAGAGGAGGCTGTCACCAAAGAACTGCACTTCATCAAAAACAACCCTTTCTTGTCAGGGGCTAATGTGAAGGTGTATATCACACCGGGCGTCCGCCCTCTGAGTAGTGAGACGCAGGGATTGTGGCATTGTTACGAGTAATGGGGCTCCCAGAGGGACTCTACACCTCCACTGAGTGCAAGTCTCTTTCAGTTAGAAAGTAACGTGTGGACTTTCCTGGCAGTAGCTACAGGAAGCAGTGGGATTGTTGTTAACCTACAATGAGTATTTATTGGGGTAGACTTGAGGATTCTTGCTGCTTATTACATCATACAGATCGCTCGTGTCAGCAGCACCCCAAAGGCGGGTCACGCTGTGTCTAGAAATGACATTTCTTACCAGTTATTGAATGACACATTTGCCTCACTATAACAGTAGTCATAACTGTAATGGTGAATAAGGGGGAATAACAATCCATAATTTGTCTTGTGTTGCCTGCGACTCGCCTGAAGTTTTCAGCGTGACCTCCTTAAGGAGCCGTTATTGGATTAGACTGTCATACCACCGGACGGACGCATGATCAAACACTTTTATTCTCCTCAGCAGTCTTTATTACACGCAATCTTTTGGGGGGCTGACTCATGAAGAGCTGTTATGAATCACTTACAGATGGATGCTTAGCCCGCAGTTAGAAACGGCCAGTACAATATGAGAAGGAGGCCTCTAATTTGATTTCATTATGTGAGTATTGTGCCATTATCAGGTCGCTTTCATCAGGTTGTGAACCATTAGCATGGCTTCCAAAGCTATTTTCTTTCTATAGTCTCTAAATGGAGGCCTAGATGAGGCCTGTGGTCTATTTAGCGGGACCTCCTGGGGGCTAATGAGCTCACCACTCAAGGATGCATAATTTAACCATATGCCTCATTCCATGACTTTACATGCTACAATATTTGAAATATTCATAGGTTGTTTAAGCTGGTACATTTAAAGATCAGTTTACATCTATAGGTCAAAGCAGAACAGCGAATGCAAAGACTTGGCAGCATAATGTTCTATTTCCCAAAGTCTGCTGCAGTGGTAATTGACGCTTTATAAAAGCTTAATGCTTATCGGCTCAGGCTTCTGCACACGCACACAATTAACATAGAGGATTGGTAATTGACATCAGACTGTATCCTAAGTGAGTTAGGCATGACTTCTCACTTGAGTAAAGCTGAAAACATTTGTTTGCGCCCAAGGTGTTTAAAAGCTCTTAACTTCCACTGCAGAATCAATAATCACCTCCAACTACAACAGCCCCCTCGTTCTATATTTACATGTACAGTATTGTGTTTTCTTCTCATTAATGAATACCATGAGGACTTTTGTGCGCCTTGTAATTATGTCAAGCACATTCTTGTTGGGCTATTTAGAAGAAAGAACCACCATTTTGACAAAACAATGCCTGTTAGAGAGCAACAATAATACCTCTCATCACACAACCCACTTCTTTGCAGAATTATCAAGAGGATAATGGTAGCTTTGTCGCTGATGATGCAAATGTGACACAACTTGAAATCAAAATGATAATTGCCCAATGAAATATAAGTATTATCCCAAACAACAGAAGACTCTTTTGTGCACAGTGAGAAAGAAAATCCATGGGTGGCAATGACTCAGAGTTTTGTTGATATGATGAACACCGGAAACAAAAATTACAAGGACATAATAACAAAGACTTAGCTCATACTTTTAATGTCAATCAGAAGCTTTCTGAGGAATACAGCACGCATAGCGGTCAGCATCTGAGACAGTGCGTTACTGGTGATGAAAAAGGTCACCCCACGTCTTGATCAACAACAACAGGCTGACAAATCTGCTGATGCGTTTCATCATAGAGCTTCCATCAGAGCATGAAGGACTTCACATTTAAAACCAAACCACATCAAGAGATTTGGCTTTGAATCGTGATCAGAGCGAAGTCCTTCTTCCCTCTGGTCTCAACTTGGGTATGTAAATTCTTCACATACTCTGGACCTAAATCTGGGTGAGAAGAGACTTGTGATAATTTAGAGGAACTTTCTGTTGCTCCCATGGGATCAGGAACAGAAATGATAAAAGGCCTATGATTAACTCTGAGGACCCTCTCAGTCCTTTGACTGGCTCTACTGTGTGTGTTGCCCTGAAACTCAACTCTCTAAAAATAAGGACCTTGAGTATTATGGATCACGTTTCTGCGTGTCCGGTGTTGAGGACAGACTGGCTCAGCTGTTTTCTCAGGTATGATGTGGTACCAATCTTTGGTAATCATTGCTAGGATTATGTTGAGATGTATTTGTAAATGAATGAAGTGCTACAATTCAGTGCCCTGCCAGATTTGCAGGGAGGTTGTCTGAGTGGATGCTGCACGAGCTGATCTTTCCAAAGCTTCACAAAAGTGCTGCCAGCGCCTGAACATAACAACAAAATTGTTTAACAATGCTACGAACACAGCAAGATCTGATTTTTTAGCTGAAAATAAATTAAATATATATTGTCAGTAAACATTTTGCAAATACGTTCAGTATCAACATTTTTGTATCTGGCCAGATACGTTAAGTAAGAGGAACCCCTCATTATATTCACAAAAAATGTAATCAAGGCAGCATAAAATTTCCTTCAAAATGTATTTGTTGTTCCAAACTAGTTATATACAAGGTTAGCAAAAGTTCAGTAAGGAGGACCTTCGGCTATATCGCTGCAAAAAAAAAAAAAAAAGGCCACATAAGACATTTTATTGTGTTTGCTGTCATCTCGGAGGTTGTTCTTATTTCAGTGCTAAAATTAAATGTGGAGATAGCACTGGCTATGCTAGACGTCACATAGCAACAGGGGTTTTGAAGATGGTGGCAGGCAGGAAGCGGAAGGTAAGGACAGTTTTGTCTGAAATTGGCAGCCAATGGGAGGCTTATATCACCGTAAACATCTTGTGAGCCAGACTATGTCCCATAATACGCCCAATTTAGATGTGTCGAACGTACCACAAACCAATCATGCTTCTTATCCAACACTTGCTACTGCTCCAATCAAACATGGTCTTACTCCAAACATAAAACAATCACACTGAGACGCATCATACCAGGCTCGACTGCTCCAAAAACACCTTGAAAGCCCATCTGGAAAAACAGCTAGGAGCGCCTGTGGAGCGGGGCTGCGTGCGCGTGGCCAGAAGTGACATTGAGGAGCGGTGCGACTCTGCAACTTGAGCAGAAAATTTTATGTAGTTGAACTTTTATGCGCGCCCAGAAAACACATCACGCAGCAGCAAGAGAGGAGCCCCAGACAGGCTCGCTGTTCCATAGGGAAACAATGGTTTGCTGGCGACGCTCCTCAAGCGACACGTCTCATTGTTAGCAGCCTCTAAGGCAACATGGTGAAGTTCTTGTAAAAGTATGAGGTGTTACTGTGTATTCATCTGGCCAGCATTCAGGCCAACAGCGTTTCATTTCTCAAGTTAGAGTGTTTAAGAGGTTATGGCTTCTTGAATCTCTCACAGTTTTATTGTTACAATACTGAATGTCCTCTTTATTAAAGTTCGCCCTAACCTGAACGTAACTTCTTCAATACATAAAACTTTTGCAAACCTTTGCCAGAGGAGGATTTTAGCAACAGCCAACTGCTAACACATTGGGAATGCCTAAGTTAACTTCTAGAAGTGTTGTATCAAACATATTCTGGCAACCATCTGAGGCAAGTTTGAACAAAATGAAATCTGCTCTAAAAACTTCAAGCCTCCATGTGGGAGATTTTTTCGAAGGTGCACTCATCCAAAGATGGGGTATCTTGTTGAGCACAAATCTTTGGCACTTCTCCACATCTTCACACATTCTAATCCAGAAACACAAGCGTCTCAAAGACTTTTGTGTGTATTATTGATTGATGCAACCAGTGATCACATACTTTCCACAAATATGCCAGAAACAGGAGGCCCTGACACTAACCTGCGTGCATGTTATAATGATCTGGTATATTACGGCACCAATCTTCCTAACTCTGGGTCATTCTCTGAGCAGAGAAATTAGGTTAGGATCGGTAAAACTCTGTTTCCCTCTTATAGGTCAGATTTATATAACTTTACTTGATATCTTAACCCACTAAATTTGTATCCATCACCATTCCCTTCCTGATGACTTATAGATGGAGATATACCCATCAAACCCCTGGTGATTCCCACCTGACTGAGTTTCCAACTGCTAACAGCTGCTTAGATACGGTGTCAGCCCCCGTATTACTTTGCCCTTGGCAATACAACACATGCAAATGCAGCTAGCTGGGCAACCTAGTGATGTTCAAATGCTCCTGGTTACGATGACCCAGGGGATTATGGTCTATTATGCCAGTTCAGGTAGATCAAGGAGCTCTAGTTTTCAAGTTGCTAAAATGTATGTTTTTATCTCTACTTCTCAGTCTTCTGGCAATCCTTACGCTATACTTCCTGCATCTTAACAGCCGGTAAAGGACAGCATGGAAATCTATGTTGTTTTAATTGCCTCTCCAATAACAGATGCTACAAAGTGGTATGATTCAGTAGTAAAGCACTTTCTCTTCAGTAAAAAGATTTCTAGCTTTCAGAGGCCAATATGCCATAATAGAGGTCTTTGGATTTGGCAGCCTTAACTGGTTGATCCATACTATGACCACACTATGTGAGACTCTTGGCAGCTGACGGAAACCCTGGAGAAATCTACTGTGGGGTCTGCAAAATCCTTAAAATCAAAAAAATATTTTAAGGTTCAGCAAGCTTCTTGCTCACTGCAGCTATCTATGTCTGAAAATGTGTCCTCAGCTGTGATCAGGACCAAGGACACATACATAAGATTGGAGGAAATGGTGTTTCTCGACCTTGACCTTCAACATCCTCCTCTGAATTCTCTGCAAGACTTCCTGATGCCATACAAGGTCTCTAGGTTTAGCTTTAAGCTATTGTCTGCCTCACTAATACAGTCCTTGTCACTTGCTCTTTGATAACACTTTTATTCTTGAGACAATGTGCTAACTTCTTCATACTGCTCGGGAGGTGTAAGGTCAGCAAGGCTGAGTGATTCAGTTATTGTCAACCATACGTCGTGTTTAACCTTATCTACATTATTCTACATCCTCCTCTTTGAAAGCTTATGTGTTTGCATAATGAGCAATGAGTACAGCTGCTAACTCAGCCTCTTTCTCTGCTCAGCTTCAAGACGCCTCACTGTCGGCAGAGATGTGTGATCCTCATGATCCTCTCAACATACTCATGTGAACAGGTCACTAATTTGACTCTATGGGAATGCATAGTGAACAACAAGAAGACCATCAGGGTTGTGCTGTGTGTTGTTGTGTGTTGTTCGGCTCCAGTAGCCTCAAAACCTGATTACCTAAGGGATCATCTTTATGCTTGGTTCAGACTACGCAATATCAGCCAGATTATAACCAGACATGACGCTCTGACGATGCCAGCTTGTAGCGGGAATGACAATGAGTGTCATAAGTGACAGTCAATCATTTTGTCCTGTGTAGTGTGTCGTTGTAGATGACAACCAGCACCTTGTCTGGAATGCTTCAAGACATCCCTACAGAACTCTAGCATGTTTGAGCCGCCATCACCGCGAGCAACAGGCACACAGAGCGATCTGCTAGGGACTGAAGTTACCATCTCAGAGTAAGAAAAAAAAAAAAATCCTGGCGTAAAATAACAAACATACCATAAACTCAACATATAGTGTCACAGTCTTTACTAAACACAAATGCAGAGGATTTCAGCTTTATTTGAAACAGACATGGTCCATAATTCTCTCATTCCCTGAGGATATTCATATTTTTATTTTTAATCCAAGCCCCTTTGCCCTGACAAAGTAAATGTATCACGCCATAATTTCAATTACAACACTTCCCGTATCTGTTTCAAATTAAAAGCCCCCTGTCATTTCTATGAAGAGAATCCCTTCATTTCATAAAAAGGCTTTTATTGTGAATCATTTGCAGAAACTTTTTGAGGGGAATTCAGTGAATAGCACAGATTACGACAACAAAGCTCGGCTGGGACATAAACATACACAGTGACTGAAATAATAATAAAAAATAGGGCAACAAAAATCCAATGACATCACAGGTACTGTGAAAGACAAGCAGCGATGAATGCTCATGAACAAACGTGTAATTTTCCATGTCTTTTGGCAAGTCACAGCAAGATTTATGACTCCAAAAATGCCTCTACTGATAAAGTGACTGACAGCATTTGACTTTTAGGCACATGCATTTGGATATACCCCCTATTTTATCTTGAGCCAGCTCCTCTTATGCTTGGTCTTGCTGAAAACCTTCTCTCCAAACTGAGTGCATCTCTCCACCAGGGCTGGACCCATATATTCGGCTATTCAGGTGTTTGTTAATTGGATAAGTATTCAATTTTCAATTTAGGCATTTGGATATTCTTGGAGGTTTTCTGGTTTTGGGGTTTTCTTTTGCAGAGGAGTAATGACATCTCAGTGTTTGCGACACTGCTGCTGTGGCTATCACACACACAGTGACAGGAGTGATCACTTTGCCGGACGGTTATTAAAGGGTTTATTGACTAAGTCGAGCCGTTTCTGTTTTAGGATGAGCAGCACCACAACGCAAACATGTTGGAATTTCGAAAACTCCAACACAAAACTTTGTTTAAATGCATTTGGGAAATATTAAATCAAAACTGAAACATTTAACATCATATACAGCACAAGTTCCCTGCAACTTTTTTTTATAAAGTCTAGTGAAAGTTTAAATGAAAAAAGAAATTAAAAATAGCTCCCTGAGGTTTTACAAAGCAAAAGTTCCTCACATGCTTTGCACTAATTAATTCATTTTATCGGTGATCATTAAAATAAAATGCTGACACAGATAATCCGCACAATGCCAAATATCGGCCCCAATAATCAGCCAGGCCAATAATCTGTTGACCCCTACTTTAGAGATAATGCACATTTTATATAAAACCAATGAGACTTTGGCTGCGTTCCAAGAGTCCTTCAACATGCCCTTGTTCGCTTCCCCTCGTCACTTGCCCTCGAGGGGCAATTCCTGCCGCCATCTTAAGGGCCGTTCCAATAGTCTGAAAAACTGAAGTGAACTTGGTGAGATCCACCCTTGGAGGGCTGAGGGAGCGAGTGAACACCGATGGTCACTTCAGAGGTCTATATCACCCTTAATGCATTGCAGCTATGCATGGGATGCAAAAAAATACACCCATGGTTAGGGGGCAGTGATAAGTAAAACTAAGGTTGCACCACAGAAGAAAGAGAGGATGAATTAACTGGTAAATAAATGAAGTTCTTCACCATCTGATGCTTTTCAGTTTCACTTCTTCTAATATATCTCACAGGTCTGTACAGGTCGGCTTACACATATAAAAACCCACTCGTCTATTAGCAGATAGTCGTTTATTGAAAACTGTCATATAATTAATTGCAGTTAGGCTAATATTTAGGAATATTTGTCCTGTTCAGCTTGTGTGATTTCTGTATTTCCAGCATTATCTGTAAATGCATGGGAAAATGCTGTTTTACAAGATATCACAACCCCATTAAAAATAACAGTTATGATAATCATGATACAGGTCACACTCAAAAATGATTATATATGATACATATATATATATATATATATATATATATATAATTCTGATGATTAAGAAATAAAAGCAGTATAGCGCCGATCCTGCAACTGGTGGTCGAGCCGTGATAGTCAGGCTAAAAGCTATCGAGGGCAGCTGTGTCTCATTTCAGTCCCCCGCAAGCTTTCCCTCGGCTTTCCAAGTGGTCTCCGTGTGACATCGGCTGTTACGTAATACTAAGGGCTAAGGGGAAGTGACAGTGTGACAGTATTGCGAGAAACAAAATGGCTCCCTGTTTTGTAAGTCTACCTGTGCTGTTTCCAATATTGCAGTCAGCAATAACAAAAAAAAAAAGAGACAGTGCCTTCTGGTGGTGTGACGGGGAAATACAATATTTTTTTCACTATTTTATAAATTTAAGATGCAAGCTTTTCACCTGACAGTTACAATATGGTATGTGAATCCTTAGGCCAACTTTGTATTTTCATTAAGCAGCTGGCTGAGCCGGGAAGCAGCGTATTTACTCAAGCATCTGTTGTACTTTCTGTGTGTCCTCTCACGTGCTGAATTTACATTGTGGCTTCAATTGCAGATTCAGGGGAATAAACCAAAATGAAAAGGATTGTGTGCCTCTGTACCTGGTAAAGCTGTCTCAACTCAGCCCATATGTGAATCACAGACTCTTTGTAATAGCCTGCCTCTGTCAAGAGAGAAGATGTACCTGTCAAATCATTTAAATTACTACAACCATTGTTGAGATGGAAGTGCTTGGATCAGCGCTTTGACGTTGTGGAACTTCCAAGGCCCTGAAAGTATGCCTCGCTGAGTTTTGGTGTCTTTGCAAAACAGTATTATGCTTTGAGAAATGTCTCTGTCCAAACTCACGAAATTGAATCAAAATCAACAAACTGAAGTTGAGCCTGGCTGTATTTCATAAACACTCACAGACTGAACCGCACACAAAAATACTCATGCAAAAGCCTGATTTGTATTCTCTCCCTCTGAAACAAACGCTTATATAATCAGTGCACATACAGTACATTAACATACTGACTATCTGAATTTATGTTGTTACCATTGATACACTATGACTACATTGCATGTAGGTTACATTATACATGTCATATAAAATAATGGCTTTTGCATCATACACCCTGCAATTTAGATTCCTTCGAGCCTGGAATATTTCTCACAGCAGCAAAACCTAGATATTACAGAGAGTTATAATCTTGGATTTTAACTTAATTTATATACATCTCACTCCTTCATGTTCCTTATAGTTAATGGCCTCTTGTAGACCCTTGACTGTTCATAAATCAGAAGTTCAGCTCTGGCGCTATTACAAATTGAGTGATCTAGCAAAAGCTGCTGTATCCATGAATCTTCTGAGTTGAGTGTAGGAGGAGAGAGGGGCAAACACAAACAGGAGAGCCTACAGTATTTCCGTGTCATTTTTTCATGTCAGTTTCCCAGTAATGGAAAAAAGCAGGCCTGATTCTTGGTCTCAAACCCAAACAGAGAGGCTTCCTCCCAAATGGTCTCTAGACGGTTTGCAGGTGCCAACATTTATTGACAAAGCAAGAATTAGGATGATCACATTTTGATCCTGAAACTAGGATATGAAGAGTCTTAAGCGCACACACGAACACGCACACATACACAGGCACATTTATAATGGTTTTTGTAAAAACTGAACAGATGTAGCATATTGTGTTCTATTTTCCATTTCATGCTACTTTATAATTCTATTTTTCTTCACCAGCTGCGGGCAACAAACTGATGTTCACATTAATGTTTCAATCATAATAATCCAGAAATATCAAATACATTATTCTGAAACGGGCCATTCTACATGATGAGTACTTTAACCTTTGATATGTACTATATAGGATTATAGGTAACCATATAGATAAGTTATTAATTAGAAAGTTATCTAACCCTATTAACTATCTTGCAAATGTGACTCAGTAGATGTTTAGGAAATTGCATGAATAATTATGTGACATTTTATATGAATTTTATGTATAAAAGCTTTGGGTAAAATCTATCATGGAAAATGTGTTGCTGATGCACAACAGCCAGTATAATATTCTTCCCCTCATGCTCATAGTTATCCCACCTTCCAAAACAATGCGCCATGACAACCGCTATTTTACAGAGGGCTCTACACCCTCTAAAAGTACCAATGTCGGAATTATTTCAGCTGGTGCAACATTCACAATGTTACAACGTACGGTGTAAACTTCAAACTAAGAAATTACGTTCAAACTATACAAACTATGCTACATTTGATCTCATGCATCGCTGGTGCAATGATGCCATGCCATTATCCAACTGATCCAAATTCTAAAGCTTGTGGCCTGCAAAAAGTCTATTTTTCCAACAGGCTGTTACCCCCCCCAAAAAAACACCCATCATTCCATAGCAAGCCCCCACAAAGTGCGCCAGGCGTTGATGCAAAATTTACATAGAGGCTGAAAGAAAGAATTTTTTAGACTGCCACTCAAGCTAGCGAGGCGCTAATCCAGAACTCGGCCACATTTGGCCACAATCAGCTGCCGTTAATCTCTACTACACATGCTCTATGGGCCAGTAGATCTGGGTATTTTACACATTTCTAAACCCAGGAAAAAACCTATTTCTGCTTTTTGTGCCACTGAGCAGCTCTCATAGGAATGAACGGGGCTGTATCCAGACTTCCCTATAGTACATCCATGTTCCACAGTCCCATTTTGCTGAAAGCACACAATCCCTGCAGTTATATTCAGCTTCCCAGCAACATTTGAGACACAGATTCACAGTCTATTTCCAGACACTTTTGAGCATTTTAAGCAAAAACATTAGCTTCTTCTAACCATATCTAAGTGTTTTTTATTCCTCAACGTAACTACACGTTCACCACAGTGTTGCTGATGAATACAACATATCTGATGTTCACAGAAACATAAAATGCAAACATTTTTTTCTGGCGACTGGCTTGTGTAACTGCAGCTTGTGCGTTTTTTCAGAGAAACAAGGACTTTCACGTTTTCTTTGAGATAACGGGCTGGTGAAGGAATTGGCTTTCGGTCCAATGAGCCATATTTTGGACTAATGGGACATTGGAATTTCGGAGCTGTCTGAACAATGGGCAGACCCTAGAGCAACCCTGTGCCGAGTAGTCTTCCTCTTCCACCACTGAGTATAAGACATAGGCAGCAAAAGATTCCTACATGAAATACAGAGAATATTTTTCACCTATTTGTTGGGAAGACAACCCCTTTTTTATCAGAAAGCCCTGATGCATCATCTGTCAGTTATCAGTGTGTGGCTACTCTGTTTAGCTTGGTGTTTTGTGTCCCAACTGCAAAGCCTTTATGACTTTTAGGATTATAATGAGTCTGTTGTAGTGTCTAAAGAGATTGTAGAGTTCCAAAATAGCATCTCAAACAAATTCCCATTCCCTAACTACAATCCTTCAGGATTACCCAACATTATACAAAACAAAAAGTTTAGGGCTTAGTTTGTGAAATCTGAATTCTTGTTGGAAACACTGGCTGCTGCATCATGGTTAGACACGTAGTGATGTTTTTGTTACCTCTGTTTGCCACAGCCAAGGATAAAATTTTAATGACTGGAATAACAAAAAGACATGGTTTCAGTGATGCTGTGGTATATCTGAAATGTTTTCAGATTTTGTGGGAAGTATACTATTGTTATGCACTGGATTCCTGAAATGCTTTCTGAGTAGAGCCCCCCGCAGGGAAAACCTATTGCACCTTTTTAAAGAAGTGCTGGTGCCAACGCTGCGAAAGAGACATATGAGGCTGTGGACATCCAATTGATTTTCAGTCAACACATCCCTCACGTAGTCTTTTATGTGTTAAATTATTTAAGTGCTGCAGCTTGAGGGAAGTGAGTTTATATCCTCCCAGAGGAACGGGTAACTTACCTGTGTCACTGAGTGTTTTGCATCAGGTATTTCACACAAGCTTCAACTGTCTTAGTTAAATGGGTTTTCTGGACTGGCCTTTTCACCCATGGGTTGAGAAGGTCTTAAGCAGGTGCCTCAGGGCAATGCACATTATCATCATAGTGAAGGCCTCTCTCATTACCACCATTTATTAGTAAATGGTCTATTCCAGCTTACCTCTCCAAGCATCGTTTTATCATCGCACAATGGGCTTCCCCCTGCAGCGTTCCTGGTAAATGACCATATTCATTATTCATCAAGGATTAGTGTCATAATCGATTTTGTCCAAACGGTCTGCATTCCACAATGTGTTCTTAATCCTACCCCCAAGAGATGCTGAACTTTGTCACATCTAATTAGGTCGCACGAGTCGGCTTCACTGAGACAGCTTTTACAACTTCTCCATTACACGCCTGATAATTGGTGGCCCGTTCTTGGTTTTAATCAAGGTCTCTACATATTTGCATCATTCACATGTGGTCACTATGGCAGCATGTTACAGCATGTACATAAAGCCAAACTGGCGTGGGCTTGTTTAGCATGCAGCGTACGTATATGAAATGTTTTTTTCAGCAGACCGCCAGTTTAAACTTGTTTGATAAAATTATGGCCCACAAGGTGATTCAGCTTTTCAAATCAATAACTACATTTACATGCACAAAATATTCTGTTTTTTTGCCCCTTTTTTCAAAAAGACAATTTTCTAACTACGCTGTTTACATGGCTAATGAAAATAATGATTTCATTATAATATTCTTGTTTACATGTACCCCGGCGTTAAAAAAACTCATTTTACTACACCTGAGAACTTACGGCTCCCAACGCGCCAACACAACACCAGTGTGGTATTGAAGGCTGTACTTCCATCAAATTGGGTTTCCGTCATTTTCTAATGCTGATGGCTCTTCAGACAATGCAGCTACCAGTACTTCTGAAGCCAGGTCATATGAATGTTTTAAGTTTTATAAACAAATCAGTACAGATTCAAACAAAAAAAAAATTTGCATGTTTATGTAAACTGTGCCCGTCATGTCAGAAAAAACATGCCAAACATCAGTCACACTGGCAACAAATCTGAAATGACACATCTGGCTGAAGCACCGGTCTGATGATCACAAGAAGACTTGAGCATGAACATAGTTAATATTTTGAAACTGGGAATTTAGTTCAGAATTTTCTTATCAAGCGTGAACATGCACAGCACTGTTGGTTTTCTGTAAAATGCACACAGCTGACTGTTAACAAGCAAGAGGTCATGTGTCACAAACTGCAGTGAAAACCCCAATTGAGAAGCATAATTTGAATGTGATGTACACACGTCCAAAGACTGATCCCCAGACCCAGATCATATCGGCATGTCATCATCTAAAGGAGAATGTTAAATTCCAAAGTAGAACAAAGTAGATAAAAGTAGAAAATTTGCAAACGCAATGTGGTGTTAATATGACCTGTGCCAAATAGACTGTTGTATTTGGAAAAATAGTGGAATATCAGTGTGCATGTGAATGTAGTTACTGAGTAGTCTGGATCTTTTCTGTGAGGCTGCCCTGTGTCTCCCCCTGGCCCTCCGCTGATGACCGTCCTGTTTACCATTCCCAGCTGCAAGATGGACCTGTGGTGCATGTGACATCTGTATCTGCCAATGGACGCACTAAGCCTGTCAGCTCCAGAGCGCCTAAACTGTCAGTCAGCCTCGCCACGAGCAGCCTGGGACCACAGCTGTCATAATGATCCAACAATAGAAAAGAACAATCTGCTGATCTTCTCTTAGCCTGACTGAAACTACAATACGGGTGTTCTTGGAACAGTCGTCAACTTGTCTTTTTTTCAGATGATATACACCAGATGCAGATCATGGATTCTCTACCTGTACATCACTTCGAATTCATCCTCCCCTTGTTCTATTTATGATAATCATGTCGGTGATTAGTGCACAACGAACAGCTTAAGGAACTGCAGCTGCAGAACACTAACAGTGCCTGTGCGTAGATATGTTCATGCACAAAACTGAACGCATGGGGTGCCACTAACTTTGGAGAAATCTGTGCCTAAACTGCCTTAAAATAAAGGATCCAGAACTTTAATCCCAACAGAAGCAAACATATTAGCTTGAAACAAGTCTAAGTTTATAACAGTTAAAGATCAGAGCGATCCGACACTCTGCCAGTCATAAGCAGCTCGGACAAACAAATCAGCCATGCCCGGTGGGAGGCCCAAAGACAAAGAGAACAAAGAACATCTGGAGGCACGAAGGACGATGCACAATTAAATGACATCCAGTCAAACAGAGAAAATATTATCGCTGTTGGTATCAGTTGATCTGAGAATTAAATCTGTTGAAAAGAAAGTGGAATCGCTTGACAAGATAATAGAAAGTATTGTCTCCAACGAGCACAACCAAAGGCCCAGTCACTCCTGGCCGACCCCAGCCACCCCCTTTACATTGAGTTTTCACTGCTTCCATCTGGCCACAGATTTAGCAAGCCAAAATGCAGGACTAACAGACTGAGGAACTCATTTGTTCCTGCCATCATCAGTTTCTTAAATGATTCAATGTGCTTTCATTGTTGTCATTTCAAGTATTGTATGCACTAATGCACTTCTGCTGGCTCCATAAGAATTTGCCCCTTGGGGGACAATAAAGATTTCTTGAACTTCTTGAACTTGAAAGGCCTGAGCATCGATTTACAAGAAAAGACAATCAGCTATCTCGAAAAACAGCTTGAAATTCCAGGAGAGGAATTGGATGCACCAGAAAAAAAGAATGAGAAGAAGCAATGTACAAATCCTCCAAAAGGAAGAAGAGGGAGATAATTTGACTGATTATCTGGTCAATCTTATATTGGAGGAGTCAGGAGTGAGGATAACCCCAATGGACTTGGAGCGGTGCCACAGGATCGGTGTGATGTTTTTCCCTGTGAAACTCCGTCAGTGTTTTGTGGACTCTAAAACTTCACCTGACTTTCCATCAGCATGAGGTCAAGTAGACAATGACTGAATTTTTATTTTTGGGTGAACTTTCCCTTTAAGGGATGTCTTTCGCGTTAACATTTTTACACTTGCTGCAACACAAATTGCCCTCTGCGGCAAAAAATAAAATTGAATTTGAACTGAATTGAGTTGAATTGAAGTGAATCTCTAAAAATTTTGGTGGGGAGGTTGGGAAGCTTGCCTAAAGCACCAAATGTGCTAGGTCTGGCCCTTTAAGCCTGAGTTTGAGATTTACTTGGACACAAAAAAATTATTGACAGACTGTAGGAGCCCTTTTTCTCCACCTTTTACAAAGTGCTGCCACACAAAAGGATCAAAACATCAAAAACTGTTTGCTATAATAAACTGAGGACTTGCGCTGTTAAAACCATTAACGCAAATATTCCCCTGAGGTGGGTCTTTGACAGTTATTCATTACAAACAATACTGGTCCACTGGGTCCATCACCTTTATTTTCAGTCACAGTGAAATGGGTTTGTAGTAGTTTCCTTGTAATTAAATACAGCACTTAGCACATTGGCTCTATTTTAGAGAGAAATATTACACCCCAGGTCTTAACTGTTCTGAATATATCATGGCCTGAGAGGGATTTATTGGCTACAGGCATCTATTTGGTACAGGAATATATGAATTACACCCAGAGGTAGATTGCTCTGTGGCTCCTTCTATTTTTTGATCTTTTGCCATTTAGAGACGACTATGAAAAGGTTAGTGTGTCAGGCATTCTGGGAGGGCAGTCAGTACTGTGGTGGTACGAGCAATGGTATGAATAGAGCTTACAAGACTAGCCAATTATATTTTAACAAGACTGCTTGAGACTGCTGATACTTCATTGATGTACACAGGTCTCAAGCCTTGAATCCCCCGAGAAGATTTGAGAGGTATAACGAGCCAGTTATTCAGACAAGATAAGTTCTGCCAGCCTCTCGTTACACACACTGTCACTGCTGATAAAACTTGATGACTTGTCCTGTCTCTTGGCTTTAATTTGTATATGACACGAGCATGATCTGTTTCTCAGTGCGCTGTTTACGAAGATCAGAGAAGAGTCAGTATACTGTACATGAGAGCAATAAGCATTTCTAAATGTTTTACCTTAAGAGGCCTCTAAAAATGCAAATTACTGCAGATAATAACTCTGCATGATGGCATTAGAAAAAAGATACTGTCTGTTTCGTTGGTAATACACATCAAATGGTCCTAAAAATTAAAACTGATGTCAAAAGGACAAACTGAAATAAGCTATAATGTCAGAGAAAGGGGCTTCAAGTAAAGCTGATGTAGTAAGTAGGAGCATCAGAGTGATTGCAGAGTGCCAAGTAATAAAGTTTAAAAATATGAAGGAGTATATGAACCTATTAAACATTTTTTGAAAACCTTGAAAGGATTAATTAGCTCAAAATATGAACAAATCTTGAGACAAAAAAGCTTTTCATTGAGCATTTTAGTCAAAAAATAAAGGCACCATCATGACCTGCTCGTCTACAGTATTTAAAGTCAATGATATGAGTGGTCTACCTTCACACTGGAAGCCTTAGTGCTCAATTCACATTTATGCTCATATCACTTTTGTTTTTTTGTATTTTTCCATTTTTTTTTTTAAATGCTATTATCAGATTGTAGTGTAAACTGGTCCTGCATGCACAAAGACAACAATGACACCCCATACTCACTCAAGATCACCAGAGTAAGCATTTAGGAGCAAGAGAATTGTGTGCAAATGATAAGAAGGACAAGAAAAGAGAGACAAAATTGTAATTATGGCTTTTTGTGGAGCTATGACTGCAACCTTTGTACGGAGGTGTGTGTGGATTCTGAGTCAGAGCAAGGAATGCTGGGATCAACACATGAATGGTTTTAATGAAACTGATTTCTTTTAAAATCTCAGAATGTCAAGGACTACTTTTAATTACATCTTTTGACGCCTCTCCACAAAACTCTACAAGACACTCAGTACAGGCTGCGAGTTACGTAAAAGTTGTCTCAGTATGACAAACCGAGGTCACACTGCAAAAAATCTAACCTGCCGAATCCAATTTAGCACCACATAAAAAAACGTCCCAAATCAGAATTAAGAAGATCCGATTCTATGTGATTTGTTCCTTTCATGGGGGAAAAAAGATCTGAGTCACAACACAGATTTGGGCCACTTTTGCCTGTAGCCTGAAGCAAGGTGATGTGTTAGAAATTTGTTGGGTGAATGTTGATGGGAAAAATACTGAAGCGATCAAACACAGCGCATGAACAGAGGTGGCAGCTTTTATAGTGACTGATTGGGCGCGGGTGCTCCCACTTATCCTCACGAATAAACAACCAGATACAAACAGCATTTCAGCTCCAAAGAGAGGAAGGAGCGTTAACTAGAGAAAATTACTGCAGCTTTGGAGAGCTTTTTTATGTGTTTCTTTGCACACATGCAGGTGTTTTCAGTTATTCTGGATGATTAGACCAGCATACACTGATATTCATATATAGAAAATAAAATATTTCCTGCGGCCTGCTGTGTTAGCTGTACTACTTTTATGTTGTGTGTTTATCTTCATGTTCCTTTTTTGATGTGATGCATCGTGATGAGATGGAATATTGGAAAGGGAAAATTACATAATAAGACAAGATATGAAAGTTGTTTGCAGTTGTTTTGTTTTGTTTGTTGTTTTTTTGGTGGGATTTTTTTTAAATTCTTTTTTTCTGATTGATATGCTTTTGTTTATTGTTTGTTTTGAATTTTTTGTTTGTTTTTTGATTGATTTGATTGAGGTGTCTATGGTGAACATTGGGGTGAAAGTGGTTGCGATCATGTTTAATATTAATAAAAGATTATTTAAGTGCAAGTTTATGCGTGTGTGTGGGGGGGGCACATTTATTTTTACTTCATTACTGCTTATTTTCAGTCATGAAATACTTAAAATCTTTCACTGCTTTGTTTTCTAATTTACAAATTTCTTTTTTTTTTTAATTCGTTTTTGCCGGTTCAAAATTAATCAGATCTAATTATCCCATACAGTGCTCATATTCTCTGTACTGAGATGCTTTACACATCCCTTGATTAATATCAAGGGATGTTCCATAGTTGTATTTATATATGGTTTTACATACATACATATTTTTTCTTATTTTTACTGTAATTTCTCAGTTCTATATTTACATTGAACAAAATATAACTCAAACATTTGTTTTTTACTCTCATTTTCCACAAGCTTAAATTAAAGATCTAAGACATTATCCACAAACACAACAGACTGTTATCTCTCAAAGTCTGGTCGTAAATTTGTTAAAATCTGTCTCTCTTTCCAAGACAATTCATCCACCTGCCAGGCGTGGCATATTAAGATGCTCATTAAACAGTATCATGAACCTCGGGATAGTGGCAATAAAAGGCCACTCTAAAATTAGCAGTTTTATCCCACAACAAAACAGCACAGATTTCACAAACAGCAACCTGCAGCTCTTTAAATTCCCACTTCAGTCTGGCTCCAAAACAGAGTCATTAGCCATAGACCCTCGTGATGAAATGCCAAAAAGGTATTAACTACAACATCCACGACAACTGTACAGGAGGTACATTTTTACATATAAAATTTTACAATGTTTTAAGGCTCAAACTTGCACATATTTACAGGCAGGGCCAAATGAGTGACAGGCTGTCTGCAAGATGTCGCTACAGTCTGAGTCAGATCGCTCCTCCACAGCTGCAACAAATGAAGATCGGAACAGCCAAAACGCCGAACTAGAGTCCTTAAACCCGGAGTCCACAAACCAATGGGTGAAATCCCGCTGTTATGTCCATTATTTATACAGTCCACGTGTGCCGCCCATTGAGCATATTTATGATTCTCTTGATCTGTCTATATTTTCTTTCTCTTAGTGTTTACTGTTCACAGCAAACACCAAGGCAAATTCCTTGTCAGTGAAAACCTACTTGGCAATAAACCTTATTTTGATTCTAAGCACTGTTTAATCTTTTCCATTTTGAGGATCCTTTTTGAAGGTGTTTATGATGTACACCAGTTTTTGTTTGCTTTTGACATCAAAGCTTTCCTGAATTGTTTTAACGGCATTCAGCTTCATCTTTTTATCCCATCAGCTGTGACTCACTTATAGACGGCGCTTTGGAAATGTGGTGGAGTATCTGGTCGGGAATATTTTGACTCAACAGAAGTCTGGGTCGGAAGTGAGAGTGCAGCTATTACTGTTCACTGCAATGGATCATGTTTTCATTGACCCGCAGGGTGTTAAGTTATAGTTTCATGTGGCTCGCATTACTCGCTGTAAACGAAGGAGAAACTCTTGCAAAGGGCATTAAAGTGACAGTTCACATTTTTCTCCACTGTCTTTGCCTCCAAAGCAGAGTTTTAACAAGGGCGTCGTGAAGACAATGCTGTCATGCTGTATGGCTCCGAGTGTGAATACAACGTCGTCTGCATTCAGATTGTGGTCTCACTCTCCCTGCTCAATGAATAATGCAAAGCTAGCTAGTCAGGTGATAAATTCTCGAGTGTAAATCCACAGAGCACATCAGTGAAGTGACTGTATTTTGACAGTACAACGTCAGATGGAAAAGGTTCGTACCAATCTGCAGAGAGCTGAGACAGGAAAACACTTCAATGTTAACAGCTCCGCTGAAAAGGCTTGACGTTCTGAAGGATAAATGATCGGGGATGCTTTGTTTCTAATTTGGACCCTCTCTGAGTGATCAGATCAAAACATAATGAAATTTTCACTCACTGATAATGTGATCTCAATGAAACGGGGAAATTGCATCGGTGGCTCATGGTCCACCAACCACCAGTGAAAGTGATGCCCAATTATCTCAGCCGCTGGCTTCAAGCATAAACCACTCGCTCAGGTGATGACGGGTCCGAGACAAAAGTACGCAGCATTAAACAATAACAATGCAGTCACTATCCGCTGTCAGTCAATCACATTTAAAAAGCTGTTCAAAGCAATTCTCCATTAAACCTCTTTCGAACATCATTTCCACACTGCAGACTTGGAAATGTTCTGCTTCTTGCTGTAGATTGCAGCTGCTTAATCCTATTAATAGTGTAATATCTGCGCTTTACAGTGTATAGCAGAAGTTGACAGAGGTGCTTTGTAAGTCTACATTCTCCTTACCCTTACACACGGGATTATTTGGAAGTTAAAAAAAATATGTTTTTCTTTAAAATAAATCCACAGGCATAGATATTTAAAACAGAAAGATATCATGTATTTTAGAATCAAGCACTTTCCCTAAAATGATAATACTACAAACATTAACCAAAAACAGGTCTTCAAATTGTTTACTTTGTAGATAACTGAAGTGTGTCCCCAGATGTCACGCACGCACGCACGCACGCACGCACGCACGCATGCACACACACACACAAAAAGCTATAAGAAGAAAACGAACCTCAGCAGTAGTCAAATCGACGTACTGTGAAGTAAACTTAAAAGTATATGTGATTTTCCAGAGTGTCAGTACTGGTGTTACAGGAAAATCTGTACCTTCATTAAAGTTGACAGGACATAGTGTTTTATTTAGTTGTATTTAAGAGAAAAATAAAAGAGTGCATGTGTCACTGTTACTACTTCAAATAAAAATTACGCACTCTTGACTTTAACTTGACACCAGTGTGCACATTAAATAATAAAGTCGGTTTGACAGCGTGAATATCTGATAACTTGGAAGTATTTCAGAGGCAATTAGTACATTTCTATGAAAGACAGCTTAAGATTCTGACTCTTTCTGGACCGTTAAAGCTATTTTTTTACCAGCTGTATTGTCTGGTAATCTTATTCATTTCGACTGCACCCAAAGAGAAAAACTTAGCAAGTGGAAATGATCCAATGTTGTAACCAATTATAAGAAAATAAAAAGTTTCAAGGCTGAAAGACCACCAAATCATTCCTGTTTCACATGCTCAGTGTGGGCTGAGTGTGGCTGCCAGCTTTACAATATTATTCACAAATATTGCCAATATACATATATTTTCTGCTAGTTCCAACCAAGCAATTTGATTGGTCGTGAGGTATTGCATGAGTGCTGATATAAAGCATAACATCACTGAGACGTTTAACTATGCATGTATCACTCCACTTTACAGGTTTTACAAACTGTTAATTAATCATACATTAACAGTCGGTAGTTATCTCGCATTACCGTAGATTGCATCAATGTTTGAAGAGCGAGGAAATTCCATCTGACCAGTATCATCGCTCAAAAATAATACCTGAGCAAATTTCCACCTCATGCAAGAGCCCTCTACCTGCAGCCCAGGAGGGGAGCAGCTGCCACGGACGGGTTTTGGTAATACCGCCTTTCCCTGGAAGTAAACCAGCTGTCACAGATGTTTCAGGGATGTGCAGTGAGGCAGGGACACAATCGTCTGACACCAAACGGAGCCTGAGAGCCAACGCCTTACACAAACTGTCTCACGAGGGACTCGAGGTGGCGGAGATCATAGCTGTGAGTTGACACGCACTGGAGCGACGTACAGTCTGATCAAACTAACTCATCATATTAATTAAATCACCACTGGCAGTTCTTTTTGGTCTTTGGTCCTGGCATTCATGTGGATGCCACTTGACACACTTCACCCACCCGAACACCATTAAAGACCAAGTACCCCCTCATGGCGAGGCCACTCCCAGATGGCAGCGGCCCCTCAGCAGAATAATGCACCATGCCAAACCGCAACAACTGCTCAGGAACGACCCGAGGAACGCCACAAAGAGCTCAAGGCATTGATCTGGCTTCCAAGTTCTCCAGATCCAAATCTGATTGAGCATCTGTGGGAGATGCTGGTACCCCAGAGGTACACCCCATCAATGTTGGCGCCTCCTTTAATCGGACTTGGCTCTGACCTGTTGAGGCACGGACACAGGACCTCTGGAGGGAGTCCTGTGGTGTCTGGCATCGGGGATTGGTGCGGATTCCACACGTTTGATCAGATTGTGATCTGGGGAATTTTGAGGCAAAGCTGAATCTTTACAGAGGTATTTCACCGATATAAAGAGAGTCCTCACACCGGCTATGCAGTAGAAAGATGCAAATACTTTTGAAACTGGTGCTATATGACCAGAGAAAAAGGACTGCTGCATTGGCTTTTCCTCAAAAGGTAGAAAGCCCACAAATATCAAAACCTCCCGCTGGTGGGTGACGTAATGCCACCTCTTCCATTTAACACAATGGTAGCCAAACGGTTCTCTAATTCCTGTTAAGCAGTAGGCTAAAAGATGTTCCTGATAACATTTGAGGCCATAAAAAGGCAATACGGTTACAGAATCTTGGTCTGTATTTGATCAGCGCAGCATAGTTTTACCGTTTGATCAAGGTTTTTCTGTTTTTCCAATGCAGGAAGCAGTATGGTGCCAACATCCAGTTCACAAGCTCCCACCATTACAGCAAAACAAGGCATTACTATGTTTCTAAAAACGTTTTAGATAAACAAAAAACAGGCAGTGCAAAAACATAATCTAGATTTATATTTGATCAGTACTGCATGGTTTTACCGTCTGATCGAATTTTGGTCTGAGTTTGAGAGAGAGGGGCGGGTCTGTCTCTTGCTTTGCTTCTCTTGCTTTGCAAAAGCCTGAGGTCAGATAATGTAACGTATGTCATCCGGCGGAGTTTCACTGTGGGGAGTGGAGGGATCTCTACGGGGTGGATAGATGAAAGGAAGTTTGGGACGCCTAGTAGCTCAGATGGTGGAGCGGACGCCCCATGTACAGAGGCTTCATCCTCACCGCAGCAACCTCAGCCCTTTGCTGCATGTTGTCCCCTCTCTCTCCCCCTTTTACACTTAAGCTGTTCAATCAATTAAAGGCAACCCCCCCCCCCACCCCCCAAAAAGTCTTAAAACAAAATAAAAAAGGAGGAAGACGGTTATCACAAGAAGTCATCATAAGTATTACTTTAAGCTCTTTGTCATGTTTCTTGGGTCATTCTGAAGCAGTTTTTGCAGTGTGGCATGTTGCACTGTCCTGCTTAAGGGGGCACTGCCAAGTGTGTATGTGTGTGTGTATGTGTGTGTGTGTGTGCACTTGGTCTTCAACAGTGTGTGGTAGGGTGGAGTGTGTCAAGTGGCATCCACATGAATGCCAGGACCAAATGTGTCCCAGCAAAAAAATTGCATCATAACAATATGATCAGTGTTATTTACTTCACCTGCCAGTGGTTTTAATGTTTCAGCTGATCGGTGTGTATATTATAAGAAAAAGAGAGATTCAGATAAAAACATAGCATACGTCAGTGGTGTGTACATATGTTGTGGAGGCGAGTGCAATTGCTGTTTTGCCTACTTCACCACAGGCTCCCCTCTCTTCATGCTTCAGTGCCAGAACCGGTGTAACCACAAACATCCGGGGCACAGACGCTGATCTGTTGGCTTGATTTGTGCCTACTCCAAACCAGCGCGCACACAAGTGATTTCTAATTATCATCGCCGTGACACATAAAGAGGTGAGTCGACTGCAGCATGTTGGTAGCTCTCTCATTAAGTCCTGGAGCAGGAGAACAGCTTTACACGCAGCCTCGTTGAAAGAGCAATTAAGTCTCAATGCCACTGCAGACTGTACTCTTTTCCACCAGTTTACATCATTAGTGCTCAAAGGTGCTTCACTCAGCCTGTGGGAACCAACTCCCAAGTCCTCCGAGCCATCTTATATATCAAAAGGATGTTTGAATGTGCTTTGATTGCTTGCACAGTTTCAGAACAGGTGCAGACAAAAAAGCTGCGTTGAAAATCTGCCTACTGTCTAATGTGCCATTAGGATATTGAGTGTCAGCTGCTTAGCTTTTAAAGCTAAACTTTAGGGTGAAACTATTTTTAAAAGTCTGGCAACTCAGTGAAAATTAATGCACACACAAAAAGTATGTGCTGTTACAAAAGTATTCACAGAGGGTTTGAAAAGCATTTGTAAAGTGATGCAATTCAATCACCAGAAGAAATGTTGGCATTATACATTTCTGCAAACCACTCATACCTTACATCTGCATGTGATGTAGCGGATTAGGTTAGGTTTAAACACAAAAAAACACTGTCCCAACTGGAAACACAGCAATGTCTCAGTGAAAACAACTCCCTTTTTGTGGTCTTATTTAGGCAGGGAACGCAGAGATGACCCTGTAAAAAAACAGGACTAAAACAACAGCGACGGGTCCCTTAAAAATACCCAAGTTTGGTGCCTAAAAATCTGCTAGAAACACAGCAATGAGTTCCTAAAAAGCAACTGGGTTTGGTTGTTTGTTGGTCTCAAACTGTGTTCTGCAGCTTGGCAAACACTTGCCAAGGCTACACACCATCCACCAGAAACACTGATATAATATGCATGAAATGTGCAAATGTAAATGTATTTGCTGTTTGCAGAAACTTTCAATGCCAGCGTTTTCTCCTGGTGACAGGGCTGAGTGATGACATTAATAACGAAGGCACCATTTTGCACAATACTAATAACGAGTCTCAATTTGGATACTTTTGTTAGTAAACGTCAGTGTTGCTATGCACTTTCTCAGGTAGCACCTTAATTTCGACAAAGTAGCGCTGTCTCAAATCAAATATGGCTGTTGTGCACATACAGGGAACAACTATCACAATACTTAACCGCTTAATTTCCTTTTTTTGTGATAGCAAATTGCGAGCTGATGGAGCATCAACCCCCCTCATCGCTACCAGTTGCTACAGTCTTTTGTCAGATCCACCCCTCGATCCTCCACAGCACAGTGTCACGGACCAGCACAGTTTCTGTCAAAGTCCAACTTGAGCCTGACCCACAGCAGCAGTTTTGGGCCCGAGCCCATATAAAAAAAACAAAATTTCTGCAGTAAACATAGGCCTAGAGTATATTATATTTTATATATTTTAAAATAAATATTTTCTAATATTAAAACATGTATTACAAGCTAAGGCCCGTTTCCTCGCACCACCTCTCGTCCTTCCCTGTCATCTCGTGCATGACAGGTTCAGCAAAGCAGGCAGCGCCCCTCAAAGCATTGAGTGTGCACGGTGATGGCGACGAAGCGCGTAAGATGTTGATCACAGCTCTCCGCTGCATGTTATTTACATCTCTTCCACTGCTGGGGAGGAAGCAGCAGAAACTGCCAACCATTTCGCCTCACAGCCCCCCTCTCGCCAGAGCTCTCTCTCTCCCGGTTCTCTACATGTCCCACCACTCTGCCTGTCTCTCCACCCTCTTTTTATCTCTTTCCCTCTGGATTCAGTCCATTAAAACTCTCACCAAAATGCCATTTAGACAATTCACAAAAGTTTCATAAATAAATAAATAAATAAACATTAATTTGGCAAACCCAACCTGATTCAAGCCTGAGGGAATAGTGAGAAATTAAAGGTCCAACCAGGTTCAGGCAGAAAAACAAAGCTCTACACCACAGCTCCAACCTCTCGTCCTAATATAACCATTTCTGACTCCAAGCAAACAACATGGTGACAGCCAAAATGCGAAACTCGAGGTCTTAAAATGGCAGTCCATGTCACGGTGGCTATGTCCATTATTCATAAAGTTTCTTATTCCTATCTGCCTCGCGTTCCCAGCTTCACTCTTCCTTCCATTCTCTCCCATGGGTCTGAACTGGGACTGTTTGTCAGGAGCTCTTATCCCAGTGTCTTTTCTGTCCTGCATTTACTATCCCCAAACCTCACAGCAGTGTCCCTGTCTCTGGTTTGTTTGTTTGTTTTGGTATATACCAAAGGGGACTGACAAATGGTACTTCATCAGAGTGGAGCTTTGGCTACAACAAATGAGTTGTTTTTTCTAGACTTGTAAAATATGCACTCACTAGACATATTTACTTCTTCCTTACTTGCTAGGATTATAGCCTACACAGAGAATCATCACAGCTGTGACCCTAATATGTGCAAAATATCATGCCCTACCATGTTTTTAATTACCGAACAGATATTCTTGTAAGTGATAATGACATCAAGGACGCGGGCACGAGAACATGATTTGATAATTCAATGTGGTCATGTGACGGGGCATGGAAATCGATTCTCCGCGTATGCAGATATCTTTATTGCCTGACATCAAACAGGCAGAAATGCTGTTTATGTTGAGTTGAATGGCGATCGCTTAGAAATCGAAATTATAAGATCAACAAACGTAGTGCAAGGCAAGGTCAGTCAGGAATTATTAGCTGGTACGAAGGCTGAACCTTGAGACGAAGGGAAATTTAAAAAAATAACAGATAAATCTTGCAACCTCAGCCGATTTCACCTCAGGAGCTTCACAAATGCAAAGAACAAAGTGATATATCATCTACAAACAAGGTTACAGAAGCTGCAGTGAGGATTCCAGTGTATTTTATTATTACGTATATTTGCCCTTTTGGGGTACTGTGAGTCAAAGGGAAGCAGCTTCTGCTGTCACCTTGTTTACATGTGCAATGTGGGGAATGTACCATAAATAAAGTGACATGCCAACACATTACATGGAAAAGGAACAATTTAGGCACGGCAGAACTATATATATAAATTTATCTTCCCATGAACATTCAGTCACTTCACGGTCCATGCGGAGACAGCTTCCAGTATATAGTGATCACGGTTGTGGAGCGAGGTATGGTTAGTGCGTAGTCTGACAGTTTACCGTGACGGGGTTTATATGGAGCAAAATGAGGAACAGATTAGGAAGATTGTGGAACATGGTCATAATTCCTGGGGCTGCAAAGTGTGATAGTGTGCAAAAACCTATACTGACAGACAGCGCAAGATAAGTGCAGCCATGCAATAATGTTTCTGCAATAATGCATATCATGGTAATACAGTGTATAGTGCAGGAATTCAGATCCAGGGACAGCTCCATAGATGGTGGGGAGGAGCATGTGTGGATGTGGTATAGGAGTACTGGGAATAAATTACTGAAAGAACCAGGTGGCCATATTGGGCCAGGAGAGCCTTCTTTTGTGGGTTTTTTCTGATTTGTATTATTGATTTTCTTCAGTGCATTATTATGTCAAACTTCCAGTTATATTTGTTTTCCGTCTGTTGGGTGAATGTGTGTGATCAATGTCAGATCACTGCGAGGTAATATCCTTGGTGTCGTGTTTCCAATTTGTCCACTGGCAACTTCATCAATATTTACTTTGAAAGATTATTGTCAGGTGAGGGTTATTGCAAAAGGTTTCACCTGAAAAGGCTGCAGCTTCTCTTGAAAACATCAACAATAGTTTGTCCTTGACATATATGCTGAGGTAAAGCCAATTATAAAGAGACAGAGACGTACAGCAGCACTCAATAAAGCAGTTATTGTGTTATCTGGTCTATCTTAGATGTGTAAGAAAAACAAGTGTTTTAAAGCATAGAAAGATTGAGATGGTTTATGAATGAAAATGCAAACCGTAACAGCAGGATCGTACAGAGAGCTCCAGATGGTTAGAGGCTCAAAGTTAAAAAGAGGCACAGGCAACAATATTTTGAAACACCATACATCAACATCATTTACAAAACTGGTTCCCAACTGCCACTGTGGGTCTGTGGGCTTTACTGGGTGTCAGAAAACTTAAAAAAAAAAATGATGTATAGTAAGCCTGTGTCATTCATTTCTGCCAAGACGACCACATGAATTTTTTAAAGTTAGGATTCCTAAAGTTTGGATTATTATTCAAGATGTAAACTTAAAATATGGAGCCTTTAATGTCTGCTAAGCAGCCATCACCACACTGAACTCTAAAACACACAGTCCTTCACTGAGAGGCACTTTAATTCCTCTGCAATACACTCTGTGCAATATAATGTATACATCAATACTGCGTATGAATGTTTGAACTGGTGTGTGTGTGTGTGTGTGTGTGTGTGTGTGTGTGTGTATGGGTATGCATGTGTGATATATCTTAACACTATTTAATTATTATAAGAAATATAGAAATGCAAGCAGTTAAAACAACATGAGAGCCAAGAATGCAATGCCCAAACAGGTAGAAGAATTTTTTTCTTAAATTTAAATTTGTTTTTAAAAGAAGCCTATATGCATGGTTGTTACAAAAATAAAAAATGCATAACATGGAGAATCTTACTAAAAGTTGATAAAAATATCTTGAAAAGTCATCCTTGATGCAATATTGTAAAGGAAATAATTTGGTCAAAATGTATCCAACTCACTCGTTTTACACAAACTTCCTGCAGTTACCGTGCTCACTGTTTGGGTTGTAGAGTTTATTATGTATTTAATATAATATGAAGTATCCACAACATATGTCACTGAGTCAGGGGTCTTCAGTTTGCTCGATAGAGAAAGGGTCCCCTCAAGGGAAAAGGCTGAAAACCACTGATTTACAGCATAACCTTTGAATTATAGAGAGCCATAATCAAACAGAACATAACATTAAATTTTACAACAACTAGCATCATACTGTTACGTCCTCACAAGTCTAATGGTGTTTTTTTTTGTTTGTTTGTTTGTTTGTGTGACTTTCATGATTGTATGTGTATGTTTATGATGACTTTTTCATTGTGTGCTAAAATGTCTTTTTGATATTCTGCAAACCAATTTCCTCACAGGGAAAAATAAAGTATCTATCTATCTATCTATCTATCTATCAATATCATTGTCCCACATCTAATAACATTGGGAGGGAATTATGACAAATGAATGAGTAAAATATAAATGTTATCATGCCATTTGAGCTGACCTTCCCTTTGAATTTCTCAAAAGCTGTACATTAAAATCACATGACATTTTACGCAGACATAAAAAGGGTCATGCTGAACCTAAAGCCTTTTTAAATGTCATATAATATATAGAGGATTTTATTTAGTGAAATTTTCTAATAGGAAGAAATTATGAACACATTACAGTGTCATTTGAGGTGAAAAGAAAACTCTCCGCTAACCCATTAAGTAATTTTTTTTTTGGAATGCTGATTATTTTAACTTTGGAGCTCCTTGTATGCTTAAAAAAACAGTGGAAAAACTTTTTTTTTATAATTGGATTTGACATAATGTGCAGTATATTTACTCGGTATATCAAATATGCCAAAGCTGACTCGAATGGTGATAACAGCTCTAAGAATCAGCAATCAGGACCACTTACGTTGCATATCTGATGCACGATTTGAAGGTGACATTGTGTACAAAAATGCAAATAAAATGTGAAAATCAATCACATAAATGAAACTCACCATTTAAACGTCGCCTCTGAGTGTTGGTCTGCGGCGTCCTGTGTCAAAACCGAAGGTGCGTCATGGATGATCTTTCACCTGCGGAAAGTGAAAGATGATCATGTGATGTAAAGTCACTGATGGCAGCCAGGTCATTTTATTTATTGCTAAATTAACATCAATGATGAGGGCCTCAGGCGGGCTTTCACACACACAAAAAAGGACAAAAGGTCACTGTCGACATCAGGGGTCAAAGGGTCAGGTGCTCGAGCCCTCTCAGCCTCCCCCCTGCTGCATGAGTGACAGACAGCATTGATCTCAACACATTATTTTACAGTTAAGTGATGTTTTTTCTTTCAATAACAGTGCGCACAATTTAAACCCATTTAAAGCATCCTTTAGTTCGCTCTCTTTCCACTGCGACGAACAGCAGATAAAATGTTTGACACTCTTCTGCATGGAATAATTAAAGGTCAAGCATATTACCGTAATGATGAACATTAAAATGATGTGTAATGTGCACATTAGCCTCGTACAGTATGCGCTTTGACACGGCACTGGTTGACACAGGCGACTATGATCAAGAATAGCTTCATTTTGTGACACAGAGTGCTGTGACATTTCTTGCTTTGCTTTCTTTAAAAGAGTACAGATTCTTTATTTTAATTACAGCACAAAAGCACAGAAAATAAAGAGCTTACATTCATGGTGAATTCACACTTCTGAGGCTATTAATGTTAAAGGTCTACAGCCTGCCGTTGTACCACAATGAGCATGTGATAAGATATCTAACACAAAATATTGCCTCCAGTAAATCAGAGGTCCTCGTCAGCACCGCCTGCAGGGTAATAGGCTTTCTGCTTTTCCTTGGACTTGAGGTAACCTTATCCACGAGTTAATAATTTGTGGGACACGCTGCGAGGACTCAGAGCTGAATTAAACTGACCTGCTGGTACCAGTCAGGTTAAATGGTAGATATGTTTAAATAACTTATTTAGAGAGAGTGAGTAAATATCGATGTTGGTTGCAAGGAAACAAGAAATAAAAAGCAGCCGGTAAAAACTGAAACATATCTGCTGCTTAAAGGTCCAGTATGTAGGATTGAGTAGATATATTTGCAGAGATGGAATAATAGTACGTTTTCTTAACTGTGTTTATCTGAAAATAAGAATCAAAAGGCTTTTATGCAGCAACATTCTCTTAAATTTCTCTCAGATTTTCTCTTAATTTTCTGGTCAGAGAAAATATCAGAGAAGTCAACTCCAGATATAATGCTCTTCACCACCCAAATCTGCTTTTTTCCAGGTTTACTGGATGAATCCCCTTTGAACATTAGTCACCTGTCAGCGCAGGTAACACCCCCTAAACACCATGTAAGGGTAGGTGTTGAGCTGCATGCAAAGACTCTGACACATGAACAAGACTGGAGAGATGACACCAAAAAAATTTAAGAAGTTCTGCAGAGGTGAAACTGATGTGGGCCTACTGTTTAAATAGGTTTAAATCGATTTCATGAATCAAAATAATTAAAATAATAAAAGGAAAATTAGCATGTCCCCATGCATAAAGTATATATGAGAAGCTGGAACCATGACATGTTTTTTGCATTAAAAAATGACTCACAAGATTACGAAAATAACTCTCTAATGAATTGACAAATTGTTTCAGCTGCACTTTATTTTCATATATTTGGTTTGTGTGCAAAAATCCTAATTTATAAAGTATTTTTCTAATGATCATGTAGTAAAAGGTACAACATTTCCCTCTGAAGTGTAGTGGAGTAGAAGTAGAAATATAAAAGTCATTATAATAACTCTAAAACCTCAACTAAATTAAATTACATGATATTCCTGCTTTTTTTAAACATGTTCCTAAAATACAAAGCTTATTTTCTTCTTGTGATGGACAACAATTAGTGGACTAGTTAAAGCAAATTATTTTTCACATATCCTGGTATGAGTGCTCTGGATCACTCGTAAAATCTTCTCTTACTCAAAGAGAAAAGCAAAAATAAGAAAACATTGGTGAATCCCAAGAATCAGTGGGCACTAAACAAAATAAGAACAAATCCTGGATACGAGCAAAAATAAGAAAAAACATGTTCGGATTCTATTTCTTGCATGAGGCCCACTGTGTTTTAGTTACATTACCTCCATAGGAAGTGGGTCCTCTAAGGCGATCGCCAAGTTGCACCCTGTGCATGTTTAACATCGGCCACCGTAGATTGAAGCCCCTTTACAATAACAGCATTGGTAAACATTGTTATTTTGATGTGAAACTGCTTTATTCTGTGTTGTTACCAGTTTAAAACAGATAATTTGTCTCCCAGTAAAAACTTCCTGAACATCTGGATCTTAACTTATCAGGGAAAAAGCAGAGCCCATATTGGCGAGGCTGGTGGTCTGTCTGATGAGACTTCTATGGATAATTCAGCTCCTGACACTAACTTGCTGGGATCTTTTGGGGGGGGGGGGTTGCCTTTATTCAATAGGACAGATTAAGCATTAAAGCAGAGAGACAGAGGGGGGAGATAACATGCAGTCAAGAGCTGCAGGCTGAAATCAAACCTGCAGCAGCAAGGATACACGCTTTACATGGTGAGCTACTGAGTGTATGGCCCTCAAGTTATCAGCAAAAAAAGGTGTGCATACATTGGCAGGTGCTGGACTAGCAGCCCATCTCCGACATGCCAAAACGTATATAACAGAAACACTGATTTGTAATACCTGGTCTGTTTGATTTGGAGAGGAAGAGACCTCTGCTGTTGATTAGGCTAAAAAAAAAAATCTCCTGAATGTCTTGATCAGAAATGAGGTGAGTGTGTCCTCTAGCCGAGGGAGAAGAGCGTCCGCCACTTGTAGGCTGAGTCCTTTTTGCAGTGGTCCGGGTTCAATTCCAAACTGAGGGCCTTCGCTGCATGTTAAAGCCTATCCATTTCCTTTCCTGTCACTCTCTAGATAAACTGCAATTTTAAAAAAGCTAGGAAAAATAACAGCTTTGCAAAAAAAAAAAAAAAAAAGTGCACACACATTAGCAGGTGCTGGGCATGTGGGCAGTGCCACACAATGCTGGAGAAACACTGATTTCTTACATGAAACTGTTTTATTCAGTGTTTTAACTGGTTTTAATCCCCTGATGATTTTATTTTGGAGGGGAAGAACCTCTGCAGGTGAGTTGGCTCCCGGTTAAAACCACCTGAGCAATGACCAATGAAGAAACTCTGAATAAAAGAAGTTTCAGCTGGTTGAAATCTGCAAACTTCACCGCAAGTAGCCACTAAATCCCCTTTGAGTACTTGTCAAAGTAACCCATGTGTGAAAGAGACCCTCAATTCCTACTGATATTAAATTGCATTTTATTAAAGGCCTACTTATGTGCTCTGTAAATCCCCTGAGTTTGAGTCCTTTAAATAAATACTAATTCAGAAACCAAATGGGGCCTGTTACACACAGAACACAGGCTACACACTCTCAACCTTCTGAATCTGCTTTTCTACTAAACTCTCATTTTCTATCTGACTAACTAACACACGTCTTGTCCTGCATGTTGTTGCAGTAAACAAACAAATCCTCCATGCTAACGCCAGTTCGCGGGCTAACGTCGGAGAGACAATTAGCTGCTCAGCTGGAGCTGTAAACTCACCTGCAGATGTCACTTCGGTCCGGTGAGACGCTGCTGTGGTCCAATATCACTAACAACACGCTGTCTGCCCGCGACATCAACACTACAGCTCAAGTTTGTTTACTTCGTGTGATGTTCACCGCGACACTGGCAGCCTGCCAGCTGCTGTCAATCAAACAGACGCAGACCCGCCCCCCCAGCTGTCTGACAGGAAGAGGAACTTTTCCCTTCTCCCCCTCTCCTCCCTTTAATAACAAAATGCTGTAGACAGTATATAAAACACACACACACACACACACAACATTATGTTTGGCTATAAAAAGGCATTATTAAAAGTGATTTGAGAGGCTCACTGCTGAGTCTTGAGCTCAATACTCCTGTAAATATTAAATAGCCAGCATGCTTGCTCATGATAACAATGTTTATGTTTAATAGGGGTCCACCGATATTGTTTTTCAGGGCCCATACAGATTCCGATTATTAGTACTTAATGAGACCGATAACCGATATATTTGGAACCGATATGTATTTACAGAAACAATAAAAATATTTCTGTCAAAATTAAGAATTTAGAACATAATAAACTCCAACACAAAGCTTTGTTTAAATGCCTTTAGCAAATGTTTAATCACAACTGAACCTTTCAACATCATATACAGCAAGTTCTTTGCAACTATTTTAATATAACAGTTTAAGTTTTAATACGTTTTTGGTGATAATATATCAGAAATACCCAAAGACAAATAACATCACACGACTGATTTGAAATTCAACAACTACTCACATCAAGCTAGCTTGGAAAATTGGAGAAAAGATGACAAAAACTCACTTACTGTGCGTAGTAAGACTTTTTCCACTGCAAAAGACACGACCTCCGACCTCCTGAAACACAACACAACAACAGCTCATTGACCCCCAAACCAAAGATGTGACCTCCACGGCTGCAGAGGATCACTGTAGCCCAACAACGGCTATACATCCAAAACTGGATTGTAATCGTGGACATCTGCAGGCCACAGGCAACAAAGAACTAATAACCTTATTTTTTATTTAACCTTTATTTATACAGGTTATCTCAGTGAGACGTGGGGTCTCATTTTTAAGACAGACCTGTGTCAAAGAATGTAAAATATAGATTTATCAATACAGTACATGCATTTAAGTGAAAATGCCAAGTGGAAGCAGAAAAAAAATTAAAAAACAAGAACAAGTTTACAATTTTTTTTTCAGTGCGCTTGAGTCAAATTTAACTAATGAAGCTTGTGGCTGGATATGTGGTGGATGAAATGTTGATGAAATGTTGCCTATCTCCACAACTGAGTCTCCATCACAATCAGTAAATCGTCTGGAAACCATGAATGTCTGCACCAAATTTTCTGCCACTTTATCCAGAAAATGTTGAGATATTTCACTGGATGAGTTGATGCTTTTCCCAGCTGGTGGTGCTGGATGAAAAATCAGGGGATCACCAATGCATCACATTTGAGATATTTCAGTCCGGACGTGTGATGGAGCAGAGACAGACATTATAATCTTTGCCACTTAGTAGAGTATAAATGGTATTTGATTTGTAGCCCTAAAAAGTGCAAAGCTGAACAGGTAATTCACTGTTCTGCTAAATGTGCATTTTGCAGCTGTTTTTACTTTATAAACAAGTGCACACACTTTCCTCATTTCCACCAAAAATGCTCATAATGAAGCCATCCTTCATCTTCTTAATCTCGCCCTCACAGAAACCTAGGACCATATTTAACTTTAGTAATGAAAGATGGAAAAAATAGATGTTGTTCTCACTCGGGCTTGTTCAGCAGGTGGAATTCCCATCTACAGTATTGGCTTCCTGTCCATGCAGAGCCTTAAATAATGTTTTAGAAATGCTTTAACTGTCCCTGACAGCCTCTTGCCGGGCTTTTCATCTTGTGTGAGCATTAAACCATAGACACATCAACCAATTTGAACGCGATTCTTTCCAGAGCATTTATACTGTATGAGATTACCTTCTACCTTTTGCTACCTGTTTGTTACTATCACAATAAAAGCCCCTCAGGGTGTAGAATTTATTCTATTTTGCCACCTAATTTCTTGAAAGTGCGCTGGGATCCCTGTGGCCGTATTGTAATGCTAAGGCACTGTAAATTCTTAAACTTGCTGTAAATGCCTCGGGGTAGTCCTGTATTAAAGATAGGACAAAAAAATATCTCACAAAGCCGGTAAAACACAGAAACACATTAAACTGTGCCTTAAACGTAATTGCCTCAGTCACCACTGGTTTATTTGTCTGTATGGCCCATTTTGATGTAGACTAGTGATACTCAATGAAAGGCCCTGCAGGTAAAATCTGGCCCCCTATAGGGTACCCGATGGCCCAACAACTGATTTCTAATTCACAAAAAAACAAAGTGGCTCATTCTTTGACTTGTTTAGACTTTTAGTATATAAAAGGTCACAGGATGCATAAAACAGCATCAAAATGGAGCTTGTTTATCTCCAGCACCCCCTTACAAAGGTCCCAGCTAAGCCACAAACATCCTTAAATCCTAGAAATGTCCTAAAAAAACATCCTAAAATCTTGTAATGTCCTAAAATCCTGGAAACATCTTAAAATCCTAAAAATGTTCTAAAATCCTGGAAACATCCTAAAATTCTAGAAATGCCCCCAAATAAACATCCTTTAAATGTCATAAAGCCTAAGAGGGTTTGAAAATCCTAGAAATGTCCTGAAATCCTAGAAACTTCCTAAAATCATCGAAATTTCCTAAAATCCTACAAAGGTAATAAAATCTGAGAAATGTCCTAAAATCCCAGAAATGGCCTTAAATCCTAGAAACATCCTAAAATTCTGGAAACATACTATCATGTAAAATCTGACAATTGTCCTAAAATTCTAGAAATGTCCAAAAAGCTCAGAAATGTCCTAAAATCTGACAAACCTAAAAAAGTCCTTGAAATCTCCTAAAATCCCAGAAATGCTCTAAAATCCTTTTTTAAAAAAAGCCCTAAAAAGCATCATAAATCCTGAAAATGCCCTAAAATCCTAAATATGACCTAAAATCCTAAAAATGTCCTAAAAACATTCTGACATCCAAGAAATGTCCTAAAATCCTAGAAACACGTATAGGGCTGCTGAGACTAGCTCCTGGTCTCCTGTCATTTTGCGGCCAGAGTGGCCCCGAAGCCAAGCAGGCTGAGTATCACTGCTGTAGCTGTGCTGTAATCCTAAGGCAGGACGATAAACTGCTACATTAAACCTGCTTCACATGCCCATGAGGTAAATCCTCTATTAGTGATGAGACAAAAAAAATCACACCGAGTGGAAAATACATGTCTGCATGGTCCATTTTGATGTCGACTATGACAACTACCCCAAGCGATGACAAAGAACCAACCAGTCCCATCTGTTTTAGAACAAAGGTATCAACAAACCTTTCCCTGATGCGCTCGCTCTTTGCATTTGTTGTGTTAACGACCAAAGCAAAAATGGAACCAATGGGCTGCATGTGTTTTGTCGACAGCTGGTGTGACATTAATACTGTTTTTGTACCTATCCCATTATGCAAAGTGTTCAAATGAGAGCCATGTCTGTAAACTGGCATCACAAGCATCAGTTTGTACTTTGGCAACAAACTACAGTGTAGTTAACTGTTCATGAATTCAGAGCAGCGACTGAGTCTCTGCTTGTTGATTCTGAGCGTGACCTTCTCTTCGGAGCGTTCGCAGAGCACAGCGGCTGAGGAGCATCCTTCAGAGGCGAGGCAGAGTGGGAGTGAACTTGTATCACAACTGCAGTGGCTGAGCTTACTGACCTGATGGAAGCCAGTCCTCCAGAAAAAAATAAACAATAGTTTTTTACAAATTTCAAATGAATTTAAGTATATAGCACAGGAACAGAAGGTCCAGTGTGGAGGACTTAGGCGTATACATTAACATACATGACTATGTTTTTTAATTCGTTTATTATCACGTGAGATATAAAATCATTGTGTTTTCATTACCTTTTATTGAGCTGTTTATATCTACATAGGGAGAGTGACCTCTCTGGTTTCTCACAGGTGGCCAAATGACACAACAGAGCATCATCCCGCAGCACCCGCAGCACCTGCAGCACCCGCAGCGCCCGCAGCACCTGCAGCACCTGCAGCACCCGCAGCACCCGCAGCACCCGTAGCACCCGCAGCACCCGTAGCACCCGCAGCACCCGCAGCGCCCGCAGTGCCGGCAACACCCGCAGTACCCGCAGTGCCCGCAGCGCCGGCAACACCCGCAGCACCCGCAAAAACGTCGCAAAAACATTTTTAAAAAAAGAAAGAAAGAAATCCCATGGAAAAATCCAATAGGCTTTTTGATGAGGGAACCAGGGTGACACTAACCTCTAAAACATCATCCCTTTGGGCACTCGATAGGGAAAATATTTTTTGACCACAGGGGATTTTTTTGATACAATACTGCAAAAGGCCAGTGGGAAAATGTTGGACGTAAGGCTAAGCGTTGTTCCTGGGGCCTGGTCTGACACATTCACCTCTCCCTGAAACACTGAAAGTGGACTTTCGTACGTCGTGGTCTGACTTCCTTAGCCTGCCACTACAGGTTTCCACCTTACATAAAAAGCAACAAAGAGTTGTAATTGCTTTTTTTAGTTTTTTTAAAGTTTTTTTAAAATGGTCCTTACCCATAACATGGAATCAGTGTTTTTTTAATATCACTCACTTTGAATACATTATGTCATTAACCTTTTTGCTCAGCACTCGTTTCTTCTCTGTTACTGGAAACTGCATGTGACGGGCATCATTTCAAGGTTGAATGACATCATCTAAAAAACGCATCATCTTCTCATAACGTGCGGCCAGTTACAGACAATTATGAGCTACTACAAATCAAATATTTTTACAACCCTGTCGTTTTTAAACAAGGTTTTTGTTCCTTTTTTTCCACAGGCAAGCGCTATGACAGTGTTGGATTTCAGGATCTCTCTCAGAGGACTGAGGGGTATAAAAATAGAAACTGTCATCGTTGGTTACTGTGAATGTCCACCCTATAAAACAGACAGCGTCTAAGCTGCCAAGCTCCCTGCAAAGCCAAACCTCCTCTCCTCTTTTTATCAAGAGAGCGAGTGCATTTTGAATAAATATCAAACCTGCCACCAGTGATATAGATTTTCTATACCTTTTGAAAAACTAAGAATCTTAACTGCTCCGAGCGTGTGGCTGTGAGCGCCGACACCTTGTGGAAAAAGTCCATTACTCAGTCGCACTTTCTGTAAGATTGGAAATCAGGCTTGAAGAGCTGGTGATAGAGCTTTTTTCTTTTTTTTTCCAAACTTCACTGTGCAATCAAACAACAACTGAGCTGCTGCAGTTAAGTGAAAACCATCTGTGGCTAAATCACAGACATGGTACGCTGTACATGTAAACCCAGGACATGATGGGGATATGACTCTTGCATTCTAGCACCATCTTGAGAACGGCAACATTATACAAAACATGGCTGCGTTATTTACTATAATACAATGAAAATGTGTTTTAATAGCCTCCATCTGTCATGTAGAGGAAAACTAAAATGCAGCGTACATCTCTTCCCCCAGGAGGGCGGAGAGGAAGCGATGGAGAGAAGGATGTCAGTGAACGAGAGCAACTCAAAAAAGTAGCAAGAAAAAGACAAAACTGGACCAAACTGCCGAGAGCCAAAATACTGTAAACTTTGTTGGAGACACGGCTATCATTAAATGTCCAGGATTTAGGCAGGTATATTGGCAGAAATGTAATGTAACATAATAACTGTGGGGTATTTTTGTGTAAAATCACCTGAAAAAAAGATTTTTTGTGTTAAAATGAGCTGTTTATATCCACATACGGAGCAGGTCCTCATCTATGGAGATTGGCACATTACGCCGCCATATTATAAGTCATATTCCTTTTTAGCAGAACATTAACTTCTTGCTGGTTGCTCTAGTTGCTTTTATGCTTTATGTGTAAATATGTGTTTTTTGTAATTTTTATCTGTTTTTTATGCTATTGATTTTATCTTGTAGCACTTTGAGATTTGTTTCAAATGTAAAGCGCATTATGAATAAAAATCTATTATTGTTAGTATTATTATTATATTCTCTACATTAGCCCAGAACGGACAAACAAGACACTTTATTCAGCATTTTTGCCGGAATAAATTATCTGGTCCGTTTGTTTTGGAGAGGAAGAGACTTCTGCAGATAATTCGGCTCCCAGTGAAAACCTCTTGAACGTCTGGATGAGGAAAAAAAAGTGCAAACATTAGCAGTTGCTGGACGAGCAGCCTGACTCAAACATGCCAAACAGTGTTTTCCAAACACCGATCTGAGACGTGAAACTGGTTTATTCAGTGTTTTTACCAGTTTAAATAACATGGTCCGTTTGTTTTGGAGAGGAAGATATGAATCTGTAGATACTTTGGCTCACGGTAAAAACCTCAGTGTCCTGTAGTTGAAACCCATCACTTTTCTTGTGCTGCTTTCAGACACCTTTGACGTATATGAAGTATATAAGCCTTTGAGCCTTAAGCAAATTTGTCCAAGATTATTTCTTTTATAAAGGCAATGAGCAGTTTAGTTAGAAATGTTTCACAAATTTAATGGATTTAGAAAATTATTTTGAAAAACTAAAGGACAAAGCTTGGGGAAAAAATGATAGCATCATTTCCATAATTAAATATTTTAAATTATGTTACTTAATTATCATTTTTAAGCACTTTTTCCAAGTCATGTCCTTGTTCTTTGGTTTTAAGTTAAGTTGTTTTGTTTTTTTAATTAATTTAAGGTCATTTTCTTATAACTTTTCATTAATTTGTTTGGGTTTTTCAGTGTTTAGTTTATTTATCAGGTCTTTTTTTTTTTTTTTAACTAATTTCTTGCTAATTTATGGGCCATTTCTTCTTCTGTTGCTCATTGCCTTCTTCCTGATTTTTTCAAAAGAAATCAAACAAATGTGCTCAGGATCTTAAGGATTAATAGTGAAAAAAAAGGGTGCACACATGAGCAGGTGTTGGGTTAGCAGTTGGTCTCAGACATGGAGAAATACTGAAACTGCTTTATTAAGAATTTTTATGGGTTTTAATAACTTGTGATGGAAACAAAGAGACCTCTGTTAATAATTCAGAGCTGTGAAGGAATCCTGACCAGGAGAAGCTTCAGCTGGTTACAATCTGCAGTTGTCACCGTTAGACGCCACTAGATCTCCTTACATCTTACAAACTGTTCCTCCAAATGAATATTGCTCAGCATTCCTGTCAGCTGCAGGTGATGCAAGTTTTGCATCAGCGTGTCAAACAGACAGAAGGAGAAAGCCAAGATGAAACGTTGTTGTTTCTGATGCCGAAAATGGTTCAAGTGAAATTTCTGGTGAAATGCAGCCAGGTTACAGCCACATGCAACGTGTTATTTACCTCTGAAATGTTCTCTGGCTGCCATCCAAATTCAACAAGGATGCAAAAAGGAGAAAGGCTCGGCCTGAATGCTAACGTTTTTGTTTGAATAGTCAGAGAAATATTGGCATAAAGTGACTTGATTCACTGCGAAACATAAAAAGAAATTTTATCTTCTCCACAGAGGTCCCACTGAGATAGTAGCAGAGAGTTATAGCAATAGATATATGAATTGAAGGTCACCCTTCAAAGGCCCAAACAGTCTAAGAAAATAAAACACTGCATGACGGCGGGAAGTGTAGAGCATGTAAAACTGGCATCTTTATACATATATAACAGTAAATAAGAGCAGGGATAGGAGCAGCAGCTCTGAGACATTATATAAACGTGTTTTGAGGAAATTGCCTATAAAAATCCTCAGCTGCACTTCACCTATTATGATTTTACAGACTGAGAAAAAAGCCAATGGGAGGCACAGTATAAGAAAGCACCAGTTATACTTATGGCCCTCAGGCCAATTTCTGTCCCCGATAGGGTGCCGGGTGGCCTCCCAACCATTTTCAAATTTACAATGAAAATGGACTGATTCACGCAGGGAATTGTTTTTGTACTTTTAGTGTACCAAAGGTGTCAGTGCAAAAATCAACATCAAAATAGAGCCGGGTTATCAAAAAAAAAGTGTCAGTGGAGCATCCCCTACACCTCCTGACAAAGGTCCAGCTAAGCCACTAATGTCCTTAAATCCAAGACATGTCTCAAAATCCTTAAAATGTTTTAAAATCCTAGAAACTTCCTAAAATTACACAAATGTCCTAAAATCCAAATGATGTCTTCAAATTCTAGAAATGTCCTAAAATCCTAAAAACACCGTTAAATCCAAGACATGTTCTAAAATCCTAGAAACGACCAACAATTCGAGAAATTTTCTTAAAATCCAAAAAATATTCCAAAATCTGAGAAACTTTCTAAAATCCTTGAAATGTCTTAAAATCCTGGAAATTACATAAAATCCTAGAAATGTCCTAATCATAAAACATTGTTAAATCCTAGAAACATTCTAAAATCCTCGAAACCTCCAACAATCCAAGAAATTTTCTAAAATCCTCAAAATATTCCAAAATCTGAGAAACTTTCTAAAATCCAAGAAATGTCCAAAAATCCTTGAAATGTCTTAAAATCCTGGAAATTACATGAAATCGTAGAAATGTCCTAAAATCCGAGAAACGCCCAAAAATCTTAGAAACATCCTAAAATCCCTATTTTTTCCTATAGAATCTTAAAATTCGGGAAACGTCCTAGATCCTATACATTTCCTAATATCCCAGCGAAGTCCTAAAATTCTAAAAACATTCACGGGGCTGCTGCGACTGGCCCCTGGGCCCCTGAGTGTCCCTGCATTACACGGATGCCACGGTTACAGAGCACAACATCTATTTTTCAACACCCAAGTACAAATAGACGGACAGAGGGATAAATATTGTGGGAGATGATAACTATTCAATACAGGCACTGTGTCATGCCATTAAGCAGACCCCTCTCCTGGAGGACAAGTTGAATAATGTACATTGATCAAATTTTCATTAATCTGTTGCATGATTAAAAAGTGGTAAATAAAACATATCTGTGAGCAGCACTGAGAGCATTGTTAAAAAAAACCCAAAACGACTCAACGTGTCAGCAGTGTGAGACTAAGCGGGCATTGTGGCGGTTTATACCTCAGATCTAGAAGTTAGGTGAACTGGAAAACAATATCCTCTATTGAAATATAGATTTTTATTTATTTTTTGTCACGTGAGTCTGCCTTTGCCAGAGGAGACAGCTGCATCAGACGCCAAGATGTGACCCAGCCTCCTCTCTGCAGGGCTGAGCACTGGATGTTGACAGGCATCAGCCGGGAGCGTTGATGGAGGGCGATAATGACACCCGCGGCAGCCCTGTGCGGGCCTTATCCGTGCTTTCTCCCTATGCAAATCATTAGCTACTGCTTCCTTTGTTAAGCAAGGTTTGTACAGTGTGCTCTCCCCCCTTTATCATCCCTGCTGCCAAGCCTGCGGAAATGAAAAGCAATGCAAATATGCCTGGCTTTTAGGAGTCGGCAGATAAAGCAGGGAGACCTTCAAACCGCAACGCTTCATCTGCTTCAGTTTAGCCTTGACTGAGGCATGCAAATTATACCTGAGACGCAGGGAGAGTGACGCCGCGAGCTGCACAGGCGCAAAGCTGGGGCTCGAGATAGGCAAATCTATCCTGAAGCAGGGTTAATTGGCAGAAAATATCTATAGAAAGGTTTAGAAAAAGGGGTTTTTGCTGAAGTCCCACCAGAAAAAGCACTCATATTTATGCCCCATACCGTTTTGAGACTTGACAGCAAAATGCTTGCGCAGCATTTCGTCCTCTCATTTTGTCTGCTCGTAGGCGAGGATGTGTCTAATGCTGACCCAGGTACAAGGTGCGATTCAGCAGTCGCTTTATCAGATCAGTGTTACACTCTCACTTCTGGAGTTTTATGGAGGCTTTCAGGAGCTTCGTGCAGTTGTGTGGTTTTTATTGTGTTGCTGGATGCCGGTTTGCGGATTGGGTGCTCCCAGGATAACATCTACGAGCCAAAAAGTTTGGGTAAATGAGAGCTTGCAGCAAAACTGAAAAGAGTACAAGTAAACAAAGCCTAGATTATACACATCCACAGAGGATGAGGAGGCGTATTAATGCAAGAGAATGCATCTTTTTCTGATGCCCATTTTTTGTATTTTGCATATTGAACTGAACCATGATAGAAGACAGCACAACACAACAAAAAAATGTGTTTTTCTTCTGTTCATGTCCTCTAAAATGTGCGACCTTGACTTTACTAACTTGTATCCGTGCAAAGTTTGTAGTTAGAGAGGTGTTTTCATATTACGTTACTGGGTTTCACTAAAATCTGTGATTCAAACGTAGGCTTGGACAAGCTAGATTAACCCCTAAAAAGTTGAATCAACAGAGCCAATTGGTTTGATTTTGTTTGAAAACACGAGAAAAAAAGGCAATGAGCAACATGAGTAAAATAATGTCCCGCAAACTGCAAAAAATAAGTAAAAGGCGACAAGAAAATAGTAACTGTAACATGTTTAATTATCATAACCATATATCATATTATAACCATGTATTTTAAATTATGTTACAGAAAAAAACATATATAAACTTGTTGTTTTCCTTCATTATTTAAATGTATTTTTAGGGTCATTTTCACTATACTGTTTTGCCTATTTTCAGATAATTTTCTTGGTATTTTTTTAAAATTTAATTTTATTTTTATTTTTCTACTAATTTCCTGCTAATTTCAGGGCCATGTCTTATGAAGTTGCTCATGTAATGTTACACTTCCACATGCCCACATAACTAAATGTTTAATTATCATAACCAAATATATCAAATTATAACCATATATTTTAGATTATGTTACAGAAAAAACATTTATAAACTTTGTTGTTGTTGTTGCTTTCCTTCATTTTTAAATGTATTTTTAGGGTCATTTTTACTATTACTTTTTGCGTAGTACTCAGTACTTTTTAAAATTGTATTTTATTTATTTATTTATTTGTTACTAACTTCCTGCTAATTTAGGGACCGTGTCTTATGAAGTTGCTCATTGCTTTCTAACCGAGATTTTGAAAGAAGTCAAAACAATTTGCACAAGTTTTAAGAACATCTCATACATGAATTGCTTTGTAATACAGAGAAAAAATATCAACATGGAAACAGACTTCAAAACAACACCAGTGAAGAAACATGAGCTCTGCAGCACAACGCAGACACCAGTGCACGGAGCACAGTCAGCGTTAGCATGGTGAAATGTCTGACGGCAAACATTTGTCCTACAAACACGAACTTCAGTTAGCCGCCAATCTAACAAACAACACAAACAAATAAAAAGATGCTGACTTCACTCACCGTTCTCACACATCTGCTGGTCATTGATTTACACTCATTCTCACTCTCAAATCATCAAAACTTGATGCTTGGTCAAAATACGCCGCTCTCAGTACACTTCAGCGTCAGTTTTGGACGCTCGGGGACGCGTCAATTTCCACTCCTCACATGCATTGTGTCTTTTCAAAATAAAGTTCTGCTTGTTAAATGCATGCAGTCTTTTTTTAAAGTAATATAATAATAATATAGAACTTATATAGAAAACACACACACACAAAAAGGATCAGCAAGAAAGAAGCAAATAAGGCAGTTTAAGTACCAAATGGATATATATTTTTAATATAAGAATAAAAGATGATAAAAAATAATACAAAAATAAGAAGACAACATCACATCAGAAAACAAGAAGAATGAGATAAAACAGTAAAAAAAAATAAAAGATAGGTGAACAATTAAATAAATTAAAAATGAAAAGATGGTAAGAGCATACAGCACAAAGCATGTAAACCCATTCTAAAATATCTCTTATACTATACTATCTATTATATATATAGTATAGTATATATAGCAGTATATATACTATATACAAATATGATCCGTGTAAGCATAATAGGATCCCTTTAAGTGAAAAAGCAAACAAACAAACAAATATCTGTGCTTGTTAGTGTTCATATAAAAATACATCTCATATGCAGCCTCAAGGTGATTTACATGAAACTGCAGTATGTTTAAAAGCCTCATCTGGTCCTGATAATTATCTAAATGTTGCTCCACACACCTGAACCTCCATCTGACTGATATTTTTACATCATCTATGGTTTCTCTCCTCATTGACCTTTCCTGATAATTTCCTGGAGGCTGCTGAGGCTGATTTTAGTGGATGTGCGGCTCGCTCCGCCCGCACCACGCCACTTGATGTGACATTGTCAGCGCCAAAGGGGGGCCTTTATGTGGCCTGACTGCTCCACGTGGAGTTCGGAGGAGGAGGAGGCTATTAATGTAACTTTAAGGTCAAAGGGCAACAGCACACATTGACCTGATGATTGGTCACGAGGAAACAGCACTACGCTTTATTTCCTAGCATGATGGATGGATCTGTATTCTGTGCAGACTTCTTTGACACGTGTTGAGAGAAAGGAAGGATAAAGGAACAGGCGGGGAGAGAGATGAAGAGAAGCAGAGAGAGATAGAGGAGGGGAGGAGGAGGAGGAGGAGGAGGAGGATGGCAGGGGTTCCCCCGTGTGTTTTCACCTGCAGTTTGAGCTCGCTCGTAACAATCCCGCTCGTCTCCCTCAAGTGTAGTGTGCCAGCGACGACATAAGCCGCTGGCACTCCACCTAAGATGAAGGTGAAGAGGCATAAAGCCAAATCTCAGTGGTGATCATTTAACTAAGGTTACTCATAACTGCACTCAGAGAAAGTGCAGTTTGCCTAAAATTGACAAGAAATGTCAGTTTAAGGAAATTTAGGATGCTATTATTCCCTAAATCTTGTTTCGCTTTTGTAGCCGAACCCTTTAAGCCTGAGCAAATTAGCTTGATTTCTTTCAAAAACATGAGGAGAAGGTGATGTGTAACAACAGAAGAAATGACCAAAGAACCTAATAAAACAAAATTAACTGAAAATTAGTTAAACAAACAAAAAAAAAAAGACACAGAAAGTCACAAAGAAGGAAATGAACTGGAAAAAGGGCTTAAAAATTATAATAATTTTATATATGAAATTATGATATTTAGAGATACATTTTTTCCGTACCTTTTTCCCTTTTTTTCTTAGACATTTTTCCTTAAAAACAATTTTCTGAATCTATGAATAAATTGCACTTTGTGGAACATTTCTTACCAAGCTGCTTTGCTTTTTTTCTCCCATGTTTTGAAAGAAATCGCACCAATTTGCTCTGGGTACAAAGGTTTAAATATTTGTGAAAGGCAACTGAAAATAACACAAGCAAAAGGGATGTTGCCCAAGGTCTCAAACGATATATTGGCTGAAATGAAATACAATATCATAAATGTGTATATTCACCTGAAAATAAGAACTGTTTTTATTACATACGGAGCAGGTCCTTGTATACAGAGTCCACCATATTGGTGCGCTATGTTTCTACAGTAGCCCAGAACGGACAAATCAAACACTGGCTTGAGACAGGAGCATTCGCATTTTCGTGTCAGACACAGAGATCAGCAGCCCCTCCGTGAAGAGAGCATTTTTTTTTTTTTTTTTACATTTTTGTTTTCCAATGTGAAACTGCTTTAGTCAGTATTTTTACCAGTTGAACCCCTTGATTTCTTTCAAAACATGGAAAGAGGACAATGGAGCAACTATAGAAGAAATTACCCAAAAACTGGCAAAATAAATTCTCCTTTAAGAGACAAATAAAGCAGACGATATGACCCAGATGTGATATAGAGGGTCGGATATTAATAATATAACGCAGATGAGAATAAAATTACCATTTACATTGTTTTTAACATTGTTTTTTCAGTTCCTGTATTCTTACTATTACGTGACAAAATTATTATTTTTTTTTCTAAAGCACTGGCCTCCAGCAGATGCAGAGGTGAGATTTTTTTTTTTATTTGAATAACCAAAAAAGTGAGAAAATAAGCCAAACGATACATCAAAGATGGGATTTTCTGCTGCTGAGTCATAGAGAAGCAGCAAAAGTGCAACATCATTTGCATCATATTGCTACAAATATAATATACAGCATATCTCTAAAACCTAAACTACTGTAACTTTAAACAGCATCAACCAGCATCACTCTAAATTGGATTAAAAAAACACACCAAACTCACATTTTAACATGTTTTTAATTCAGCATAAGCTTGTTAGACAATGTTTAGACATTAACATTCAAATATTGTACCAAAAGAATATGAGCACTGTGGTTCCACATGCCTGAGATGGCACGAAGCGTAATACTTTTTGCTCAAAGGATTATTCTGGTTTATTACTTGTGTTTTGTACCCTTACTCTTGCAGGTCTGGCCATCGTTTCAATCAGTTATTGTAATTTTACTCACCAAAGTCATCAGTGAGATGCTGCTCTTACAAAGTCTGAGAAAGGAACAGTCAGATGATCAAAAAGGTCGTAAACTAAAGTGTGGTTACCCGACCTGAACCCGATGGGACCTGTTAGGACGTTGCTCGAAACTCAGTGTGCTTGCTCGGGGCATTTTGGCCTTTCCAGCTAGCAGCAGCAGCTAACAGAACGTAAGAATTGCTGGAAGTTTGCTTTAACAGAGGAGAAAAACCCTACAGCCATCCATGGTGGATGCCATCACCTTCCTTCACAATAACGCCAAATAAACCATGACGCTTGGATAATAAAAGTAGTTTAGTTAACAGCTGTTACACTTTAAGATGAGTTTGTGGTAGCGATGTGCGGGTTGACCCACAGCCTGAGGGGCTAACACCGTGTCCTAAAAGTAAGCAAGCATCTCTCTTTCCACACTGAATTGTTTAAAAATGCACTTCTGTAACGTCATGTAAACAAATAACTGTACCTATCAGCTGCGCGCTCTTGTAAACAAACCACGTAGTGTATCAGCTGTGCACTCAAGATCATACTCAAGACATAACCACTTTAAAAACGAGTGAGCCCTAGCTATCTTCCTACGTTTTATTAATAAACAGAAAAAACAAGATTTATATTGTAATATTTACTGAAAATGACTGACAATATAGCCAACAACAGGCAGATTGTTATTGAAAGAAACTTTAGCTCTGGTTTGCTGGTTTATGGGTCAGAAAGGTTTGACTTGATATACACTTATTCAAACTCTGTTTAAATAACTGCATGACATTTCGTAACTTGCGAGTGTGACATTTGTGCCTTTTGATGGTGATTTACAAGGCGCCTCGTGAAATCATAGTAAACAGGTAAGGTGCAACTATGGTGATAAAAACTGTGTGACAGGGAAAAATGTAACACTTCAGTCCTGTTCCTTTAAGTTTCAGGTCAGGTTTTAACATAAAAACAGAATGCATGTCGAGTTTAGGTGGGGCTCAGTTTCTACTCTCTTTGAACAAAAATATGCATCCGGAGCCAAAATATTACAAACACGACACAGTTGTACAACAGATGGTCAACTGAAGGTCTCAGCGGTTTGGAAATGTCAAAGTTGAGCTTGGAACTCGAGCTTGGTCTATAAACTGTGACGGATCATTTCAACACTCACTTTGGAGAATAAAATAAATATTTTCCTGATATTTTTTTTCCAAATAAGTCTGGTTATCCAGGGTCTATAAACCTGTTTGATCATGTGACTGTTTGCGTTTCTTCTTTAAGAAATGTCACCTTGTTCTCAGATCTCAGCAGTTAGCTTGTAGAGTACGTGCTGTAATAACTGATGGCCAAATCTTTAAAAAAAAAAAAAAAACATTAAAAAAAAAGAACCAACTTGTAATAAACTTTAACACCACAGGAAAATAAACGGTCTTATACAGTCTCATTTAAAACATCAACACTGTTGCAGTCGTCTTTTCAAAAGGGATTAATTAGTTCAGTAACAGATCTAATTAGTAGTACAGTACGTTCATTCATAAGTATTAATATTCAGTGCATGGATATTACCTGTACACATGAAGTGTGAGCAAATGAAATGTATGAGTCAGTGTCCATCAAATGTCACCGTACTTTGGAGATTAAATCTCAGTTGTTGGCGGAGAAGCTCATGAAACTCTGTGAACACACACTGATTTAACAAACTGTCTCTATAGTGACCATCAGGGCCGCTGTGGCTCCAGCGGCTTTCAATCTCACATGAATTAACAGTATACGTTTCTGACGTGACATTGAGATTTACATTTAGATGACAGCATCCAAGGACGGTTTACATCATCGTATATTTTCCTTTTTGAATGATTCAGGCTGACAGCGAGATGTTTAAATGCTTTTGAACTTCGGTTGTGAGGAGGAGAAGAAAAGGGAAAATAAACCTCAATGTGCCTCAGGGAAATACAAAAACATGAACTTTACGCTTCATCTGTGATGAAAGGATAAGATGAGATTCCACGTGTGGTGGAGGGGCTAAGTAGAGATAGAGGTGGAGAAAAATGATATACCATAACCTTCAGCATCGCTCGGTTTATTGAAAATCCACAAAGCTGTGTTCATACTCGGAAACTTGCATGATACTCCACCTACTCGTTCAACATGCTGTGAAAAATGTGCGCTGTAAGATATGTACTTTTGCTTCTGTGTGCAAAACAGATGCCAATGTCAAACGTCCAGGCTGAAAAATGCTACGATAACTTTTAATTAAGAAGTTATGAAGCAAACACTTCAAACACTGTACCACTGAGTGCTTCTCATACCAGCTCCCATTCAACAAACTCCTGTTGTTTTTTCAAAAACTCAATATTTCATAAGTTAAAAAAAAAGAAAAAAGGAGCTTGCAAAAAGCCTCGAGACTTTTATTATTAAAATGTGGTTAAAAGGGTTTTATAAATAAGCCTATTAGGTTAAAGACAGACCATGTGATCTTTTAACTTCAAATCAAAAATGGAAATATGAGGTTTCCACCCAAAAGCCACGACAAGCTGTTTATGTGCATCCTCAAAATTTGATCATAAAATAGTAACATTTGCATTAACATAGAAGAATTTACTGAATATTAGCATGAAAACAAGTGCTGATGGGACAAAGTTTACTGAATGTAGTCTAAGGTCTCCACCTGCGCAGAAATCCAACCTGTTCTGAGAGTTTTTTAACAACGGATGAAAGTTTTGGAGTCAGTATGTAAACGTGACTGACACAACCTGAGGTCGTATTTATTTTTAGAAGTGCGACAAAAAACGACTCGGTGTGCAAAGGCCTTTAGTCTGGAACCTCCCTTCATTTTCTGTTTCCAACGGGCGTCATTAATGGTCGTACATCAAAAACCAATCAGGTCGATGAAACCTGACATAGTGCTCTATAACAGACTGATGAAACCGACTACAGCGTGCAGCGATGAGCTGTGATGGTGCAGCACCAACATATCTGTGCACACCTTTCTGCCATCAGAATATGAAAATAGTCCTTAAACATAAAGTTCCACATCAGCTGCAGCCAACTTGTTTTCAAGAACGCCTCAACAGCGCGCCTTTTTTTTTTTTTTTTACATCTTCCAATTTGTGCTGTAACATGTACACACCGTCTAATGACTTCACCCATCTTTTCCCGTCGTACAAAAACTAACAGCTAGGTCTTCCTGCCAGTCGTCCGCTTCGTTTGTTCACTCGAAAATCTCGTCTGAATGTGAGACTTGCAGTTTCGAGAGTCGAGACTCTGGTTGTTGGTGAATGGAATCTTTTAATGTGCTGTTTTTGGCCAAAATGTGCTTTTCACACACTTTAGGTGCAGAACTGTTCATTTTATCACCACATGTCCTTATGTGTGGAGTCTTTCACTTTTTTCAACATCTGTTTAGATCTTTTGGTGTGGGCCAGATTTAGCTGTGGTGTCGCCAACACGAGGGCGCGCGGCTGAAGAAAACATCATCACATATTTCGCACAAGTTTCCGTAAGTTGTCAGACATCTGAAACACACACCATATAAAACATGGCTGTGATTGGCCGACTCCAGCCAAGCTGTCTGGAAATCTGTCTGGACAGGAGGAGGACCAGACGCATCTGCCAGAGCAAATAAAACCTGCAGACTCGTCTCGTCCTGGCTAATATCAGAGATAACACACATCAGTGCCTGTTACTGTAACACAGACCCTTCTGCTATGTATTGTACAACACCATTTTTAATCGGAATCATATTGTATATTAATGAAATTTGATGTGCACGTAAACATGCTCATCAGTGTCTCTCTCAGGTTCCCTCCGTTCGCTGCAGCTCTTTGATTACATCATTCGTTTGTAGCGTTTTGCTTTTGATGTGTAACTGGAGTTTCCAGCTAAAGTGAGCTGCGAAACAACTCTGTGTGCACATTTGTTTTCTCTCTGATGGATGACGGTGAATAATGGAAGCGATATCTGGTATTTACAGTACTTGGGCAAGATAATACTCTAAAATGTGGCACCAAGAAGTTTCATTTCCTCAATAACTCTGTAATAATTACAGGATTTCTACAGTGCAAATATAGATTCTGTAATGCAGAGCAATAATGTCTTTGACTGGTGAAACGTTTGTTTTGTAAATCAGTGGTTTTAAAAACAGTTTTGCAGTCTCACAACCGTTTTGTTTTTTTCTGTTCTACCATGACCCTCTTTAATAAAGGCATGGTAAGATCTTGGAAGCGACCCATTTTTCGTAACCAAAAATCATTTCTGCAACAGCTGCAACAAAACAGGAAAAATGAAATAGTTTTTTTTTTTTTTTTTTACGAGAGCACAGATTCAATTTCGAGACACAATAGAAGTATCGTACATTCACATTGTATGGGATGAGAGAGAGGCTGGCAAAGCTAATAAAGTGATGCTAATGTGCTTTGTGATGCGGTGGAGGTCCCCAGCTTTCAGCTCTAAACAGATGGGATCTCTCCCACAGGATCAGATAAAAGATGTCCATCTCTAACTCTGCAGAGCATGGCAGATTCAGCAAAGGCTGCCTGTGAAAGGCGTGCTGTCCACGGCCGCTCACACACGAGTCCTTCGCATAAAATAAATGTGGCCGAGCCGACGCCGCAGTGATGAGGTTAAATTGAGGCATATCAATCTTAACGAAGGCGAGAAGAGGAACCAGATCAAGACAATCACACGGAACTAATCTGTGTCGGCTTCTGGCAGGGCTGAGAGGGCGATGACGCACAACCCTCAACATTCAAAGCGTCCTATAGGCCGACAGTACCTCTGGTAAACAGCACGTCTTAACGTCCTTATTCCGCAGGCTAAATCACCTCAAGCTCCACGACATCGGCAACGCCGTTACATCATACATGTTTATTCAAATCCCTTGAATTTATAAGCGCCTGATTCAAGGCTGCGCCGGGTAAACGTCTGTAAAGACCCGTCACCTTAGCGTAAATTTTCCATATCACACCGTCAGAGGGAGCTGCCATACCATAAGAATATTCTCTAAACCCTCGCCGCTTGTCCTAGTACCTGCTTCTGATCCCTTTCTCAGTCTACGGAAGCCCTTGCCTCCAGAGATAACCGCCGCAGAGATCACCCTGTCCCTGCGTCCCCCGTCCCTCTCACAAGGACGTCCCCGAACCCACATTTCAGGGTCATCGCTGAGCTCATAGATAGATCCATCTTCCACACTGTGCTCCAACGACTCCAGGGAGGAGTCAGACGCTTCGTCGCCCAGCGCCGTCAGCGGCCGTCCAGGTAGTCCTGATGTGGAGCGCAGCTTGTACTGCAGCAGAACGCCGCGTCCTTTGCCTCTCCCGTCTTCCTGGTAGGACTGCTGCAGGGATTCCTGAGAGGACGTGTTACTGCGGTCCTCGCCACCGAAGGCGGAGTCTGGGCCATCCGCGACAGAATCCCTCTTCAGCAGGTCAGGAGACAGAGTGCTGGAGGTGGCGACCAGGAAGTCCACCGGCCCGCAATGGGCATTCAGAGAGACCATTCCCTTTCCTGTCGGAGGCAGGCAGACGCGTTATTTAAATGTCAAAGTACAAAGCCAAATACATGCCTCGGCCACTACCGTTCAGCCCTTAACCCTTTGTTTAGCATGTTCACGTCTATGGGTAGGATGTAGACTAATAAAATGTTTTTAATTTTACAATTACCAAAATTGAAAAAAAGAAGAGAGTTCAATAACTTAAGATTATTTATTTATTCATTTTTTCAATATTTAGTGTAACATAAAAATTTGTTGACATTAATGAGAAGGGCATTCTGTCACATATATATTTTTTAAAGTGAAAAGTACTTGTAAAAACATTATTCAATTAGCCTTTAAAAAACTTTTGAAAGATTGACATTTTAATACCATTTCAGGCCTTATTTTTAGATGAATGAATTTAATGCTTTGTAAGGCTTTTTAAGGATTTGCGGGAGCCTTGTTAACTGAAGACCAGCAGCGACGTTGCTGTTCTAATATCAGTGCAGACTGGCAGGGTATGAGCACAGGTTGCTAACTTTAGCCTGCAGAGTACCACTAGTTGTCTGGTAATGAATCAATGTTTTTTTTAATTTGATGATTTGTTTGATCGATTCATAGTGTGAAACTTAAGATGTGAACGAACCTTTTGCTTGGATGTTGCCCAAGCAAAAGAAATCACCATATTGCAGCAACACTCGTCTTGTCTCTTTACATAAACCCCAGCAAAGAGATGACACAGGATCCTGAAGGGTTGTCCCGTTTCGTAGACGAAGATTTAAACCAACCCCCATTGTAACCTGGTTCTGAGGGGCAAGGTGCGACCCAAATGCAAAGGGTAGGAGTAAAAATATGCACTGTGACTGGGTCCAAATCATTGTCAGTTAAATCTTTTTATGCAAATCACAGCACAAACTGCATGGGTTGAAAATGACTTGCGCCCTTGGTCATGCTGTACATCACTTAACTGTATTTTTTATTAAATGCTGCTGCTGTAACATTAATAATAGAAGCTCAGGTTTGTGCTGTTTTCACATAGCATTCAATAAACTAGCTGGGAATAAGGTGGTCATGGTGTAAGGTTTTGTGCGAGTGGGAAACTAAAGACCTCATTCACTTGGCATAATTAACAAAACGCTGTCAGGCAGTTTTTAAATTACCCAGCTACAATATATATATATACAGCATGATTTGTGTGTTGCCTGCAGGGTAATATTTGCAGTGATTCCTGGAGCCACAAGAAAAATGTGGAGTGTGACCTCAATAATGGGCAGTGCAGAGTAATTTTCTATCATGAAAAATAACTTCTTTGCTTTTCCTTTTGACCTCTCGAGAGGCTGTTCAATCACAGTCAGCCGGCCCCGTCCGATCCATACCTGTTATTTTGGGGATGCCCTCCAGTTTGGGAACTGGAAGAGTGATAATTAAGCCTTGGGCGGTGCCCACCCACAACAGCCCCTGGCAAATCAGCAGACTCGTGACTCTCATGTTCTTTTGACCTGCAATGTAGAGAACATAGAAAATTGATTTGAGTTTTCTCCACCACCTGCTGTTATAAAATTACACATAGCACAGAGTGCTACGACAGAGTATGAAGATTTTTTTGTATAGCATAAAATATGCTCCCCGTTGACTAAAGGACACAACTTCTACAGACTTCGTGGTCAATCTTTTAGAGAGTGAATTATGAACTCCAATTGATTTTATTATTTCCAGAAGTTCCTTCAAAACACTGTATTTTGGAAGCTGTTCATTCCTAGTGTGATGAAAAAGGTGAAAAATACTTTGATTGTTGGTTATCAGTGCTTGCTCTGGGTAATGTTTAAGCTCTGTGATCAATCTGTATTTGACAAGCTCAACACATGCACAGCACAGCCACCTAGGGCTCTGGGTTACATAAGATTATGAGAAATTGGATTTGTCTACTTGCTACTGACCCAGTTGAAAGAAAAACTTATAGAAGCACAAAGTAGGAAACCCGACTGTGAAGCTGGTGTTTTATGTCTCTGCTTGATATCTGGGTAGGTTTGGAAATATTGAGCTTTAAAGTTTTCACCTCCCATTGTAACAGCAAAACTGACATGCAGAGAAATTTTCTTTTATTGGTAAAATGACAGACATCCTGAAGCTACTCTAAATACTGACATTATAAGTCTTCTGAACAAAACCTTACCTGCGCATGTTGCACACAAACACAGGTGTTTTCAATCATTTTTTTATTAGATCAGACTTCTTCTCGGGCTTTTTTGGGTGTGTTCAATTATTTTGTGTCAGATATCTTACTGACCTTTTGCAACTGTTGTTGCTGCTAATGGCAGAGCGACATGATCCTTGAACATGTTCTAGTTTAATGTCCTAAAAAAGCAGTAAACACACTCAACTTTAACCTGAAAACGAATCTAATCATCCAGAACAACTGATAAGTTTTGTACACATTCTGTCAGTAGTTTGAACAGAAAATTACACTAATAGGTACAATTTTTCACTCTGATGTCTAATGTTAAGGGCGATACGAGGTGATATGGTGAAAATAAAATACTATGATATTTTAGACCAAATACCTTGGTATCAATATCAAGGTAATTGTCAATAATTGTGATATTATTGCAGGGCTGACTATCGGTGCTTTCACAAAACATTTACAAAATTAGATTTCAGATAAATAGTCATCAGTAATGTGGATACAAAAACCGAGTTGGTCAGGGCAAATAATGGCAGCAGGAAACTGCTGCCATTACAGAAAATGACATCACTTTACTGTAATGTAGCCTTTAAAACCAGGATAAGACAACACTATGAAAGCACTGGGATATAACGTCTGAGACTAGCTACATATCACAATATATTATCAAAATATTGCTCAACCCTATGAAAGTTTCATGTTGTAAGAAATAACAGAGAGCGATGATTTTGAATGAACAAAATGTTAATCCATGTTACACTTCGTTTTAATACAAAAAAAATCACTGTGGGCTGTTTAAAGGAGAGATCTGATATTATATTCTTCTCTTATTTTTACATGCCGGCTTTATGATGTCTTTATGTCTTCTGTTTATTCATGTGAAGCACCTGGTGCGTGCAATGTCTTTGTTTTAAAGCACATTGGGGTGCATTTCTTGTATGAAAGGTGCTATAAAGTAAAGTTTATTATTGTTATTACTAGTTAAGGTCTGTTCAGACCAAATACAAGGAAAATTTCTCACTAAATAAAATAAGCGTCCACACTAGCTTAAATGATTTCACTTGAACAAAAAATCTGCCTGACACTGTGTCATAAAATTTTCACTTTCACTACAGGATCATGGTGGAAAAAATAATAATATAATTGCAATGTCTATAGAACATTTGAAAAAAAGAATGCCATCAGCACTTTGGGTTTTGTCTTGTTTTATGGGCACCAGAAAAAAACAAAAGAAGACAAAACCAAAAAAGAGTGTAGGAAGAGTGTGGGAAGGTGGAGAGGTAGACAAAGCTAGAACGGAAAAGATTTAAGAGGCGCTGGATTATTTACACAATCTTATCATATGTGTATTATGAGCATGATATTAGTATTTCATTTATTAAATATCACAGTGATCGTCATTACTGGTGACAAACTGTGACACCCCTCGTCTGAACATACCTTTAGACTCAACCTGGAGCCAGAGAACACTTTAACAAGACGCCTTTAGGTTAAATATTTAGTAAAGTTATTAAACAGATTGGGGAGAAAGACCTGCAGTGTCAATAACATTCAAAGTTTTTACTTTGAGGTCAATAATTTCATTTCAGAGAGTGCCTCTAACTCATCAGATTTGCACAATGTGAGTCTATGACTCATCTCTCAAACAGAGCACTACATATCTGTCTGCAAGTGGCATGAAATTTAACAATGACTTATTATTTTAAGAGTGAACCACATATGTAAATAATCAAATTAACATATTTTATATAATAGTTTGTGTGTACACTGCAACTTTAAGAGGTCGACCTGCTGGTATGAATCACATGTAAACATAGACAAAGTTGCATTCATTAGTTCGTAGGTTTGTTTGTTTATTCCTGTCCGCAGCTAATCAGATTCAATGAGAGGTTGTAGGTTGGTGTTTGTTTTTATTGCAGTTCTCTGTTAATGAGAGGAAAGAAGACATTCAGGGTGATTTTCTTTCCCTTATAGAGCTTGTTGATTATCCTTTAGGGGAGTATTTCACTGCTGGAAAGATAGCCTTTTCATAAAACTAGGATATCACTGCAGTAGAAAGATGCAAGTAGTTTTGAAATTGGTGCTACATGACCAGAGAAAACAGAGCCAAAGGACACTTTTACTTTTAGAATGCACACCACCGCACCAGACCAATAAACGCTCCCCCAGGTGGGTGACCAACACGTTCTCATCCCAAGTCGTCACATATTGCTGCTTTGTCAGTGACCTTCTACATCTACATATTGCGCTCTAAGTATCCTTCTGCATATGCTATTAGCATTTCGGGACAGCACTACTGTGATGTCAACAAATGCACATGGTGGGATGAGACTGTATGTGGTCATGTTTAGGCAACATAAGCACATGGCAACCAGTGCCAGGAGGTCAACAAAGCACATGCTGCCATGGATGCTTAGGATTAGGTTAAAGAGGCACATGGTGAGGCGTAAAAAAACCCCCATCACATTCAGGGGGGCAAGCGAACACTGGACTCCTTTATGAACAATTATGTTGTTACTGGCAGCATTTCAACCTGACGCCGTCTAGCGGTGCATCATGTGGACATGACAAGTACCATCCGACCGTGTTCTCAACTAATGCTGATCATACAAAACAATATGATACGATACGATACGATACGATACAACACTATACGATATGATACGATACGATACGATACGATACGATACGGCACTACACGATACAATACAACACTACACGACACACATGACACGACACGACGCGACACGACGCGACACGACGCGACATGATATGATATACTTTATTGTCCTAGTGGGGGTAATTTGTCTTCCTGTTTTTATTCTTTGTCTTTGGCTGAGTGCTGCACAGATTATGCCTCCACACTTACAATAAAAAACAATAATCACACGATTACATCAAAAACAACAGTTTGAACAAAAACATCAGATGTACTTGTACATGCGTATCATGCTGCCGCGGCAGGTGCCATCCAACAGTCCGCTGCCGTATGATAACACCGTGAATGGTTCTGTGCTGCTGCACAAAGTACTGCAAAAGCAGTCAGATTTGATAACTTCAGATGAGGATAAAAATTTGAGGTGACAAATATGCAACACTGTAGCAGAATCTTGGTTTATAATTAATAATAATATAAGCACTGCTTAGTTGTACCATTTGATCTCAGTTTTTTTGGCCTCAGTGCAGGAACAGTATGGCACCCACTTCCTGTTCACAAACTCTCGCTATTACAGCTAAACAGGGTTTTAAATGTGTTCCTAAGAACGTTTTAGATGAGAGATAGACAGTGCAGTAATGTAATCTTCATTTAAATTCAATCAGCACTGCTTAGTTTTACAGTTTGATCGGATTTTGGCCCGAGTTTGAGAGAGACACCGGTTAAATGGAGGGAATTTTTTTTTACCACAGTTCATTTACACATACCGCCCAAATTGTTTTGATACAAAACTGAAAGTCAGCAAAGTGTCTCTTTAGGCAGTGATTTTCTTTGGATAAAGGTACACATTCTCTTCCTGTGATAGAGCGTGATGCAACAGAAGTTTTGTGCTGTGAAGTTTTTCCATTGCAGAGCTGTTTCTGCAGCACTGCGTTAGTGACGGGGAGGGGATAATTGCAGACTCTTATTATACATGCACATCCTTTGTCTCCACTTAACAAAAGGAGTGAAAAACATTGTTTGTTGTGGATTTATTTTTGCATTCCTTCTGTGGTCCCTCAGCGCTTGGCTCCCATTGTGGCCTAGTTATCTATAGAACCATTTACCATAATATCCATGGCAACCGTAATTGAATTACACCAGCACTCATGTGATCGCAACTAAGAGAATGCTCATTTACATGGGTAGCTGTATTTACATGTTTGTTCTGTGTCATGCTCAGATTATGATGATTTGCACGAGTGGCTCAACGGAGTCATTGATTAATTCATTTTGCTGTGCAGAGATGAATCACCCGAAGTGGGAGCTGATGCCGTGCGTGGAGGAGGAAGTGGAGGCAGAGCAGCGGAGCGCATTCAGCAAACAGAGAGCAGACGCCTTTAGGTGGAGACCTTGGAGGGTCACAGCGGCGGCAAAGACCGGCCTTTATCTCGAAACTGTCTGCCACCTGCTCACATCGCCTCAGAGTCTATTTGTACTGCGGTTACAGAGTTTAACTGAGAGAGTGATGCTCATGAACACCCACTCCATGAAATCTGAAGTTAAGTCGGAAGATGTGGGCGCCTGGCATTGTCTTTAAGAACAGTGATAAAGAGGGATAATGACAAAGGCACTTGAGATTAAGGAGGTATAGCTTAACCTCGAGCAATCTTGCACCTCCAATTTTTGCAGCGATGCACATGCTCTTCAGCGTGTAGTGGGTTTATCGTGGAAGCCGGTATTTGCCTTAAAAAGGAGATGTCTCCAAAGATAAATGTTTCCCTGTGATATGTCACAGAGGACTTTATTTTGGAATATTATTTTTTCACCCTAAGGATAGAACTATTAAAGGCATTAGTAGAGAAGAGATCAGCAGTTTCCTCTGCCTCAGAAACTTCTCTGTTGTTTACTGCAACTGGAATTCCCTGTTGAGTATAAATCACATTAAGGGGAAAGGATTAGGGGGTATATCATTACTGCATGTCCTAGCATAAGTCAAGGAGAAACCTAGGGGAGCAGAGACCCATTGATAGAGAGGAACTATCAGTATTTCATGTGCAGTATCTGTGGTTGTAGAGTGTCAGGGGGGATCCTCTTTTCTCTTGTGAGCGCAACAAATCACAACTTAAGTCAAAGATCCTCTTCCTTTTGTGGACCCCAAAGACATGAGCTGAGCAACTCTTTTTCTTTTCCCCGCATAACTCCCCCCTGGGCGAAGCCTTGAGGCTGCCACCCTCCCTCAAATCTGCTGCATATTTCAAGGGGAAGCACTGGCGCCCGGTGAAAATGACCTCTGGGTCACCAGTTCTCTCCAGATACCACGGCCATAGGAGTCTGCTCTCCTTTAAGTCTCCTCTTGAATGAAAAAGAAAGGAACTTTGATCTAAAAGAGAAAAGTTTGGTGTATGAAACATTCCTGTTTTTATTCTTTGCTCTCTACACAACTCACCAGAGAAAATCTTTTTTCTCTGATGAGATGAAGTGCTACCACAGCTTTGAGTATTGCTCTAAATACATCAATCACAGTCTGGTGTGACTCAACGAAAGGACGGAATTTTCCAAATCCAGATGCATTTAAACCACCCTCCGAAGCTCAAAGTGATCTTCACATGTACTGAATGAATTAGCTGATAGCTCACGTGCCGTGGCGTGAACACGTCTGAGGCAGGCTGACACTGAGTCACATGTACTGCAGTTATCACCATTAGACACTTTTAGGTATGCTTCATTGCTTACTAATTTGTTTACCATACTTTCTTTTCTACAAAAAGGGGAAAACACCCACACTGGCTGATAAATATTTCATCCATCATGAAGGGAGACACACAGGAAGTAATGGGCTATCTGTGGCATCCTAAACGGACTGCAGAGAGAAGTGAAACGGGGGGTGAGAGGATTTTAAAGCAGAGCGGATGAGATGAAACATGGAGTGCGAGGGAGAAAGTGGGACAAAAAGAAAGGGAAATATTAACTCAAAAGGGAGGAAAGTGGGGAGGTGCACACAGAGAAAATGAGGTAAAACGGGCATGATACCACAGAAGCGTGGACGTTTAAAGAAAGACAAGAGCGTTTCCATGGGAACCCTTAGTATGAAAATCTTAAAGGCTGCCAGTTGACTGCTCCTAAATGACTTTATTTCTTTTTATTAATCCCTATCTCTCACCCCATGGCTTTATTATGGCTTTGCAAAGGCCTGAGATGGATACTTATTCAGGTCAGTCCCCGGAGTGCAAGACCCAAGGAGTGACTTGGACAAGACAAGAATACCACTCTGGGGAGGAGAGCGTCATCAGAGTAAAACGGGAGCCCTCTGATTGCTCTGATATGGTAAAGACAAAAAATGTGACAAATAAAATTAAATTTTGTGGTTCAATTCTGAAACAATAAATCGTGACAAAGAAAAACAATTGTAGTTTTTTTTTTTTTTTTTAACACCAGAGGAAGTGTTTCAGCTGCTCTGCAGGACAGAGGCTGACCTCGAAAAATGGAGGTCAGGATCAAGTGTGATGTGTGAGTACCAGTGTTCAGCAGCGTTGAGCGTGTTGAGATGTTGATTTCCTGCAGAAGCTCCAGTGTTTCTGTGTGAAAGAGACGGATGGAGGAACCCTCGGAGAACGCCATCCACACCCCTCCACCGGCACAGGCCATATGTGCGACGCTGACCATCGGGTCTGGGTGGACTTCGAATTTCTGTAATGGAAACAATTTTTTATAGTTTAGCTTACTTATTATTTCTGTGTCAAGCCAAATGTCTGGACCAACCCACATGAGACTATAAGACGCTGTTAGTTTACAAAATGTTCACTGTGTAGTAAAATAATCTATTGATTTTATTACATTTATATATATTTGGTCCTTTTTTTCCCCCAAGAAAACCGAACATTAAGAATATTGCCAAGCATTGGAACAGTTGTCATATTCAGAAAATGGACATACATTGTTTTGGGGTTGTAAACAGGAGGCCCTACTACAGTACTAAGAAATTTAATTATAATTTGCCTAAATATCAAAGCAGAGAGCGAAAGGGAGGTAAATGACATTTTAAGCAATGAGGATGGGCAAGGCAAACCAGCAAACTTGTGCCTTTTTCCAAAACATATGTGTACCATTTGTCCATCTTGTAGTATGTAAATCATTTTTCAGTCTTAACAGGAAAGTCTGTCTTTTCATCAGTAGTATAAAATATAAAACAACAAAGCCCAAAAAAAAAAAAAAAAAAAAAGCTACATCATGAACAGCCTGTTTTCCCTTTCAGGTCACCGGTTACTGACCCTTGCTCACGCCCCCACTTGGCCTTTGATACCGACACACAAGGCTCCCTTCAGTGTCTGTATCACAGACTGAATAAAAACGATGGACGACATAACAGCTCCCCAAAAGTCAAGCATCGTCATCTTGGTCGCCCCCTGGTGGCTGGCTGTAATATAGGTCATAAACCCCGCCCCCCTCTATTTTAGTGGATTGAATATTGGCAAAACATAAAATCATGCATCAAACACATTTTTCCAAAAGATGGTTTGTGTCATTTTAGATAGTTCTAATAACTCTGATATTTCGATTGGATTTGATTAGTTATTTGATGCTTTAGAAAGGGGGATTTGAATCTGAATCTGTGTGCTCGGGATCAATGGCGCTGCTTGTGGGTGGTCAGATGGATGAGAGGGTGGGAGCTTGACACTGAGGAGATCGCTACACAGGCTTCAAATGATGTCACGAGTGCAAGATGGCAGAGGCCATATCCAGGACATTTTGGCTTCATCTTTGTACAGTGAGACTTCAATCTACAATCCTGAGTCTTCAGTCTTTATACAGTCAAAAGTCTGTACGAGATGCACTGGGCTTTCAACTAACTCCAATGTAAACCCATCAGTGGAAATATTAGACACTCATAGCAACTGATGCAGTATAATGAGCAAAAAAGTCTGGACAGGGAGGTTGCGTCAATAGGTGGTTATAACAAACACAGGACTTTCACCCAGAGTTTGTGAAACCAAAATTCAACGAAATTTTTACCTAAACCGGGATCTTTTTCTAAACCTACTCAGAGAACTTTGTGCCCAAAACCTTAAGTAGTTAATCTTATAAGTGTATTTTAAAAATACACTGTACATGCATATAATTAGCAGAGACTGACATATCCAAACTTGATGCTAGAGGTGCAACTATAGCTGTTTATCTGCTGTTTATTCTCAGAGCTTTTATACTCTCATCTCCCCAGCTTTCCCCAAAGAACTAGACAAGTTAAATGTTTCATATTTGAACAATCATCTCAGTCTGTGAGCATCATCCATATTTACGAAATTAATATAAACTTTTATCACACTAAACAAAGTATTGCACAGTTCCCACTTAAAGGGAGATAGGGGATAATATTTTTTTACATCAGTCAAACAGCACATCCACTTTCCCTCTCCGTCAGTCGTACATTCAGTTTCAGCAGTAAGTGGTAAAACACCAGCTCTCAGCTGGGCACACAAGGATCTTTGCTTTTTAGATATAATATAATTCTCAGCACTTTATTCATATTTTTTCTTTCTAAATGGATGCATGAACAGTTCAGTCCATATATCTTCAGCACATTGCTCTTTATACAGAGCAAACACAGATTCTCAGAGAAAACAAATGTTGACTTCTTTTGAGAAATGCCTCACCAAACTCACTTATAGAAAAATGTACACACAATTCTTGACTAAGAGACAATAATTTGTTTATATAAGTGTCTTTCTCATCAGCCTGCTCTTTTTTTCCATATTGTCTATCCAATTCCATAACTGATCAATACATACTGAATCGTCCAGCATCCCCCACAATAACTACTGTTACTTTCTGTTATGAATAAAGGCAACATGGGAAGAAGTGTTATCACCCACATCATCCACAAATGAAATTATTTCCATGATGGAATAAGAAACATTTCTGAAACTAAAAGGTCAGCTCTCTCTGGAATCTTATACTGGTCTTTCAAACAAAACATTTTGGAGGAATCTTTCTCCATATAATCTGTGGACAATTCATTTTTTTCAACATTTTCTTTGGTCATTTTTATTTTCAGCCTACCATTCTGTAAGAAGTTTAACAACATCACAACAATTTTCTCCTTCACTCATTAATCGTGCATATTTTATTTTTCAGACTACAGAATCCTCAAACAAAAGGAAAAAGAAGACAGAACGAAAAGAGAAAAATAGTGTGAGAGGACAAGGAAACACTTTACATAAATGAATTAAACACATACAAATCAAAGCAACAAAGGAAAGTCATGACTGCGCTGACTGTATCCTGCTTCATCATAGGACACACATTGATAACACTAGTTTTTAATTGGTATGCCAGTTATTGTGACAGCCACTTTACAAGTTGTGTTCAGATATGTCAAAATATTACAAGAGAACTGTCATGATTATATCATGACATTATTAAGCCAGTAGACGCTGCCTGAATCTCACATGCAGTTGTTGCTCTACACTCGTTTCTCTGTAAATAAACTCTAGCTGTGCCTCCTAATTTTGTAATTTACAGAGTCCCTGACACACGGGGCATATTTTTGCATCATTCCCCTGGCTTCTATCTTTTTAAGAGCACAATGGAAAAAAAGAGTTTCAGGCACACAGTCTTAATGAGTAGCTTGAAATAAATGCAATGAGCCTTATCATGGAAACACATGCAGCCCCTGCGGTCCAAGGCGTGACAAGGGTTGGTTTGGGCATCATCTTGGAACTCATATCACTGTCAATGCACGAGTTGCATGAGGCTGGGCAATTAGTCAGTGAGAGCGGGTGAGTGAGGATGTGAATGCCCCCCCCACCCCCCCCCAACCCCAACCCGAGTGAACCGGCGGACAGGGATTACCACCTGTTTGTGTGCCCTTGCCATTGGGTCCTCCTTTGTTTGAAATTAGGGAAAAGGAGAGAAGCCTTTGATGTGTTTTCTCTTTTAATTGACTCCTCAGCAGTTGGTGCCTGCTCCGCCAGGGAACGGATGTGCAATGCATCTCTTCGTTTTTCAAGTGCAGCCATCAAAAAATTAGATATCCATAATAAAAAGGCAAATTTCACCTTCAATAACCCATTGCAATTCAAATAAGTTGACAAGTTTGTGAAGAAAAACACAGCCTCACTGCACTGGATATGCTCCGTAATTATCACATTAATCATTATCAAGCGCAGTGGCTCTAAAAGGGACTTGAAGCTAATCAATGGCTGAGAGGCTGTAATTGTTAGATGCCATCTTGCTTACCATATGTTAGAAACCACCTGGAAGGCACTGTGGGCAGCTAAATGTATATACAGTATAGTCTCATCTGAATGGTATACACCAAAATCTCAAAAAGTGTCTGAAGTTGTCTATAAGTTGTCTATAAAACCTAAGCAAAAAGGTTTGATTTCTTGCAAAAACAAAGCAACTTATCAAGAAATGGCCTAAATATTAGAAATTGGTGAAAAGTTGCAAGAAAATTACCTGAAATAATATACACAAGAAAATACTCCAAAAAGTGCTGAACATTTTAAACACACACACCCTTTTTAAACACACATTTTCAGGTCTTTTTTATCACCTTTTACTAATTTCTAATTGCAATGAGTGGGACATTTCTTGCCATGTTTTCAAAGAAATCAAACCAATTTGCTCCGGTTTGAAGGGTTAAATAATTTAAAGATTGAGAAAACAATGTTTTTACATGAATATCAATTCACATAAAAGCCAATAAAGACCAAACAAGTTGTTGCTCTGTGTCAAATAAAGGATAAGTACAAGCCTTAACTGTTGCCCCCAACCAACAACCTGGTATTAGTCTGCTGAATCCAGCGCTGCTTACAGAGATGAGGTGGTCAGTGAAGCTTGACAGCAGTAATGTGCCCTTTACACTAAAGTCGACAGTGTCACACTAACAGCAACATCCCTCCACCAGCAGTGGGAAATAACAGCCGAGCTGAAGCCGCAAACACTACAGCTGGTCTGAACAGCTCATTAGTCCTTCATTACGCCAGGTGACAAGGTGTCTTTGTCCTTTCCCAAGCACTAAGTCCACATCTCCACTCTGAGCTATGGCGAGGGAGTCGAGTGGACGTGTGAGTGATAGGAGAAAACAGGTAGAAAGAGAAATAGTAATGAGAAGAGGAAGGAACAAGGCTTGCCAGTCAGTATTGATCAAAGCCTGTATGTCCATGCATGTCCTACTTTGTTAAGGTTTGGTTACGACTCAGACCACCGCAGTGTTGAAGTTTGTGAAGCTCTGAAATAAAACATAGATTGGCCTTTAGAAACTCACAAAGAAAGCAGAGAAGTGTCTGAAATCATGACCCAAGTGTACAAAATGATGTGTAGAAGTGTGTAAAAATCAAACAAACAAAACATTTGTAAGATTTAAATCAGCCCCTGCTGTGCAACTTTCTACAAAATAAAAATATAATTTGATTAGTTCAGGTTTTTCCTCATTTTCTCCCCAATTAAGTTGTTTCAAATTCCCATTGCGTGCCACGATTCCTGCTGTTGCCGAGCCCTTTTAGTTGGCCTGATGGGGATGTAAACTTTGAGGTGGCACACAGACTTTTAGAGATAATATAAACAAAGGAACGTCAGCCTTGGTTTGGCTTGTGATGCCATCATAAAAAATGTATTTTGCTCATTTTAACTAACTTAAGATGTGACTATATACAACGTAATGGATCTGCGAAGATTGCGACACCAATGGTCGTCTGGTGGAAGTCTTGTATGCCTGCTCTAAAGGCCAAAGAGAGCGGTAGCAGTGACAATCATCCAGGTAATTTTATAGGCAGCAGTTGAACTTTTTTGGCTTTATGCAACGCTGAGCAACTTTCATAAAAATGAACGGGGCTCTGCCTCCAATGCTGCAGCCAGCTCTCTTATTAGATCAATGGTCTGGACACAGTTCTCAACTTGGAGGTGGCAGAGTCGGCAGATAAAAGTACTAACTCCATAAACAGTGCTCACAACAGCAACAGTGCTGACAAAGTTGAGGGTGTTGATAAAAGGGGAACTGGGGGCCTTTTTTTTCTCCTTGGATGGCAAAGGTATAATTACACTTCTGTCTATGTCTATGAGCAACTATGCTACTCTCTGTTTGATTGGTTAGCACTTGTTGTGTTCCTTGGTTGCATCTTTGCACTGATTTTATATGTAATTTTGTCATGCAAGACCCTCACTTCACGTTCCAAGTGAACATGCATCAGAGACAGAGTACGGCGGGTCATGTTTTTTGTCATTCTAGGTAAAGAAATCCTGGAAACTACAGGCTGAACACTTCCGCATCAATGCTGGGATGGCATAATATGGTAATCACTGTATGAACGCGGTGCAGAGCAGCGGTGACAACCTAGCTAGTGGAAAAAACCCACAGGGACTCACATGTACTGACATGCATGAACCCTGGACCGTCTACCACAACAAAAAACAGAGAAGCTCAGATTACAACAAAAGAGGTAGTGTGACATCATTCTCTGCTCAGATTACTCCACTATATCTTACATCTTATATCTCATAACTGTCTTATATAAATAGTTTGCTGCTTTATTGATGCTCTGAATGTCATATACAGCTGCTTTAACTCTCAGGCTTGTCTCCAAGTAATTCCCTTGATTTTAACCTCTGTGGTAATATCTAATCAACAAAACTGTCAAAGATATCATTTGAGGCTTTGTGAGCCTGTTACTGGATATCTGCATCTTAAGACTGATGAAACAGCTTTGAAATCCTCAAATTCCTTCAGCTATATTTATCTATCTCTTTCCATGCAGCGATTCTATTGCTGAGGTTTTGTCAGCACTATAATTTTCATGTATCCCCACTGGGGTGGAGTGTACATAATCAAATAGTACAAAGCTGAGAGTACACACACATTTTTAAGTGGTGATGATCCTTTGGGTTTCTGTTGCAGGTGATTTCATCCATAGTAAGTATACAGCTGTGTTTACCCAAACCAGACTGAAAAGTTTGTATTTGAATAATACGGTCATCAAAGCATCGACTGTGAAGAGACCAAATGAGCCAGTAGGGTGCAACGGTCAGCAGAGTCAAACGAGACGGGCTACAGTGTCCAGCAAAGTCCTGATAAATGATTCAAAAGTGCAGCAAATCTGACAAAGCAGTGAGCATCTGCAGGGGAAAACAGCGGGAAGAAGTGAAGTGAAAATGTGTCCACGACCCTTTAGCCTCGCTCCAAGTCCTATCTCTCGCTACAGGTGCTAAGTAATGCTTCTCCAGATCCTGGATATGCATCACAGCCCCTGTGAAGTCAGCCCTCTTGAGTCCATATTAGTGAAGAAGACAAGGTTAGCAAAGAAGTAACCAGCGCTGACCTGGTAGGCTCTGTGGGAGATACAGTGAACCAGAACTGTGCCTCCTCTGCGTGGCCATTCAGCTGATTAAGCTCGTCTCTCTGGAGGACAGAGCTAGGGAAAAGAGGTGAAGGTATAAAAGGAGACTTCCCTTGCACAACTCACTCCTGATGATGAGGATCTTGAGGCAGTCTCAATAAGTTGCTGTCTCTGTATTGATTGTACAGATTTGTCTACGCTTCTTCAAATTTGTTGCAACTTTTAAGAGACAGAAATGTAAATGAAAATATAGAGGTCGACCAATTTAACTATGGTTATCTGCAGAGCTGGGTGCAGATAAGGGCCAATGGCTACACAGCCTCCACAAGTCACAGAGGGCCGTACATCTACGACCTAAGCTGAAGAGGGGAGGATTGTGTTAAATGATGAGTGGATACAGCTCCAGAGAAAGCAGGTCCTTTCTGCTGTGAAATGTATGAAGCGTCTAAATGTATTGTACATTTTAACATATATTTATATCAATTCTGTGGTTGAACCACTTCAGCCTGTCAAGCACTGAGACCCAGGGATGATCTTTTTCTGTAGGCTGATTCGACAGTTAGTGTCACCCTGGTTTCCTCTACAAAAGAGCTGATGGTATTTTTTCATTGGATTTTATATTATTGCAGAAAATATCATCAGTTCATTACAAATAACACATCTTTTAGGATTTTTGAAGGCTAAATGCAATCCCCAGAAGTAAAACGCTAATGTCAGGCTATAGATAAACTGCGCTATGGTCACATAATTTAACGTCATTACCACTACGAGGCTGTAAAGCCATATTCGGCGTGAGGATGTTCTGTAATCTCATCTAGCCATGTGTTAGCAGCCACCTTTTTTTAAAGACACACAGAAGCTTGAAAGTTCACCTGTGGGGTATTTAATGATTTTATCTTGTAGGAAAAAATGTTAAATCTCTTCAGACTGTTCCAGACATCTAACAAAATCCCATTCAATAAAGCCACTGACTTTTAGACAAGGGAACCACAAGTGGGGAAATGCTAACTCATTTCCACATTTTAGGATTCATGATATCATCCGATTAATTGGTTATTGGCTTTTTCCTGGCCTAAACTATCATTTTATCAGCATTTAAACATCAGCTATCAGTCAACATTTACTTTGTACTTTACATGATTAAACATTTTGCTACTTTACTGAATGTTGTTCATCTGCAGACTTTATATTTGGCGTACCAAAACATCTGTAAATAAAGGTTGTAGATATGCCATTTTCCTTATTCTGTTATTTTTTCTGGAAATGTAGCTCAATTATATTAAAAATGGAAAGCTAATTTATATGATTGGGGCTGTAACACTTATACATTCTGTTCATAGTTTGTTTTTCAGTTTGTACAGTTTTATTTTTTTATGTGATAAACTTATATTTACTCAGGGAGGATTTGCTTCGCACACATACTCCTTTTCAACAAAAGACCTTCTACCCATTTACACAGCCACGCACACTCACATCTGGGAGCTGTAATTAAATGGTAATGGTTTGCAGTTCAGTATCTGAATACCATATTAACATTACCCAGAAGAGTTGGTTTTCTGTCATTCATTATTGTCTACCACAGCCGCAGAAGATGCCCCCCTATACACCTCTAATGACACACTGCAGATGAACACCTTGGAGAATGACTGCACAAAAATAGAAAGCATGACAGAGACAACATCCGGGGTGATTTTCTGCAGATAACGCTGAACATTTCTGTACCATAACTCTGGGCTCAGAGCACTACAGCTAAATGAAGCTTATTTGTTTGTGAGAGCTCCAAAAAAACATTGTATGAATCTACAAAGAGTTTGATTCGTTGTCCATGCAGCAGCTCCAGGCAGTAAATCTTGATGACATCACAGATTACAAAGCTGGCTCTCTGAGGCTGTGTGCATAAATCTTTTCAGAAAATGAAAGGAGAGGAATTTTTCCTCAAATGCCGCAAAATAACATCAAAACAAATAAATAAAGCAGCTTGTCAAGCAGTTTCACATATAAACTCATCCATTTACATCTTCAGACCGTGTTTTAGTGAAAACTGAGAATATTTATCAGCTCCAGAGATGGGTGGAGTTGACCTTGTAAGTAGGGATGTTAGAAACATGACAGATTTCCCTGATGCACATTTCCTAACTTAGGGAATTTCTAAGTTTTGATGGCTGAGTGCCAGTTTTGGGAACCAGCATATGATTGAGAGCCGCACAGGAAAAGTGCAGTTGCGAGGTGTCCACCTAAATCACTTACTTTCGCTAACAGCACGAGCACTGACGACAGTGTAACTCCGGCAGCACTTAAGGTGCCAGTAGCTTTCTTTAAATTGTCAGTCCTAACCTGACAGACACTTCAGGGGGGCGTAGTTTGATGCGGAAGCAGAGTGTATATAAATGTACGCTATTGAAAGAGAAAGTACTTAAAGAGAGCACATTTATTTAAAATACAAAAAATGCATTTCATGTCATGTTAAGGGCTGTACAAAATGTTTCTGAGGGCCCCCATTGACCTGCAGGCTTCATTTTCAGCTTGTTAGATAATCCCTTCAGACTAGAGCTTCTGAAATGATACATATTATAATCTCCAGTTTTTCTGCAAAATTGTTAAAATAATGTATTATTTACTAGCGGTGACAATGTAGGGAAGGCTGAAATTGTTTTCACCTCATGAGTCAGTGTGTGCCATGGCAAAATGTAGTCCTGGCAACACCAACTGCAGTGGGAACTACCACAGAAGGTGTTTTGAGTGTTTACTTGGTGTTTTTATGGCTGTCTGTCTGTAGACAGATTTTGTCAACATGATAACGTTGTAAACGTGCAAGATGCTGTCATTAAAATCTTAACGGGTGTACAGCTGAGATCAAAATGAAGGCCAAGTTCAAAGATTGGCGTGGTCCTAACAATGGGGCCAGAGGAAGGGGAACAGTAGGTAATTAAGATGCCGCTGATTCCCCAACTTTATGCCCCTGGCTCACAAAACTTTACAGTTGTGTAGTTGAGATCACTATGGCAACCAACTTTAAAGATGGATGTGGTCCGAGCAAAGGGTGCCTGAAGTAGAGCAGCGGCCAGTGTTGGATGTTAGCGCGAGCCACTACCCACATGTCGGTAAAATATGCAGGTGGCTGATACATTTTCTTCATTCATCAGACAAAAAAATGCAATGGTATCATATTTGAGCAGCTGGTGAACAAAAAAGTTAATTTCTAACCCTGGCAGGGGCCACTGACCCCCAACTTTATGCCCCTGGCCGAAATTTACTTTAAATCAAGGAATGCTATATCACGGCTGGAGTGATCCCATTGCAAAATGGGCTAAAGTTTTTGCCGTGTATGCCCTGAAAACAAGGCAATTCCATCCAGTTTTAGTTATTTTCAGTTATGTTTGTGTTAGAAAAAATATCCTTTAGAAAGTGCATACACAGACAGAAAATGAAGAGAAAACATGTCCCATTATCTAATACACAGTGTATATATAGGCAAATTTAACAAACCATGCAAAAGCTAAATAAACAAACAAAAAAGCACCTATATATATAGATCAATAGTATACAACCACTTGAAGTCCTGCTCAATGCTTTCCCTTTAGAGAGGAATATCCATTTGAATAATGTACTACTGTGACAGTTTGCTAAGGTGGAGGCAGTATACTCTTTACTTACACAGTGAAGTGTAACATTATAAGCCCAGCAATGATTCAGTTATTTACCTGAGTGGCGAGGCTGGAGATGTCCATGGCTGTGACAGAGTTCCCGCAGCTCGCCCACACTGAGTCATCTAGTACCAACAGTGTCCTCACTGGTTCTGAGCCCAGGCTTACACATCTGCCCGAGTCTGGGTCCCAAAAATCATCTGGGGGAGAAAAAAAACACGGCTCAAAACTACAACCAAGATATAACGAGGATGTGAAGAAACACTTAAATAACTAGCTATTATCACTGCAAGGCTACAAGTTTTATTAATAAACTCTGAACACATGCCCCACTTCTGTTTGAACACTGTCACATTGAGCGAGGCAATTAAATTAAATTCTTCCCACTTGTATCACAGCAAGTTGGCTTGGTGTTTACTTTCAAAATTCTCTTAAAGCTATTTAACATCGTTGAGCAAATACTGAAGCATCAGCAGAGAGGGCTCACAGTGGAGCCTCGCTCTGTCTCGCTCGAATGTGAAAACAGCCATGTGAGAGAGAAACGAACAACAGGTTGACCAAAGAAAGACTCTGACTTCCATTTCAATCGCAACACTGCGCAGCACAGTGTTTGCACCTTTTCCACCCACATGCTTATAACTGTGGTGTACACTTTAATCCACTTGCTTCTTCCCTCTCGCTCTCTCTCTTCCTCTCTCTTTTTGCTTCGTCAGTGTGAAAATGAAGCAGACCTTTCTTCTTTGAGTTTTAATCACGGGGCACACGTTGCAGCTACCACAGAAGCACATCATAAAGTGAATTACATAAGCATTTCCTTTGCTATGCCTTAATGAAGCAAAATTAGAGAACGGAGAGCACCCAGCCATTTAATTAACATTTTGAGTTGTTTATTTCTGCCTTTCATAGCAGAATAGCTTTACAATGCCTTCTGACTCCCACAGGTTAATTGCTTGGCATGTTGTAAAGGTCATTTTTTCCACCTTTTCAAAATTCACTCTTGTAAATGTCCCTCTGGCCCCTAAGCAAGACCACGTCCACGATTCTCCCTCTTAAATGCAGCACGAGACCAAAAACTTCTCTGCCTCCTCTTGCAAAATAATTTCACTGTAAGTAGACATGATGTCGGATGTGGATATCAGAATCAAAATCAGAATGCACTTTTATTGCCAAGTACATTCACATTTACAAGGAATTTTACTGTGTTACTATGGTGTTTTGGTGCAAAACAATTAACATAAAGGAAGAATAAAAATATTAAATTTAAATAGTATAAGAGCTAAAGGTATAGGAGCAATTTAAAAATATATAATGAATAAACAGAATATAAAGAACACAAAATGTGTGTACAAAAGGTGCAATTGAGCAAGTACAGATGTGAAGATGGTTTGGATATCTTGGTTATGAGAGCTAAAGCATATTATTCACTTTGTAACAATGCGCTTCATGTATTCATGTCCATTTTGATAGTCTCAACCGAAGCTTTGACATTTCCTGGCTGCTTCAAATGTGTCTTTAGACAGTTGCATGGTAGTCAAGGGCATAAATCTTTAACAGATGTGCCGAATCCACAAACATTCCCCAGCAACCTCCAGAGCTTTTCTCCTGTCCCTTTTTTTTATACAAAGCATGAATAGTAATATTTAATCGGCGTGCAGCAGCTTGGTGTAATTAATCATCCTTTCTGCTTGGGAGGAGAGAGGAGCACAGGAGGAAGGCAGGCGCGTTGACATACTGTGGCCAGGTAAGAGGAACTCAGTGATAGAGCTATTGTGCTCCTGCTGGCTGTGAAGGCTGCAAACCACTGCTGAGATGGTGTTAACCCCCCCCGGACTTGTGCGATGCCTGACTAAACATGGCATGCTATCGACCACATGGTGAAGTGGTATTTTCATATTTACAGCGGGTGTGAAAATTGGTAGAAATGTGAAGTTCTGTGAAAAGGGAAAGTGATTCGGTAACACTTTCTAGGAAGAACACATCTATAATGCAGAATGAAGGCATTCATAGTGAATTATAATGCATCCGTAATGCTTTATTGACGACATTCATTAACAAATATAGTGCTTACTGATCAGTCATAAAACATTACAGGCGTGACTTATAATGATTTATAAATGGCAAGTGTCTCATGGATGCTCTTGAATAGTAAAGCAGAGGCTGACTGATGGGCTTATAATGCATTACAAATACCTATACTCACCTATACACAAACAAAAATAAAGTGTAGTAATGGCTAGTGTGCTATAACAGTCGATGTAGTATCATTAATAATTGTATGTGATGACTAAAGTGAGGTACACATGATGCATTTATTAAAATTTATTAAATAACTGTTAGCGTTAAGTAAAGAGCAAAAATTTTCATGCATTTATCAGAATCTATGCTGCATCATAAGTGATTACAAACCATACACAAGTATACTTTGAAAATACGTTTAAAAGACTGAAATCTTTGTTTACTTTCCTAAACTCAACCTATGTAACTTTAGGTTAAGTTCATACCGTCATTTAAAAGCTGTATGTGCATTTTCATAATATATACAAACCATTGTATAAGGACACATTATAGAATTCAGACACAATAACAATGACAATACTAATTTATTGTATCCACAAGAATACACAATTAAAAAATATTATCTTGATAATAGCTTTTGTTAAATTTGTTTTGCATCTTAACTTCATTTTTGCTTAATTTTTCCATCATATTTGACCATACAACACACATTCTAAAAAGCAGAAGTGACAATTACACGTTCTCATTTTCCCAACAGACCACACACGGAGAATGGCCACAGGGAGCAATGCTTCAAAAACACAAACCTACAGGCATCAGTCTGAAAACAAAGCAACCTTGGAAGCACCTTACCGTTGTTACCTCTTCCATAAACCATCATGGTCCCATTCCGCAGGCCTGCAAACAGGAAGCGAGAGGAGTGCCTCAGGCACAGCACAGGGCAGCCCTCTGGGTTATGGAGGGTCAATAGGCATTGTGCTGCAGTGTCCACACTGCCGTAGACCAGAATGCTGGAAGAACAAAAGCAGCACAAGCCAACGTGATAAATGAGCGTCATTTGAAATGACAGAGTGCCTCGTTTTCATGCAGTTTGATTTAACAGTGCACTTTGGAGCAAAGCATTGTGTATGTGCAACCACTCTGTCTTTCTTGTGTTTGAAATGCCATCTGAACTTTGCTGCATCTTATTGTCTTCTTCAGAATGACAAATGCACGTTGCTGTTTGTTTCTCTGTCTGAGAAGAAAATGTTAAGTAGCATTGGAGATGACAGTCTTTCGAGTGCGCTAAAATGCTGAAATTGTCTTTTTTATTTCTCCGTACGTATTTTTTTCTTCTTCCCTGGACAGACACTTGCATGAAAAGAGAATGAGTCAGCAAAAAAAAGTGCTGACATATGATTCAAGCTCTTGTACAAATGTCTAAACACTACTGTAAATCAAAATTACAGAAAAGTGGTAACACAACGGCTAAATCTAAAATTCAGGAAAACTATCTGAAAAAGCAAACAAGCAATTTATTCAGGGTAACTATGACAGGCGACTGAGATTAAACCTATCCTCTGTTACACACTGAGGGGATCAGAAGGTTTATTGGATTTGAAAATGAAACTGTGATCTTAGCAGCAGTAGCAGTATTGACGCTGTGTTGGGGGGTATCAACTCTGATTTCTTGTTTTGATGAAATATTGACAAGGAAATCTATAATGTTAGATACTGCAGGAGATTGTAACAAAGGATAATGCAAAGGATATTATTTTACCATAGAAGATGTGGAGTATACTGAATAAACAACTGTGCACTTGAATTTATATTTATTGTTTCTATTTAACAACAAATCTTATTTCCAATTAATCAAATGCAATAACGTTGTTTTATATAACTTAAAAAGAAGCCTGTTTTTCTTCCCTCTCGTGTGTCTGTAGTTCTCTGTAAATAGGCATGGAGTATCCTAAAAAAATTAAAGAAAGATATTGGACTTTTTTTTTAGTGAGCATCCTTTTAAGTGAGAAACAAACAATGAGCAGTGAAATAACTGGAAAGATGCCATCTCCTCCTTGTGACAATATAAAAAGTAAAATAGGAAATCAATATAGGACTTTACGTTAGCGAGCTAAGTAGATTTTCAAGTCACTCATGCGTATATTCAACCCATTCACCAAAATAAATGTTGGCATTGTACATTTCTGCAAATGAAAAATGTCACATTTGTACGTTATTATGTAGCGGACACCTAAGAGCTTAATGTTTTTTTTTAGGCTTTGGCTGGATATACAGAAATGTCGTGGTTAAAAACAACCACTTTTTGTGGTTTTACAAATAACAGCAATGTCACAGTAAAAACAAAAAGTTGCTTTTTGTGGCAGGAAGCACAACAATGTTTCAGTAAAAACTGACTGCTTATTGTGGCACTATCCAGGCAAAAAAACACAGCAATGTTTCTGTAGAAGCCAACCACACTTCCTCGTATTTTCCCAACAGGAAACGTGGCAATATCTTGGAAAAAAACAAACCGCTTTTGGCACTTCCCACTGGACACAGCGTCATGTTGCTAAAATAAAAACAGACATTTGGTGGCTAAAAAAGCAGCTGAAAACTTGGCAATGACTCACTTAAAAAATGGCTGTTTTTTTTTTACTTGTTGGTTTTGAAAAGTGGTCCGCACCTTGGCAGGGGTCTAGACTGTCACGCTATACACGAGTCTCTCCACCTCCTCGTGAGTCAGCACATACTATGTCACTATATGAAACGTATAAAACATAAAAATGTAAAGTATTCGCGATTTGCACAAACATACCAACATTTTCTTCTGGTGTCTGGGCTGGGATATCATGACTATCCCAATACTGAAATGATAATATTGAATATGAAAATTGTGTAGCATCCCATCCCTTTATGTGATTAGTCTCGTACCGTCCATCGTCTAATCCAACACAAATGTTGGCGCCGATCCCCGAAGTGGCCTTGTGAACTCCAGCCTCCGCTTCGTCAGTCGGAGAAGGTTCTGGCACATATTCCAGGCATCGGACAGCAGAGCCTACCTGCAGGCTCTTCACAGTCCTCGGCATGGGCCTGTTGAGGGAAAATATCTCTATCTGCCCATGCGAACCTTCTCCTCCACCGGCCACCTGTAGGGAGAAAAAAACCTGGTTGAAAGAGGTCAAGACCCCATGTTAAGCTGCACCAATGGACTGAATCATAATGCCACGGGTAATAAACTATTCTGCTGAAACAGGAAAAAAAAAGAGATAGAAAGAGCAGAGAGCAGAGCCGGGCCAGCCTCCCTCAGATCATGCTTGCAATGTGCGTTCTCTGTCTTAATCAAATTGTAGAGGCCAGAGGATAATGTGTCTTTGGTTAAACATTCCCTACCTGTCAGCAATTTAGATTTCAAAAAAGTTCAAATCAATTATCCTTTCAGACCTTGTCGTTTGTAGTCCTCCCTTGCTTCTTTTTTTTTTTTTGCGAATATCACTTAGAATTTTAAACATATTATGTAATGGATTCACAATGTCATCTCTGGAACATCAAACAATTCTTATAACTCTGCGATCTTTTCATCAGCGGAGAACAGAGGGGCTCTCGTAAGTTTCTGAAAGGCTCTGAGTTGCTTATCAATGAGGGGTTTTTTTCTTATGAGTTTACAAGATCAAGTGACTGATCTATTGCTCCAGTCAGTTCATTATAAAAGGAAAATAAAATAATTTTCAATCCATTGAACTGACATTTGATATTAACGTGTCCAAGGTCACACTGAAGACACTGCTCTCTGTACCAGAATAAGTAACGCACAGAAAAACAAACTGAGCTTTTGAAAGCTGGGAGCATTCAGTGGCTTAATTTGGATCAAGTTTCTGTAGATGTCGGTCTCTTTTAGAAGAGGAGCTTGTTTGTTAGGTAGGTCCCTAACAAACAAGACAGCAACCTTAGATGTTTTTCAAAAAGGTCCACCAATCATACCATGCTTCCCAAGGCGATTCACACCCCGCGGGCTGAACGTCTGCCTCAATAGAAGCTTGATTTCCTATGTACCACATTTATATTGGCCTTTGTGTGAGCCTGTCAAAGCCAATGCAGAGGGAAGGAAGACAGCAGGAGCCCTCCAACCCATCTCTCATGCAATTCCAATTAACATGGCATTGCTCCCATTTCCAAACAATTAAAGTGTCGCTGTGGGTTTTCAATATGATTTTAGTCATTACTCCTAGGTTGCTTGTCCGGACGAAATACAATGTCCTTCTTGGAAAAAGAAGCACGGCTGCTTGCTGCTAGACGGCGCAGATTTATTCTCCGTATGCATCACATCGTGTGAATGTGACATGAGCTAAATATAGTCTTTAGCTCTTCTCCTCCACGCTCACCCTTATTTGCATGCAATCATTTGTTTGATTTGTATCAGCGTGCAGAATCTGGACAGGAGCGATCCTGTGGGCTCTTGAGAATGAGCCAGAACAAATAATGGTCTGTTGCACAGCGTGAAAAAAAAAAAAGATAGGGAGGACTTATCTTGCAGCGGAGGAGCCAAAAAAAAAGAAAAAAAAAACACACTACGGCTTCAAGTGACTCTGTGTAACCAGAGCTGGAGGCAAGGCCCCTCTCACCCAGACTCCTCCACAATTAATACATTCACCTGTCCTTCTGTGCCTCCCAAAACACTGCACACTGCACACACCACAGTAAACTGTTCCCGTCAATGAACACTGTCCCCCCTCCTCCCTCCGTTTCCCTTCGCCTGATATCCAGAGCAGATACTGTGTCCTGACAAAGTCATCACTACTTATTTAGAGAAATAGATATCTGGAGTCATGCCCTGGACAGATCCCTGCTCTCAGCTTGGGAGAAGCAAAAACTTCCCAAACAGTAAATGCTCTGCCAGCATTAATTAGATTGCTCTGGACGAAGTGAGGAAGCGTGGGAGAATAGTCATGATGGCACACTCTGCTCAATTGTATTTGCCACATTAAGAAGCCAAAACCATGGGTCACCAGATTGTTGATGTACTCTGAAAATGGATGCTTCTCAAGTTCCCATCGCTGACATTTGCTGTGAAAGTGTAGAAGAAGAGAAACCATAACAGCAGATTTAACAGGAGCTTTATCTAAAAATGAGATGTAGGTTGTTGGGGAAAGTGGGACAAGAAAGGTGAAGGCAAACAGGGAAACACTAGGGCATCAGGCTGATTAGACACAATGTCATTACTCTGATCAAAGCACACAGAAATCCCCATAGCCCATCTCACTTTAACATGATTAGTGTCATCCCTTATTTGACAAGCCTGCCAGGGAGGTAGAACCAACTGGAGGCGGAACGCTCAGCCACTAATTATTCTTGCTGGATCAGCAAGCCTTCACTATTATTTTTTAGCGGCTACCAGTTTGTTTTTGCTGTGACTACTTGCGCTGTACAGTAGGCTTGGGCAGCGTCAAGGTATTACAGTATATCAGGATATTTAGAAATCCTGAGAGTATGTTTTTTAATACTGCCATCCACACAGCTGCTCCTCTTTCTCTTAAAATCATTGTATGTAGTGCACAGCATGCACCACCAGAGCTCAGTCTCTGGTCTCTGCTGGTGAAACAGGCAGAAGTGCTGACAGACACCACAACACCCAGTGTTGGAGGGATAATTTACAGAGCTGTAAACAGCAGAGAGAGTAGGGGAATAAATGCATAAACATTGCATGCATTAAACATCTAAAAAGGAAAATTAAGGATTTATTTCCACCAAACAGGAGCTGGTAAGTGTTGTAACAGTGAACCTACTAACTTGTTACTAGAAAGGTAACCAAGACAGTGTGGGTGAGTTCTATTCTGTAACTTTTCTGTTTGACTAAAATGTGTTTTCTGATGAGATAAGGAGGCAATTAAGCCTTGTCAGTCTTCTGTGACTGAGGGAAAGTTGAATTCAAAAGCTGTACAGATATATTTCTCTGTTTAATAAGGAAAATCGGTGCAAGACTTACTTTTTTACTTTTATGAACTTTTTGTGGGTTTCTAATGAGTATTTATTAGTCTGAAAAGCTGAAAGTAAGCAGCACACTGAGACTGTCTGTCACGTAAGGAAGGTATGAAGGTAATATATATTACATAGCCAAGCTCACCGTACCGTATGTAACATTCTTTGTGCCTGAAGGGTAGATGTGCTTAGTGTTCAAGGAGCTACTTATCCTGTTTGCAAGGTTGGTCTCCAAAACCTCCAAAGAATGTTCTCCTAAGTTAAGTGACTTGAGAGTCCATTCAGTATGAAAAACTGTCAGCTGAAAATGTGGAACATTAAACCAAAAGTCCTCCAAGTTGGATTGAGCGTTAAACATCCTTGAAAACAGCATTCTCCATGAAGGAGCCAAAGTCCTTGGGGTCTCTACAGACAAACAAGCTACTGTGTATCAAAGTGTATCAAAATCTATTCAGAATATAAAATGTGACTGCCTCTAAATGCAATTATAATTCAATTCAAAGGTGCATTTTCATTGTTTACTGAGCATTGCTCCATTTCAGTTAACCTCAGTAAACATTTTTTTTTTGCAAAGATTCAGATTAAAAACTTTCTTCTTTTGGTACTTTCATACAAAGACACATTGCAGGGAGAGATTGGGTTCCAATCTGGCACATCAAAAAATGTGAACTTAAAATTTAACTTGAACTTAACCAGCTTTGAACATGATGCCCTGATGATTCGACTTTGGAATTGAAAACTTTTAACTTCCAAGTTTTCACATTAAATCCCCAAATAATTAAAAAAAACTACAACAAAAAGACAGAATTACTGCATTGCAGATCTACACCTCCACCAACCAAGTCAAGATGCAGGTTACATCCCTGTCCCCAGATTAACATGTAGCCACAACAGTAGATAGTGTTTCAAATATGGACGTGGCTGCAAAGAGGCTGCATATTCTAAAACATGGATGCTTCACACACATCTTCAACTCTTCCAGCAGCAAAAACTATCAATTCAATCAGCACATTCACAAGGGGGAAACCCAAGGTAAATGTCACCAAATATCTCCCCTTCTGTTCCTTAGATATGATGTGGAGTAATGGCCAGAAAAGTGTTCTTGAAGAACATTGTGATGTCAAGATGAAGTTAACCTTTGACCTACTGGATATAAAATGTGACCACTTTCTCATTATATAGAGATTTTGTGTGAATCTTTTGTCATAATTAGAGTATGAATTTTTGGAGTTAGAGCCAAAAGCATGTCTTTTGAGGTCACAGTGACCTTGACCATTGACCACCAAATTATAATCAAGTCATCCTGTACTCCGAATGGACTTTTTTTTTTTTTAAACCAAATTTGAAATAATTCTGTTGGGCATTGTTGAGATACTGCATTCACGAGACTGAGTGGGACAGACGGACAATCCAAGCACATAAAGCCTCTGGCCACAGCTATTGAAAGAGCTGAGGCATTATAAATATAACAGCTACATGTGGGAAATGGGCATTAGATGGTCACAGACATATTTAATGCCTATTAGGGACTTGGTCTAAGCCATGGGAAGGCATGCAGCCTGTGGCTCTTAAGAAAAATGACCAAAAATGACACTTATTAACCTGCCATCCCTCTATATTCCTAGAGTCCAGACCCAGACACCATCCTAATTGGACTCAAGACATACAACTGATAAATTATTGAGAATCATTCCATTTTGACAGAGCATTACTGCACTGAAAAAAATATAAACACAAGTCACAGATTTAAGTTAAAGATCTTAGAATGGTTTATGCTCTCAATAAGTAAACTCTCAAAATTATGTCACACATTTCTTAAAATCCACAAGAGTGAGCATGTCTCCTTTTCCACGTTAATTCATCCACCTGACAGGTGTGGCATAACAGGATGCTGATTAAGCAGCACCATAATCACACAGGTGTGCCTAATGATGGTGACAATAAAGGTTTGATCATACAACAACATTCAACAGATGTCACCAGTTTTGGAGGTGCATGCCATTGTCGTGCTGGCTGTAAGAATGTCCTCTAGAGCGGTTGTCGTGAACTGAATGTTCATTTCACTACCAAAAGAAATTTCCAGTATTGTTTTCTTTAATTTGGCAGTATATCCAACCGGCCTCACAATGGCAGAAAACGTGTAACCAAACCAGCTCAGGATCTCCACATCGAACGTCTTCACCTTAAAGATCTTTTGAGACCAAAAATTGTTTCTAGGTTGGTTTTTCTGCTGAGTTTGGGTTCAATTAGTTATTTGATGCTATAAAATATGGTGTGACAATATGATTAGCAGCTGTCCACATTAATCAGTGCGCGCATGATCAGCGGAGCTTCACGATTTGTTGGAAAGGTGTATGGGCAAGACCTTGAGTCCAAGAAGCGTGAGATGGCACCGCCTGTATATGGGATAATTTGGCGTCTTTTTTGTAAAGTGGGAGGAAGTGGTTGTCCATCTTTATATACAGTCTAAGGGGAGGAAAAAGTCCAGGGCATTTCTGTCATCTGTAATAGTTTGTGCTCCAGGAGAGGTTGAAGGTCAGAGCGGCCTTTGCTCCTTCAAACACTGAAATCACTGTACCCTCAATACCGACTGCACCATATGTCCTTTTCCAAACCAGAGTGAGCATCCAGCCCTCTTTAGAATAACACCACAAAAGCAGAAGTCTGAGACACTGAGCTGCAGTCTGTGTCCTGGAGGACCCACACTGGATTTAGCCACCTTTTAGGCTGAAAGAGGATTACCTGATAAATTGCCCACCTTCTCCAAAAAGGAGGGGGAACAAAAATTGAAACTTAAAGATTAATAGCGGATTCTCGGCATCATTTTTTTTCACCTGAATTTCCACTTTTTTCTAGATCCAGCTAAATTCCCACAAGTCCGGGGATTTCGATGTGATACTCTGGCGGCACAATTTGCCCCACTCATCATAAAACACTCTGTAGCAGTTACCCACCACTTGCCTTTATACTGTACTATATTAATTCACAGTTTCCTGGCGACGTTTTACAGAGAAAAATTGTGCATGTCGCATTCTTAGCCTTAAGATACCTTTACTCATTCTGTTTTTAATGAATGAGAGCAGAATTTAGAAAGGACGTTTAAACGGTCATGGTAATTGCGTTAAAGGCTAAAATTATCAGCAGCTGTAAAATATGCATTGTTTTGCTTTGGCATTGGTTTGAGGTTTTTGATGTGTCTGCCTGTGTGTCAATATGTGTGTAAGAAAACACATTACTTACCCAGAAGTAGCCTTGAGGTAAGGAGGTGCTCGCTGCAGAGAAACCCAACAACGCACAGTGAACAGGATTGTGGAGGGCAGCTTCGAGCTAAAAGAGACAAAATTAATATTGATTTAATACATATCATGGTTCAATACTGCAACCTTTTTTTTGTTCTTTTTGATGAAGTCTAAAAAGAAAAAAAAACCTCTATGTGACCTTAAAACTGGCACTGACTGCTGACTTTTCACAAGGATGTATGTGAAATTAAACTTCCTGCTATATAAAGTACCTCAACTCTGCTGTTCATGAGAACTTTGTCATTTCACATCAGCGTTGATGGATTTTCACCAGTATTATAAGCCATAAATGCAGGGTCCCCGCATTTTCATGGACACAATAACAAAAACTTTTTCATGACTTTTTAAAGATCCATAATAACATTTTCATGATAACATATAACACAAGCAGAATTATACAGTATACACTTTACTCCAAATGTTAATTACATTATTATACAGGCAGTCCCTTGACACAGAGCAATAGATTTACCTAAGTGGGAGAGTGACAGATGACAGATCAGTTGACACATTAAAAAAAGAAAAAATAAAGATAATCCTCTGTACCTTTCGAACTACTGTGCTCTAGGTTCCACGGGTGTGGAAATTTTGGGACTTATGACCCCATGTTAAACCACACTGTCACAGCATTCTTTTTCTTGCCTCACTTGCGTGGAATAATTAAAACACATCATGTTCAAACTTTGATTATACATCATTCAAACTAGCTGGCATACGTGAAGGTAGAGACAGAATGGGGGGAGAAAATTAAGAAATGTATTTGTGGTAAAAAAAAAAAAAAAAAGTCATGCATTGATGCTAAGCAGAGCAGAGCTATGTTACGCCAATAACTACAGAATTTTCATTACATGCAACACAATTCCATGACTTTTCCAAAAATTTCCAGGACTTTTCCAGACCTGGTAAAAGATACTGTGGCATTCTATGATATTTTTTCAGGTTTTCCATGACCGTGGGGCCTCTTTAAATCTAAGTGTACGGAAACTAGGGTGGGTACCCTTCATATTTGAACCAATACTGTTACAAGTACTCAATGGTACATTTTGTTTTTTCTGTACTTTCCGTTCTCTGTATTAAGAAATATTTCATTTTTTGAACAAGTTGTGGTGGACTAAAACACAATTCTGCTCCTCTGGTTTTATCTGGTATGTCTGCTCATCTAGCAGGGATACTAGGCTATTATTAAAATAATACAGAAGAGAAAATAGACCAGAAGCCTCAACTATTGCAACTGATTGGCACTGCAGCAATAGTTTTGACTAGGTGAGAAGCTGATAGAGTGGCAGTGAAGCTCCCTGGCGGGCTTCTCAGTTTCACGCCGCTTCGGCCTCCTCTCTGAAGGTTAGTCAGGCAGCTCTGCACTGTGGCGGAGATACCGACAACTGGCAGCGTGATCACACGTGAATCATTATTCCGTAAAATCAGCGTAATTTGGCCAGTATCCTCAAAAGAACCAAGTTCGGTAACCAATCTTAATGGAAACACTGGTTGTGACTCACTAAACACAACACACTGAAACACCAAAAACAATGCTTGACATTTCAGTTATTATTGGAGGTGCATTGGGGTTTTGGCCTTGTTTTAGCTTCCATTACATAATTCTTATTTTTATACCATTAGATTTGTTATCATGCCTAGTTTTGCTGTTACTTTTTTGCTGTCCGCCTACAAGGGTCCTGAACATGCACCGTAACTCCTGAACCAAGACATCAGTCTATCTATTATCAATAAAAAAGCCAACATTTGTGAGAGTGAAAAAAAATCAATAATCCTTCGACATAAAGCAGATTTGTTTGCCTGAAATGGAGTGATGGAGCTTGACATTTACAGTGTAGTGTGTGTGTCGTGTGGCTGATGCATCTAACCCCCCGTGGTGAAAGCTGCTTTTCCAACCAGCAGTCTGTCTGGTAGGAAATGATTATTATTTTGGTGTATGACCGCTAAGGGTGGGCCATGTGACAGACGGAACAGCTAATTGTGTGTTGCTGGGGTCGGTGAGGGGGGTTGGGACCCGGTGAGTGTGCGGGATTGGGAGGGGGAGGAGGGAGCGAGGAGAGGGTCAGCGATGAGCACCGCACGTCTTTAACTGTCGTCCTCCACGGCAGCAAGCATCAATCACAGGTAATTTATAGCCTCTCCTGGCCAGGACCCTCCCCCTTTTTCTCTCTTGTTTGTAAACACTAAAAAAAAAAAAAAAAAAAAAAATCTGGCCAGATTGCTGCTATCCCCATCTGCACTGCGAGGCTACCCCCCCACCCCCCACCATGTCTGTCTCGATCTATTCAAATTCACGACGCAGATGCATGGCTCATCCTCTCTATCAATCTCTCAGTCCCACTTTCCCATTTCTCATTCCCATCTTTTACTCTTTTTTCATGCCTGCTTTTTCCTCTGTCTCTGTCTTTTTTTCTCCCTCTCCCCCTTCTGCTAGTCCGCTGTCAAGTGCAATGAAATGTTTTTTTGATAGGTAATTAAGCGGCCGCCATAATAGTGTCCATATGGAAGCCCTGTGGTTAAGAAGCAGAGAGCGGCGGTGGACCAGAGGGACCGAAGCACTATAATGACCGGTACTGGTAGTTCGATGGTGGTTGGATTTTATCAGTCACCTGAGACTGGCAAGCATTGTAGGCCAATCTTCTCAGACCTAGATTGCTTTGTATGTTAGCACTCTCTAGAGTCTGTCTGGAAATACTAGTGGGATTCCTCCACTCCGTCAGAACAGCCCATCACAACTTCATAAGGTATTCAAAGGCAGGAATGTGCATTTCAGACAGAGAGCTGATATTTAAATGAAGGGGCTCATCCTTTATAAGATATCCACCATTTGAAAAAATTGAATCCTCTTGTAAAATAATTGTGGTTATAAAGAGGAAATCTCATTTTGTAATATTGTTCTAGCAATGAGCTGCTGGCCCATTTACAGCCAATTCCTGAACATTACATTACAATTTGGGATGCATGTATGGGGATGCAGCGAAAATATGCTTGGTTTCACATGTCGGTCTTTCGGTTAATTTTGCTACTCTTCACTTTGATGCACTGCAAACCAACTGATTCTGTTTGGAGGTAGCCGCACTGCTCATTTGGTGATTACTAGGGGTCGACCGACATTGTTTTTTCAGGGCCCATAGTGATACCAATTATTAGAAGTTAATGTGACCAATATGCATTTACAATAAAAATGAAAAATGTTTTCTGGTTAAATAAAGGTTATACAAAAGAAAACTATTTTATCACCATTAGTTCTGTTAGCAACATTAGCAGTGTGAGCATAGCTAGTGGTCACTGTACAGCACTTTACTAGTCGTTCAACCACTCAAAGAGCTTTCACACTACGAGTCACATTCAACCATTAACGTACACATTTGTGGCCGAGGATACCGTACCAGGTGCTATATGCTACCCAGTTTATTGTTATTCCATCAATGGATGACTTGCTCTACCACCTGAGCCACAGCCACCCTGTGTATGCTAACATAGTTAACAATAAAGCGGTTTGTGGTTATAATGAAGCCATTTACTCAATGAGTATTCCTGGTAGGAGAGCACAGGGTGGCCACCATTTTTCCGTCCCGTCACTGATGCACGATGCAACCAGCTATCTCCCACCAACCCGGGTGCTGTACAGTGCAGAGCAGCTAAGGTTTATGTTAGCTAACCAGTGGAGACTGGGGGTTGGGAACTTTCTGAACAGAAAATTAAAAACAAGACATTTACATTAAAAAACATTAAAACTTCACTTCTTCTAAATGGTTTAGTGCTTTGAAATACAGAGCTAAAGCTCACCAAGTCAACAAAGTGCTGGACTAAAAGGGGAGGCCTCTTATATTTAACATCAATTTGCTTTATTTTCTTAAAAATTAACTGGTTAGTTAAAAGTTTATGGGAGCAGGCAATCAAAAGCAAAATTAACTGAAACCGACATCCCTAGTGTTATTTAAATCTAAAAGGCTTAAATAACATTAAACATGTTTTTTTATATTATCATTTTGGAATAATACATCTGAACAAGCAACATTTTATGAGAACGGTTCACTGGGCTTCATGTACACAAGGATACTGAGACGAGGAAAGATTGTGTTCACATTAAAGTGTAGACAGTGGCTATGATCAATACAGTAAACCATTGGTCCACTTATTGAACTTCTTTAAACAGCCACTGGGAAGAGACTAGCTGAACATAACAGCAAAGCCTGTGTGGATCATTTCCACCTGTGAATGTGCAAATTATTTCACCATACACAAAGGAAAAGCGGTCTTCAGCTATGACCATCTCTGTGGCGATCCAAATGCTAATAAGGTATCACCGAGGCACCATTTAAAAATCAATGAGATCCAAGCTTTCTCCAAGTCAATTGTCTGTCTTGTTTATAGCACTCTGTGTGTGAGAGTGTGTGTGTGTAGCTGTAGGTGTGAAGTAGAGAAGCTCAAGCTATTCCCAGGTGTGGAGGAAGGATGAGAGAGGAAGGTGAGCCTGTAAGCCGGCTGAGGGAGGTTTGATGGAGGACTTCGGGGAGCGTGGGTAGGAAAAGGGAGGAAACGGGCAGGTGAGCTAATTAAAGCGAGATTTGTTGATGTGATGAGAGGGCGGCCTCCCAGCTGCTGGTTACCAATGACCCAATGGTCGACAGAGAGTCCGCCCCACCCATTACCCCAAGAGGGCGCCAGCCCATATGCTGGATCCAGGTGGCAATGGTTAGCAGAGGCACATGCATTGCTTTCCTGGAAGATAAATGTAAAACGTGTGTAATTACACCCATTCCTGCAGGACAGAATGGATGGGACCATTTATTGTGACTGTCTTTTATCTACTGCAAACATTTTCTGCCTAGTTACACACACCCACAGCTTTTGGCTCTGTGTGTCAACAAATGGAAGAAGCGGCAGTTATTGGTAGTGGTCTAATATGACAGGGAGGGTTTTAATGATTCATGCTTTCGGCTGTCAGACTGTCAGAGCGGTGTCCCCTTGGTAAGAGTGACTTTCCCAAATCCAATTAATGTTGTTTTACTTCCCAAGGCTACTCAGGTGCACTGATTTTCCTTACAGCAATATTCCTCAGTAAGCACTGTGAAATCTGCTCTCAAATGCATGGGGGGATTTACCACACATCAGATTTGTGACAACTGCAATTCCAAAAAGGGCTCATGCATCACATCCACCAGGGGCCCACAATGTTATCAATGACAAGACACACTGCAGCCAGCATTGCATTGTTTGGCCTCCACCGTGCTTATGTAATTGATTCTCTTTATTGGAAAGAGTCCTCTATAGTCACTTATGAAATACTGTATTAAGTGAAAATACTGAGCACACATTTCTGCCCCGTTCAAATGAAAAAAATGAGTCTGCAAATGCTCTATATTGCACCGTATAGTCTGCTGGAAATCAAATAACAAATATTATCTCCATAAACGGCATGCGGACAGAGTTCTGGGTGCTGTATATTAGACCCAGGGAAAGAAATATGGCTGTATTTTTTTTGTAATTCCATAGTCACAGTGCCTTCCCCCAATTCCACATACCAACAATCTTTTACACGCACTAACAAGCACTAATAGAAAACTTCCACTGTTTATTAACTGGTAATTGACTGGTGCTGGCGCTCCCTCCCCACTGCAACCCCACCGCCTAAGGCTACAGGCAGGACAGCCGCAGAGTGAATTGCCAGTCAACCTGAAATTACTTACATCCAGAGCACTGCTACAGGTAATGCACACTAAACAAGCCCGCAACATGAGAAGCTTGCAAAGTTGCTGCTCGGGTTAACAGGAAGGCTGATGGAGAATGGCATTTCAGCATTGATTTCTTCATGAAATATCAAAGGATGCTGAGTTTGTTAATCATGTTTTTTCTTGATTTGACCTTTCATGTCAACATAAGTTGTATGTCCGCTCAGCACCTTTTGTGCACTAAAACTTGTTCTGCAGCCGGTCCTAATTGAGTGACAGATTTCTGACCATTACACTAAAATTCCCTTCAATCTGCTAATAGACTATATCCATTTGGATGATACTACTAGACACAGAAGAAGGAAGGTGTGACCTTTCCTACTTTCCTTCTTTGATTGTTTTTTACTCCTGTGCCAGAGGAGGCAAGCAAGCAAGGACCTAAAATAATGCAAAAGTTGTACTTTTAATAAAAGGAGAATGGTAAAAATGTTGTCAAGAAATATCCATGTGATTTTTCTTTAAAAAAAGGAAAAACTGAAAAACAGATGGTGAAATTTGAATGAGCAAAAGAAAGTGACGTTTAGCAACTGTTCAATGAGTGTGACTGACCAGTGAAACTGAGAAGTGAGAGAATCACCAGATTTCATCTGTGCAGGGTGACAGCATCTACAAAAGCATTTGATTAAGAGAGAAAAAAATGCCGTTTGTCTGAACGAATGAGATTATTATCCCAGAATTATCAGAAAACCTTTTATGAAAACAAAGACATAGATAAGTCACTGAAACATAGTTTAATTTGGAATTAAGGTCTCATGTTCCCTTTCATCAGTCAGTTGAACTGACCCTTTATTACTGATAATTTGAAGCAGAATATTGTATTTTACAAAAGCTGTAATGTCTTACTTTGAGAAAAAATATCTGCTGTTCCTCTGAACAATAGTTGACTTTTTTTCATGAAAACTTTTTTATCATTCGGGGATAATAATCATATTTTGCAGAAAAACAGGAGATTTTTTTTCCTAAGAGAATGCATTATGCCTTTGGTGGCAAACCACATTATTCTGAGTCAATTCACCAAGAACACAGGGTCAACTCACCTGGCTCTGAAATAAAGGCAAGTATGCTAAAAATTAGTCCTTAATTGCAGGCTTAACTATATTCCAATGACGCATATTTGCTTTTATTGCTCAACAATTTACTTTTGCCCTGAAGAAGAGAGCAAAAGGTTTCTCTAAAAGTATGAGGTAAACTGACATGACTCCCGCTGTGTCTGAAATCACTCCTTCATCCAGTCAAAAAGGACTAAATAAGGATTTCGGACACTTGCATCATCATTGTTTCATCAACAGGTATAATGTTGCATAAAGGTCATTTTTGATATCCATCACAGCCAAAGCATTCAATTGTGGGTTTTTACAAAAAAAAAAAAAATAGAACAAATGTGTGACAACTTTTTTTTTGTTCCACTGAGGGTGCTTCTAGGGCACAGTACAATGTACACACTTTGGATGATTAGTGCACTCAAATAATTGGGATGCAAATAGGGCATGATGTTGGATTACTTGAGTTTACAACAAACAAACCATGATTCTATTTTCCTTTTATTCACAACGGTTTGGGTTTCTGCAAAGTGAATACATTGGAACTTTGCAATTCTTCACAATTCAACAACACTGCTGTTGGAAAAGATCATGATTTGACTTAAAATACCAAATGTTGATGGCACAACCAATGCTGAAAAAGTGTATCTTAAAAAAACATTCACTTTGGGTGACAATCTTGGCTGGAAATGCAGCTGATGTCTTGCTAAATTTAAAACAAAAACCAACAACAACAAAGAAAATAAAAAAGGTTTTGTTTGTTGGTCTTTAACATTGGTCGCAACGCCATCAACTATCCCCTTCATCTTCTGATGATATGCTTTGCATGAAATGTAAAAATGTAACATCTTTGTGGTTTGCAAAAATGTACAATTCAAACATTTTCTTCTGGCGATTGGATAGACATACTGACATATTATATTTATAAACTGTCATTCTTTTAACTAAAATAAGAAAAAGAAAAATTCAAACAGAACTATGCCAGTTGAATCGGATGTGGCAGTTCAATACAAGGATTTTCCGATTCGTTTTGTTTTCCATACAAAGTTCTAAAGTCTGAACTGGCTCCATGGTACATTCAGTGTGATAGCGGGAATCATGTCATATAGTAAACGAGCTAACAGCGCTAACTACAGATCACAAATGCACAACATTTTTTGCCGACACTAGATATCAACAGAAGCCAGAAACTGTATCATATTGACTTTTTATGAGCTGTAAATTCACCACTTCTTCACCCTACGGTGAAATCTCTCTCTTCCTCTGTGCTGCTGTGCTCACTCCGCAGCAAAATCTGGGACCAAACATCCCCAGGAGTACACTGCAAAGAAACTTGACAACTTGAAGCAATCTCAGTCAATTGAGGGTCTCTGACTGATAATTCGAGCCTTTGACTTTCAATGGACAGCCCTACTTAGCTGCCAGTTTATTTGGTACACCAAGCTAAAAAAGTGCAATTTGAAACAACGATCCTGAAATAAGGCCCTCGATTTAGAGTGTTGTTGATACAGTCTCGCCATTTGGGAGGCAGCAATTTGTGATGCAGCAATTTGTAATGCTGCTGAGTTATATTCTGTTATACTGACAGGTGCTATGTTTATTCTGGCCGTCCCATTTATACTAATGAGGGTAAGCTAAATAACAGAGACGGCTCTCTGTGTAATGTAATACAACAGCATCACAAACTGCATCCTTTAAATGATCATACAGCTGAGTGTATATACAGTGTACAATATGCTACATAAGCCCTTTTACACACACAATGTTTGTGGACACACAATGTACGGGGACAGCAAAATGTTGTTTGCTCATTATCTGTTTTCCAATACATCATACCCTCATAATGAACCTAATACAAAAGGACAACAGGATCAAAGTTGGAACTTGCTTTTCATGTTATGATTTCATGAGCTCGATGTCACCCTGTGATTTAAATTCCACCAGCATCTACACGCAGAGATCAAAGGGCCAACCACCTGCTGTGCTCGCAGGCCTGCGTTATGTTCAGAATATTCAAAGTCATTTGAAGACAATAAGATTAAACCATCTGCACGACAGGGCTGAGTAGACAGTCTGACTTTTAACTCTTGATAGGCCTCTATCAGGTCCTTTAGAGGTGGTTAGGACTTGCGGCATCAGCTTATTATTAAAACCGGCTCAGGACATTTCCCTCAATTTAATAACCACTGTCTGTACAGTAACGATTCCCTGTCTCCCCTGGCTGTGCCACAGATCATATCAGCAATAAGTGGAATGAAGTTGGAGAGTGGTTTTGCATATCGCTGCTCAGAGCCACAGCCTGACATTGGTAGGACATCACAAACTCATATTCATGACTCGACTGAGATTTTCTTCCTCGTGTCCTTCACCGCTCCTAGCTGTACGATTGCAACACGCCCAACAAATGTGATGCAAATTCGCTGTGTCGCTATGCCCCCTCTTCACACACACACTAAAACACACACACACACACACGTATCCACACACCCACACCGCTGACTCCTGCGGCCATGGCAGTTCCAACTCTGGATGAAAGCAGCGTACTGCCCCTGCATTAATGGGTTCAAAAGAGGACTACGGGCCAAAACTTCTCTGTGTAGTCAATCACTTCCTCCATCTTCACTTCCCTTTTGCCAGAGACAGGAGACATCCGCGCAGGGCTCAGACAAGCTTTGGATGAGCGATCTTTACCCACCTCAAAGACAGAAACTGACACAACTGTTTGTCAACATGGGGTACTAGATGAAACCCTGGGCACAAGAGTGGAAAAGGCTTTCTATAATCCTTAATATCAGATGGCAGGAAACGCAGAACAAAGGCAGCTCTGGTGCCAGCTCAGTCCTAGCCATGTGGTGTTTGCAGCTACTTATGCCAAGGAAGCTCTGCACATCAAGGAGCACCTCCCAAATTTGAATCTGCCCCTTACAATCCTTGGCTCCCAATTCTGTGGTGGCCTGTTTGGCACAACATAAGACAAACAGAAATCACAACTGTTTCACAAACGCTGATCTGATTGTTCACCCACACCACTTTAGGCCCATTGTTTTATGCCTGTATTTTGATAATTTTGAACTAATTATTTCATTTCTTGACAATAATAAAGGGGATACTTTGCCAATTTTCAACCAGATTTGTATTGACAACGGGGGTAGTATCTGTAAATGAACTGTGGTACACTTCTACCATCTTACCAGCACCCAGGTCTCTCTGCTCATCTCTCAGATCAAAGTCGCTGGATGATGCTTAGTGATTTTTGCTGGGTCTTGGGCTGGTGCTCAAACTATTGATTGTACTTCGGCTTATTTCTTCATGCCCGCTACCACGGATATATAGAGTCTAGAGTTTATATATCAGTCTAACGGCCTCAAGACTTGTATGTTTCCTATTTCTCGCCTGATATGTTTTCAGAAACATATTTTAGTGCACTGTTTGACTGTAATACAAGAATGTGTAAACAGGAAATGGGTGCTGTACCGATTCTCGGACAGTAAAAAACCGACGCTGAAAAATACTGAAACCCATCAGTAAAACTAAGCAGTGCTGATCAAATACAAACCAAGTTTTTGGAGGTGTACTGCCTATTTCTCCCTTATAATGTCACTGTTTGGCTATAATACAAGAGTTTTTGAGCAAAAAGCTGATGCTATACTTTTTCCTGTATTGTAACAACTGAGGCTGTTTCTCACCTGAAATGTTTTCAGAAACATATTTTAGTGCACTGTTTGGCTGTAATACCAGAATTTGTTAACAGGAAGTGGACGCCATACTCTTTCCTGTACGCTAAAAAATCTGAGATGAAACAGTAAGACTAAGCAGTGCTGACCAAATATGAACCAAGATTCTGTTAATTTGTTGTCCATTTTTTGTCTCAAATGTTTTTCAGAAACATTATTTGGCTTAACTGTCATTCGGGATTGTTTGTTACCAGCTGGCCAGCATATCCGCGCTGGAAAAACAGCAAAGCTTGGATTATGTCACCCACTAGCAGATGTGTTTCTTGGTCCAGGGCAATCGGTACATTCTGGTAGTTGTGGGTTTTCTACCTATTAAGCAAAAGCAAATTCCACAGTCTCTTTTCTCTGGTTATGTTCCACCAATTTTGAAGGTATTTGTGTCTTTCTACTGCACAGACAGCCTAATTTGATGGGAACACCATCTTTCCAGCTGTGAAATACCTCTTTATTGTCCTATGCGAATCATCTGTTTTATGACAGAGCTGAAAAAGCAAAGATCAAGTCAACTCATTAGTTTCAGCATACACCAATTAAACTGAAGTGACAATATTTTTTAAATCCCACAAAAAGTTCATATTTGCACCTGCTTTAAAAGAGAGTGGAACGTAAAGACAGCCTGTCCTTAAATCTCCCAACACGGCTAACAACAACAAATTAAGCAGCATTCAGAGTGGTAGTTGTCCATATCTTGAGAGCAAGTAGCAGGAAGACTAATTAGCAGAGCAGAGAATAAGGAGAGAACATATTACTGCAACAGACAGGATTGCTTTGGCACAATAGGAAATCAAAGAGGAGAAAGGGCTTTCTTCCCTTTCCTTTTGAATTGATGCAGTTTTTGCCTATCGCCCTCTCCACATTGATGTATAATCACAGAGGAAGAATGTGACCGAATTAGCACATTTAGCAGATCTGCAGGATTTCCCTTCTGGGTACATAATTTGTTCCTGCATACTATCTTGACAAGTACAGAGTGAGCAGAAACCCAGGGCCAGAGAAGGAGGACTCTACTCTGAGGCATTGCTAGAGTGTCTATGATTCCCTGTAATTAGTATGTTAACTGTCACAGCAACAGATCAGGCCCTTTGCAAATGACCCCGCTGTCAAACGGTGGGTGTGTCTGCCCTTTCCATGTATATACAGGCACTGCACTGCCCTCTATTGGAAAGGAGAGTCATGAAGGGGAAAGAAAATGCACAGTGGCCAGACAGAGAAAATCATGAGTAACACAAACCATGTAACTACTATGTAATTCCCATGTAAATTATAATAAGACAACTGAACTTACATGCAGTAAATGAATCTCTTTAGCACAGCCTTACTGTAAAAAACAGACTCAGCGTTTAAAAAACACCTTGATCCTGTCATTAGCAGCAAATTAAAAAATCTCAAATCCTTTTCTCCATTCCTGATCCAGCTGTTTAGTAAATTAATTAAAAGCTTAGGTACACGGGATGTAATGATGACATGACTACATTAGCATGCTGATGCTAACACAGCCTCTTGGGTATTTGTGCTATTCATTTCATTACACACAGCAACTTTGCTGCCTACTCAGGCAGCACAACCTGTACTGCTGTCCGAGACAATAAGTGGTAGTGAGAAGCTGTTCTGTGGGCAGCCCGTCATAATATCAAAGCTTTATTTACAACTCGCGGAATTAACTGACGGAGAATCTTGTTTTTAAAGATGCTGAGCATGAACAAAGACTTAAAAAAACAATCAATAAGCAAACTCAAATAAATTAAAAATAAACAGACAATCAATGTGCAAACCAGTTGAAATAGAAATTAAATCATACAAAGCAACAACAAATGGTAAATGGATCTGCACTTGTACAGCTTTTCTAGTTGTTTAACCACTCAAAGAGCTTTAACACTATGAGTCACATTCACTCATTCACACACAATTCATACACTGGTGGCCGAAGCGTTCATTTTGTAATAATCTTGGAAACCAACTGCCTTGAAAAAGGAAAGTACATATAACTATAAATCTTAATTTATGAGCACTTTATATTGTGTTAAGTTTACTCGAAATTTAGCTGTATTTACTTAATTCTGTGAAGTTTTTGCAACTTAAAAATGGCAAGTGAAATGATCTTGTTCATTCTAAGTGTTGGCAACTTCCGTAAACCAAGTTAGTCTGACTTAACCTGATCATGACAAAGGGGATTTTGCCAGTGATAAAGTTAGGAGTTCTGTTTTCTTAACATGTTTAAGAAAATACTATCATTGACTATCGTGTAACCGGCAGAATACAGATATATAGCACAGTATACTGTTTACCAAAGTTGCTAAAACTTGATTGATTTAATTAAACTTATCATTTTTAAGTTGCAGCATCTTCACAAAATTAAGTAAATATGACTACATTTTATTTAAACTGAACAATTTGATATCAAGTTAATATATATTAAAATTAATAGTTATATTTATTTACACATATTTTTAAAGGCAATCGGTTTCCTATAAATGCAGGGGTTTTTTGTAAAATCGATTTGTTAGATTTTGCAGTGCATTCAAGCTGCCACATGCTACTCAGTTTTGAAACACTCAAATGCATTCACACAGTAATGAAACAGCTACTGGGAGCAATATGGGGTTCAGTATCTTTCCCAAAAATACCTCTACATGCGGACTGGAGGAGCTGGGGATTGAACCATCAACCTTCCATTCAGCGGACGACGTGCTCTGCCTCATAAAAGTAAAATACAGGATAATAAACATGCTATGGAGTAGATATCTGATAAAACTGTTTACAATCAATTAAAACAAGATCTGAAATTAGGAGTTTGAATAGCCGTAATGGTGGCAGGGAGTCAGGGTTTAAGGGCTTTTGCAGATTATTCCATATTTAAGTAGCAATGTAAGATAATCGTATTTTTCCAAGTTCAGTTCTGATCGAGGGAATGTAGAGCTACCACCCATTCTGTGAGTGAGTACCAAGATCATTTGGGTTCAGAGTTAAAAGGGATGAAATACAGGATCGAAGCATCTGTAGCCAAGCTTTATAGATGAATGAAAACCAGAGATGGTACCACCTCACAGCCATATGTGGCCAGCCGACTTTTTGGTAGAGATGGCAGTGGCAGGTGCTGTAAGGATCAAAAATAATGAACCAGGGCTGAGAGGGAGACAGCATCTTGTGACTGTAATGTAAAGGCAACATCATTTCCCTATATAGCTTCCCCATAATATAAAACAGATGAAAATATTGATTCTACAATTGTTTTCTATGCAAAATAGGAAAGCTATTTTACTGTTTAAATTTAGTAATCAGAGTGTTAATATAGAGTTAAGGTTACTGTCTTATCAGATACCAAGATATCCAATATAACTCCTCTATGTATTTAATATAACTCTCTTTTTTATATATTCAAAGCTTCTCTTGATGTTTTTGATGATGAAATTGTCACCTGAAATCAAAGAACATTTATTTCAAAACAGGTGCGTAGGAGAAGGACAAGTAGGACACCAATGGCAGACAAACTCCTGCACACTGTCTACCTTGCAAAAGAAATACATTTATTGCATTGTTTCTGTATCTAAATCTTCATCTGCACCTTAATGAGGCAAATGTATGCCTAATTAAGGTCTAGTTAGGGAAAGATTGCGTTAAATGTATTTCTTCAAGTTAAACAGTGTAAGGGAGTTTGTCTGCAAATTGTAAAATAAAAATTCTAAATTTGAATAAAGTGACTGATGGTATCAAATGACTTTGTCTTTTTTTATTAAATCATTTTTCTCCAATGAATATACTGTCATCAACATAAATACATGTAGGTAGCAGACTAATCCTAGAAGGAATAAAATAATGATGAGAAAATAATTGTGCCATTAGCAACATTGCGTTACAAAAGAAATGGAAATGAAATATATCAGAACATTTTAATCAAAGTTGTTTAGTCTTTATTCTAAATATCTGAACAGTCTGATGCTGTTACTGTTTATTTATATAAATTATTGCTCCGACTGGCAGTTTGCACTATTGTCTCTTGTATATTGTACTTCTGTGTGTTTCTAATGTTGTATTGTTTTAACGTGTTGTATGTATCTTTGAGCAAATCTGAAGACAAACGTCCACTACGGTGGACAATAAAGTCTCTCTATCTAGTTCTGTGTGACCGACACACACTCGTGCAAAGGACGAGTCGGAAACAATCCTACGCAGCCACCACTGGCATCTAATCCTACAAATATTATAATACTAATAATATGAGTGTAGCCAAATCTTTACCTGCAACTGCGATGAAAAATAATGTTTAAGCAAAATGAATAGATATGCCAAAAAAGAGAAAATGCTGCACATTCAAATGACCATTAATAACATGATTTTTTTTAACGGATCAATTTTTGAAGGTTCTCGAGAACTCTGAATCATGCACTACAAGATAAAAAAATATCAACAAATCAAACATATCTAATAGGCTCTGATCACTGTGCATGTTTGTGTGCATTTTCTAGTCTTATTTAAAAATATATATAATACGCACACCTCTATAGCCGCCTGTTAATAGCAGCATATGTCAGTCAAGATTCACACCGGGAGTGCCCACCCACCACAACTGCCTCTCTGTGATTTTGGGTCTGTGTTTGCTGCTGACATAAAGGGAGGCGGCACAGCTGGTGTTGCTGCTTTTGGGCTTGAAAGTAGCTTCTAACCATTACTTGAGTTCAATAAAGTTGAGTGCTGCTGCTGCTTAGTGCGGGCAGAGGAGAGATCCAGATCTACAAAGAGGAAAGCCTGACCTCTGTACACTCCTGTTACATTAGCCAGGATGTTGGAAACTGTCACAACTCTCTCAGAGTTGTTCTCTGCAAATGCCAAAGTTTGACTTCTGCCCTGACCTCAGTGAGAGGTCCTCTTTGATCGGGAGTGTTAAGCAGTCAGAGCTTGTGTGCTGTCACTGCCCCCTGTATTTGTGACAGTGACATGTTTGGTGTGTCTGCAGTTGGGTTTTGCAGAGCTGAGCCACGCTGACCAGAAGGGCCAGGGCCATATCAGCAGCAGCGACAGGTCTGTTGTGATCAAGCGTCACACAGAGAAATTAGACTGACGCTTCCTCCTGTGTTCTCATATTCTGCATGCAAAAAGCTTGTCTCCCCGCTTTGAACTCAGAGGATCAGCAGCATTGGTCTGCTTGTGTGGCGAGAGCTGTGGTACATGTTTACAAAGCTTCAAAGCCTAAGAGTGGCCCCAAAATGGACAACTAGATTCGTAGTAAGCGCAGGTCTCATTGCATTTCAACAAACACACTTCATCAATAAAAATTGATCAGGAGATACAGTGCCTTGCGAAAGTATTCGGCCCCCTTGAACCTTGCAACCTTTCGCCACATTTCAGGCTTCAAACATAAAGATATCAAATTTAAATTTTTTGTCAAGAAACAACAACAAGTGGGACACAATCGTGAAGTGGAATGAAATTTATTGAGTAATTTAAACTTTTTTAACAAATAAAAAACTGAAAAGTGGGGCGTGCAATATTATTTGGCCCCTGCGTTAATACTTTGTAGCGCCACCTTTGCTCCAATTACAGCTGCAAGTCGCTTGGGGTATGTTTCTATCAGTTTTGCACATCGAGAGACTGAAATTCTTGCCCATTCTTCCTTGCAAAACAGCTCGAGCTCAGTGAGGTTGGATGGAGAGCGTTTGTGAACAGCAGTCTTCAGCTCTTTCCACAGATTCTCGATTGGATTCAGGTCTGGACTTTGACTTGGCCATTCTAACACCTGGATACGTTTATTTGTGAACCATTCCATTGTAGATTTGGCTTTATGTTTTGGATCATTGTCCTGTTGGAAGATAAATCTCCGTCCCAGTCTCAGGTCTTGTGCAGACTCCAACAGGTTTTCTTCCAGAATGGTCCTGTATTTGGCTCCATCCATCTTCCCGTCAATTTTAACCATCTTCCCTGTCCCTGCTGAAGAAAAGCAGGCCCAAACCATGATGCTGCCACCACCATGTTTGACAGTGGGGATGGTGTGTTCAGGGTGATGAGCTGTATTGCTTTTACGCCAAACATATCGTTTTGCATTGTGGCCAAAAGTTCGATTTTGGTTTCATCTGACCAGAGCACCTTCTTCCACATGTTTGGTGTGTCTCCCAGGTGGCTTGTGGCAAACTTTAAACGAGACTTTTTATGGATATCTTTGAGAAATGGCTTTCTTCTTGCCACTCTTCCATAAAGGCCAGATTTGTGCAGTGTACGACTGATTGTTGTCCTATGGACAGACTCTCCTACCTCAGCTGTAGATCTCTGCAGTTCATCCAGAGTGATCATGGGCCTCTTGGCTGCATCTCTGATCAGTTTTCTCCTTGTTTGAGATGAAAGTTTGGAGGGACGGCCGGGTCTTGGTAGATTTGCAGTGGTCTGATACTCCTTCCATTTCAATATGATTGCTTGCACAGTGCTCCTTGAGATGTTTAAAGCTTGGGAAATCTTTTTGTATCCAAATCCGGCTTTAAACTCCTCCACAACAGTATCTCGGACCTGCCTGGTGTGTTCCTTGGTCTTCATGATGCTCTCTGCGCTTTAAACAGAACCCTGAGACTATCACAGAGCAGGTGCATTTATACGGAGACTTGATTACACACAGGTGGATTCTATTTATCATCATCAGTCATTTAGGACAACATTGGATCATTCAGAGATCCTCACTGAACTTCTGGAGTGAGTTTGCTGCATTGAAAGTAAAGGGGCCGAATAATATTGCACGCCCCACTTTTCAGTTTTTTATTTGTTAAAAAAGTTTAAATTATCCAATAAATTTCGTTCCACTTCACGATTGTGTCCCACTTGTTGTTGATTCTTGACAAAAAATTAAAATTTTATTTCTTTATGTTTGAAGCCTGAAATGTGGTGAAAGGTTGAAAGGTTCAAGGGGGCCGAATACTTTCGCAAGGCACTGTATGTTATACTGAATTCCACAGCACATACCCCTTTGCAGAGTAAACCTTGCAAAAAAGATCAGTTTTACACAACATGGAAATGTGTTAGTATCTATGAATTAAATATTGCAGACAGACCACCTGTTGGATTTGGTAGTAGAAACAACATTAGGTTCTGCCCGAGTCCTAAAAAAACATCAGCTGGATGCCTGATGTTTGGTGAGCATCTAATTCGGGGCTGGGTGATTAAACAATTTTGGCTTCCAATGATGATGAAAACAAGATAATTGCGATAAAACAATTATTGTGCCGCATTCAGTTTCACAATGATGTTCTCCTTTTGTCTGTTGTTATAAAACCAGCACACCCCTTTCCATCACAGCAGTGCTCAGTGTTGCCAACTTGGCAACTTTCTTGCTAGATTTAGCAAATTTTCAAATCCTCAAGTGACTGATTCTGAACATAACATGCTGCCACCGCAACCACTGCAGGTGGAGCCTGTTGAGCTTTCATCATGTGATAAGGCAGAGCTCACACTATGACTGCAAACATTTCATTTACAATGGCATCACCTAAATTTGTTGATTTAGCAAAGCAAAAACAGACTGGAAGGTGAGTCTTTTTCTGCACAACGTTCAGGCAGCCTCACACTGCAGACTCTGACCAGGGTGCGTAATTTACATCAGCCAAGCGCCAAATGTGTGTGGGTTTTCCATTTGGTGAGTAAATCTCGGAAGGCTATCCATCACATTGGTGGGTAAATGTTTGTGCCAAATAACAAAATAAAACTATGCTGAGAGTCCCTACCGCAGTTTGGTGTCATTTGTGGGCTCGCTGCTCTGCTGCACCTCTGATGCTGAGGGGCCATCACAAAAACACAAGGACACACACCACGTAACCAGCTGTGTTTTTATGTCTAAAAGCACGCATGCACGCAGTGTGTCTACTGAATTTGATGAATTTAGAGGAATTTGGAATTAATAATTTTATCATTTTGGCAAAATACTTCATTCACGTGTCATTTTCTCAAGATCACACCCATATTCATCGCTTTCCAAAAAGAAATAAAATTATTTAAAACACTGAAACAAATACGAAATGACCCTACAGGCCCTACATCTAAATTAATTTATATGTACCCAGCTCCTGAATGAACACAGATTTTTTTTTCTTTATTTCTTCTCCCCTATTTGCTTTTATATTTTACTTTTTGATTGTCTGCGGCGGTCTGCGTGTTTTGACTCTTTGGGTGCTGCTCTTCTCTTTCATGCAAAAATGTGAACATGGCTATGATGTGGCTTTTTTGACTGTTCTTATTTAATGTTCAATTAAAAAACAAAACAAAAAAAAGGCACGTCTACTGCAAATCTGACTGTCTCTAGTGCTCCTAATTCCACGCAGGACTGTTTACTGTGCGGGAGAAGAAGCTGATGGATTTACAAAGCCCTCAAATTTACTTTATGACTTGATCCTTTTGTACATTCAATAGCAAATTTTACAGTTGAATTGTGAGATCAGTTGTATTCAGTCTTGAACTTATTTTCCACTGATCAGTATATCAAAGTAATTTTGCTTCAGATTTTGCTCTTGCTTCTTCTTAATGTTTGTTTTCAATGTAATGTGGGAGAGCAGGAAAGAAGAGACAGAGAGACTGAGTTGAGTCAAGTCTGTTTACTCTCCATCAAACAGCTATAATAAAGGTTCAGGACAAGCTCACAGCTAACCTGCTGGCAAAGGCAACAACAAAGTCAAAACTCTATTTCCCAGAACCCCCCTCTCTCAACTCTTAACTCTGCTTCTTAAGGGAGCAGCAGTCTCTGGTGGATAACGTCTCTATAATGTGGGTCACCACAGTAATATCTTTAATACCATTTTATCTCAATAAATTGTACTGAAACTTATGTATGCCGTATGTGACACAAAAAGGCTGTTTATTATTTAGGGAATTTAAAAAATGTACTTGGCCAGTGGAATTTTTTCATGGAGTCCACTTGGCTAGAGAGGAAAAACAGTTAATCTCGGAAACTGATTTAAACCATTCCAAAGTGAAAACTAATGCTATAGAGTGTTTATAGCTGCGGATAACTGATCACACCCCCATATACTGGACACCATAGAGAACAACATATTAAAGCATATGGTTAATATGCTACAACTCCGCTACAAAGTGCCTTCATGTTTGCATTTTAATAAGTCCGTTCTGCCTGTTCTGTATGCACAAGCACAAACTGCAGTTCAGGAAATATCAGGTCAGTCTCACGATGGAGAATTACATTACATAACTGACATTTGTGTTATTTCTGTTTATTTATTTTTCTTATTGAAAATATGCCAATATTTAAAAGCCTTGACTGTTACAGCAAGAACTATGACCAATGAGCCACCTACAGTTGAATTTATTTTTTAAAGTTCAAGAAAATACTCTATTAAAAAGGCATGTTTTTTTTTTTTTTAAAATAAACTCACAATGTTTTGAAAGCCAGTGATTAATTGTGATAAATAATTGTGATCTCAATGATGACTTAAGTAGGAATAATTATGATTTTTTCCCATAATTGCGCAGCCAAAATCGAACTACGATAAAGTGTATTTGTGTTGCCACAACTGAAATTGCCAACCATGCAATGGAAATCAAACATGCAGAAACTCTGGATCTGTTTATAAGCACTCACTATTTTGTGTATTTAAATCAAAGGGAAGTAGAAAACAAAAATTTTAACATGACACCTAAATGAATTAGCCGTTGAGTATCCACTCATGGCACACCAGCAAGATTCGAGCATCATTTGTGAAAAATGATGATGAAGCCAAGTAGAGCATGGCACAGCCAGCGCTGTTGGTCATAATCATGATTCCTCTGACCCTGATAATTACAGAAAATCCTGCGTACTGTAAAATTATCCTGGACTCCAAATAAGCGAATCTCAAGGAAAAAGAAAAGCTGATCTCAATGAGGCTCAGGTCTGAAAGAAAACGGCGTGCAGTCTCCAAACAGTCTCAAGCACAGGCGCATCCCACTGTTTGTGTTTTTCTGTTTGCAGGAAGGATATTACTGTAGAGTTAGAAAGGGAGCTGCTACGCCCCGGTGGAGCGGCGGTTAGAAGGAGCTTTTAATCCATGCTGTGGCATCTATTCTCGACAAATCAGAGAGGTGGCTGATATCTGCTACTCTGAAAGGTAGCAGACGACCTTCAAGAACAATAGAGGGGGGAGCGTTGCGTAAGGTGTCAACTTGATGACTTTACCAACAAAAATTTGAATTAAAAAAAAAACAGGCTATAGGTGGGTGAGGAAATAAATCATCAGAAAGGCGGTGCATCAGGGAAAGGCCACCTTTTCACACTGTCCTTTTCCTTTTTAATCCATATTTTATAGCATCTCATCTGTGGCTTGCTACAAACTCACACAGCCCTCGCAGTGAACCTTTTTATTCATCTTGGCTGCACAAGCCATTGAGTCATTATGTACGTAAACAATAAATGCAGTGTGTTTGCTGCTTCCAGCGGTGCCGCTCTACAAGCCAATTTTCTGTACATGCAGTCACTTTCATGTGGCTGGCTGAATGCACAGTGTTGCTCTCTTATCACTCCATCAGCAGGGAAGATGGATGACACAGCGAGTCAGAGGGACACGCACAACATGCCCCAAAAGCACCGACTAGTCCAGTAAACAAGCGCAGACCCCAGTCGTCCCGATGCAGTGTGATTTCACCAGATGACGAAGACAGAAATGACCTATAGCAAGTTTAATGGATTTCACACCCATGCCAAAAAAAGAAAAAAAAATGCATAAGTATGTAAATAAATAGTAATAGTGATCTGTGTGATCTATGTAAACTAGTGGGGAGTGTATGAGGGCTGAGATGTGACCAAGCTTTGCGGTTTTCTGAGCTGAGACACAGAAGCTAATCCTCTCAGAAAAAGAGAAAGGAAGCTAACCCTGATGCAGCCCAAGCCCTTTTCCAGTTTGTCATTCCGCACTTCAAAGCATACATGATGAAATCCCCCAAGGTATTATAAGAGCTCTGGCATAGCAGCCATCCTCAACCCTGTCCTAGCCTAATGCCTCATAAACGGAGTCTGGAAACATGTCCCTTTTACTATTTTGAAAGTCTTTGTAGCCTTGGATCTTTAAGAACCTTTTAGAGTTGCAGAGGAAGAGGTGCTTTCCTACTCATTATGCGGTCAGGGATTCCTGCCCCCCCATTGCTGTAAAACACTGCACATACAGTATGCACATGCACCTCTTAGATAATGTTTAGATGAGGACAGAAACCAGGCATTGATTCTCTTCAAAGCTTTGCTGAATGAGCGCTTACACAGAACGACAGTGCACAAGAAAATATGTGTCCTAGATAGAGACAGGCACGTAATTTAAGCCCTTCAGTTCCATTCAGTGACGCCATCCAATGCCACTTGTTATACAGCTTGCTGAGCTGTCTGATCATTCGGTTTCATAAATACATCTATTATTGGTCTCTGGGCTTCCCACTAACACAGCCTGCTGGACAGAAGTGAAAGAAACAGCTGAGACTGGGTTCAAACAGTCAAACAAGGAGATGAGAGGAGCAGCTTAGTTGAGTTCAAGAAACTGCAAATGAATATCATTACCATTCATGCCAACAAACCGCCTCTGTTAAAGTGTTTAATGCAAAAAAGGGAAATATTCTTTTGGCTGCTTCTTCTGGGACAGTGAGTTGCAATATAAAAGGTTAAGTGTTTATTTTAGGGCTGCAACTAATAATTGTGGATTAATCATTTAGTTGATAAAGTGACAGAGAATAATGAAAAATGAACATTGTAAATTACCAGAGCCAAAGTTTGGATATTCAAATTGCTTGTTTTGTTGAACCTGTAGCCCAAAACCCAAAAGTATTCTCATTTTGAAAAGATGGAATTAGCTACTGTTTGGCATTTTTCCTTGCCAAATAACTTAAAGGAATTATAGATTTTCATAAAGGTGGGTGACTGAGATCCTGTTTACACCTGGTATTAACGTGTCTTGGGAGATTGGTTTACAAGTGGACAGCTCAGAGTACACGTTATTGCAGCCAAAGCTTCTGTAGAGACAAAACTGCTACTTTTAGCCCCTATGCTAGTGCACTGCAATGAGGAGAGGCTGCAAAATAATATCTGCCTCTGTCCAAGCAGCACTTAAATATTGTTTAAAATTAAGCTTGTACAGACTAAATAAAATTAAAAGAATACGCAGTACATTTTCACTGGCCTCCATATTGCTTTCTACTGTTTACCAACCTGTTTTCTGGTCTGTCTGTGACCTTGAACGTGACACAAAAAAAAAACAACAGAGAGGCATACTTGTCTACTCTGGAGTAGTGAACATGGCTCTATTGGCAATGGGGAAGTAATCTATTACTATTTTTCCTTGTTTAACATTCCTGCATACCAGCACTAATTTTGGTGAAAAAAGAGTAGGAAGAAGGGAGGGACAGCAGGGTATGCTGTCTCTTTATAAACAAAGAAGGATAAAGAGGGGCAAGGAGGGGCCGAGCAATTCACCGGGCTGTGTAATAAAATAAGATTTTACACATGTTAAATATTAACAGCTATTGTATATATAGTGTGTATATAGCATGACAAACCTCCTTCTGGATGAAAACAACACATCTCTTTGCAAATGAAATTAATGTGCATATTTGTATATACAGCGAGGAAGTGAATTACAGTAACACATGGTGCATGTTGAGATGCATTCTAATGCCAGGTGTGAATAGACAGACATAAAGCTGTCCACTTGTGATCCAGTGACCCAAGATGCACGTTAATACCAGGTGTAAAGAAGCTCTTATTGTTGTTGTTTGTCTAATGTATTGAGCTGACATACTATTTAAGCACTGGTTCATTTTGGCACAGTGATGTATGCTAGCATCAAATCGGTGCACTTAGTAAAAATATAACTATCTAAAAGTGATTTTTGAATTGGTTTTTTCGTCAAAGATTTAATCAAAGTTTGAACTGACATTTTTCTATTTATCTATTTATCTGTTATATTTAAAGGCATTAAAAAACTGACACCTTGCACCAACATACCACTTGTGCAGAAAAGGACATTACTTGTTCCATTTAACAGCTGATTCCCCTGGTTCAGCTGTTACCCTTTCTGCTATGGTATCTCTTATTAATCCCTTAACCCAGCTACCTCACACCCTCCCTTCGGGCCAACTGCCAAACCTGCTCTGTTTCATCTTTCAAAATGGCAGAGAGGGCAACGAAACGGAGCGTGCACGGACTCTTTAAACAACAAGGACCATCAGAATGTGGTTTGTCTATTAACCGAGATAACGTCTGACTCCGTGAGTGTGTGTGTGAGTGAGAGAGAGAGAGAGAGGAAGAGAAAGAGAGGGAGAAAATGAAAGAGATAAATTGAGAGGAGTCAGTCTGCCCCCGCTGTTCTCACTCAGCAGACTTGCGATAAGGTTTATCTCCGGTGCCTAACGAGTTCGCCCAGTAGCCCTCTCAAGCTCCCACCGAGTGGACCGGGGCGCACAGAGCTGCACACAGCCAGCAGTTGGTTGAGCTCCCTTAGGTGACCTGTGCATGTTGTTCATGCTACGCTGCTTTAGAACTTTATTTTCTGTAGGAAATGGCTTCGGCCCCTTCGGCCACATCTCTTTTAATCTGGGATTTCTTTTTTTTTGCCTCCTTTTCTTCATCCTTTCTACTCACTGTAACTCAGACTGCCAAGAGAAGCTGCAAGAGCTGGAGAAAGAGATGCTGCGGAGCTTTGGCACAGAGAGGCGTGTGTGTCCCAGAGGCAGTGGCTGAGGCAAAGATGGAGACACAGAGAGGGAGAGGGGGGCTGCTGCTGAGTTAAGCCCCTAATCACAGTCTGCTCTGCATGAAGGACTTAAAGTCACTCCATTTAATGCTACCTTCTCTTTAGTCAAAAAAGGGAAAGAAATACTACTGCTTACCTCTTCAGCTTTCTGATACCTAGGCCTCCATTCCTATCACATAGCCATTCTTATGATGCACACAAGTGCATCGTCAAACACATACAGAGAAACGTGCAAGTCAAGCACAAACACAGAGACGGTAAAACTAACAACATATACTTGCACACACATCAATGTTTTTGCAGCTATGAAATTTCAGATGAAAACATACAGAAAATAAAGCCACGTGAAACAATTTCATGGTAAACCACATCCGTGACTGACGTGCCTGCCATGCCCTTCACTGGCGTGCTCAGGTGCTTCATTTGTTTGTGCGAGAATACGAGCAGATCCTCAGAGACCGCGGGGTCCCACTGGCTCAAAATACATTAATTGACTTGGCTCCGCTTCCAGCCAGGTGTAACACACTTTGGCAGACTACTCCGGAACGTCGGCGAGATCTCTTTTGGGAAATCCCCCCTACCGTGTCAAAGCTACACTTTCCGCACTTCCAGCTGCCGTTTCACCTCACCCTCCAAGATCGTCGGCGTGGCGAGCAGACTATGGGTTGGCGTATAGGTCTTAATCTAATGTTGGAACATTGATTTATGCTTGGGTGTCCCACAGCCATTAAGATAATTGCATGATCACTTTATAACATCCTCCCCCGGTGGCCATGGTAATTTGGCTCCCCCCACCACCCACCTTGCTCAGTCAGACTGTAACCACATTATAGGGGTAGAAAATGTGGTCGGAAATATCATCTTTCAGCCCCTCCAAATTGATTTTATACCACTTCTACTGACTTCTAAAACCCTTTTAGTCTATCTCTCACCTGTGCTGACCATTTGATCTATTGGAGGCTTCCAGGTCTTAACAGCTTGTATTGATCGAAATTCTTCAGCGAGCATCTTAAGGGGATGCTCTCGTGTCACCTTGTAATTCCAGCAGACCAGGTATTTTTGAGTGAGATCATCGGTGAGACAACGTATTTTTAGCCGTTAGGGCGAGACAAGTGGGCTTTGATTGCCTTCAATGGGAAATGACTGTGTAAAATGGCACTATGATCTCTGTCGACAGAATCTTTATTAAAATAAAGAATCCAGCAGCACTATGGGCTAATGGCTGCTTAAGAGGAGAACTTAGCGTCAGTGAAAGTCAAATCGCTTTGACGGATTAAGCCAAAGGGAAGCACTTTGCTTCCTGAGTATCAACACTCAGCAAAGCTCAGATAAAGATACAGTGATTTGAAAGTGACGGCAAGAATAACTGGAATGTCATCTGTTGCATCTTTTAATCAAACACTTCATCAGTTCATCAGTAATAGTGATACTGTTGTGCATGCAATTTCATTACACTGATAACAGTGAGAGCATTAAAAAGCAGAATTTCTTCATAAGGTATTATGCTGGGTGCTTCCCCACTGGGAAGAAATTTCATCTTATCAATTAATTTTTATACTTGGATATTCTTCGAATTTCTTTTTAGCGTATTTGTTTGGAAACAATTTGTTTTTTTTAAGTAGGTAGTATGACACTGATTGTGTCGTTGGGAACTAGATGAGTCAACGCTGGACAAGGTCGGGGGTACAGTGAGGTGACGTTGGTAATGTTATTGACCTTCATGGATTCACAGTACTGTAGATTGTTTTCAGGTGGTAGTTGTTTGTGTTGCTCTGCGATGCGGATACATCTCTGTGCTCTTTGCATACAATTTGCTTATACTGCCAAACAACAGGTGATGATGGTTGATGAACGGTTAATTTCGTTTGACCTGTCTGCAGTTGCAACATTCAGGGAAGCTTTTTAGCGGGATAAGGGTGCGTGCTTAGCAATACAATGACTGCATCAAAAGTAGAGGTTTGGCTGTTTAGAGTAGGAAACGCTTGATTTGATATGCAGTGGAGATCTCTAGCCTGAATTTTAAACAAATATCATAGTTAATTATGTCCATTTTAACATGGAAAGCCAAAAAAACATGATCATGATAAATATTCAGATCCTGCAGCCCTACATACAGGGAGCCATTTCATTCACTGGATGTTATTAATCCAGTATATCTTAAAATAGCAAACACTAGCTGTTTGTTGCTATATTAATGTTCTGAATGTCACATATGGTGACTTTTATTATTTACACTGATTTATATAAAGTACAATTGGTCAAACTTAAACACAGGCTTTCCTAACAATAAGCAGTTTCCCCTCCATAGCAGGTTAATATGCAAAAAGCAAAAGTCATGAGCAAAATCTTAAAGTACAGTATTACACTGATTTTATGAATGCGTTTGATGCATATAATTAAAGACTATGAAATTCAATTTTCTTCCTTTAAAAAATGTACCTTCAGTTTGAGAGTTAATCTGATTGAGATCTTTTTTTAGTAAATCTGATCTCTTTAAGAAATTATTTTTGTCTCATAATAGTAGCAGGGTTTACCTTTCTCTCTGGCGACTTTGTAGCAAAGACAGGCATGTGACAGGCAAGCAGCGGACACCAAAACGGCGCCATCGTCTTCCCTTCATCTTCTCCACATAGCCAGCCTGGTGAGTTCTCCTCTCCTGAAATAATAATAACAAAAAAAGAGCGACTTTTTATTTCTTCACACAAAGGTGGTACTAGCTTAATGTTGTTGTAGTTTATCATCTTGTTTTGTTGTTACTGACATCAAGCATCTGATCCTCACAGTGAGCCAAGCTGTAAACTCTTCTTAAAGCCATGTCAAAACCACGCAGGATAATAGGGTAGACATTTCCACACCTCATGTATGTGTTAGGAGTGCTGTTATTACCCTGTGAAAGTTATAATCAGCCAGAGGCTTATTCCCTGTTGTAGTAGGCGAGGCCAGGTACTGCCAACACAGGGCCTCAACAGTGATTAAACCTGCACTTAATCAACAGTGAGAGGCAGTCCCAGCAGGAAAAATGCAACTGCTGGATTTGAGTTATAATAATGGATTTGGTTGGCATGTTCACCATCTCCGCGCTCATAGCTCTGAGCCTTACAACAGGTGCACCTCTGACAAGGCGCCGGGCAAATCTGCCAAAGTGCTCCCATTATGTAATTTTGTAATCATAAATTTCAATTTACAGAAACTTAATTGTGCATGAAATTTAACAGCTTGCTAAAATTTGCTTCCTGTTTAGTTACCATACATTGCCTTGGAATAAGCTACACGTTATATCTGTTGTCTGCCTCCGAGGCACTGTCACAGATGCATCATTTGCAGCAGTGAAAGTGGAAAGCAGAGTTTTTTTTATAAGAGTTTCATTGGCTCTTACTGTGGCAAACAGGTAGGGGGAGCAGCACCTAAGGGCCAATTAGATGAGCCTGTACTGACAGACAGCAACAAGGTTATAAAACTGGTTTTATTTCTCAGTTTTGCCCACACAGATACAACACTTGTTGTGTCAAACCTCAGCGATGCTAACAGGACAGTTCACCCCCAAATGAAAAATACACATTTTTTCCTCTTACCTGTAGTGCTATTCATCAATCTAGATTGTTTTAGTGCGAGTTGCAGAGTGTCTGAGATACTGCCTGTAGAGAAGTCGGCCTTCTCTCCAATATAATGGAAGTAGATGGCACTCAGCTTCTGGTGCTCCAAGCGCTAAAAATGAAATCAATTTGAAAAACGTAACAGCAATGTCTCTTTCCAGAATTCATGACCCGATTTCTAAACATAATCCACAGACCTTGTTGTGAGCAGTTTCATATAGGAACTATTTTGGCAACCATATCACCATATCATATAAAAAGTAACGGCATCCTCCTCAGCTGAGCTGTAATGTTAGCTAACTCAGCAGTGCTATTGGAGCTACCAGTAGATGCATAATTCACTCAATAGTTCGCGGGTGCAGTCCGGTCAGCCCATTCTTATTCCCAACTCGTCATATACGGCTGCTTTGTCAGTGATGTAGGTGTCAGACACCGAGGCAAAAAGGCACCAAGTGGTATGATACGCACCGCACAGCGACAGTTTGTAACGCCACCAGCAACTACGGTAGTATAAAGCAGTGGTTCCAAAGTGGCGAGTTGTACTCCAAAAGTGGGTGGCAGGTCTGTTCTGAAGGGGCTGTAAGTGACTCCTGAACATGTAAAGTTTGTAAAAAACTGAATTGAATTGAATTTCTGACACAAGGCATTTATTTTGAAGGATAAGCATGCCGTTTCTTTGCAGCGTCACTGATATTAAAGCACCAATGTGCACTTTTTTGGTTGCAGTGCTATTTATCTACTAAGTGTTACGTTACTGCACTTTATTCTTGCAATATGTTTTCTTTCACTGTGCTATTAGTCCTGGTGTTGAGAGAGTGTAGAGCCTACATTTTCTGAAATAAAATTTAATATATGATGGTAAATCATCTTAGCCTATGTGTGGGTGAACTGTATGCTTGTAACGAGTAGATACTGTACATTTCCTGTATAAACTGAAGTGTATTTTGAAAAGACACAATGCAGGTAACAAGCATAAACTGACATGCCATCCTGGTATCTTACCTAGCACGTCATATTTAGTTATGAAAGTCCACTGATTAAGCAGCGATATTTGACGAGCTGGGATGAGAACATGTTGGCCTGGTGGAGAGAAATTAGTTCCTACATGAAACTGCTCACAGCAAGGTCTGTGGATTACCTTGAGTAATTGGGTCATGATTTCTGGAAAGAGACATTGCTGTTGGGTTTTTCAAATGTTTTTTTTCTTTTTTTGGTGCTTTGAGCACCATAAGCAGAGAGTCATCTAGTTCCATTATATTAAATAGAAGGCAGACATCTCTAAAGCAAATATCTCCAACAATCTGCATCTCACAGTTTAACAATCTAGATTGATAAATAACACTACAGGAAAGAGGAAAAACATGTATTTTTATATTTGGGGGTAAACTGTCCCTTTAAAGCTTACATATCTGAGATTACCTTAATTTTCAATATAGAATAGAATAGAATAGAAATACTTTATTAATCCCATGAGGGGAATTGTTTTGTTGCAGCAGCTGAATGAAATATTCGTTAAAAAGGGCAAAAACATATGTACTCCGCCTTGTAAGAACAATAAAGAAAATGGTACTCTTATATCAAAATATGCGCACCTTACTTCTTTAACAATTGCCACTGAAATCACTGAACAAACGTAAATGTGACATCACTCTTGACAGTTTGCAAACAGGAGATCACAGCGGAGCAATCCTCTTCACATTCACAGCTTGACTACATCTGAATAAATGACAAAACGTGTTTATACAGAGCACAAAGATAAAAGAGAGATCAAGGACAGGAGTGAACAGCTTTGGGTTAGTGTGTTGCATCTTTTCATATATGAAAGATAGAGCTTTCATCCTGTGTTTGTGTGCTTGTTTGCTCCTGGATTTTTCATATTTCCTTCTTCAAATCTTTTCAGCACAACAAACAAGAGTTTCATTCACCTCTATTGTATTCTAAACAGTGGATATCTCACAACATCTGCAAACGAAACAGAAACTATCTGCACGGCTGCACAACTCTAGGGTCAAGATATATGCTATAAGAAATGAATGAATATTGAGAATTTAAGGAAAATAATGTGTCAAATAGTTTTTTTTTAAGCTTTTCACAATGCATTTTTTGCTTGCATTTAATCTGATGATGCTTGATGTCAAAGGTGCAAGATACTTCAAAAATGTAATCACGATTCATCATTTAACTGCTTCACCTTTTGCAAAACATTGAGACTAAACAGTCATGCTCTGAACAAGGTTACAGAGAAGAACGGGGAGACAATTATCAGGTTTTAAATCATTCAGTCATTTATATTTACAGTCATCTCGAGTTGTGGAGTGTTCTTTAATAATTCATATTTTGGAGGGGGGGTTGGCCTGGGGGCTGACTTTTCCTCCGTGAGCCCCTGCTAGGATACTGAGGGGTGTGAGGTCACTTATTAAAAGACTTTAATTGAGGGCAGATTGCTGCAGGTGGGGCAGCAGGTCCAATGGTTTCCTTTACCCCAGAGTAATCATCAACTTTCTTCAGCTAATTATTAGATTAGCATAAATAATGTTCCATTTAAGTGTGCTGACTTCTCCTACTGAATTTGTCAGTCAGTAAAATAAGTCGAGATAATTTAAAAGAGAGACACAGAGCGAGAGATAGAAAGACAGAAATAGAAGAGACTGGGATACACACTAGCGGATGGAGAGAGAAAGTTGATGTAAGAGAACACAAATTAGCCTTAACCTTCAGTCTCTGCCATGCAGTAATGGTGATGAATAACACTGATCAAATGATAAGCACAGACCTAAATCGACAATGGCACCAAATAAGGACATGCAGGCCCCTCACCTCAACACACACCCTCTCTCTCTCTCTCTCTCTCACTCTCTCTCACACACACACACACACACACACACACACACACATCTACACTTCTTATTTGCAAAATAATTTCATCAAATGGACCTCTAAACACAGGAAAACACAATAATAATGACTCGTTTCTCTGCCGCATATCTCTGAGGAATTTTCTGTGGGTACATCACTTTCACAGTAATTTGTAAAAAAAAAAAAAAAAAAAAAGAAGAAAAAAATCATATTTTTTATTTGTTGGCTATTCGTATTTATTCAGGGGTTCTGCATTTCGAGGCAAGTTAGATTTAAAACTTTTTAAGACCATTTATTGTCTCTCAGAATTAAATTTTATACCAATTTTACAATAACTACATTTGGAGGGGGGAAATAAGGTTAGAGAGAATTTTGCCAAAAATGTTTACTGTGACAAAAAATGACTTAAGGTTGCATCGATATATTGGTTTGAAGGTATACTAAAGTATGAAAATTGACATAAATTAGACTGTGCACAATGGCTTAGCTGCAGTACTGGAAAAAATGCCATTAGACACCGAATTTCACAATTTTTTTAGTTATTTTCACAAGGGACACTTTTTACACATACTAAATTTTAATTATAGTAATAAAACTTTAGTTTGACTAAAATAGCCCCTCTTTTTTAATTTCATTAAGGTTCATTGTAACTGTTAGTAATAATAATAATTCTGTATTTATATCTATACATTTACTGAGATGGTCATACTCATAAACTTAGCATAAAAAAACACAAAGCCTTGTATACATAGCCTTGTACCAGTTTCAGCCATGCTATAAATATTTTTCTGAGGCTTAATACTAAAATTAGTTAATTAAATGCCTTTTTAGACTTTTTAAAGATCTGCGGGAATCCTGTTATTATCTTTGGGAAATTCACACACTACAGGAGCTCAAGAGTCAGAATCAAGAAAACAAGCAAAAAATATTATAGGAATGGATTTAAAAAATTACAAAAACACAAATTAGCTAAGATAAAAATAAAATAATATCAAATCTGTATACACTATATGTATTTTTCACTTATATAGATTCTTTATGTCAATGATTGATAGTTGCACAGGATAACTGGAATGAAGGTGTGTAATGCAGGCTCATTTTACTCCATCTGAAATACCACCCAGGACATCCCTCTGTAATTTCCATAGTGTAACATAATGAGCGTGGAAAACGAAGATATCACTGAGAAAACTGCACTTCATATGTTTTGTTCCATGTGTTAATGCTGTGTTTACCCCGGTGCAATACCCTGTGAATTGTGCCTCATAGCACAATAACATCATGTTTGATTTAACATAAATAGAATTGACAGAAGGGGGAAAAGCACTCATGTCAGCCTCCTAATGGTGATTACAAGTAGGGGGCTAAGACATGCAAGTTTGTGGCTCCTAATATATACCAATTAGTGTCAAATAGTAGAAGTGTGTCGACACAGAAAGCAAACCACAGCAAAGCCACTAATGCCAGCAGTCGGAAATAATACAAATCAAATCTGTTAGTTGCATTACTGCTCATACAATGACCTGGTTATTGTGCATGTAGATGGTCAATTAGTTAGATGTACAGGCTAGGAATTCAAATACGTCAAAACAAAAAACATAGGTTTCATTTCCTGTAGTGTACACAGTGTAGACCTAATTTCATTCATAAGCAGCTGTGTCAATACAAATCACTGAGTATATTTGTTAATCCGCTGTAGGAAAACAGCAAAGCAAAGAGGACAACATGTGCATACATCGTATAGATAAACATCTTAAACAGATAAAAAATCAATTTGATTTGAGCTTCATGACAAAACAGCTAAAGCAAATTATATCAGAATTCATTCGGAGATATATGAGGAAAAAAAAGCTTAAACGTGCCAAAGTATATTCCCTAAAAACACAACAACAGTGCATAGAGTTCATATTTTCTCCACAATGCTATAACAAAACATTGTCAGAAAAAAGTCAAAATATTGTGATTTTACTGATAAAACTAGAAATACTGCCTCATGGTTGAATGCCAGTCAAGTTGCACTTACAGTTTACATCTATTCTGTGAAAACATGAATGCCTCACACAGACAGCAAAGTTTAGTGTCACCAGTTCAGTATCTGACCAAATGTCTCCCACTCTGTTCCTGACCTATGACATTGAGTAATGGCCAGAAAAGTGTTTTTGCGAAACATCATGACGAAACAGTGAACTCGACCTTATAAAATGCCATTCATCACTTTGTGGAATTATTTGTGTAAATGTTTGTGTAAATGTTGTCATCATTGGCACATGAATTCTTGAGTTATAGTCAAAATATATTTTGTGAGGTTGCAGTGACCTTTTGCTCATAAGAATGAGAACGATGAGGTCGCAGTGACCTTAAACCTTTGACCTTTAACTACCAAAATCGAATTAGTTCATCGTTGAGTTAGATGACATGCAGTCGAGGGGCTTTGGTGCAAGTAACAAAACACAAACGAGCCCAGGACACAACTACGTAGACGAGCGCTTCAGTAGCACTTCCAACGGCAACTGGGCGATAATGTAGCTGGCTACATTGTTGCTTTGTTTCTCGTAGTGTCAACACAGCATAAATGCTTAAGTTACACCCCCATTTACTTCTATTTCCAGTGGCTACTAATTTTGGAGTATCACATTAGGCCTGGATCTGCAATTGCTGCATGGATACATTGCATGGAAGACTGTGGGGGGCTAGATTGGTGTAGCGATTCCCACCCAGAGGTATCTGTACCACAGAGAGTACTCCTGCAGTTACCGGGGGGTATGTGGATAGATTGTGGAGAAGCTGAGCTCAAAATAGAAACTATGTCTCAGAAGGAAAAAAAACACAACCCATATTTGTGTTTTGGAGGAAAATAACACACATCCAATATTACGAATTGTTATCATCTAAAGTATAGTATATTGTCAGCTGATTCCTCTGGGAACAGTCTAAAATTTGTCACAGCAAAACACGTGTACTGTCACAAATGCAGTAACACTACGTCACTGGTTTTGAAATTAGAGTGCATTTTACTGTGCTGCAGTTTATTTATCTCCAGTGTTAATTAAAAGCAATCTATATGAGTGATGAGATTCCACAAACGAAAGGTTAAGGTCAGTTTTATCTACTGTGCACTCAGACTCGGCTACTGTACAATAACTGTGTATAACAACATCATTTGTGAAGGTGTAGGATTGGAATACTAAGTAGGGAGATTTAGTTTCTCAGTTTCTTTATTCCAATCATGCTTTTGTTTCAAGTCTTTTGCTGATGAAGATTAATTTGCAGAGCATGGCGCTCTATCAACCCCAGTGACACAAAGGGCAAAGATATAGACTAATTAAATACACCAGTGCAATTGATATTTCCCATGGATCAATGCGAGTGTGGGATCTGTTAATTAAATCCGTGATAATGTTTACTCATCATAAACATTTCCCATGTTTGAGTACAGCGAGATAGGGAGATAATCTTTGCTGTCTGACAGATTAATTTTAGGGCTAGGGGAAAATCCCTCCAGCACATACAAAGTGAATGCCTTTTTTGTGAGGGGGAGTGTTCGGTTGAATGTTTATATTAAAAAGTGTTATCAAAGGGAATCTTTCCAGCTTCCTTTATTGAGCAGGCGCACAAAGCAAAAAGATAACAGTTACACGTGAGGTATGGCTAATGTAATTTGGACAGATGCAGAGAAATCAGCCACCGCAGCAGCCAAGCTATTTGAAACCTTGGGACTAATGAAAGCAAAGCCCTCGCAGTCTCTCCCAAAGCCCATGCAGCAGGGTGGATTTTGCATTCTCTCCCCCTTTGCTTGTCCCCTGTGCGGTATACATCGGCATGGCACAGGTTATCACACAGTGGATTAAGAAGGCGTGTCAGAGTGTGTGCAAGAACCTCCAAGCTACACTCCACTCATCTATTGATCCGTGTGCAAGGGGAAAAAAGCGAGAGACCGGCACACTTAGCAGTGTAACCACAGGCAACAGCCCCCTGCCTGCCCTCTGTTCCCTGCAGTGGGACTGATTGCTTGTCTCAATCATCCTTTCACCCCCTCCTCCCCCTCAACACGTACACACACACGCATAAACACTCACGCCCACACAACTTCAACAGCTCCCTCTCTTTGCCGACATTCATTCCTCTGCTTCTGTCTCCGACATCTCGGTAGCAATCTCTCATGATTTGACGGCCTCTTGTTCTTCTTGTGAGGGCCATCAAAGTCTGCAGCCTTAACCCTGTCTGAAAGGGCTGGGACTGCATGGTAGGAAGCAATTAATTCTGCAGTGAGAAAACCCATTAATTAGGAAATGCTTCTGGCTATTTCACGAAGACCCTTCAGAAACAGTAGGGCCACTCGGAGAGGCATAAAAGATGCAGTGGCACACCAGGTTATTAATGGACCCCGGGGCTTTTGGCGAAGCACCACCGTGGGGTAATTTTCACTTTCTATTTCAAGGCCTCGTAACTACACCACATGCACTCACAAAGGGAAGACTGCTGTTTACTGGGAGTGTCTCTTATCAGCGTGGGCTGCCATATTATATCATGTTAAGCCTGACCACCACAGAGGCTTCAACAACGAACTATGAAGCAAAAAAATTCTCTATCTGTCTGTCTGTTTGTCTTTTGCATATCTCAAGAACTGTTCATCCGACCTACTTCACACTTGGCATCTGTATTGCTGAGGATCCAAGGAGGTGCAGTGTCAAATTCAGTGCAATTTGGACACGCATCATATTCAATATTAGCAAACTATAAGTACAAAAAAAACAGCGGCCTGTGGCTCTGTGCAGCAGCAGAGGCGGGGCTTCAGGAGTCGGTCACACCAACTGGTCTTAACTAAGACTGGCCCTAATGGCGGTTTTTGTAAAGACCAGTTTTTAGGGCCAACTTTAGGTAGGTTGAGGTAAGTTTATCAAAGAAAACTATGACCTTTCGCTTCATGACAAAAACGAGACTCTGAAGAGTTAAAAATAGAGCTTGACAAAATAAACTATGACAAAACATTTGTCTCATTTTTGTTGCCCTAGGCAAATGTTGTCTTGCCTCAGCTTTCAGTCCCCTTTCTTAAACTGGGAATGTTGGTACTGGCAGTGATAGGAAAGGTATTCAAAACTGTTGTTTTTTTGTGTGTGAAACTATAAACCAATAATAATAGTAAAACTATTCATACCACACTGTGCAAGCATACACATTTTTACATTAACTGAAGAGTGAAAAAGAGGCATTATTTGTACATTGTACTTACATTCACCTAAGTCTGATTAAGGTGGAGCTCTCAACCCTTACATGATTCTGAATAGTTTAAGCAATAATATATTATATTTTGTGAAAAAAATCTGCAAATCTACAACATAACCAGTAAATGTGTCAGTCAGTTAAATGTAGTAGTAAACTGTGTGTCACTGAACCAGAAGTACACAGTAAGCAATATACAATTTAGTTGCATATTTTGTAAAGTGCTTTGGGGGAGTTTTGTTTGACCTTTTAGGCACAAATAATTTTTTAAGCAATATAATAAAATATTTTTCACATGTAGACAAATCTATAGCAGCTAGGGGCCCAGTTGTACTGCTCAGGACCCGAAGAAACAGTGTAGAGTGTGAAGTCATTTGTATGAAATGTTCTCAAAACAAAGCTGCAAGCAGAAATACCACAGGCCCAGCAGCTGGCCCCTTTCAAACAGGCACATTGTGAAAAACCACCATCCACGGACTGCAAAATTTTATGGAAATGCTCAAGGTGCAAAAAGGGTTAGAGAAGACCTCGTAGCATTAACAAGGCATTGTTAATGGGCAATACGGGGAAAGACTTTAATACAGCATGCATGAATCTCACTACAAGCCGCTGATACTCACACATGTGGCACGGGGAAGGCTGTGAAGTGCAGCAGTGGGATATCGCTATGTTTCCTCTAAATTGAGGTAACAGGATAAACTCTGGTGTGAAGATGTGTCTGGGAAAATGAGTTTTGTGATGTCTAATCACTCACTAAATCATGCATGGGAACATTAGCTATTTGTGGTGTCCACCATTTGGGGACATTTCGGAGCGCGGCACCCATTTCAAACTAAACAAGATCACGGTTCGGTGCGTTTGATATGCCGATTCAACTGTAGGTCTCCCTTGAGCACAGGGCAGGCCTTCCTCCGCCTGCAATGACGAGGAAGCCTCGATGACAGTACGCCATCCGTGAAATTAAATCAACAACTCACTTATTGTAATTACATTTGGTTAAATGGGAAGGCAAAGTGTGGGTGTAATGCAATTAACATGTAATTGTCATCCTGACCAGGTTGGTGCTGATCTATTTCCCCAAAGGATTCAATGGAATCCATCAACCCGCCCTCATCTTTACCATTTATTTTTAAGTGAGTGATTCCATGAGTGCCAGCTTTTCACAGACAGTGCTGCCGTGTACGTGCGGTCATGAGAAAAGTATTATGTGTGAGCTGCATGCTGCAGCTAATGACTTTTTAAAATCATTATTCACATATTCTGCTATGTTAATGTCACTATTTTTGTTTTTAAATCTGTAAATATTGTAGAACAAGAAATTGTAGTATGGCTTACTATATTTCAGTCAATTAAAAATATAATCACAAGTGTGTAGGTAACTGAAAATGCAAAGTTTTATTATAATATTAAAACGTGGAAAGTTAAAAGGGACAGTTCATCCATAAATAAAAAATACATACTTTTCCTCCTCCCTGTAGTGCTACTTACCAATCTCGTCTGGCTTCTCTCCAATATAAAAGAACTAGACCTTGTTGTGAACAGTTTCGATACGATTGAACAGTCAATCGTATCCCCCACACAAAGGAAGTGTGAACAAAAGGCTCATGGTCAGGTCAGCATGAGATGTAAACATTAATGCCATCCTCCAGTGCATGCTCGGAAAAGCTTTTCTCTCCCTGAGACCCTTTAGTGGATAAGGAGCTATAAGAAACAGATAGATGTGCTTTGTATAGGCAAGTTATTCATTTTATAAGTTACAGGAGACTGATTTGTCACTCAGTCCTAGTAAAGTTGCTCCGGTTGTGTTTATGTCCTCAAAACTCTTATTAGCTAATCACGATCAACATTTCCATTAACCTCAGTTTGTGAAGCTATGTAAGAGAGAACACTGGCAAATAATGTTTATAGCTGTTCATTTGCTTTCCTTCCAATCAGTGTTATCTCTATCTAGGTGTAATTGTGGTTAGTTAAGACTGCAGGGATTTAAAATCTACAGCAAGATATGATATATGACACATGATATGAAAGTAGGGATGTCATAATTTAACCTTCCAAGATTATTTTTGACCTGTTAAACATGTTGGTCTATTGGTAATTTCGTCACTCTTCAGTTTACTGCACTGCAGACCCAAAAGCATTTCTGTTAAAATGATGGGCCCATGGTCTGGTCGTTCCTCCAGCTCACCTCACCAGGACTGCGTTACCAGCTGATTACTGAATGAGCACCGCCACTAGCGAACTAACGTTAGCTCACACCAATTGCCTTAATTGGCAGGATTGGTTAGGTTTAGTTAGAGGAGTGGGATTGGTTAGGGTTCAGAGGCTGTGTATGGCACATAAGGCAGAGTAACGTTGCATGCCCACTATACGCATCCATGCACAATGACAAATTTACTTTCAATCATTGTGTCCTGGAGCCGACTTGATTTGCTGCACAAAGCATCCTGGGATACCTGTGTATCAGATCAAGCTGGCGACACAAAAAAAGGAGTAATAATTTTAAAAAAGTAAACATTACTCACATCAGCACAGCCACTCAAGCTGCAGCTTCAGTGACTTTTTCAACAGGTCTGTGTAAATCCAGGAAATGCTCAAGTGAAACTTATGGGAAATGTGTCATAGTTGATCAACTCCCTTTTTTAAAAAAACAACAGATTTTTCAGCAAATATCTTAGTTACAATAATATTATCCATGTGAATCTACCATTTTCCGTTAAATCTGTAAAATATGTCAGAAGTCGGTTTGGTACTGCCAGAGGGGATTTTATGATGGATACAAGCGAACGGCGGGGCAGGGTGGATGAAAACTGAGGCGAATTGGTCGCATAAAGTGGGCATGCAGAATAAAGCAGGCCATTCCTTTGCAATCCTAGGATTAGGGCGGGAGGATATGGCTTTAAAATAATATCACAATATTTTTGGGCTATATTGCAATACACAATATATATCTTGATTTTTGGAAATCTCCTCTAAACTACTTAAATACAAAATTATTAAATGAACTACAGTTACAGAAAAGGTTACATAAACTTCTGCTATATAAAGTTAATAAAATGCTGTTACAATATTAAATAAAATAAAGTAGAATAAAGTACTGTTATAGTAAAGTAAAATAAAGTATTGTTATAATTAAATAAATCAAAGCACCATCCGCAGTGCTTTTAATCTGAAGGACCCAGCTTGTGTTGGGCCAGAAGTGTTGATGTTTTGCTGCTGCTTAGTGTGTGTCTGTGAGAGGTAGAGAGCCGTTAACACCACTGGCCAGCAGTCCGTCAGCAAATCCAACAGAAAATAAAATAAAAGTAAAGACTTTCACATCACAAAACATTAAAATTCCTCACCCCTAAATGGATAGCGTTTGAAATTCAGCGCTAAAGCTTACTGAGGCAATGGAGCGCCGGACAAAAAGGAAAGGTCTCTGGGTATTTTACATCTTTTTGTCCTTGAAAATTAACTACTTAGTTACCTGGTAATAGGTGTCTGCTAAAATTGACCAAAACTGACATTCCTAGATACTACATACAAAAGGTACTTCTACTGCTTCTTGGCATAACAGATAAGAGTGTTAACAACAAAAACTAGCATCGGTATAGCAGAGCAGCTGTCAGTAAAGGAAACATCCTAAAATGGTTTAAAATACACGCTGTCCATCATTTTAACTAGAGATGATTAAATCAATATGTTAGTAAAATATGTCTCGTGGTTGAAAGATGGTCTTTATTCTGTGTCTTGAGCTTGATATATAGAAACAGTCTCATTGTTTGATGTCTTGACTGCGGCGGCAGTTTCTCTGTAATGTATCCCCTCCTCTCTCCTCACTCCACTTACTTTTACTGCCAAAACTCCTCTTATTTCTCTCTAATTCTTCTTTTATTTCTTGTCTTTGCTCTGCCATTTCATTCCTTGCACCTCAAAGTGTGTTCTTGTTAGTGATAGATAATCGAAGCTTATTTAACTGTTGTTCTCATGGTAACTAGCACTGGATTGCGGTGTTGGCTCAAAGTCTAAAACCTTACAGCCCCAGATGTGTCAATTTCTGTGGATCAGTGGAAACTTTTCTAAGTCAAAGACGGAACAAAAGATTTTATGTTGATCTCAGCACGGAGTATAAAGGCTGCGACAAACACTCGAGGCTACAAGGTAGAAGGATAGCAAATCAGACAAAGACAGATTGGTGCTGACAGTTGTACCATTATCCAGTCAATCAATAAGAGATGAAAACAATGTGCAATATTTACATTTTGATAGCATATCCTTTGTCTTCAGGCTGTTCGGAGTGTGTTTTCCAGGTTTAAGATCAATAAATGTTTATTGGTATTTTCTTTCAGAGTGAATGCTTAATAAATTCTTTTTAATTTCTTTTCGCAAACAGCGTTACAATAATATACTTTCAATCCCCTTCAAGTCATACTTGATATTAATGGTTACTATCATCATTATTGCAGGATAGGGCTTTTCCTCCATATGACAGCTATGCTGACGGCTAACTGCAGTAAGTACAACTTTGGTCAACACTTTGTTATAACTGAAAATTTGTTTTTTTTAAAAAATCTGTTCTCTCTTTTGACAAAATTTCCTGGTTCAATCTTGTTCTGTTCTTGAGAAAATAGGGTGCAAAGTTTTAAGGCTGCACAATCAATCAAAATATTATTCAAATCGCCAAGTATAAAATTGCCAGGGCAACAATTTTCATGGTAAAGGTAAAATGTGTCACAACATTCTTTTAGAAATGAAACATTGTGGTGCAACAGAGATGCCCCGGCCTACGAATGTCATTCCAGACACAAGCGGACATGCTTGTTTGGTTCAGACCCAAGAAAAAAATCATCATTAAGATTATTTTTCAGTGAAGATAAAATGCAAAAACTACAATTCCCACTAAAATGTGCGTCTTATATCACAATCGCACTACCTGTCAATACAACTACCTCCCATACACGACCTCATAACTGTACCTGACAGTTTACTATTCCGTTTGCACATGCACAATTGCACTGTTCGAATTTGCACTGTACTGTTTTATTTGCACTGTTCTTTCTACTGCTATTGTAAATTTCTTCTATTGTAAATTTTTAAATTTCTATTTCATATTTCTTTTATATTTGCTAAACGTTAGGCATTCTGTGGACAGCAAAGTAAGAATTTCATTGTACAGGGAAACATGTTTCCATACTGTGCATATGACAATAAACACTTTGAATCTTGAATTGAATCTTGAAAATAATCACAATATGTTTTCGGGTTTTTTTGCTTTTTGTGCCGCCATATCTGCCTTTAGTTCCCCTAAGATTTGGGATTCTATCTGGCCAAAGAAAACTATATTAAAAATATAACAGCAAATGGTGATCGTGAGAATGAGGAAGATGCCAACGACAGAGTAATTGGTAATGTGACCGTAGCAAAAGCAAGATTAGCAATAAAGTTTTCCACTGCAGGTCTTGGTCAGGATTTTAAAAACATTTCAAAACACTCAGATGACTTTTCATTCTACACAGGACAAAAACAACAATCTTCTTTATACTACATAAGTTGCTCAGAGAGTCAAAAAATGCCGCCACCCAGTGCGTTGTACTGCTGCAAAAGGGTGTCTTGGTACCTGACGCCAGGTGCCACCCACCAGGCATCGGTATTTGATAAGTTAGTTTTGAGAATGTAATGTATAGGTAATACGAAGGCAAAGTGCCACGACCACAATTGTAGTGCATTTTTGAGTGCGTACATTAAATTACTGATCATGTTTTTTAGGCATAAAACTTCCTCGAAGAATATCTACTTAAAATGCATTAACACTCATCAACCTAAAACATATTTGGCCTGATAGTCAAAAATTTTGAAGCCATTTTTCTTTTTTTTTTTAACTGCTATTATTGCTGATGTTGTTGTTGTTTTTGGTCTATTCTTTGTAATAATTAATTGACATTATGCATCCTGCATCTTGCATTATTCGTCCTGTGGTTTTAATATTTTCCTGACTCTACCCTGGTTTCTTTTTCGCTTGTGTTTAATAGGACTGTTTGGCTTTCTGCTGCTATATCGCTGTCTATGTAGCCCATTTCTGCTTTGCTTTGTCACCAAAGCATATATATATTAAAAACTCTGTTTTTACAGGTGCAATATAAATACTTATTATTTTCTTCTTTTTTTTCAAACAGCATTAGTGTAGTTACTGTGTGTGGTTAGCCTTTGCAGGGCAGAACGGATAACTTGCTGATGATTTGGCCTTGAGTGTCACCCATGTCCACACAGCAGCCATAGGGGAGCAGAGCTGCATGCTTTAACTATGCCACTGTCCTCATCGGTACGCCTGCTGTGTTGCTGATAAAGGTGTGAGCAACAAGGAAAGGCTGTGGATGCTGCGCTTCACTGCAGCCAAAGCATCCTCTGCACTCAGCCTGATGTTTTTGATGCCACTCTGACACAAACCATATACAGCAAGCTCTACTGGCGAGTGTACAGATGTAGTGTATGCTTCATGTACCTCTACACACACCCACTGTGAAAGGTAGGTCAGTAGTACTGGAAGAAAAATCCAATGTGTTCTTTTTTATTGTCATGTGCAAGGATGGAGAATCTAACGATGCAGGGGAGGCAAAGTCTTGGGAAAATGTTTGTAAAGCACAAAACACTCCAGGCTTTCCCATGACCTTTGCCAAACTCGAGGGTCATTGATCCTCCCAGGGCTATGCTTGGGTAGCAAAAGCACAGACAAATATAACTGTACTCATCTGAGCGAGGCATTTAATGGTGTCCTTTAATATACCTCCACTGACTTCCTCTGAAACCTTGACTGTTTCTGTGCTGAAGCTCACAGCAGTGGCCTCTGGGATCTTAGAGACCGCAACAATACGATTGAGGCTACACTCAGGCGCTGTGTTGAGAGACATACCGCATGCACAACAAACCCAGAATAAAGTGTGTGTGACAAGGAAGAGCGCTCAAAGCGACACAGAGAGTAGGAAAGGAGGGAGGCGAAAGAGGACCGGGGTGGTGAGTGGGTTGAACATGCGTGCCATCATGGCCAAATAAGCAGATTAATGTCCTCAGTAGTCCCGTCTCTGGATTTGCAACTGGATGACAGCACGCATTGATGAAGCCCAGAGAGGAAGACCTCCTATGCTACAGCGTGGTCAGACTGGGCAGAGCAAGGCATGAGCCGAAGGAGAGAGGTTAGGAAGATAAAAAAAGAACTGTGCTGCTCCCTGCTGGGCAGGGTCTGGTCATTCTTTTCTTCCATTAATGTTGACCACTGCTGAGTATTCACAACAAGTGAGGTATCCAAAATATGAAAGAGGAGCCGTACAAATGATTACAGAATTTAAAGGAACTCTCATGCTTCACAAGACCTAGTAAGTAACTTCAAGAAGCCCTACTATGCTTATTTTTGGAAACATAATTGTACTTTGTGCACTGTCGAATTTGGTGCAGTTCGGACACGCACAACACATTCAATATTAAGAAACTATGAGAACAAAAACAGCTCGCTGTGGCTCTATGCAGCAGCAGGAGCATGGCCTCGATGCTGGTCACACCACCTTGTCTTAAAGACGCCCTATTATGCTCATTTTCAGGATCTTATTTGTATTCTGGAGTCTACTAGAATAGGTTTACATGCTTCAGTATTCAAAAAGATGTGTCCCATACTGCCCTTTGCTCTAGCACCTCTGTCTGAAACAGTCTGTCTTAGCTTATATCCAGCCTCCCATGAAGCCCAGTTTGCTCTGATTGGTCAGTTGGCTCTCTCTATTTGTTACATTGTGATGTCACCAAGTTACGGAAGTAAACACTGAAACTCAAACGAGCTGTTTCAGGCAGCTTAGAAGCTGTGCCTCCTGAGGGAGAGAGAGCTCCTTTTACAAACACAAAAAAGCTATACAACACAGTAAATGAAAAGGGAAAACACAAAAAGCATTACAGGTCCCCTTAAAAAATCCACTGTGTAGTATTCAGGGGATATACTGGCAGAAAAGGAATATTATATAATAAGAATACTTTCTCTAGTGTATAATCACCTGAAAATAAGAATCAGTGTATTTTTGTTACCGAAGATGAGCTGTTTATATCTACATAGGGAGCAGGTGCTCGCCTGTGGAAATCGCCATGTTTCTACAGCAGCCCAGAGTGGACAAATCAAACACTGGCTTTAGATAGGGATATTTCACATTGGCTACCGCAGTTAGCAGCCCCTCTGCGACAAGCAGTGTTGGAAAACTACAGATTTATTCACTTTAAACCGCTTTATTCTATGTTTTTACCAGTTTAAATCACCTAGTCTGTTTGTTTTGGAGAGAAACGGACCTCTGTGGATAATTCGGCTCTAGGTTAAAACCTTCTGAACAATGATCACAAAAGGAATTCTAACCAGGAGAAGTTTCAGCTTGTTGCAATCCGCTAGATGCCACTAAATCCCCCTAAATCTTACACACTGTTCCCTTTAAGTCCCCCTGTGGCAGCACAATCCTTCCTGAATGATAAGTAATGTTTGTTGGTATTTTAGAACAGAGGTTATTAATTTAACGTTGTTTAAAAAGTTTGCCTCTCTCCTCAGCGCATAAACTTCAGATGACCCAGTTGAGTGTCTGTTTTTTTCTCTTATTATATAAGTCGCAACACCAGTTGTGCACTTAGCCAATAGAGAGTGGAGCAAACACTGATGATGTGTCTGAGCCTCTGACTTAAAACATTGTTATTACATTTCATTGCATTACATCATCCTGTTTAAATAGAAATGGCATAGTAATCCTTTCTGTGCGTGCCTCTGTGTGTGTGTGTGTGCGCGTGCTTACGTTGTGCGATCTTGGCCAAGTGCAGACGGTTGACCCAGGAGATCTTACTGAGGGGGCTGGGAGTGTTGAGGACCACCATGAAACTGACAGGACGACCTGACCTGGATGAGAGCAGCATGTGCACACAAACACAGACAAATTAATGTTGAATTCTTACATGTTTGTCACAAAGTCTTCACCAAACAGCACAGAATATACACATTATTGTATGTTTAGTTGGTTGTTGGTTTTTCACCTTATTGTTTAATTTGGTCAGACAGTTTCCATCGTTGAGGCCCAGAAATAATCCTGGTATTTATTAGGATCTGATGTCAATATATAGGAGCAGCAACAGCATTTCATTGTAAAAGCCTGTATTGTGTAATGACAGCAAAGCTAAACCTTGAATAGAAATTCATTTCTCTGACCAGAAAAAAATATGTGCAAATGTTTCTTTATGCAACCCTGTCTCCAAGAAATTACTTTTCACACCAGTTTTAGCCTCTTTTTACATTAGCTATCTGTCTTTTTGGGATTGATTTTAAGATCTTATTACTTTTTAGGCTCTTCATGGCCTGGCTCCAGATTACATTGCAGACCTTTTAATCCCTTATGAACCTTTGTGCAGTTTAAGATCTTCAGGCAGAGATCTTTTGTCTGTTTCAGAGTCCAGGCTGAAGACGAAAGGGGACAGAGCTTTTGCAATCAGGGCCCTGAGGCTCTGAAACGACCTGCCTGAGGATATAAGGCTGTCTGAGTGAGTGTCCTCATTTAAGTCTCCCCTAAAAACATACCTATATCAGAGAGTGTATCCTGATTTTATCTAAACTGTCTATTTCATTGCAATCTCATTGATTTTATTTCTCATTTATCATCTTGATTTTAGTTTGGGCTTTTTACTCTTATCTTTTATTTTGGTGAAATTTTATGACATTTTGGATTGTTTTATGTTCCCTGTGTTTTAAATGTGTTTAGATTTAGATTGTGTTTAGCACTTTGTAACTGTGTTGTGAGTGGTGCTGTGTAAATAAAGTGTATTATTTATTATAATTACTAAAAGTTCCCCTCCGTACATATTTTAAAGTATGTAAAAATACTCTGCTATGATTTGTAATTTGTTTAACATTTTTCCCAAATATAAAATTCAGTCAGACAAAGACAACTAGTAGACATTTCATTTCAGTTTCTTTTCACTTTTTCTTGACTTGTAGACTAACTGAAAGTGGTTAACAAAGCTTGTGAAACATACAATAATATCTGCTACAAGAGTTTTTGGTAGATAGTACAAGGAAGCTTCGGGGTCCATTTTTCATGCAAAATCTGCACACTCTGCCATAGTACCAAAACTCCCACAATGCAAACACTAAGTCTACTAAGTCTGCTCTGCACTGGAGGTTTCAGATTTCTTTGCAAGTGTTGTGTTAAAGTCTGTCCCCCAGTCAAATGGTAAATATTTCGCCTGGCACAAGTTTGAATCCATTTTAGGGAGGAGCACAGACGCTGCCCCCTTCAGTCGAGGAGTGTGAAAACACCTCTCTGGTGACAAACTTTGCACGGATACCACTCAGTTTACTCAAGGTCAGACATTTCAGGGGATATAAACTAAAGAAAAACACAGATTTATCAGAGGGGCTCTTTAAGTGTTTTCTCAATTATTTTATGCTGACATAATCAATACCCTGATTATACTCACAGGTACTGGTTTTTAATCATTAATGAAGTACTTCTTTTATCTAGCACACCAGAGCTGTAGGGAGGGACGTGGTCAGAGTAGATGTATGTAGCAGACATTACACTAAATCAACTGGATCAATTTTCAGTCTGAGCTGTTTCTTCTTAATATTTGTTTAGGCCAAAATACCTGCTTACAGGTGATCCATGTGGAACACTTTTTAGAGGAAATATCAATAAAACACAGCGCAAAACCTGTAAACAGATATAAATGTACAGGCTGCAGGCAGGCTGGTACAGATATTTAAGCTCCGTTCCCAAAACAAGAAACCAGAGGGGCATTCAACAGGTGGAGTTCTGAATGCAGAACAGCTTTAAATGAACTCCTGTATGCACTGGATACTCTTCTCCACAGTAATGAAATCCGATGAAAACTAAACACTGATGCACACGCATCCTTTAGATCTGATACCAGGTATGTCACAAAGGAAAAGACTTGGCATTTAAACAAAAAAGGTCATTGTTATAGTCTCTTCTGCAATATTTACTTCAGTTATAGTAAAATTTAAAAAATCCAGCGGAAAAGGAATCACTTCAAACCTACATTTTACCCTTTAAAACCATAAAAAAAAAGGTTTGATTTCTTACAAAGAGATGGGGAGACGGCAATAAGCATTATGACAACACATGGTCAAAAAATTGCAAAAGAAAATAAAAATTACCTGAAAATAAGCGCAAAAAGGTAAAAAAAAAAAAAAATGCTGAAAATAAAAATGCATTTTTCTAAATATATTTTTCTGTAATATAGTTTTTAATATTAAAGTGTTTAAATTATAAAAATAGTTTTATGGACATTTTAAATTTTTTTATATTTTTCAATATACAATTCTCACCTCTTTTTAAAAACAGATTTTAGGCATTTTTCTGATCACATTTGACTACTTTTTTGCAATCAGTGGGACATTTATTGAAAAGTTGGTCATTGCCTTTTTCCTCAAATCTTTTCAAAAGAAATCAAACCACTTTCCATAGGTTTCCAAGGATCAAATAGCTTGTGAAAGGCGTCTGAACACAGCTAAAGAAAGCCAATGTCAATTGAGGTTTGAAAGGGTTAGCCCTACATCTGAAAAACTGACACTGAAGAAATGAGAAATGGACCTTGACAGTAGCCATTGAGGATCATATGCCTTTCCTATCATCTCTTACTTTACCCTGATAATCAGGTTGAATTTACTAGGAGCGGTCCGTCATCACAAAAAAAGCAGGAAAATGTGGGACTTTTATATGAAACAGGGAAAAGTGCATTTTTGGCATAAACTGCAAATGCACTATATAAAAACAGAGAGCAGAACAATCCAGTCAGAAAAACAGAGCAACAACAACAAAAATAAATTTTTCATTTCATGGGACTTTAAGTTTAATACATCAGGATTTTTTTTCTGTCAGAACAGCTGCTTGGCTGCTTGTAGTTTTACAGCAGTTCAGTCCAGTAAGCCGAGGCTTTATGATCAGCCTGCGCGTCAACATTCAGGGCAGGTTGTGACGACCACACAGTCTGGTCACAGTAAATCGCTTCTGGGTGGGCTACGGCGCTCAAAATGCCACTAATGTGTGGGCTCCCCTGGGATCAGGCACGAGCAGTACAGGCTCTGATCACTCAGGGCTTTTTGGTGCCAATTCACACTCAGACACAGCGGGAGACCAGATCTTAGATGAGTGTGTCAGTGTGTGCATGTGTGATAAAGAGGGAGAAAGATGGAAGGAAAAAGAGAAGAAACAGCAATGATGTGAGTGTACGGGTCAGGTTATATCATGGATAATTTAAAAAATCATCATCAAAAAATCTGTTGCTTGCAACAATGCTTGCTTGTATAAAAAGCTATGAAAATATATGTATTTAACAACCTGTAGTTAACTTGCTGTAAACATAAATTCAAAAAGTCATATGTCCATCCCACAGACTGTATACAAAGATGGACAACGTGCCTCAAATTACTCAGACTTGATAAAAATGAAGCCAAAATATTCAGGATATCTTGTGCTGGTGATGTCAATTGGTGCAAGAGTCAATCTCCACAGTTTCAAGTTATTATCCGACAATTTGGGAAAAGCATCACTGATTGCAGTCACACTGATTGGCACAGACAGCTGTCAATCATTACTTTAGATCCCTTTTTTATAGCATCAAATAACTAATTAAAACTAAACTTATACTAAAAACAGACTGCAGCATAATATGATGGCAGAAACTATCTTTGGAAAAAATGTATTTCACTTTTATTTATTAATTTAGTTTTTCAGCTTTTAGTTAGTTAGGCCCATATGCCACCTGCTAATACGGAGGAGGTGGGGTGTAAGACATATACTGCAGCCAGCCACCAGGGGGCAATCGAGATATTTTGGCCTCACTTTTGGGTAGCAGTCATGGCTCTGCCATCTTTATTATACAGTCTAGGGTCTATACTATGGGCTGGGACACATGCTGCGCCTATAAACACCTTGAAAACACAAGGTCGGGGACTGGGTGCTACTCTTGTGCTTACTCTATGCCAACTTTCATGGGTGCATCTGAGGTTGCCAAGCCATTATTTAAGTAATGTCTGAGGGACAGTTGTGAGGCACACGGTAGCCGTACACTGTGACATGTAATGATCAACTTCTCCATATTTATTATAAACTAATATTAAAGGAAGAAAGAGAAGATATCTACCAGCTGTGATTGGTTGTTTCCATTTACTTTATACAAAGACGGACAAAATGACAGTACTCCTAGAGCGTAGCTTTTCAATCTCAATCGCCCCCTGGTGTCTGACTGCAGTATAGGTGATAATTACCGTCCCTCCATGTTAGTGACTGGGATATGGGCCAAACTAAAAAATCAAATTACACGCCAAATAAATTTTTCCCAAAGATGGTTTCTGTCACTGAAGGTAGTTCTCATCACCCTGATGTTTGTTCAAGTGTTTGTTTTTATGATAAGATCGACTCTTTTGAGTTATTCAATTCTACAAAAAGGGGATTTTCTGCCATGATTGACAGCTGTGACGGCCAATCCGTGCCCTCACATTTAATGAAATTGTTCACGATTGGTCGGACGGATGTTTTGATGGAAACTCCCCCACTGTCGATATCGCTACTGCGCAGAATCCGACTCTCAGTGACATCACCATCACATGATGGCAACTGTTGCTGAGCTCAAAAGTTAAATATTGTAATTCAGGGCGCAGCAATTGTGCAATGAAAAACAGATGCTTAGGAACACTTGCGTGCTGCTGCCGCGTCTCTCTTACTCTTGAGTGCGCTTGTTAGTTTTTCAACAATATTGGAATTTCTAACTGTGATATAATACCTTAAATAATATTGATATTCAACATTCAGCCTAAGTGAATGAGACAAGTGATGAGAAGACTGCACTGCGGGGCTATGCAGCAGTGTGTGTGTGTGTGTGTGTGTGTGTGTGTGCACGTGTGTGTCATCTCGCTGTCAGAGAGAAGAGAGAGCGGGAAAGTAGCATTGATAGTCATGATTCTGCAGAACATAAGTAATGAAATTGTTTAAAATACTCAATTTGTATTGCACAGCAAACTCGACAAACCGATATTGTGGCAGTAGATTTCGATCATTAACATCAACTGAAATTTCCTGCCACGTGTTTATAGTAAATACAATAGATTTGAGGGTGCAAAACATGCAGCATGTGTATGAGCTCTTTTTGGACATTTTGTGCTTTGTTCTGTTTCATACATAACCCTTTTCTTAGCCTTTCTTGAAAAGGCAATTTCATTCTCAATAAACCTTTTCACTGCTTAATAAGGGACAAACTGGCATGAATACCAAACATTAAAGTCAACACGAGGTGTATTGTGCTGCAGGAGATGGTATGAAAGGTTTCTATGAGCCGCTCTTGCCTTGAAACTGGGTCGGCATTGGAATCCAGTGTAAAAACCATATTCAAGCCCACTGCACCTGCCATTCTCTGCAAAGCAGCAAGAAGCTACAAACTCCTCAGAGGCACTTTTGAAGCCTGCAGGGGGTGAGCTACTGATGTTAAAATCATAGATTTTTTGGTGAAACATTCCATTAACCTCTAAGAACATTCTGGCAAACCAAAACACAAACCTACTTTTCATGAATTGATAAAGGGGCTCAAAAGTTTAACATAAACAGAATCATTTACCAAAGCTCAGGAGACAGATGTTTTGTTTTAGACTCTGTACGGAGTAATCTATGCATATATTTCCGCTGTGAACGCATAATTTAAGGTTTCACAGAGTTGAAAAATGTTCTGTCTTCTCCTTCGATGTAAATCATGTGAAGATATTTTGCTTAAGGCCTTGTAAGATGTCAGATCACACATCTTTATACTTGAATTTGCATTTTGCCTCCGTCCCTGTGTGGTAATTTGGGTGATTTTGACAAGCGGTAAATATGTTATCAATGTCTTGTACATGTGTGACAAAACTGCATTTCTTTGTGGTGCCCATGCAGAATAGAGATGGCACAAACTATTTCCGAAGTCACATTCAAGAATTAAATGAATAAAGCGATTAGATTTTTTTTTTCTGACAAAACTATTTTTTTTACAAGCATCAATACAAAAATAACAGCAACAAAAGTTCTACAACATGAAATTGGTGCCAGTAGAGGCTGTATTTAAGTGTGTAAATTAAAATGTGTTCTCATTTATTTCTATTTAACTGTTGAACCAGAAAATGGATGTGTCCTAAATTGCTCATTTTTTTATACGGAATAATTTAAAATTTAATTGAATGGCTTCAATTTGAGGTGATATATAATAACTGATTATTATTCTCACATAATGGCAAACTTATCACTTGGCTTCTTACATCAAATTTGTGTTATTAAAGACAAATGTTTAGACAAGGGATTTTAGTTTCACTGGCTGTTCCCTTGAGGACTGCGGGACTTTAAAGTTGCCAAAAGTTAACACTCTCACTGAGCCTCCACAAGCCATCGGCTGTTGTGTCTCCTTTTATCCCCTCAGGTCTTTCTGAGTGAAAAAGCTACAAATTGTATGTAGCTAGAACTGGGCTACAAAGCACAAGACAATGTGAGGCAAACAAATAAATGTCAGTCAAACAGTGTTTTTACAGCCCGATCTTTCATGGCTGCTCAAACTTAAGCACTCAGGTGTCTGAGATTGTGTCAAGCAAGCCCTGGGACCCAATGACGTTGCATGCTGGGAACTAAAGCAGCGTTTTTATATGAAAAAGACAGCGCAAATATGATCATCTTTTTTATGTCTCAGTAAAGACCAGTGTTACAGAATCAGAGGCTAAGCTGCTGATTTTTGTCACAGATTTCTCATCCAGTTCTGTGACCACAAAAAGTGCAACTGGGATGTTGTCTCTGTGACACTTTTACCAGGTAAGTCTTTCTTCATCGGATCATTCAAGCTACTGTGTTATTACTTGAGGCAGGGAGAACAGAGAAAGCTGTCCAAGCTATCCAAAGAAAGACATGCTGCTAAATATAAAAGAATATATATAAAAAATAAAATAACATGATATGAAACACACTGGGTATAACTCCATGAGACCAAGGTCATCCTGTCTGAAGACCACAAAGAATTTCTGAAATGGAAATGACCACCAGAGAACCACGGGTATGTCTAATGAGAGTGCTTTAGAGAGTTTCACCAGCTAATAAAAAACACACCTAAAGTCAATACCAAAGTCGATACTGAAATGGGCCCCGAAATGCAAGGTCTCTCCCAGAGAAAAGTGTTTTTAAGTGGATTTTCCCTTTGTGGGCTCAAATGAAAGCTGTGACTGGAATTGCCACCTCACAGTTGTATGCCTTTGCCAACCAGTCAAGTTCCAGTTTACATCCATGTCTGTCCAGACTCTTATGTTGCCATGACAGCAGACAAAACTTCAAATACGGATGTAGTTGCAAAGAAACTGTAATTTCTAAACGTGGTGATGAACAGTGTGAATGATATCTTATTAGTTATTAGTGCCCGACAAATGGCATTGTCATGCTGTAAACTAAAGTTACATATTTAGGTTAGGTTTAGGAAAGTAAAGTCACCTGGGCTGGGTTAAGGAAAAAAAACTGGGTTTAAAGTTGGGTCATCAAAATGTGGACAAACTAATGACATACCTTACAATAACACAGAGCTCTCTTAGTTCCACATGGGACAAGTTTTCTGGAAGAAAGCCCTGTGTTAGTTTGACCCATCCAACTCACCCTGCCTCCTTGCGATGAGTTTCACTCTTGCTACTAGTTTCTTACTTCACGATTTCATGGTTATAAATCAACTAGTGGCTCAAGTTCACATGGGTTATCTGCCCGGCTTCACACAGATCTTTACCTGACAGAACAGAAGATCTTTTCAATCAGCACAGTTTCAAGGTGAACAACTAAGGTTAGTATCACTAATTCAGTATCTGACCAAATGTCTCCCCTTCTGTTTCTGAGTTAGTACCCATGGGTAGATTTTGTTTTGCAGTAAAAAAAAGGAAGAATTCATCCAGACAGAATTCAAAATCACAACACACACTGAGGAAAGACAAAACAAATAAACCAGGACAAAAGGTGCTCAGACACATTGCTATCAGTAGAAGACTGGGATAAGGTAAAAATCACAATATCACACTTAATATAAAAATAAATATGCACAAATGTTGTTATGACTTGCTCAAATGAACCATTGCAGCTATAACAAAACTACTCCTGTAGTGTTTTGTTTTACAGCTTAAGACCGTAGGCCTTCTACCAGAGGGCAGAAGCTGAAATTCCCCATGCAAAGGATGTGTCAATAGAAACAGAGCTAACTATCCTCTGCGGCTGTCTGGTGTACTGGGACTCTGGTCTTAGCTGGAACTCACCAATCAGACGACTGGACCATTTCACAGTCAATTCAACATTTGATCCTGCTAGACATTTGGGTGAAATTTTGTCATAATTCATTTATGAATTCTTAAGTTAAGGCCAAAAACATAGACTGTAAGGTCACAGTGACCATTGACCACCAAATTCTACTCAGTTCATCCTTGAGTCAAAATTTGTGCCAAATGTGGGGGAATTCCCTCAAGGTGTTGTTCAGATATCTGGTTAACGAGCATGGGAAAGCCAGAAAAACAAAACATAATGCCTCCGGCAATGGCTGTTTGCTGGCACGGAGGCATAAAAACCAACAAATGACTATTAATAAACACAGCGTGTACTTTATACATGCAGAGGTTGTGTTACATGCCAGATAGAGAAGCACGCAAACTCATCTCCCAGCTGTAAATCCCCACCTAAACATTTAGCTTCCTCATGCAATTATTTAGTAAAATTTATGTCAGCTTGTTATCCTGTGTTTAAATATGTCACTCTCTCTCCTGTCAAGTAACATAAAATAATTTCTTAATGCTGAGCAGGCTAAAGTGAGACTGGCAGCCTCGGCCCTGAGTTAGCAGTGACTCAGCTGGTGTCTGTCCATTGACGAGGGCACTCTGTTGTCTGGATTGATCAGACTTTATTGGAACTTCAAGTAAGCTGTCTGGCCAAGGATGAGATGTCTTTTTAAAGCACTAAGCAGCTTTCTGAAATAATGGCCCTGTTTCAGTCACCTGCACAACTATTCCACGGTGATTCTGAGGCGATGAAAGAAAGAAAAAGAGATCGCAAGAGAGAGAGAGAGTGAGAAGAACAGGGTGGGAGGGTGAGTGTGGAGGGGCTGGGGTCTCAGGCGCACATAAGGAAGACAATTTCACATTCAGACATCATTAGAAGGTAATAGAGTGGAGAACAGTGCGCAGCCTGAAATTCTGCTTCTGTCATACCTGCCGCTGCCCGCTGCAAATTCATTTTCATTTCATAGAGGAAGGAAGAAAAATGGTAGAGACACACACACACATACAGAGAGAGGCAGAGAAAGAGAGATTGCAGTCAGGAAAAGAATAAAGTAAGATCTCAAACTTCCTTGACATGTTGAAAAAAGTGGAGCTTTCACAAAGAGGTGTAATTCATACCATTCGCTGCTTAAATATAGCAGAGGCAATTTGCCGAAGACAGAAGGGGAGACAGGGTGTGACGAGAATACAACGACTCACTTGGTTGAATTCTTTAGGCAACACTTCATGCCCACACGGCCTCAAACATGCTAAACTGAGCGCAGTCTCCGATTCCTCCCTCCTGCCCGCTGATTGACAGCCGCAGTGCAGGTGTGGTGCACTGCCAGAATAGAGAACTAGACTCGGGCATGCTGGCAGAGGGGAGATGAGGAGAGCTGAGAGGTAAGGAGAGTCAAAACGGGAGGGGAAGGGGAGGGGAGAGAGGGCAGAGTGGGGGCGAGGGAGCGTAGCGAGGAGCCGGCCCGGCTGATTTATGGGAGCAGGTCAGTGCCGAAGCACACGTGTGACATTAATGCACAAGGACGGGACAGATGTAGCAGTGAGTGCTGAGTGGCAGCCTGTCATGCACCCATCCTTCAGTTCACCTCCAACCGCAAGAGAAACAAACAGTCAGAGGGAAAAATGTGCTTTGCAAATGGTGAGATGAGTTAAAGGAGACGGTTCAGCGTCCCTGTGAGAGTTCACTGATCTAATTCCGGACAGACCTGACAATCAGACACAGACAAATATTACAAGAGATAGACTTAAAGTGGGTTCAGACTGAATGTGATTTATGGTTTATGGAGGTGACAAGATTGTATTCGAGATTGTCGAGTGGATACAAACAGACACAGGATTCTCTGTCGGCGATGCAAAATGAGCCTGAAAATAACAGAAACATCTGGAGTTCCTGGTAAGATTTCAGATCAGTCAATCACTACACAAACACACACACTTGCTGCTACAGTTGATATTTTTGCAGTCGGTACATTGGCTGTTTGTGACGTGTGAGAAAAAGGTGAGAGAAAAACTGACGGTTTTCTTCACCTGCTGTCCCCTATTACTGTATCAGTATCCTTTTATGTTTGATAAATTATTAACATCTGTACATCTGTTATTATCCTCCTGTATTTGTAAGTATTTCCATATTGTCGTCATGTTTACATTAATTGGAAAAAAATGGAAGAAAACTGTGAACACGTTTCGCATGCCATACCTTGAGTAGTCGTCCTGTGACTATCTGCCCCCACCTTGACAACTAACTATGTGCTGCAAGTGTGAGTCACTAATAGCACATTAACACGCCGTTCCTGTGCATAATGCAAGATAATAATTATGTATTCAGTTTGGATTGACATTCATACTGTTGAACACAAGTAAATGCCTGGTTGTCAGTTTTTGTAACACACATCTCTGCTATACCAAAGAATTATGCCAGACCTTGGATAAATATGCATAAACAAGGTTACGTTTAAATTCAATGGCTTGGTGGAGTGTTTATTATCAAGATGGCAACCAGAGAGTGGTGAACAAGAGGCAACCTCCTGAGCTGAGAATTGAAGTCAACATGTAAGTGCCGAAAAGTTCAGTTTCTCAAATGGCCACTTGAGGTTGGCTCCAAAAACCTGTCAGTCTCAACTAAATTCCATGTCAATATCCCCAACTTCACAGCAGAAATAAACATGTTTACAGCGTGGTACAAAAAACTACTTTTATCTCCCCATAGCTGAGCTACTCATTTGTGACAACTGTAAACGGGTACATTTTTTATATAACTCACCTCTTTAAATGTAATTAAGGCTTAAAGTTATGCATAAATAAGGGTGTGGCCTCTGTGAGTGACAGATAGCTGTTGTCGGTTACAGGTTTCTACCATTAGGTAACATTACAATGCCGTTACCCCAGATTCACAGTGTATTTAGCGTTGCTTGTAATAAAAGACCTTCTAAGGAGTCGTATGTTCAGTTTTTCTGTTAGTACAAGTACAAGATCAAGTACATTTTATTTGAATCTTTTTAAAGCTGTTTAAAATTAGCATTAGTATTACCACAATAGACCGTTGATGTAAATGCACCAGGCTAACTAAGGTAGCAGCTAGCATTTGGGCTATCTTTTGCTTGTCTCTAAATATAGTCTTGTACGTAAGCCACACTTGAGGCTTCAAAATGGGAGTCCACATCATGGTGGCTACATCTGTTTGTTTGGGGGGTTTTTTCTATGGTTGGTGGTGTGTTTATTTTGAAGATGGCTACCAGAGGGTAGTGACCTGGTGTTTCTATAGAGATGAAAATTAATGCAGCAATGTACATGAATCCTGTCCAAGTATCTTGAATTGAATAGATTATTGATAGCCAAGAGGGCTAAATATCACCGCCAAATATCAGCTTGGGACTACAGTCATCCTACAGTGGATATACAGCTTTGTGTGGCATCAAAGTACTACAAATATGACAAATTAAGGTTCAACTCTTGTTAGCAATTTGCTAAAAGGGTCAAGTGTAAAGGATATAAGCTGATCACTGTACAACATAGCAAAACATAAATCATTAGTAAAGAAGAAGCAAATTAATTTAGGATAAATAGTATGTGAAGATCAGATGAAATATCTCCCAGTAAATGAGCCAAGGAGCACATTTCCCTATTTGTTTTGACTACTCAAGCAGCAATACAATTTTTCCACCACAGCTGACCAAAAGAAATGTATCTTAGGTGCCCTTTAGCCCGTCTGCACCTGATACCTTGCTAAAGTGGAGGACTGTGGTTGTTCTTGGTTGTTTCCAGGTGTGAATGTGTCTACATGTGTGAATGCAAAGAAAACAGCAAGCTGTGCCTGGAGAAAAAAGCTGAAAACTGTGGAGCAGAGGTTGAGGTGTGTTGCAGAGGTGCAGAAGATATTCACTTACCATTATACACTAAAGCACAAGGATGACACAGATGTTATAGGAACACTCAGTCATCTCAGAAGTACACTTGGAAGTCTGACTGAGAGCTAGATGAGGAGACATAGTTCATCTCTGTGAGATCAGTCTGAGACACAAGTGTTCCCTTAAACGCTTGCTTCACAAAAAAGAGTATCCACAGTAACAGGCACACTCTTTTTTTCATCATTTGTCAGTGCCGTGAGTTCCTCAAATGAAATTCCATTCACCCCAATTTTATTAGAGTGGTAGCAAAAAACTGAGAGGTTCATATCTCAAAATACCGGCAAATAAATACAAAACTACCTGCAAGGAGATACCACTAGCGGTAAGCAAGAATTTAATTAACTTTTTTTCCATAATTTGGATAATAATTTGGGAAAACAAGCCCTTTGACTGGGATCCTGCAATGCAGCTACCCAAAGCACACCTTTCTTCACAGACGGAACAATCAGAGAAAACCCTCGGCTCTCCAGACACTAAAATGTGGTCTTAAGGACTCTCCAGAGCCTCTTTGAGAGCATGTCTGTTGGCTAAGAGTCTGAACCAGAATGGACCTAAAGACCTAGAGATGGAACCTGAATCAGTCATACTGTTTGACTGAGAATGTAAGGTCTGCCATTCGCCTTGAAGGTAGCCTGCACAGCCTCCATAAAAGGGCCCGTAAAAAAAGAGGCTTCTGGCTGACAATACTGTTGCTTCGTGTTTGCAGTGCTGGTGGGAACGGAGGATGAAGCAACAAACACATTTGGCTAAACTATGAAATTTGAACTCTGTATCTATCGCTTGCCAGTATGGCCCATGCATCTCTGCCTGTGGTTGCTCCAGCAGACGCAGTAAAAGGAGGATGTTAATGAACTGCTGTCACACGTAGGCTGGTGCCTTTGAGGCAGCAGTCAGGATTCTCTCCACGTACTCAGTCTGTTTGCAGTGTGGAGGCTGTGATGTGCTGCCTGACTGCAGAGAGTTGCTCGCGGCCAGACAGGAGGGGACCAACTCAGTACAGGGGGTCCCTGCTGCGGTCCCACTCTCTCACCAGCAGAGCAAAGGCGCGGCTCTGTGTGTGTGCGTGTGTGTGTTTGCGTTTTGGCTCCTGTATGTGTGTGTTTCTTTGTCTGAGATGCATGCTGGCTCGTGCGCAGGTGCATTTGTCAGCAGGAAGCACGTGTGAATACATGTAACGCGCACATACACACTGCAAGCACTGTCGGGCCCTGTAGATTGTTACTCAGATTAGCAACAAAACGGATAAGGATGACAAGGGAAAACACAATGCATGTGTGTGCGATTGTGTGGGTGTGTTTGAGAGAGAGACAGAGTCAGTCCGCTGTTCTCCCCTGCAATCTGCCACTGCTGCACCCTGGGTAGTGTCAGAATGGTTTGGGCACCCGCTGTGCCACCTGTCACCCCCGGCCCCGAGGCTCACTGCCGGTCCAGCCACCCGACACTGAGGCCCAGCCTCAATTAGATTGCTATCACACAACCAGGATTGGCTCTTTTTCCCAACAGGAGATTTCTCTCTTTCAGCTGACATTGTTAGCTTTTACCTCTATACAAAAAACTCCACTCTCCAGGTGTGATTTCAGCGTAGGTCTTGCTCTACATTATTTAAGTTTTAAATACAAATCTACAGCTTGGACATATGTAGGGGTGGGAAATCTCCTTGTCAGTGCGGCTGCTAATGACATTATCACAAGAACTCAGCAAATAGGGTACCCCTTGAAGGGGAATTCGGGGACTCTCTTGTAAGCATGACATCTGGCTCCACCAAACATCTGAGTAAGCAGATTGGCCCTGCAGGCCTGGTGTGACAGCCGACGAGGAAGCTGGGAGATGTGGGAGAACTGATCTGCACAGCTCCACTGCTCAAGCTGTCACTTTAGCTTGGCTTGGCACAGTTAGATTCTCCTTGGCTCTGAAGCATTAGGCCCACTCTTCTGACTGCCGCTGCCCTGCTGGCACCAAGCCAAGTCTTTCATGGGGGAGGTCAATCATCACTCTCACTCTTTCTTTCTTCCTCTTCTTCTTCTGCTTAGTCGCTCTCAGCAGGGCTCTTGCTTTTCTATCGCAATCTTTCTCTTTTTGTCCTCCCCTGCCTCTTTCTTATCCTATCCCCACCAGAAGGTACGAAATGGGATCCATTATAATCTGCCATTATTTGCTATTCCCAGTTCCTGTGGAGCACTCTGAGCTACTCATATGCTCTCTCCTTGCCATCTTTGTTCTTCTCTAAGTAGGCGTTCAGTCGCTCCGTAGTCTCTCCACCCACCAGGATCCACTTTGGCATGTTAAGTAGGGTTGGTCATCGAGTCTCGGGCATCGATGGGAACCGGGACTAACATTCCGATTCTCCTGGAACCGTCCAAATTTTTAATTTTCGATTCCTAATTTCGATGCCCAGTCCGCCGACCGAAAGAAATATGCCAACATTGAGGCAGAACAAATTGTATTGCTAATATTGTGGGTCAACTCAAATATCCAGCTAACGTTAGCCCGTGTACTTTTTCATAGACAAACGACCTAATGTTAACGCTAACGTCAGCCAGGCAGTTGACCAGATTCTGCGATGTGCTACTCTGTTCACTCGTTCAAATTCAAACCATGCCCAACCCTAATGTTAAGACAAGACAACTTGTTATGGATTACATAAATGCTCCACTGAACAAAATTGATGTTAAATGGGCTGCAGTTACATTACACCTTTGTACCTTACTGGATAAAGCCCTGAACAAGACCCCTCAAATTCACCCATTCACACACACATTCTGTCACCAACCGTGGCAGAGCTGACATGCACGGCGCTGGTTTGTCCATCAGGAGCATCTCGTGGTGCAGTGTCTTGCTCAAGGACGCTTTGACATGAGGACAGGAGGACCAAGGGATCGAACCACCAATCATATGATTAAAGGTTTGCAGTATTCCACTATTATTCAGATAATGACGACCAAAAGACCACCCACTCTACGTCCTGAGCCACAGTCGCAACCTGTTTGGGCTGATGGAGTGAAAATCTCCAACATTAACGGACATACTAATAATCCACTTTTATTCTAAATATGACAAAATTCTGAGCATTCTTTGGACATACAGCCCATCAAAAATATGCATCTACACTGAAAGTTTAACGGCAGTTTGCCAAAAACAGCTTCTTGCCCATTTACAGTCAGCTATGTGTGTTTTCATGAATGCATTGTACACAAAGCAACTAATTTGCAGTTTACAAGGCTGCGGGGTCGAGATACGTGCATTAAAAAAAAGCCTATATATTTGGTTAGAAGAAGAAACACACGTATTTTAAATACTATAAAAGATTTGGATATTAACAGATTTATATCACAACGCCAAACTTTTCAGGAAGGTAGTTGAAAGAAGCCTGTCTGCATGGTCCGCCACTAATGGAAAACTCTTAAAAAATCCTACTTTGAAGCAAAGAAGCAAAATGGCACAAGCAGCTCCAGATGTTTAACTTTGCCATATTTTGATGTGATAAACTATGTGTTAGGGCACAGTAAACAGAGAATGCACGACTGCATGTAAAAGGGATTAGCAGTTGTATATTCATTTTCTTTAGTCATGTTAAGTAGCTTTTTGGGAATATTGTCTTACAAACACTGGAATATTCTGTGCATAGTCATTTTTGCATTGCGAGTAATCTACTTGGAAGCCAAAAACAACAAAAACTGAACTGTTGGGGTTACTAACTTTTGTACTTACCACAGTTTACTCTTGTGTCTTAACTCTTATAAAATCTAATATTAAAAACTAAAAGCGTTTTGCATTATTCATACAACCCGGAGATAAATAATAGTACTGTAGAGTAGAATCATATAATACATCTCCAAATGCTGAATATTTTGTCTTATAATTTATTAATTTGGCTTTTCAGCAAAGACACTGTGGACATAAAATAATATGAATATTAGTTGAGCAACAGTTCTACACCAAGGTCCAATGTTAGGTAAAGGCTGAGGCAAAAAGTGTCTCAATTAAATCCTGCAAAAGGAACATTTTGTGGAGGCTATTCATTATTCTCTCCAAGTACCTAAGGAAATGAGTTATTTGAGTCAGGTAATTACCCACTCACGACAGAATAAACTGTTCTCGCTTCTAATTTTGCAAAGTGCATATATGTAACCACAATGTCTTGCATTTTTAGTCATCCTTCTCTTTCCTCCTATATTTTGGGCCACAGTAGCTAAATACATTTAAGAAAACATGTTGCAAAACCTCATCAATATGTGCATTCAAATGTTTGTCAGTGGCTGTTATTTTTTAGTGGTGAATATGGTGACCATTCTTCCAACTTTAGAAGTTTTTTAAATCAGTTTGCAACATAAGAGAGGCCTCTGCTGCCACCTGTTTTGTTGTCTTTGCTGTTGTGGTCATTTAAACAGTACATTTTACTTGGAGCACATCTTTATGCGAGATACTACTCACTTGTCTGGCCTGCCGGGCACCTGCAGGCGTAAGCGACATTTGTTCGCACTCTGGATCTGTTCTTCTTTGATGCGGATAAGCCTCTGTAGAGCCAGACACCAGTCCTGGGCCACAGTGGTGTTCAGGTTCTTTGAAGGAGAAACACACACAGTTAAAACTTGTTTTTCAGCTGGAGCATACAGTAGGTCATCTCCCAGGGACATGAGCGTACAGGGCACAGGGGCATACTGTAGCTGTACTTACATATTGATATTCTTGCACATAAACAACCGCACATCCACTCGCGGCGGTACATTATTTGACGCTGTGTGGATGTGACATTTTTATCCCCTCAAATGTAATGTTGAATTCACTTCAACACCAGCATCCACTTTACAGTAAAACCTAGTTCCCTCAAGTCAAACAGAATCAAATCAATTTTCTGAAGTCAATGAGCTGTGCTGAAGTATTTTTGTCTGTTTGTTCGGTGGACAACATTATAACTGAGTGGAAAGTGAAAATCAGTCATTTAGTTCCGTGCCAATATCGCTCCTCCTGAGGACATTGTGCTCATTAAGTGCAGGGAAGCAAAGGTGGCACTATTAGCCTGAGAGGCTCTTTGGTGATTGCTGGAGTATAGCATCCCGGCTGTGTTATGTAGTCTATGGTACTGTTAATGTGTTAGTGGCTGACTACTGGGAAGTGTCCTGATTTGAACGCCACAGGAGGGGCGCTGCCAATTTCTCCTGCAACATAGCAAATCTGACACTTCTGTCTACTGTAGAATATCAGAGGGAACATCGCATTCCCACCATTGTGGCACCGTTGATGGGAGATCGATGGGAGACTTCATGCTTTTAGAAATTGATGATTCAAGGAGAATATGAGACGGCTCTCTGATCACATTTTCAACAACTAGAATTCTTTTGCAATTTCTTTAAGAGGAATAGCAGAGACGAGATTTCCCCTAATGGTTATCCGCTTGCATTGAATCAGACTATTCAAATTAGTTGGGCATACTTCAATTTTGTCTTTGCAGCCTTTGTGATTCCTTAGTGTGTTCTCTGGGCTTATTGCAAAGTAAGCTGCAGTTTACGCAAGACATTTGTATTTCATATATTCTACCCATATATATTTCCATATATCAGTCAATATCTTGAGATGACTGGCTTATAAATAATTCGTTACACTGAAAGCAGATTTTGAAGGAGAGAGAAGCAAATCTGAAGGTCAGCCTGGAGAGATTTTTTTTTTTTTCTAAGTGGCCAATTTGAACTGAAGCTTTTAAAGAAAACCCTGAGAGAAAAGGGCTCAACTGTGCGGTGGTGTGATAGAGTGAGATGGACTGAGGAAACCCGTGCCTGAGATCTCACCTTTGCCCTGACTTTGTTGCATTATATATGTTGTATGATACACATTTTTCCGGTGAGACAGTGCAGCCACAGCAAAATGACATGAAGCGACACGTACCTGGTACATCCCCTGCAGCGTGCCCACAAGGAGAGTGACCTCCTCCACAACAGAAAGGTCGTGTTGCAGCTCCTGCAGCTCCTGGTAGAGACGTGGAGGGCCAAGGATGGCTTTACCTGAGAAGAGGGCAACACACAAAGCCTTAGAGGTTGTAATAATACAAACCCTTTTATATATTTCCTATGCAAGAGAAAAATAAGTACACTTATACGGTTTCAGGAATGAATCACTATTACCTAATTCATATATCCCTCTAGGACACAATACTATAAGCAACAAATAATCCTTCAAGAGCCAGCTACCGCAAATGTAACTGTAAAATGTGTTTTGGGGTTGCCACACATTTTCATGTACAAATATTTTCAAACTTTTCAAGGACCCATAATGAAAATTCCCATGACCATTCACAACATATAACAGAAACAAAACACTTTACAGCTCCAAATGTTAATTATATTATAACAAGCGATCCGCAGACAGAGTGGAGGAGTGACAGCTGACAGTTCAATTAGCCTGTTTGTTATTTTCTTTCTTTGCTCCGAACCTTCGAACTACCATGCTCTACCCTAGGGGTCAACAGATTATCAACCTGGCTGATTATTGGGGCCAATATTTGGCATTTTGCCAATTATCGGGGTATCTGTGTTTTATTTTAATGATCGCCAATAAAATTAATTAATTAAAAAGTGCAGAGAAAGGGAACTTGCTGTATCTGATGTTGAACGTTTCAGTTTTGACTAAACATTTTCTAAAGGCATCCAAACAAGGTTTTGTGTTGGAGATTGTCATGTTCCAATTTCTAATACTGATTTTCATTTTTATTGTAAATGCATATTGGTGCCAAATATCTGTTATCGGTCTCATTAACTACTAATAATCAGTATCAGAATCGGCCCTGAAAAAAAACAATATCAGTCCACCCCTTCTCTACTTCAGAATACGTTCAAACAAATCCAAAGTGTGCAACTGTAAGTCCTGAATGTGGGTTTTGCTCAAAGTATATCTGGACACTAGCTCTCCATCCACCAAAGTTTGCTCGCTCGCTGTGGGTTTTAAAAGGGTTTGTGGAGGTTGATGAGGACACCATCACTGCTGCTTACAAAAGTCTACTTGTTGGTTGCTAGATGAAAGCAATTTCTGATGCACTGTGATATAGTTTTAATATATTCACTAGACACCATTAGACTGTAGAAAAAAAAAGTGCCCTCAAACATTAACAATTATGTTGAGTTCGAATGTACGTTGTAAGATGTTCCAGGTAGATGCAGCAGAAAAACTAAAAGCAGTTTTTCCAAATTCAGTATTTGCCTGGGGAACACTGAGTGTTAAGCCATCACTTGGACATGTAGAATAATTACACAAAGACTGGTTTAATAAAGTGCTGAGGTATGGTAGCATGTTGCCTTTCAAGACTTTATAAATGAAAAGAAACCACAGCCGATCTCTTCTCACAGATAAAGGTGCCCATCACACCTTATCATAAAAATCGCAATGATGGGTGGAGTCACTGTTACTTGTCTTCAAGATCAGTAACCAGTGAAGGTGTAACTTGACTTGATTAAAAAAAAAAGATTTCAAGTAATTTTCTATCAGTCAACTTGTTATTTGACGGATACAATACCAACTATATATACTATAAACATAGTGTAGATGGTATAAAGACCAACTCTCGTGGTGTAAGTATGGAAAGCGTTCAAGGTTAGAGAGTTCTCCCCTCAAAGAGAAAACAATGACATTGCCTCTGAGAACTCATGGAAGTGCAGAAAGAAAAGTTGCTTTAGCTGAAACTCCAGTGGCACTAATAAAAGCGGTTCGATGTGCGTATGGATCGATCTTCATTATTTGTTGAACTACAGAGAATGAATTTATGAGTAAAAAAAAAAAAAAAATATCAGATGGAGAAACTGTTACTTGGAGCTATGATGCCCTTTTGCTGGCCACAAGGAATGCAGGTGTCTCATTAGACGCAAAATTCAGCATCGATTTGAGGCCCGCTACCTTCAAAGTCTCTCTCTCCTACTGCTGCGAATCGATAGCTGTGTCTCCTCCTGTCTGCCATCCTCCGTCCTAGCTCCCCTGGCCCACATCTCCCCAGCAGCAGGCTCCACAAGAGCTGCCTAATTAAATTCTGCAGGTAGATTTTGCTCCTGAGCTGTCCTGCACTGTCACCGCTGCCACATAATAAAGTAGCAGAAGAGCTGAGCCGGTAGGCGGGCTTAGTGAGCCATGCTCCTCCGAGGGGACCTGCCGTCTTTTGTCTATCCACGTGCATAAATGGAGTGAGAGTAAAGCCGTAAGAGGAGAGGGACTGAGAAAAAGAGAGTGGTGGGCTTGCATTGTTCATTTAAAGAGCTCCATTGTAGCTTTTGGGGTTTAATGGGATCTTTGTCACAGGCCGCCAGTGACATCTGTCATCTGTGTAAAGAAATCAATAGGTGAGACATCTGAATATAAAAGGGTGCGCTGTGAGCTGCACGAACAATGTCTTCCTGTCCTCTCCAAAGGGATTGCCTGAAACCCTGTACAGGTTCGTTGAGTCCTCTGGGGCTTGCTGTTGGCTACGGCCCTAGAGGTGAATGTGCTGAGTTGTAATCCAGCGTAATCCCGTTGGTGAGGCAGGATATGGTTTTCACACTCAGACATGGCTATCCACATCGGCCGCCAGGCACGTAGCTCACTGGTGTGGAAGGCCGGAGCCCAGAGGGGTCCATCCCTGCTTTCTCTGGAATAAGTCAGCAATCTAGCTCTCAGCTGCTGTGCCAGTGACGCCGGCCAGTGGATTTAAAGACAATGCAGCTTCCACACCTGCATCAAAACCCCTGTCTGATCCGCAGCCAAAGCCCAGCGGTACATTCTGACAAAAAAAACGCACTCCTGACAGCAGGTCAAAAGAGAAGCAGCAATAAGGGAGGTGTAATGGGGGCAGAATGAAGGTAAGACGGCGTAAACAACTGGAACACTCTGCTTTCGGAAAAAGAGCACGTATATCAGCGGGCTTGCCGTGTGTTGGTAAGAACAGACAGAGTAAGAGACAGTCCGACAGAGACAAAAGGGTAGAGTAAGAAAGACGGGGCTGCATTTCCCTAAAGGCCAGCTTTCTTCAATAAAGAAGGGCACCAGGGCCTGCAGAAGATGAAAAATGACTCCATTTTGAGGCATGCTGAGGGAGCGCAGGATTTAGACGAGACACCCCACTGAATGACATCACAGGGGATGAAACTATAAATAGATGGGACAGCCTGTCTGAATGAAAATTTGGTGGGAACGGTCCCACAGATGTTCGGGGAGGTTTCTGGATAGGCATGATTAAGGTGACCGCACTGTGTCGAAAAGGTGGCAAAAAAAAAAAAGAGAGAGATTGTCAGAATCCAGCACCCTCTGTGGGGCATAACATTTGCAGAGTGAAGGAAGCAAGACAGCTGCATTGAGAGCTAACCTTAAGTGATCCAAAAACCTTGCAGCAAAGTTGTGAGTATACACTACCTGAGCAAAAGCAAAAACTTAATCCGGTGAGAATCTGAACCAGCTCTCAAAACAGTTGCTGCTTGCCGAGCATGACACGGGGAGCTCTGAAGAAGGCGCCATTAATATTTAAGTCATGGAGCTGCAACTTTAAAAAGCCGGTACCATTACATCCTGATAAGGCTTTGTATCTCCCTTTTCCCATGGCACATTTATCAGGGATCTCGTCAAGCTCTGTATACACCAGAGTTTAGTGAGGGGTGGTGGGAGAACTAGTGTTTCAACCACCGATTCCTATCTACTGCTACTGGCTCTCTAATTGGGCCTGGAAAGGGAGGGAATAATCTCTGCAGATTGATGACTCCACTCAAAGATGTGTTTGTGGTCTATCAGAGAGTGAAATGAGACTGTGGGGATGCTGCGGCAGGGGGCTCTCTACCCCCACATCTCTCTCCAAGATAAAACACCCTAGGCAGATTGGAACAAGTGACCGTCATCACTATCCTCCTCACAAACACATCCTCAATCAGAGTGACAAGCAGCGCGGATGCATCTCCAGCCCTCCGCGGGACACTTGAGAACAGAAACAGATTAGCCTTGCTGAGTCAGAGTAAGGGGCTGAGACTAAAAGTCAGTCCAAGTGATGAGATTAACTGGAGGATGACACATGGGGGAGAGGAATGAGATACAACTAGTTTGCTTTTTTTGGTTTTTACCTGAAGTGCAGGGGACGCTCATGCGCTTTGCTCCGCTTGGTTGAAAGAAGGTTTCTTTGCTTTGAGAGCCCTCCTGCCCCACCTCGACTACTTGCACCTGCTGCAGGGGGGCGCTCCACTTCATGGTGTACTTGGGGCCGATAGGGACCAGGCTGCTGATATCTGGAGGCCCCCTGGTGGAGAAAAGAAGAAAACAAAAATTAGAGGAGGCAGTTTAGAATGAAAACAACCTGAGAGAAATTCCCTCCCTATCCGCATCCTGCTAACAGCACTACACCCGCCTCTCCATAGGAGGAGAGATGTCATGAAGACAACTTGGGAGTGGGAATTAGAATCTGTATGATCAGCCATGTTCCCTGCCAAAATTGTACCCCTGGCTGTGAGGAGGAGTTCATTGCTATTCATGTATTCCTGTAATCACGCAGACAATCAACATTGTGATCGGTTTGTCAAGATCCTGGAGGGCAGACAAAGTCAACTTCGGGACACTTGAGTTGAATGAGACGTAGAGTGATAATTACTTTGAAGGCTTAACAAGAGGGCTTTAAGCGACATCTTTGACAGGAGCTTTGCAAAATATACAAAATCCCTTTTCCTGTTTACTTCGAGAAAGGGAAAGCAGAGTGAGGAAGGAAGGGAGAGAGAGAGAGAGAGATGTGATCAATGGTGCTGTCACAGAAGATAAATTGGAAAGAAACCAAAAAATGTTTTATGTCAGTAATCTAGGACTCCTGTAGCTGTAGTTAGGCATTCTACCATTTGTTTAAAGCTGATAAAGCTCCTGCGACTCCAGATAGTGCTCAAATCCCCTAGCAGCTATTTCTCTTTCCTATGCAGTTTGCCAAAATATCCTTGCAAAACCTAGGGCATCACATTAGAGCCCTGTGCCACCTAATAGCTATTTCTCCAAGCAGTGCAGTTTAGCAGACTCTCCTTTCAAAACTTACACACAACTTCATGCTGGAGCTGCACATTATGAACGCATTAGCAAAGTATTTTTGAATGCAAGGGCATTCGGTTCGACTCATTCTGCAAGAGGGACTTACTTGACATTTATGTTGGCACAGATGAGCACATCATCAAAGAGGAAGACCTTTCTCTCCTTCGACTTCAGGACTTGTCCCCGTTCGCCGTACACAGTCTCAATAAGCGTCTCACAAAGGACCAGTGACCCCTGCTCCGAGTTCAGTTGCTAAAAGGGACACAGCAATCAGATCAGAGACGAAGAGGCGACAGCATCACAAAGGGCCAGTCCTCCAGAGTTCAGATCCTGGAGGACACACAAGTCAGTCTGGGAGAACAGATGTCTCATCGGGGATTAGAAACGCATTCATGCTGCTGAAGGTCATTTAATGTGCGCATACGTTAGGGCTGAACGATTAATGGTGATGTAACAGAATGCAACTTTCAAATCGTAAAAGTTTCCCCTTTTTTTTATATGCTACAGGATTTAACCAACCAGAGAGCTGGAAACACCTGCACACTCGCCACCGTACGCTCCACATGTGACGTATGCAAATGAGAGTAGTTGAAGAAAACAGTTTATAAAAGGCCATGCACAAGCTTTGATGCTCGCAATACTGCTGTATAAAAATGGCCATGGCCCACTTTAAGTGCAATCCTCATATTTGTTTATTAAACTGTTGTAAGATTCGCGTAATGTGTGCATAGTGAGTGTGTAGTAGTAGGGTTTGTAGAGAGAAAGCGTGAAGGTGGGTGCTCTCAGGGAAGAAGGGTGTTGACGATTGGAGCAGAGGAGAAATTAGCTATATTAAATGTACAATAAAGGAGATTAAATGTACAGTTTAGGTTTCAGTTTGTCCATAATAACTGATAATTTAAAAAAAACTTCCTGTGTCTGGCTTTCCAACTTCTAGATAAATTAACAACATGTTTAAAATTTGGTTAGTGTGCACTTAAGTTTGTGTGATTTGTTACTGTGACTATCTGGAGATTAGTGAGATTAATATTTATATTTAGATTTCATGTATAAATGTTCACACAAGGAATATTGTTTTGCAGTGCTTTGTTGTTCTTTTTTCAGATTTTATTTACATTAAGTTATGGGGATTATATTCCATGTTTACAAGGCTTTTAGTTACAAGTAATGTTCTACTATGACTGAAGATTTTAACAATTGATTGGCTAAATAAACCAAAGAAAGGTTATTTAAATAAATTCAAGTAATTTGATTTCACCATAACATGTAGGCTATTGATACATGAAAGAGCAGTATATATGTTGACTAAACCAAAGTTGTATTGGTCATACTAGAGATGTCCGAAAATATCGAAACAATTGAGCATCATAATATTATGTTTTGTGATATTGTATAGATTCTCAAAAACACAATAACTTTTTAATTGTTAGTATTTTTATATGTTCACCTAAAAAATGATCATGTAAATGTGAATGTCTTTGCTCAGATTGTAGAAAAGGTAGTGCTATGATTTTGGTGTTACAGGGACTGTGATAAATACAAATACAGATCCTGTGATATGACTGCAATGACAAGTATGTATATATCAAACTGTTTTGCATATGCAGTGACAGTTTTACTAAAATAAGATTTATTTTTCACAAAAATCTACCCGTGTTAATAATTTTTAGGGCAAGAACCCCATGACCAGCTTAATTTTTTTAAGAAACACACTATGAACTAACATTAATGCATTTGCTGTAGCAGTTGACAGTTTATAACAGTGAACAATTGCTTCAAAAAAGGAAGATTTAATTAATTTTTTTTATCCATCTTCCATTAACATTTTCAAATGAACATATTATAGTATAATTATTTTAGTAATAAAGAATTACTGATATTTTTAAAAATATCTCTAGTTATCAACAGGACTCAGAGCAGCCCTATGGGCTGTCTTATCCTCATTTCAGAAACACTGCCTTACAGGATCGCAATATATTCAGTATATTGAATTATAACCTCTGTATCATGATACACGTCATATCCCATGATTTATGCAAATACACAGCCCTTTGGCATACTATAAAGTCATTTCTTGCTTCTGTATGGTGAAAAATGCAGATAAGGAAAAAATGGAAAGGAAAGGAAAGGAACTTAAAAAAAACTCATATCAAATTGTAATTGCAATATTGCTAAAAAAAAAATAAATCGCATATAGATCTGTTTAGATCTTTCACACACACAAGGCAGACATACATCTCTCCCCTGTTCCTTCAGCGAATGTAATGTAAGAGAGAATGTACATGTTCGTTCACTATCTTTGTCTGCACACACGTGATGAAAGGAACCTAAAGTCAAACTTCAATTTAATGGGGCAACATGAGCTGCCAGAAACTTTTTTTTCTCGAAACACACTTTCAGCAGATGCTTCAGATCGTCTGTACCATGCTGTCCGTAACTACCACAGAGTACAAACTGGCTTAGCTTACTGTCTGAGCACTGGGACACACAATCCTTTCCACCACAACAAGGCAGCTACACATGGATCTAAGCATAAACAGTTTGCTGCATGCACACCTTTACACACACATGCACCCACACACACAGACACAGTTAATGAATCCAATAACAGATGCAATTTATGCTACAGTATGTTGGCACATGCTGTGCTTTCCAGTCATCCATATGTTTGGCAAAAGGAAACCGCAAAAGAAAGCTCTTTTTCTTTTTATCACTTTGGTCCAGCTCCTTTTATAACTGCCTAAATCAATACTTTTAGTTTTATGCATACTGCGCCAATCTATGCCAGACTCATCACAATTTATACTGCAAGCAGCAGGTTACGTCCAGCTATGGAGTTCACATCCTGATACTTTGATGTTTGTTTGTTAAAAGGTGCGCATATTTTGCGAATAATGAATCTCTCTGCTGTGTCCATTCGACAACCTGCAGTGCAGTAACGCATCGGACCACATTTCACAGGGAAGGATGTCCTATCTGCAGGCAATCTGTAGCTGCTTTTGGCTGTGGCTCAGATAGCACACAAAATGAGTCATTAGTCTGAGTAGGACTGCCGTTTGATGGCCACAAAACCGTACAACTCCCTCAAGAGGTGGGCTGCTATAAGAATACACCCTTAAAGTCTTCAAGCATCAATAGGCACAGAGGACATTGCACCGTGCACGTGTGCATGTGTGAGCGGGAGTGCATGAGTGTGCGAGTGTGTGCTAAACCCATTCTCACTCACATTGTTATCTGTCCTATTCCGGCGACTTAGATACTTTGAGACAAAGAATGAATATTTCATTGGATGGTTATGGGGGCAATAGAGGATACTGTTTCCTATTGGAATTCTGCAGTGTCACCGCAGCAAATGGAATTCTGTGTGGAGTGGAGGAGATTGGCCGAATCAGCTCATCTCAGAGTCCTGGAAAGCAACGGCTGATAGAGAGAAATAAAGAGAAGGGGAGGTTGTGTGTTAGAGAGAGAGAAGAAGAAGACAGAAGCAGATGCGGTCACACTAGAGAAAGAGAAGAAGAGTGCATAAGTGGAGTGAGAAAGTAAGCAAGAGAGTAAGCAAGGGAGTGCAAGAGGGGAACAGAGGGGAGGTAAAGTGGAGAGGGAGGAAGAGCGACAGGGTGAAAGAGATAGCTCTCTTACAGTTTCCAATTAAATGTCTCATTTACCCCCTAATTCTTCTTATTCAGAGCAGCATTTGTTCAGATTTGCAGCGGCAGGACTGTAATTTCAGTGTGGTAATGGAGAGGCAACGCCTCTGCCATTGCATTTGGTACTGTTTAGGAATGATAATGGGCATCATTTCTGGAAGATAATTTCTCTAAATAAAAATGCCTCCCCAGATTAATGTGTGGGAAAGTGATATAAGCGATTGCTGTATACTAGTTTAATTTATAGGTGTTTGGCTCACAGTGATAACAACGCAGCGGAGTTAAAGGTCTTGGGGGCTAGCTCGCAGCTGATGAGATTGGGGCATATGTGCGTGTGCAAGTGCGTGTACATGTGCACGAGGGAGTGCATGTGTATCCAGTCACCTTACTGAGCAGGCGATCACTGACGCTGCGAGCGAGTTGTTGAGTCTCTGCAATCTGGTCAGCTACTCGTTTCTGTTCATTCAGCTTCTCGGCCAGCATCTCCAGCTCTGTGAGAGCGAGCTGCAAGGGCAGACGGTCCACGTGGCCCTTCGGTGTATTCTTGAGCATATCCTAGAAAAAGGTAACAAGGAAAGTTTTAAGTAAAGATACTATAGAGAAACTCTCTCTGTTCAAGGTCTTTTATTTCTGACTGTATGTTGCTATGAATTGAATAGTAGCAAAATAATATGTTCTGCTCGAGAGTTTTGCAGTCTCCTTGAAAAGTTTAAATGTGGGTCAAATTCCCTGTTTGAGTTTAGGTGCGAGACTATCGCAGATTCCAGAGGATTTAACAGTGTACGCCACAATAGCTTTCTAGTGGCTATGTAAACTGTGTAAAGCTCATTGTATTGCAATGTCTCCCCTTTAGTAAGCAGTGTTGGCTAAAACAAACAGGTCTAAGTGTAGGCTTTGTGGCTTGTGTCTATTTTTGTCCTGCATCTATGACCCAGTGAAAGCTCTGTGTTGTCTTGATGTGCATCTCAGATGTACCTCAGCGCCTTGAGCCCCAGTTCCCTGTAATGTATGATTTAATACATACATTTCCTATTTGGAGGACTGAGTTTGGGCTTGAAGAAAATGCCTGATTCACATTCATGACTTATCTTTTGAATTCATGGATAATCAATGCCTACTGAGGGATGAAATGAGCTTCTGCAGATCCGGAGAGTCAAGCTCAAATCCAAATCTTTGCTCAGAATGGAAAGTGGAAGTGTCAGGATGTAAAGCCAGCATTGTGAAAAACTGATGTGGCTAGCTACTTTTTTAGCTCTAGCGAACCTCAGTGTAAAAGTATACAGGGTGCGACTTCTTGTACTTAAGATAAGCTAAAATATACACTCCAGTTTGTGACCTTGCAGCTTTGCATTCGTGTTGCTGAATTTTAATTCCACTCTAGTCTCTCATATTGGAAGTGTTCAGCTAGTGAAATTAATGAATTAAAAAATAATTTAAACATCTATCCCTTTCCAAACAACAAACAATTTCATACCTGCAGGAGCAATATGAACTGAGGGAATCGCTGAATTGGTTTAACCATCAGGCCGTACAGAGTGATCCGGTCAACACTGGATGCTTGCTTCTTCTACAAGCAAAAAGAAACAAAAATAAATCAGAAAATGCACTTGGAAAGAAGTTCTTGCACAGCAAGGCTTTTAGGAGGAAACTATGCTATTCCTACATTAAGAAGAGTTTGTCAGAATCCTCTATAGACCTTGTGTGGGCGGGTGAGTGGGTGAATAAGGTATGAAAATCAGGGTCTGTTATTCATATGAGAGTATGAAAGAGGATATTTTTTGAGTGTGTTATATGTCTAATGTATTACTGTAGGCGTAGGTCAGGAGAAGATCGTTTCGGTGCAGTGTCAAGTCTGTGCCACAATGACACCATCAGTGTAAAAAGGCAAATCACTGGGCACATTTAATAGATGGTATGGTGGCAAAGGTTAGAAAAGATCAACTGTGAGACAGAAATACAAAATAAAAATAAAAAGACATCATCTGCTCCAGTATACAGATCAGGAGCTAACATATAATCTGTTTTCTTTTTACTTTAAGTGTACTTATTGTTTCTCAGGGTGAGGAAATTAATTTTGCATTTTTTAGATGATACACACAGATTAGAACTAGAAATCTCTTTAATATACACTTCATATTACAAAATAAATTAATTTGATATTGAGACTCTGATATGAGATACAGATAGTGCCTGAGATTTTGGTAAATGTAATATCATGATCCAGCCTAAATGTGTTTTCCTAGAAGTTAATGTTGCAGTCTATTAAATTCAAACATCAAATATCTGAGTATATCTGTTTCCAGCTGAGGGAAATTAATAATGAAAACCTCATCTTTTTTCTCATGAATAGATTTTAGTCTCTTTCACATTTTTTTTCAATACTGAATATCATCACATTGTATTAAAAAATAAACTCAATTTTCAAGGCACAGTATTAGTTAAAAAATGTTGCGATAACTGATTTTGTTACCACTGAACTGTAATTATTAAATTGAAACCACTAAATGTGCTTAATTCTTTTTAATAAAACAAGCATAGCATTAAAATTATATATGAAAATCTGCATACCGTAAAACTTCAAAAACCAGCCTGGTTCTTCATTTCATTCAATCACTGAACTCAACTAGCTGTCATTTGGGGCAGGCATTTATGTCAGACAGGCCTTTAATGCTTTTCACACAAAAGTCTTGCCCAGAAAAATGTAATCAAATTGTTTAAATCTTTATGAATATTACTTGTATAAAAATTACATCGAATGACATATCAATTACGAATCATTTATTTGATCAAACTCCAAGACAGCGCATCTACGCCAACCTCATGAATGCAGAAAGAGAGAACCCTGTAGCAAAATACTACCGTAGGAGAGATAAAAGTGGAAAAAAGTTGATGGCAGCAACAAGAAAGGAGTAAAACACGCTTGGACACTTCTCTTCTTTAACCAGCAAAGTAACTAAAACCGCCTACAATTCAAGTTTTTATGGTAGTTATATTATCTACTTAGCTGACAAAATGCTCCCAGGATAGGATATGGATGTTTGTGAATGGATCATGTACTATATACTTAAGAGATTCATGACTGAAGATTACATATTGTAAACCTAGTTCTTAAAGCAAATCTGGAGCCCTTTGGCAGGCTCTGAAGCCTCAGCCACTCCTCTTGGGTGCCTCCTCCCTGGAATATAAAAAAATGGGCAGGGCTGGGGGGCTGAGACACACCCAGTCAACCAATTGTGCCGCCTCTCAATCCACAGCACCTCCCTGCCCCATGCACACACACAAAGTATTTAGTTGGTGAGTTTCTGACATACTCCTTACTCTGGTCTTTTTGTAAATATGTAGAATTTTAATACTTTGCACTCGAATGTCAAAAGCTGAACTAAAATAAATCAACAACACTACTAAAGACTTAGTATATACATTGTATGGAACTCAAAAAGTGGTATGGGAGTTTAGTTACTCTTTAAATTCCTTAGTGCATGCTATACTGACTGAGGAAGCTGATGTTGTAGCTGGAAAAATTGTTTTTCTTCGAATATCGAACTATTTAATATAACAGTAACGTAATCAGATCAGGAAGAACCATATGTTGGCTTGGCCTCCAAGTAGCCGAGGGCCTGCTCTAGACACAGCAAAAAACTGAATTTCCTTGGTCTTTTTGCTTTTACAACAATCTCAACTTGGGCGGCCTCAGCTCACCTGCTAGAGTGTGCGCCCCATGTGCCGAGGCCTTTGCAGCAGCCCAGGTTTGATTCCAGCCTGTGGCCCTTTGCTGCTTTTCATTCCCCCTCTCTCTCCCACATTTCCTGTCATTCTACAGATGTCCTATCAGTAAAGGGAAAAAATCCCCCCAAAAATAATCTTAAAAAAAAAAAACAATCTCAGTTTCCAACAGAGAAATAGGCATCCCAAAATACGAGTGCTGAGGCTTTTAAAGACGAGAATACGTTCTACTGCTTTTTGGCTGAAAAAAAAAAATTTATTCAAGCCAGAGTTTGCAGCCAAAGACATGCAGCGGAAAGAAGCCCAGGCTGCGGTTGCATGAGTCGTGCAAGAGGATATTGCCAGCAGGGACCCTCCAGAACCTGAGCTGCCGGGGGCAAATACTGACTGACTATGCCTCTTCTCAAATTGCCCTCTGATAACAAAAGATACTGAATCATTCGGCTGCAATGAATTTCAGCGTGGGCAGCTTCTGACCTATTTCACTATTCTCTGTCTTTTTGAGGTGGCGGTGTTTGACCTCTGCTTTCCAACCAAGTAATCAAAGTGGCCAGCAGAACCAGGGAGTGCAACCATGAGCCTTTGCCCAATATATGGAACTACAAGCTTTCAATATTTCTCCATGATGGAGGCAAGGAATAACGGACTATCAGATGTTCCCAGAAGGCACCCAACAGCTTGGAGGTAGAACGGGCAAGGTGGCAATGAAAGGCTGCTCATGAGAGCGCTGAGTGTTCTCATTGCCCACAATGCACATCAGGTTTTCCACAGATCCATTTCAGGTGGAGCCATACAGTTTGGACACCTTAATGCTTCTAGTGTACATCTGCTAAGAGAGGAACAGCATTGAACTCCCCAAGCAGGGGAGTGAGTTGGCTGTTTATAGCAATTAAGGTTGGTACAAAAACTTTGGCACCATTTTTGTGCTAAGTGCTGTATGCAAATAATCAAAAGCATCCTGACCACTTGCAGTAGCTGCTCACAATGAGGATCAGCATGCGTGGGCAGTTGGAGCAGTACCAAAAACCACAAAACGCAAACAGGTGGTTTTCCTTGACCACAGGTGAGTCGTCTCAGTGTCGTGTTTTTCTTCCAGTTACTGAATGAAAGTGGATTCTAGTACCACTGGAAAAGATTAGAGCTGACTGGCTGAGAAAGTAGCTGCAAATTTCAGTATGCTGCTCTGCAGAGAAGAGTGGTCAAGCTTTAAGATCCCATTAGTGGGCGAGACCTGTGTGAAATGCAGCAGGCAGTTTCTCAAAACAGGAAACAGATTGAATTTGTTAGTCACTTTTTATACTATATCTACAGTGGCTTGTAAACAACTCGTATTGACAAATTGCTAAAATAAAAATAGACATACATCTAGTCGTGATAAATGTATCAGGAGCATTTTACTTTTTTTCTGTAAGACATATTTCTGGCAAAGTCACCTACCTCACTGAGCAGAATTGCATTTGTTGCCAGGCAACCTTATCAGCATAGCAAGAAGCCTCAGCATTTAGCGATATGCTGGGACCGATGGAACTGTCCCTTATGCTAATTTTGGGTTAAAACACTTGACACCTACTTTTCATGTGAAGAAAAATGGGAAATGGGCAAGGCTGGATATGTCATTGAACCTGTCAAGTGGACACTTCCCTCCACAGCTGATGTGAACTAGATTAGGACCATGACTTCTCCAGCAGGCTCAATAATAAGTCCAGCCATCCAAGTACTGGCTGCCTCTACACTGGCTCTCACCACTGAAATGCATAACGCAGCACTTCACTGTATGTACATATACAACCACTTTCATCACTATTGGTCTCAATTCTAATAACCGAATGGCATTCTGAGATTTTTCTAAGTTATCTGATTTGCTGTTTACAAAAAAATAAATGTTGCTTGGACAGTTGTCAACATTTATCCAGAGGAGGAGGAATCATTTTGACAACTTCTTTTATTCTATCAAAAACAACTAATTCACATTAGGCGTGTAACAGTGCACTGAAGTCACAGTTTCAGTACAGATCTATATTACACTGAAAGAACACTGAACCAACACTTTCCCAGAAAGAAACCAGTCAAAACAGGCTATAAAACACATCTCTTTGGATTTGAAATTTAAAATACAAAATAAAAAGAACAGTTAAGCATTTGTGCATCAGGAGGAGTGTTACATTTGGTTCCACTTTGGCAATGCCAATGTAAATGCCAATCGCCACAACCACTGCACCAAGTTAAGGTTAGTTTGAACATTTTTTGACAAACACTAATTTTTTTGACAGACATTCACTTTGGACCCAGCAGAATCTTCCTAATTTTATTTACTCCCAACAGGAGGAGGATTCACCTCCCAGCCCTCCTGTTAACTGCTGGGAGCTGATGCTAACCCTAATTTAAGCTATGGATAAAATCATGTGCGCGTCTGCATGACCGCAGCTGTACGCCCACGTCCAAAGTGGAACGTATGTCTGAGCCTGAAAGGCTTCTTAAAGCAGCAGAGATAAGCAAGAATGCTGACTTGTCCTAGTGATCAGCACATCTGGGTGAAGATGTCAAATGGTCTTTAGCATGTTGTACATGTATCCATTCACAGACTGTTCAACAATGGAGCAACGCAAACACACCGTCTTATACAGAGCCCTCTCTCTATTGTACTTATGGCGGACCAGGAACCCACTGACGAGACTTTCAGCTCAGGCATTTCATTTACACTCACCATAGTACGACTTACAGCACGACAATCCACCTGTTGCGCTAACCTTTGCACTTGTTGCTAACAGTGGAGAGCTTAAAGTTTTCAGACAGAACTCACATGTAAAATTTGGTTCTGCATTATGTGCATCAAACCACATATCGTCTATTCTGCATGCAGTTGCGTGCATGCAATCATGACCCCTCTACTGTGACTGTGTATAAATACACGAATCATTAACCTTATTTAAACCGCTCACCTAGAGACATATCTTCAAATGTAGCTCTCATATTACGTTGTAATGTCTGCAAACTATTTTCAAACACTGAATTTAATGGCCTCTATCCTCTAAATCTACTGTGCGTGCTTATGATTATGTGCATCCAGTCAGTGCCCCGACAATATTTTAAAAGCAACATAATGAAGTCTGTCATTGATTCACTGTTTTTTTCAGTCTGTGTCTAGCCAATTTATTATTTGGTTTGTCTTCATATTGTCAGTGAGAGCTGCAACAAGCAGCGGGAGAGACGGAGGAACCTTTCAACAGAAAGGATAGGACACATGTTATCTAGAGTTACATGCTGGGCTGTCAGCTGTGTGATCTGGTTCTGTAAATCAGCATTACAGTTCAATGATCCAGGCCATACTCATGCATGAATGCTGAGCGCACAGGGAATTGTTAAACTCAGCACATTTAAATAATTCGTTGGCACTCTCTGTGCACCCTGGCCCTATTTTTCCTTGTTCATGATCCCTAATTGATATCTGCAACATTGAATAACAGTATATAATGCATCTTGATTGAGGTTGTCAAAGTTTCATCTTTTCACATAACCACTAAATTAAGCACAAGTGTTGCAATTTTATAATGTTTTGTGAATCGGCCTGTTGGGCATTCATTCATTTGCAGATTTCTCCATGTTTTATTATAAAACTCAGGAGAGCTTTTCATGATACATTAAAAACTACAATTACTGCCTTGCGGTTGTATGCCTAAGCCAACAAGTAAAGTTACAGTTTACATCCGTGTCTGTCAAGATTCATATGAAGTCATGACAACTGACAATACTTTAAATATGGATGATGCTGCTGAGAAGCTACAGATTCTCTCACTCACATCTTAATCCTGGCAGCACAGAAAAACTATACAATAAGAAGAGAAAAGTGTTTTTGCAGAACATTATGATGTCACAGTAAGGCTGACGTTTGACTTTTTGGATATAAAATGTCATCAACTCATCAATTTATCCCATTCAACATTTGTGTTAAATTTTGTAATAAATAGCGTGTGAATTCTTGGGTTATGGCAAAATCTGTTTTGTGAGGTCACAGTGACCTTTGACCACAACATTTTAATCAGGTTATCATTGACTTCAAGTGAATGTTTCTGCAAAATTTGATGGAATTCCCTGCAAGTGTTGCAGGTTGCTGCACTCACGAAAAAAGGGATGGTGATCGTGAGGTCTGGGACCATGACCTTTGACCACCAAAATCTTATTAGTTCATTCTTGAGTCCAAGTGGACATTTATGCCAAATTAGAGGACATTTCTTGAAGGAGTTCCTGAGATATCACGTTGACAGAGTATGGTGTGTGAACGCCTCTGGCCACAGCTGTTGTCAGAGAGGATGCATAAAAATATATGTGGATAGATACCAGTTACTGATGTAATCTGAAAATAATTATATAATAACAACATGACTACAGGACATTACCTGGACATTTCCAGCGTTAGAAATAACACAGTGGTTTATACAGTGCTTCAATCTATTTTCCTACGTAAAGTGAATATTGCATGGTAAACAACACAATTTCACAAATTTAGGACACACTTTAAACCCATCCTCGAATGTAAACAAAGATTATGTATTTTGTGCAAATAACCACCTTTTTACACACTGAATTATTTGTCTGTCTCTTTGGAAACCTGAGAAGTACAGTATGTATTATTAAAGACCTTAGCTTTGGGGCTTTGCTAGATTCAGCATCTGCTGAACACTACAAAGGAAAACAAACACAGGAGCTAAAACACAACTGAATTTGATTAAAAAATATTTTTTTTTAAAAACATCATAAAACTTGTATTATGCTCACAGGCTGAACTCACCTTCAAGAATTCCAGAAACGCTGGTTTGGACATGCACGCCTTTTTAATGAGAGCCATGGCATTGGTAAAGTTGTTCACATAATCACTGTATACATCTAGCACCATGGACTTGGAAAACTGTGAAGAAAAATGAAACAAGAACTTTTATCTGAATTTGTGACAACAGCCCTACAATAACAGGGTTTGTCCTGCCATGTTATTTTTTTCTTTACATCAACATTCACAAACACAGTCATGTAATTTCTTCTGACATCTTCGATGTTTGGTCAACCATCCTATTTGCAGGGCAACCCGTGGGTAATTTCAATGTAAAGAGAGGCAAGAAAATGGCCATTTAAGTATAGTGCTTTAAAAAATTGGTTTGTTTACCATCCCAGTTACCGCAACACCCTTCACGAGCCATTTAAGAGGTTGGGTAAAGAGGAATGAGGTGGCTGAGTGTAAGACAGAGTATGTGTGTGGGAGGGGGTGTGTCTGTTGTGCGGCAGACATTTATTCTTGCTCCTCAATTAAACCCACACCAGGCAGCTGATAGTGGCAGTTTGAGGAGTGGTGGGGAATTAGTAAACCTCATGAAGGAATTAACCCTCTTTGCTCGCAACCTGCTTCAGGATCCTGCCTCTCAGATATAACTACAAGCCCTGCAGGTACAGATACACTGCCACATGACAAAGGGGGCAACTCGATGAGGCGTTTACAGTCCCAGCACTTTCCTTCTGCAGTGTGGTCTCATTTGATAGTAAGTCTTGGGATATCAATTGAACAGCCCTATAATGGCCTGCAGAGAAGGAGAGGGTCGAATCAGCCCCTCTAATGGGCACATAATAAGAGGACCTTATGGATGATCACACTGCAGAGACTTACAACAGAAAACTCACACTGAACCCTATTGTTCCAGTGCCAAAATTTGCAAACACGCATCCCAGAGAGCATGCAGTGGAGATATTCATCACAGCTGTAATTGATTCCATGTTTGGGGTAAACTATCACTGTTTGCTCAACCTAAAGCCTGTAGCTCATTATAACTCCTGTGGCAGAGGCTGGGTTACACAGTTAGATAGAACTGCCAAGAAAAATATGAGTTCCTTTATCCAGCATGCAAGTCTTTGATTGCATGGTAGACAGAAACAAACAATGCATACAAGCACATATATAAGGCAGCAAATAAGCCTCCAGTTTGCATTTCTATGTCACAGATACAAACATGCACACGCACGCTCACTTACAGAAGCGACAAATAAGTCTCCGATTTTCTCACAGCTGTCCCACTCTGCCACACGTGACGCTAGTGCAATCTGAAACATGGAGTGGCACTGTGTGATCTCCCTCATTCTGAAAAATATAGGCCGGATCTTTCTTGGACTCAGGATGCGTGGTTCAGCCTCCATCAATGGTCTCTGGTATTCCTGGTGAGATTGTGAGAGAAAATTGGGTTTCTTATTGTTGTTGATTTGTATGTATGTGTGTGGGTGGGTGGATGCTTAAGATGAATCAGCAGTCCACCTTCCTTAAGCATCTCTTCTTTTCAGCGCTGCATAAATAGACAAGTGAGGGGTAGCAGACAAATATCCTCTGAATCGAGGAAAATGAGGAAATGTAGTCATGGTGACTGGAAGCACATCAATCCAAAGGATTCACCCACAAAACAGCATTTGCCACTAGCAAACATGTTCAGAACTCAAGGTGACTTGTAATCATAAAAGCCGGAATAATAATGGCAAAAAGCAGCTCCCAGCAGAGTTACAGATGCAAAAGCAACGTGGTGAAAGGGGCATTGATTGATTCTTCACTCGGCACTCATGGGGATATTAGCATAGCCTACAGAAATGAGTTGGCAGGTTCTTTGTGGACAATGTTCTTTGTGGATGCCAGTAAACATGACTTCTTTGAATCTGTACATGTATAGATATTGTGTGCAACTGAAACGCGAAAGATGAAAACCACTATTTAACACCAAACCTGTATCTATCTGAGCAACAGCAGTGGTAAATTTTGTTGATGTTTTGCAAGTCTCATCTCCACAAACCCATCACAGCGAAAATGAATCACTGACAGAAGGAACACGGACGGGCAGCACAACATGAACAACTGTTGCAATCTGTTTTACAGCAATAATGAAAGTAAGAACCCTCAATGTCTAATTGTGCTTGTGGCCTTTCATCTTTTTATGTTATCTGTCTGGAGAGACTGCATTTACCACTTGGCTGGACTCTCTGAATAACAAGAGCGATTTCAAAAGAGCTAAACCTCCCCAAGTATCACACGCAATCATGTCACTTGACAACAAAGGTAGCGCATTGTATCTTGACAGTGAAAGATTTTGCAGTGCATAAGGAAGCCATTGATTGCTGCTGATTCCATTTCAGTAGGCTCCTCTTATTTTTCTGTGATGAGGAGATAACAAGTCTCCTTCTCCCCACTAAAAAGAGAGATTAAAGAGGAGAGGCAGCACCCCATCCTGCGCAAGCCCGACAGTCTCTCTCTCCCTCTCAGCATCAGCACAACGCCGCAGAAATGAGGACGGCTGTTTTATCGGGATTACTTATGCTGAGACACCTCTGTAATTTGATGGATATCACCGCTTCTCTTTTCAGCGTGATTCATAATGGCTAAATGGTGAAGATATTGCATGTGGCAGAGGAGGACAACAGGGACTAACAGCTCACCTGCAGGATTCTCCTGAGAGACTCCAGGTAGCTCCGCTCGCTCTGAATGATGGAGCCGAGGATATGGCGTCTGACAACCTGCGTAGACAACAGACCAGTCAGGAAATCTAGCACTAAGAGGACATGATGGGGCTGCAGTGTGCGGTATGCTTTCAGTTAAGCACGCCGCAGGTTGATGGATTGCACTATAATCATGTGTTTGTCACAGGAGGGAAAAAAGACTCAAAAGGAGTAGGAACAAGGCCTCCATCGGAGTTCTGAATCATTGTATTTCCTGTGACATGAAAGTGGCTGTTCTAGCTGCTGTAAACACACTGCTTTATCAAACAGGATCAAGAGAGAAGAGCTGAGATGTGTAAAAATACTAAAATAACAAAGTAATACTTTGAATAGAAGCCTAGAACCTCATCTCATATCTGGGTACAGATTATGTTCACATATTAAAGAGGAACTCCAGTATAATTCAACCCGGCCCCTATCTTTCCATGTTTTGTGTCAGCGTTACCAATGGTAAGAACAATTTTTGTAGCTGGCAGTGGCAAAACAGTCTATCTTTTGGGGGAGGTGCGTCCTGTCAAACTACTTCCACTAAAAGTGTTTGCTTTTTCCTGTGAGAGTGTGTTTTGAGTGTTTTACAATATTACAGAAGGACCCTACAAAGAAATGAAACGTTTTTCCGCACTTTTTGCATGATCCAGTCTATTGTGTATCTGTTATGTGTCTCGCTACGCTAACGAGAAGCCTGGTTCTGAAATCTCACAAGTGGTGACTTGTTGCAGAAAGAAAATGGTGGAAAATAAGTGAGGGAGTTAGAGAGAGGAGCCATGGTAACACTTTGTTGTGTTGTGGTATGGAAAGCGTATCTTATCAAAGATATTTTTAATGTCATGGCTGAACATATTCAGCTGATTTCAAGAATGTGAAAAATGAGGCTTCTCCTTCAAAACAGACAGGAACAAACTAAACGTACAGAAAAATGTTTCACTTCTTGGTGAGGTGCTTTTGTAATGTTGTAAGACAGTCATAATAACAATCTGAGTCTGTCAGAGCCAAAAACAGGCACTTTCAGTGGACGTAAATTGACGGGGCACATTTGTTTTGAAAGACAAAGCTGCAGACCTGCCTCTCGGTACTTTACCAGTTTCAAAAATTATTGTTCAAGCCACTTAGACACAAAGACATGAGAAAAAAGCCGAGGTACAGACTTAAGTAATAAATCTGATGACTTCAGACAGGCAGTGAGAAAACCAAAAAACTTGCAACTCCATTTGGAGTTGCAAGTTTATAATATATAACGCAAAATATATATACCAATAATATTTTCATTTGCGTACAAAAACCATGTAATGGTCAACAACTAACTCATTGCAATATGGAAAACTTGTGGGTTGAAATATCAGACAGAGATGCAACAACTTCCAGCTTATTTTAACAAATAAAAACAACATTTTAAAAGCATTCCTTAATTTTTAAGTTTAATATATGACTTATATAATATATGACTCTGTTGTTATAATTGCATTACATCTCGTAAAAAGCGCATTCTGACTTGTTTGTTAGAGCTTGAAACTCAAAGTTTAGCACTGGAGACTTGACTTGGAACTTAGGTTCTGGGACTTGAGTGCAAAGACTCGAGATTTCTTTGTGACTTCCATAACAATAACTTGTTCCCAAACCTGGAAAATAGAGTACAGGTAAAAAAAAACAGAGTTTTCCTTCAAGTACCTGCCTCTACATTTGCAGATTACAGTCAGTTAGGAAAGAATGGGAAGAAATGGTCGCAAAAATTGTCAGGTTCACCTGGTGGCTGGTCAGCCCCTCTGGCATGGGGCTCAGCTGTGGAGGAGGATGCTTCACCTCTGACACAGCAACATCCAGGTATCCTGCATCGTCCTCCTCTTCTGCAGACATCCAGAAATACAGAAGGAGAACCATACAGACAGGTTAGGAAGAGAAAGAGTGAGTGTGTGTGTGTGTGTGTGTGTGTGTGTGTGTGTCTGTGTGTGTGTGTGTGCAACAGAATGAGACAAAGAGGGAAAAACAGAGGCAGGCTTCAGATCTCACTGCAGCTGGAGACACAATGCGACACACTAAGTTTATTACCTCGAAAATATGAAGAGATTTCTATACTCTCTGAAAAATAGACAGCGCGCGAGAGAGAGGGAGCTATGGAAAAGGGACCGAGAGTGAGAGAGGCCTTTGGAAAAAAAAAACTTTCAAAACAATACTGTATCTCTGAAGGAGTAAAGGAGGCACACAGAAGTGTGTCTGCAAAAACATGATCCAACATATTCTCATCTCTGCATTGGCACAAAGACATTCCACAGTCTCACAAAAAAAATCCCCACTTCACCCGTACCCATAAAGACACAGATACCAAAAGCTTCCATCGTTCCAATTAAAGACTTTGGAATGATAACAGAGGATTGGTGGAAAAGAAATATAATGCCGCACAGATTTCCCTCGATCAACACCTAAAAATAGCAGCACTGGCCTCTTTACCTCTTTGTGATGGCTCGGAGATTTGCTTGAGACGTGGGTCTGATATCTATGGTTTATGGAGCTCCTCGATACTCCATTAATGGATGGTAATCTCTCTCTATTGTTCAGCAAGGGTTCCTATAACACAACCTATATTGTAGCACATGAGTTGCTTCATCCTCCTCTCTCTCGCGCATCAAAAACTTTGCCCGACCACAATGTCTGTCTTAAAACTGAGAACGCCTGTCTGTTTTATTTATTATAGCTGTAATCAGTGGGATCTTTCTTTTTCACAGTGCTTTCATTTCTCCCTGAAGGGATTTGTATAAAGAAAAAGTAAGACTTTTTACTCTATCTGCCTCAAACACTACTTTGGCTTGGATAGCTTTGCACATAAGCAACTGCCTATAATTCAAAGAGTCAAATGTAAGGAGTTAAAGCCCAGACTTCATAACCAAAAGCCATTATTCAAAATAGTTTAACTTTCATCCCAAAAAAGCCAGCTGACCAGCATTTACAAAGTTTTCACACTTCCATGCATTACCCAATTGATCTTTTCTCTGCAGGAAAGAAACTTTTCGCATGACGGCTATTTTGGTCTTTTCAAGCCCATCCTTGGTTCCGCTTCTCGCCGCCTTCATGAGCTGCTGAACCTGGTTGGAAGGAGCACACAGAAACAACGGACGAGCGTTAGAGTGCGGGGAAAATGCCATGCTGCGGAGATTTGATAACCTACGGTGCTCCTCTGGAGAGCGACGGAGAGAAGAGGCGCTCAGTGGGCTCATCATGAATCTCGCCATCTGGGACTCCCTGTGGGTCGCCGTAGAGCCTCTAATCAGCGTCTATGAGCATATCATGGGGAGATTATGGTAACAGAGTGAGCTCCACATCAGAGCTGCACTGCTTGGTGTGGGAGAATTCAGTTGACCACAAACTCCACCCCGAGCATGACTCCACAGACCGAGAATACACACACAGGAGGTGGTAGTATTTTTAAATGGCTCTACTTCAGGAAAGTAGGTCATTAATTGGGGGCAAGTTGCACTGGTGTTTATGGAAGTAAATACAGAATATTATTTAATAATTCATGTGTCCCATAAATGCATCATGATATTAAACCCGGCAGGGGAAAAGAGAGAGAAGAGGCCGACAGAGAGTCTCAAAGCAAAGTCACAGTCCAAAGGAAAGCTGGGAAGGATGGTGCAGAGAGTCGGTTAAGCCTTTGAGTCAGCTGAGCACACAGCAGCATATTTCAGCTCTGGGTGATCATCAATCCTATTGACAAACATCTAGCGGAGTGATTTGAGCTCTGCGAAGAAACAGTGTGATATAGCTGTGTTCGCTTGCTGCTTGGTGATATACCTTGATGTCATAGTTGTGCTTGCCAGACAGCCTCATGGCCAGCTCGCGTTTGGTCCTGGCACAGCGTTCCCTCAGCCGACGCACTTCAGGAGAGAGCTACAGGTGTTGGACAGGCGGGGTCATGGGGAGGGGGAAGGGGGGGCAGGGTGCGTTTAGCCACGAAAAAGAGGAGGAAGAGTAGGGGAGAGGAAATAGAAAAGGGAAATGGAGGCAGAGTGATCAAGGCAAAACAAGCTACGCGACATCAGGAATTAATCACAAGCATAGACAGTGAAGGCTTGGAGCGCTGCTTTTGGTCAAAGGGGTTACGCTGTATAAGACTAATGGACACTGATTTATAGAGGATGGAGGGGGTTGCAGGCAGATTAGGGCAATTATTAAAGAAGCAAACTGCTCTCCCAGGCTGCTCGAATTAAGCAGTGAACTGAACAAGCGGAGAACTTCAGGTACACTTGGTGAAAAATTAATCGGGTGAGACTAATTAAAAACTATGTGTTTTTGATGAAGGCTGTGCTGGCCGGAAATTGTTGTCGGACCTTAATAGTCAAGGTTTCTTCATTAATAGTTCAAGCGGTGCAGCTGGATCCTTCCTTTTGTTCAGTGGCCTGGGACAAGCATGCTGAGAGAACTGTGGGGGGATTCACACCACACCTTCCTGTAATTACCTGAGCAACTCATTTTCAGTCCCGATGCCACAAACATTTTTTTCCCCCGATTCCTCAAAGCATTGATTTATCACAGGATTTGCTTGGATTACAATGGAATTATTTCCATACATAAACACCTTCAATGTGCAAAAATATGCACTGGTAGGTATAATTATATGCATCAATAATGATTCACCTCAGCAAAACATTTTTTTTTTATTAGTATGACAGTGGATTTTCCCCGTATAGGTGCTTGCACGTTAAAGGCTGGTGATGCATAAAGGAAATGCAGCACAGTGTGAATGTGCACACAGTGCCATCATGTGGAAGACTGACACCGTGTAGCTGAGCTGCACAACACTGATGAGCAGCATCCTTGGCAGAGAGAAGGCAAAGAGATCTGAGGCTTTTCAAACACAAAAAAATGCCTCTTGTTTACTTTCATCCCACAATGAAAGTTTAAGGCCTAGACAGCCTATTATATATTTTTCATGTTCTTTACAGTTTCCTTCCAGTTCCATATATTAATAAAGAGGACTGCGACAGGGGAGCAGGAGATGAAATATTCCCCTTGATTATTTTTTTTAAAGTTCTGGAAACCAACCATAACAACCTGGCTGGTCACGTAAAATAAACAGATTTGTGTTAGATAAACACACATATCAGACACACAGTTACAAAACTACCTTGCTCCGTGTTGGTTGTTTGGTCTCATTATCAGACTGTTCGTCGTAGCTTTCAAACTCGCTGGAGCTCCACCCATTGTCTGCATCTGCAGGACCGCTGTCTCTCTGAACATCCTCATAGATCATATCTGCAAAACAAACGCACAAACAACACAAATCAGAAGCTCCTCGTCAAGATTTCTGACAGGACAAACGTCCTAAACAGATGCAATTTTGTCACAGCTACTAACCGTCGTCAGGAGAGAGGGGGTCCTCGCTTGGAACATCATCATAGATCACCTCTGAAGTCTCCACCGTCTGTGGCTCAGCTTTAGCCACACATAAAGCTGGCAAAGAAAAAAACGGTAGCATCAAAGTAAACAAATACTGTTTTTAAATAGAAAGAGAGTGGTGCCTTCTATCTTTTTATCTCCCTCTCTGTTTGATAGTTGCACCTCCTGTTGTTAGATCAGTCTTTTACATTTCTCCCCCAAACACAACACACACAAAGACATGCACGCACAGCTCCAAACTACATCGCCTGAATCCTTTTGGCACAGCAGAACAGATAAAGGACACCAGATCTTCTCGCCTCTGGTTAGTAAATTTGCAAAGCCTTTGAATATTTACATACTTATTGCATCTTTTACATTTAAAGGTCTTGTCCCTTGGGGAGATCTGGCACATCGCGCGTGCATATTGCCATAATGGTTATGTCCATGTGACGCAACATGATTGCATCCAGCTTGTTTGAGCTATTGACCCACTCTATCTCCACGCTCGGCAGGATTTGTCATTAACTGCTTTGAGAGTGTTTCAGCCTAATTTAGCTCAGTGAGCTTTATTGATTTGGTTTTAAACTGTGATTTGTCTGTAACACTTTCTCCTAAGCCCTGAACAGCAACAATCACTGTTTTCAATTAATCAGATTGGAGATGTGTATTCTGTCATGGATTATTTCTCAGAGTTCAGTCTAAAAACTCGAAATAACCTTGGATACAATCCAGGAGATGAACAAAGAGCGACTGTTTTTCTACAAAAGAGGATTAGCTACACAAATGTTCTTTATATATCACTCACTTTCCTCCGCTTGTGCATTCAGAGAGGATTCAGAACAGAGAAGAAAACAACTGGATTTGGACTATCAGCCTGACTATCAGCATATCTGCAAAGTGACTGGGCCTCTTGGGAACATGGCTTGTTATTTCAAACATGGTAAACCAGAAGTTCCCTGCTGTGTTTTCTTACTTTTATTTAACTTTTCTTAACAGCAGCAGCACAATGGCACTCCAATAAACTCATCTATAGGTCACAATGACACTAAAGAATATCAGAGAAAATACTGCTATTATAAAGAGTAGTTGTTGAAAATGTGGGAGAGAGGAAATGTAGAAAAGCATTAGCGATCAATGTTAGATAATCACATCAAAATGTGCTGTGACTGCACTGGAGGGGTGAAGGGACAAACAGGAAATAATTATTCATAATGATCAGGATAAGGTACATTTAGTCAAACTGAAACAGAGGCTTTCCAGACAATAAACAAATTTGCCCTCCACAGCAGGTTAATATGCAAAATATTTTCAGGAGTCTGGTGTTTGAAAACTGAAGAAAAAAAGTACCAAATGGAAAAACAAATATTGCATAAAGATCAGAACAAAAGTCTTATTAATTTAAGTTGTTTTAAGTTACCTTGCTTTTTCCACTTTCTGTATTATAATTTTAGATATCTGGGAGAACGGAATATTATTTCATTATTCAGTCAGTTAAAATATATTTTACAGGTTAAAAATGACAGCAGAGGCCTGTGTGTGGAAATACATCAGAGGAGTGGGACATAAAAAGAAAAAAGCGCCATGCAGCATTGCAGGGCTCCTTTACATCTCTCATTTCTGAGCCACCTTCAAATAACGGCAGCACTGCTGACTGAGTCAAAATCCAAAAGCAATTTTCCCTCATGGAAATGGTTCTCTATTGATCCTCATCCTGAATTAATTGGATTCATGTCATGTCTGTGTAGGAATCAAATCATGCCACAGAAAATGTGTGCGAAGCCGGTGCCTTTTGTGTCATTATGTGTTAGACTGTCCGTGTATTTGCGCATGCGGATGTGTCTATACATACATATGTGAGTCTGGCCTCTTTCACCATAGAAATCAATGAACCATAAGATGACCGTAGGCCTGTAATATGGTGTTCTTGCCACCTTTGATCAAGGTCAAGAGATGTGATGTGCAGTGCTAACAAAATACTGGTAACAATTTACACTGCCAGTGTCATTATGGTGTGGTTCACAGTACTGTTTACGCAACTCTGGTGGCTCAATTGGTTTTCTAACAGATCTGTCTGCAGTGTGAACACCATAATACATAGGTGGAATGAGCCTGAATCCCAAGGCAGGCTTAAATTTAATCTTTTTTGGTCTGAAATTGAACCCTTGATCTACAATATAAGGTGCATCACTTCCCTGTCAATGTAATTTAGTTCTGTACCTGCCGAGATGTCCCTGGAGTCGGAGCTTTCCTTGATACTTTCTTTGCCGTGGTCTCCTGAATCAGTCGCCGTCGCCTCAGGCACCACAGGAAGCCCCCGGAGCTCCTCTCCCGCACGAGGAGCTGAGGTACTGGGCTCGGCTGCTGCTGCAGAGGCCCTGGAAGGTACCCAAATATTGGTACAGTTAAACTAACACTGAGTGCTATGTGCCTCATTACGAGTTAATTCCAGTAAGAGGAAGGGGAGGCAGAATGGTTGGAGGTGGAGGTCAAAATAGTTCTCTGCTATCCAAGCATGCAAATGCACACTCCCTAAAGTCTGACGGAGCACATATTGCTGCTGTCAACTTATTCTGATGTTTTTTTAGGAAACTTTTTTGGAAGGGAACACTGTTTTTCTCTATGGGCAGCTGTGGATTTTCACCTCGACCCAGATATGGCATTTGGAGGAATGTGACGACATTGGCCTAAGAACAAGATACCTCTACCAGCGAGTTCATATAAACAAGCTTCACCTTGAATTATATTTGGCAGCTATTCATTGTGTGGATCAAAGTTTTGTTTTGTTAATTACTCAGCATTGTGGTGGATGTGTTTTTTTTTTATTTTTCACAATTTCCACTTGATGTACTGCACTTATTTTAATAAAAAAAATATACAGCACATGAAGTCTTTGTTTGCCTACCCTTGCATGTATTTTGTTGTAGTTATGGAGTCAGATACAGATTAAACCTTTTAAAACATTTATTTCAAAATAACACATTTAGAAGATTGTCCACAACACATTTGAGAGTTAGAGCAAAGTTAGCATTTTGCATTTCTGCAAACCACAGATACATTAACACTTGCACGTCATCATGCAGCTGATGCATTGAAACTTTTCATTTTGACAACACTGTGGTTCAAATGTAATTAGGTCAGGCATGTCAAACTGGTCCACAGGGGGGCCGGTGTGGCTGCAGGTTTTTGTGCCAACCAACCAAGAGCACACAGTTTGACCAATCAACTGTCTGAAGACGGAGATCAGTTGATTAAATGAGTCAAGTCTGGTGTGCTGCTACTTGGTTGGAAACAAAACCTGCAGCCACACCGGCCCCCCTGTGGACCGGTTTGACATGCCTGAATTAGGTTGAGGCTCAAAAAACTCTTAGCTTAGGTTACGGAAGGACCATATTTTGGCTTAAAATACCGGGTGGGGGGGGGGGCGGGGGGGCACCACGTCTGCTACAAAAGCTGCAATGTCAAGGTAAAAAAAAAAAACATGTTCAAAGACACTATCACAGCTGGAAACACAGCCAAGTATCCCATAAACCACCCATATCTGGGGGCTTAAAAGCAACTGGAAAAACAACCAAGTCGCACGTAAACACCCACATTTGGAGGCTTAAGGGACGCAAGTTGTTGGGGGGCTGAAAAGCCACTAGAAAAAGAGCCACAGGTCGCTAATACACCTGTCTGAGACGAAAAAGACACACTACAATGGGTCTCTAAAAACACCTACATTTGGGGGCCGAAATGCGGCTGGAAAACACAGCCACCGTTTGTTACTTAACAGACGTGTTCGGGAGTTTAACAAAAGCAAAAAAACACAGCAGTAGGTCCCTAAAAAACAACCAGTTTTGCGGTTTGCTGGTCTCAAGCAGTGGTCTGCAGCTTGGCAGAGGTCTCACCTGGCTAACACACCATCCACCATCCTTTCTACTTCCAGATGACAAAGTGAGCTCATACACTATGTCACTTTAGAAGCTTTAATGTGATACATAAAAAGAAACGTAAAATGCTGACATTTTCTCCCAGTGTCCTAGCTGCTGTCCAGCATTGCTGTAGGCTCAATTGGGTTCTGGGTGCTGTCTTTACCTTTTATTTTATTTTTTAAGTGTAGTTCATGTCTTTTCTACCCACATAGGACACAATTATTTTTGACTTCTCAACAAGTTGTGCTAGAAGTGACAACTTTGGCTGTATGTGGGATATGTTGATCTACTTATTCAGAAAAACTTTTACAAAACCACATGTGTACAAAAGATATATAATCACAACTACCATTTGTTACTCGAGTGACTTCACTTGCCCCCAAGCACTGTCAAATCATTACATGTCATGCCTGCGGCTTACTATAATCACCGCTGGCTTTTTGAATGAAAACATGCCCTGAACCAGCTATTAAAAACAGCCTGACATCACAAGGGAAAATCTTGTTGACACAGCTATCACATGGCCTGTGTTGATGCTGCCAGTGAGGGATTGTCCTCCCCCACATGACTGATAATATGACAGGATCCAGTGTGTAGGAGAGTCCCATCTACACTAATTAAATCTGTCCCTCTGCTAAACACCTCAGCAAAGCTTGTGATGCCAGCAGCAGCAGCAGCAGCAGCTACTCAGAGTGATGGGCAACTTGCAGACAAACAAGACATGGCAGGAAAATAATGTGCACAAAATGGCGTATATTCAGGAGCTATTGAGGTGGCAACCTTGCAGACTCTTATTTTACATTTTAGTGGCAATGGAAGCTGACTATCTGTATTCAACGATCTTGCAAACCATTATCTTTCCTTGTAGGGTACGGCACCAGGTGAACCGTGTATTATGAGTCAGAGAGGGAGGAAAGCATTTTTGGAGTAAACAAGGCTCAAAAAGTAACAGTAGGTAGTTCAAGAATACTGATAGATAAGATTCACCACATGAATATTGAGACAGTGTCAGTCACAAAAAACAGGTTCTGCGATGACTTTAAAATGATTTAGCTATTTCAGCAAACCCCAACAGTCTGGTACTCTAATCTGCTCCAAAAAGAAGGAGAATCAAAAAATTATATACAGTGGAGCTGCAACGATTAATCTATTAGTTGTGTCAATTACTGAATTAATCGCAAACCAATTCAATAATCGATTAGTTGTGTTTTGATTTTTTCAGACAAAAACGTCAAAGTTCTCAAACTCCAGCAAGATCCAGTGTGCAATATTTAGGAAGATATATTGGCAGAAATGGAATATAATATGATAAGCAGCCCATCTGTGTTTCAGCCGCTTGCAATCTGCAAACCCCCACTAGATACCACCAAATCTTACACACTGTTCGTTTAAAACTGAATATTTTCTGGGGGGTTTTAACGCATCTATGAAAGTAAGGTGACTAGCTTAGCTGTTGACAAAACAAGACATTTGCAGATGTCACATTGAGCTTTGGGAAACTGAGTGATATATTTCACCATTTTTTGACATTTTATAGACTTAATAACTAACCACTTAACTGAGAAAATAATCGACCGATTAATCAACAATGAAAATCATTTTTATAAAAAAGTTTGGCTGAGGAGTGCTACATCACATGTGTAGGTCTCAAAAACAGGTGCTCTTTGGATTCAAGGACAAAAATGACCCAAAGAGGGAGAGGTTAGACTTGTTTTTCTTTTGTAAATAAGTCAAAACAAAAACTTTCACAACAATTTTTTTACAAAAGTTAAAAAACCTTTAATAAACGGGCTTGACATCTACGTGTTACAACATTCAATGTTCATCGGGGCCTGATTCATTTTTACATATTTACAAAAGAAACAACAAGTGTAACCTCTCCTTTTTTGAAAATAATTGTTAGTTGCAGCCCTAAAATATAACTATGACGTAAATATAAACTCATAATTTACCACGTAGAATTCTACACATTATAAATGTTATATAAATACAGTCCTAGTTCTGGTTGTGTTTGTGCCATGCTCTCCCTGTTGTGCTATAAATGCCCACCACATATCTGGAAGTAGACATAATGCCTGCTAACATGTCATATTACAGCTACTGATAGTAGCCATTTGGTTTTGTGGCGGTGTCAAGCTGCAAAAGACTGTAAAGTATTACTCTGCTGCATTCTCTATGATGCTGCTTCATTCATCTCAATCTAAAGAACAAAACCGATCTCAACCCACATGAAAACAATATAAAGAGCTATTTGTCAACACATTCCTTACGATAAATTGATCCCTTGTCATTAAAATTGCTTGTGTGGAAAAAGAGTGGAGCTGGAAGAATGGACGATATATATAGAGCTAGTCTGCCGACTGTATGCATCCATGTCAGGCGTGAGTGATTTGAGCCATGTGGCTATCGATCCAGGCATATCTTTGCGCACCCCTTCACAACTTATCTGTGCCTATAAGCCCTAGTGAGTCATATAGCTCAAGGAGAGAAACAGGAATCATTTTTCAATGCAAATGACATAGCCGGAGGCAGAGCACAGCCTAAAGTAGACTCTGCCTGAATGCAAATCTCACACTTCCATCTGTGTCCATTCCCTTTAGCTACTGTGTCAGGGCAGCACTACCTGCAACAGCTCCACCTGTTTTGCCCCCTGGTCTCTCTCGAGCATAGGTGTTCTTTATAACTGTGCAGGCATTGTGCTGACCATACTGATGGAGCTCTATTTGTCCTCAGGTCATATATCTCCTACATAAACAACTGCCCACTCCTCACATTGAACCATTCCCACAATGCACACAGTGTTACCAGCCGAAGTTGTTCTGCACACAACGACAGACTCTAATTAGAAGTCAAAGTCTTTGCTTCGTAGCCTCTCATTATGTTCGTATGTTTGTTTGTTGTTAATGCTCTCCCAGTATCACTGTTTGATTTTGCTTCCACAGCACATCCAACTGAGTACAACAAGGTGAGGGGGTCTAAAAAAAAAAAAAAGTGGCTGTGAAAAATAAATGTGTTCTAGTTTTTTCACAAGGGCAAAAGTCTAAAGTTCTGCAAGGCTACAAAGGGGCAAAAAGGTGAACTCAAACAAAAAAAAGTAACTTTGATGTTAGGGGAAAAAGAACAGTTGAAGTAAAGTTATACTCTCTACAGTTAGAGCTCTGTGCCCATTAAACAGAAGCATACGTGTCACGTTGTCATGGTAGCTTTTGTGCTAATCTTTTCAGTGCTGAAGTTCCATGCGATGTGGTTAATGAAAACAATCTGTCAAGGAGTAAAAAGTGAAGTCAGTAGTAAATGCTGGCATCAAACACTGCAGCAACTGCATATAAAACTCGCAGGAGAGAAATGCTGCCTTGGGCCTAATAGCTGTAACGAGCTGATGTGCTGTCATTGCAGTGTTAAGAAAAACCCATATTTCTGCAATAACAATCGTAAAGTAATTTTGGCAATATTATCCAAAAACTGCTGACAGATCTGGTGGATGTGCTGACAGTCTTAACACCTTGATGGTGGAAAGTGCTATTGATAGCTCTTCTTTAAAAGGCAGTATATTGACTAAACCCAAGTGGAAATGTGCACTCAGCAGAAATCTCCCTGCATGAGAAATTGCCAAGACCTCATTGTGACTCTATTGCCAACACACACACACACAATATGCAGTCCTTCATCGCACACAGCAAAACATATACTGTACACACACACACCTGTACATAAACACAACCCCCTCTTTTCAGCACAGGAAAGCCCACAGGAATCCAAACCCTGAACTTCACTGTCAGTAGAGTTTTCTGAGCACATTTCCTACAGCAGAAGCACAGCTGGGGGCCTCAGCAAAACCAGACTCTGCATGGTTTCATCATGCAAGCCAGAGAGGCAAGACAAGGGAAATTTATTTATATAGCACATTTTATGTACAAAGGCAAACCAAAGTGCTTTACAGATTAGTCAGGTCAAATCAAAGCTAATATTAGCCCTAATCAGACTAATGAATTATTATATAATAAATTCAATTAAATTTCAAATTTATTTATTAAGACAGGATAGGAAGGATGATTCTGGTAAGATCTGAGCTAAACATTTTTCGTGTTTTTTGTTTTGTTTTTTAGCCAAGAGCATTATAGTAAATTTCATAATCAGCAATAAGAGTATGTAATGTTATTCCATGGTCTTTTTTTTAATAAAAGTAATATTCATACTGGTTTAAATAAACAATCTGATAGTATTCCCAATCTCTGCTTAGTAAGAGTCTTATATGATAGACATTAAAGGCCCATTCCATACAGATGTCTGTTAAGTTTACTAATTGAGGCAATTAAAAGCCAGGACAGGTAATTAAAGTTTTATGGTATACTCAGGCCCCGTTAGTTACATTAAAAGTATCAAATTACTTACCAGATTGGTATCAGTATTGCTTTAAGGGTACTGGTATTGGTTCTTGTATCATAATTTTTTAAACGATATCTAGCCCAAGTTGTTTGTCTCTTCTTCACACCGCTGAGCTCCCATGAGTGTAACAGAACAAGGACTCAGCCCCTGCTGCGGCAAAATACCACAAGCCATAAATGACAGCAAAATGCAGAAAGACTGTTTATTTACATCATTTACAGAAGTTATAAGCACTCGTTTCATTTGAGTTGAGCTTGAGAGTTTTGCTGCCATCAATGGTGCGTGGTATTTCATCGCCCTACTCGGAAGAAAGACCAACAGAAGCGCTGAGCTGACAACAACACCACACCACTGCAAGTGGAACAAAAGCCCCGCAAGAGAAAAGCCAATAAGAGTAATATATAAATGTAGCATAATTCACAGAAAAGATGTACAGACAACTTTAATAATGTTAGAGAAATTCCCTCAATACAGCGACAAAAACAAAAAGATTAAAGTGAGATTTTTTATTTTAAAGTGTTTTATTTTGTAGAAAATAATAATAAATAAAAAAAGAATGTATTTTGTAGAAAATAATGATAAATTAAAAACACCAAGGTAAAGTTTGAATGCAGGGGATTTTTTTTCTCAATATATTGCAGAGCTATTCAACTGACAAGTGCAGGCTTTACATTGGATATATTTGCATAACTTTTAAGTAATTGAATTGTGCACTGCGTAGCTGTATTTTTCAGGAAAATAGATGTATTGGATTGGGACTTTGCATTAACAGATACTTACTATTAAATGACTCAGTTAAGGACATCCCTAAAAAATGCATATAGTACATTACGATTCCACGTATCTGTGGACTACTTTAGTATGGTTGCCACTATCTGGTGGTTCTAGCAGTTTCAATGTTATTGTGCTTTCCCTGTATGAAGGTGGTTAAAGTTTAACAGCGAAACACTTTCTTACAGAGTTTATTTAATTTTGTTCTGTATTGACTGTTGAGATTCCAATTACTTAGGGCATTAAATAGCTGTCTTTCAAATGCAGCGCCTTGGTTCAAGCAAACTACAGAATCCTTTAGAAAATACTGACTCTGTCTATCAGCTCCAGGGCTGTTGTTCTGTAGGTGACTTTGACTGCCGTCCTCCTCGTGGAGTGGAGCAGCCAAAGAGACAGTTGCTTTAGAGGAATCAATAAACTATCACATTATCATTTACTGTGCTGAGGCCTTGAAGCAAACTGTCTTTTTGATTGTATGAAAGATGTCTGACTGCACCAGGGTTGGGGTCATTTCACTCATACATCCGCTCAGACAGAAATATATTCTAAGACTACAGTTCACTTCGCATGAGCAATGATAAAGTCTTTGACTGACAGCTGCATTTTAAGGCGACTTATTGTGGTTTTCTTTATTTTCTGTCATTTATATATAGTGTTACAATGATGAATATTCATGTTCAACGTTGGCCAAAGATTCAAATAATGTGGGAGTATATGTAAATGTAATTTATGAGCAAAAACCTCAGGCTTCAGGCCACTTTTGAAACAGTTTCAAATGCTTTTTTCTACTTTAAGAAAAGCTGACGTCAGCCTGTGACAAATTTCTTTATTGTTATCTGTTCCAGGCTCAGTACTGCAGGTCTTGTAGCCTACGCTGCTACGTGTAGCTGCATGGTAATATCAGAGAAATCTGTTATCTTAGTCACTGAAGTTGTGAATTTCACCATGATTTTGGAGCATATTCCTGCTTGAACATATCCGGTTGTAAAAGATTTGGTTTAGACACTTATTAGTGATTTCTTTTCAGTAGAAAGTGCCACTATACATTGTTACAGTCATTCCCTGGCTGTGAATACACTGTTACATGTAGCTACATGCTGACACCAACAAAAAATGTAATTGTGATTGCTGAAGTTATTATTTAACTAATTAGTTATTATCATTTCTCCCTAATTTCCAATCATATTCCTGCTGAAACATGCCTAGTTGTAAAGATTTTGTTTAAGAAGCTTTTAATGGTAATAGAAAGTGCCATTATTCTCCATCACAGTCAGTCCCTGGCTGCTATACTGTGCAGAGACACAAAGATATGGAAAACCCGAAAACTAGGGGTTGACAGACTATTGGAGGGGCCAATTTTGGGGGCCGATATTTGGCTAATGACGATTATCTGTGTCAGCGTTTTATTTTAATTATCGCAGGTAAAATTAATTAATGAAAAAGTGTGCATATTTCATACAACTGACAACAGGGCAGTCTGCAATACCTGCAAAGAAAGTGTCAGCATGGGATTAACTTTTACTTTGTAAAACCTCAGGGTGCTATATCTATTTATTCATTTTTTTATTTAAATTTTCATTGAACTTTATACAAAAACAATTTTGTGAGAACTTGACGTTTGTGATGTTGTAAGTTTAAGTTTTGATTAAACATTTGCTAAAGGCATTTAAACAAAGTATTGTATTAGAGTTTGTTTTATTCCAAATTCAAAATTTCGACAGAAAAGTTGTCATTTTTATTGTAAATGCATATCAGTTCAAAATATCGGTTATCAGTCTCATTAACTGCTAATAATCGGTATAGCTACTGGCCCTGAAAAACGAAAATTGGTCGACCTTTAATGAAAACACCAACCAATCAGATCAGATTAAGCTTTTTTAGGAGGGGGGCTTAAAGAGGCAGGTGTTAAAAGTGTTTCACATGTAGGTTGAATACAGGTGTTCCAGCACAGACAGTGTGAGAAAAACAGTCTTTTTGAACATGAAATTATGTTAACAGGTTCTAGTTGAAGCCCAAAATACACGTATGAACCAGAAAATAAGGAAAATTCCATATGTTGACGTAGGAACTCTAATTCTACTCTAATAGTTCCACAATTTCTAGATGTCATTTTACCTAAATCACAAGAAATTGTACCCTTCGCAGTACAGAGCCAGGCAGTCTGTTTCAGTTTCATGAGCAAAGTTTTTTTGAGATATCTGCGTTTAAAAGGCCCTGCACACCCACACAGCCAGGTGTTTTCAGTAACTCTTGCTGATTAGACCTCTGCTCAACTTGAAGGTGGGCGGACCTTTGCTGGGTATTATATGCGAGGTCCATGTACTTATACGGATGATAAAAGTGTAATTGTCACACCCTAAGTCGTGCAGCAAAGCTATCAGGAGAAGAGGGAGCTGTCACTCTTACACGCCCACACGGCCTGAGAAGAGGTCTAATCAGCCACAATAACTGAAATTACCTGTGTGGGTGTTCCATAGGTGTGCCGAGCTTTTAACCTTGTGCCACCATCCAAATACAATAAAGAGGAGCTGAATTTCATTAGTGCAACTCAAAGTTACAAATATGACATTTGAAAAATGGGTCAGAAACATTTCTTTCCAGAAGAATGTTCCAGTTGATAAACAACAAATTGTAGAAAAGAGTTTTTTTAAATTTTTTTAAATGGGGGCATACATACCCCTTGGGGCTCTTTTGGGTACTGCAGGGGATATATAGGATTTTATTTTTAAATGTTAATTGAAATTATTTCACTCATGCAATTCCTAAAATAATTATTTCATTAACTTGTAAAAGCAACTTACCAAAAGGTGCAGTTAAGTGCAATATCAATCAGTCTTTGAGTTATTGTATAATGAAAAAAAAATGTTTGCATGTCATTAATTAAGTGAAGAATTCTAAACATTTAGCTTTTCAGAGCTGCAATGATTAATAAATTTATTTAATAATCCATTAATGGGTTTGAGCAATGTTTTAAGAAAGAAAAGTGAAAACTCTCTGATTCCAGCAATGTTTATTTTTAGGAGAAAGTTTGAGAATCATTGCTGTAGAAAATAGTTCCCACAGGCTCTTTCCAAGGCAGACATTCTTAAATGTCACAGCAGCAGAAAAAGCACAGGTGCAGATTCCCTGGTATTGTAAACCCTAGTTCACTGAAATGGCTTATATAGACATTTAATTGAATTAAGCCATCAAAGTTAATGGTTACACCTGTCTTTTTCTGCCATTAAAAGTCAAAATGTTTGAAATGAAAAAGATCTTTTATGTCTTGAAGGAATATAAAATCTAATGTGGGCACCACAGTTTTGTAGAGGTTAGCACTGTCCCATCACAGTAAGAGGGTCCCAGGTTCAAACCCAGGTTGCGGTGGACCTTGGTTGGGGGGCCCTTCTGTGCGGAGTCTGCATGTTCCCCCTGTTTCATCATGGGGTTTCTCCGGCTTCCTCCCACGGCCCAAACACATGCAGGTTAAGCGGTGACTCTAAATTGCCCGTAGGTGTGACTGTTGTGAATGGCGTGAATGGTTGTCTCTATGTGTGAGCGCTGCGATAGTCTGGCGAACTGTTCGGGGTGTACCCCGCCTCTCGCCAAATGACAGCTGGGATAGGCTCCAGCCCCCCCGCAAACCTTAAGAGGATAACCTGTTATGGCTAATGGATGAATGAATTTCTGGAAGGAGACTGTGCTATTAGCTTTTTCAGATGTCATTATTTGGAGCTTTGAGCATCACAAATTAATGTTTTGAATAGCTGAAAAAAAATCTTAGTGATGGCTTCGTAAGACTTAACCCTTTGAAACTTTGAGCAGCATAATTTGTCTTGTGCTGCTTTCAGATGGCTTTCACAAGTATTTAAACCTATGTGAACCCTGAGCACATTGATGTGATGTTTTTTTTTCACAAACCTGTGGAAAAAGGCAATGAGCAGCTTGGTGAGAAATGTTTCACAAACTGCAACAAATTATCAGAATCGGATATTTAAAATTATGTTAGAGAATTGTTTTATTTTTTAAAGTACTTTTTCCAGGTCATTTCTGTTTATTTATTTTTTAATTCATTCATGTATTTATTTAGTTAGTTTCAGATAATTTTCTTGTACTTTTTACTAATTTCTCGCTGATTTTTGGACCATTTCTTCTTAAACTTGCTCACTGCCTTCTCCCTGTGTTTTTGAAAGAAATCAAGTCAATTCACTCATGTTTCAAATGGTTAGGTAGAAAAAAACAACACTGTTTACATGTCTTTACCACAAGGTTACATGGAAAATAAATGTTTTTTCCTGCTCAGGTGACTGACTTTCTAACTTGAATTTATCTTGACACCTCATAATAGAGTATAAGCAATGCTCATCATATTATACCAAATGCATCATCATGAATAAGGCAATTTTGTGATTTCCCTCTAGAACTGTATCAGCAGCATCACTTTATACTTGACATTACCTCTCGTCACTGTGGGTCTAACACGCCATCTGGCATCTAGATGTTGTACAAATAGATGCGGCGTAACATAACGGTATCTCATACCCACTGTGGCGTGTTTGGATGGAGTGTAAGCATGACATTATCTCAGACATAATGACACACAACACTGATGATTCTCTGCCGCCCTTTAGTAATTTTCCCCATACTGTAATAGGAATCAAAGGCAACTTACCCACTGTGTGACTCGTTAACTGGAACATCTGTCAAAGTGAGGAAAACAGCAACCATGAGTCAAACTACTCCAAAGCGAAGGGAGCAAACGTTTGAAAAATGACAAATGCAACTTGTCAGATTTTTAATAAGACAGCTTGAAAGACTGTGACTTTATGTTTTATACAGTAGAACTTCTCAAAATCTAAAAAGTTTCTGTCAAAAAATTAAAAACGCTTGCATGGAGGATACCGAAGTGTGAGATAATTAAGTAGATGGTGAAACGCAGTTGCAACAACAATTCTGCATGGTTGTACTGTGTTTTCACAGCAAAGGTACATAGAAGAAAAGGGCTGTTAGACAAATGTTATGATCGATTTCCTTTTGGACTCCATCATGTAAACTTATGTCATCTGGTGAGGGCGGGATCTGAATCTCAGCTGCTCTCAGCCCTCGATTACATAACAGTAACAGACCTCCACTGCACACTATTATCAACACCCAGAATTCCCCAACGCATCCCCACAGCCCACTTAGCGGATTACCGCACAGACTTGGTAAAAAAGCTTTTTAATTAAGCATTAATCGCTTCACTTTGTCCAACAGAACTTCTCCAAGACCTAAATCTCTTTATCTGGGCGTGTAATTACCAGGGTCTGTTTGGCAACATTAGCCAGGTAGTAAATATATCATACTTATATCTACATAACTTCATCCAATTAAGGGGGAAGTTAACTCTGCTCTGTTTGCCTAAGGCAATAATTAAATCCTGTTAAGGAGAGATTAAAACAACATACAAGCTGAAGTCACTCAGGCAGCATGTGGTTTTGGAAAACTGATCAGAAACATTTACATAGTGAAAAATAATATTTTGAGTCAGTTCATTGTACAGTGACTAAACAGGTAGTGGTTGATGACAGTGCACATGTTGAGAGAATGGAGTGTGCAGGTTTTGGTTATGGTACAACGACTTGAACCACTACCCCATGTCTCTACAGTAACAAAATAAAAGCTTAGTTAATTTGAGCCAGATGGTGTCAAACAGTCACAGTCCAGACCCATCTGCACAAGTGGAAAACAATGAAATAGCCTACATTGAGTAATGTGCTGTACCTTCATTTGTTTTACCTGTATGTGGTATTTTTCAATGTGCCAGATGAGTTAATGACAAACTTCCACTCCACAAAAAATAAGCATATTCTATTCTTTTCTTGCTTTACATCAGTTTTTCAGTTTTGTGCTAACATTTCATACTCTTCACTACATTCACTTTAACTTCCTTTATATTTATTTAGCAGCCATAGTTATCAGTTACATACTTATATTAAAATTTAATCCAAAATATATTTTCTGCCTGTAAAATATGATAGCGTGCTCATATGACTAATTCTGCAGTTTGACTAACAATTTATAAAGTATGCATGTCAACAAGTTTACAAATAATTCCACATCTACCTGTTACAACTTTAATATACTAGCATACTAATGTGAGTCAGCGCATCGGTAACAATGACCCAATTTAAAACAAACTTTTTTACGTTTTATTGATACAGAACTCTAAATATGACCATGACTTACATAATAAATACTTTGGTGTTACGGTAAATGCGCTACAGTAACCTTAAGGTGAAGTCAGCTAAAGTTACCTTTGTCAGTTAGGTTATCTATTGACGTGTAAAGTTATACTAGTAAATTAATACGATAACAGTGATAGTAATGTAAAGATAGACATTACAGTGACTAATATTTTCATAGGTTGAGTGTTTCGTTTACCGTCTTACCAGGAGTTGGAAGGAAATGTTGATATAATTTTGCATACTTCTGTTCAGTATGAAGACTGTTCCTAGCTCAGCATTAGCTAGGTGCAGGAGCTGAATGTCAAGACGGCTAACGTTAGCCTACGCCAAAATGAGGAAAAACGTACGCCCTCCGTTACACCGCCTTAGTTAACCTTACACCAGTTTCTTCTTAGCTGGCTATCAAGTCACGTACATTCGGGTAACTAGCCTAAAACTTTGGGTTTGTTCAGACTAGGAAGGTGTAACCGTATAAATCATGCGGTTAAGATGAGTTGTATCTTTAGCTTGCTACTTATCTAGCCGTTAGCCGTTAGCTCAACTGTCAACAACGTTCGCCAAAACAAGGTGTTACGTCACTACGCAAGATTGTCGTCACTGTTGGGAAACGCCAGCGACAGTGAAATATATATCTCTATATCTATATCTATATCTATATCTATATCTATATCTATATCTATAACTTTCTCTCTATATATATATCAATCTGCAGATCGATAGATATAGACAGAAAGATAAATAGATAGATATGCATGATATTAATTACATAAATGTGGCAAAGGGCAAATTCATTTATTTATTTATGGATTTATTTTATAATCATATTTATTTATTTCCTGCTCATGTTTATTTATTGATGTGTTTATTGATGTTATTGTATATTTATTTATTTATTATTTTATCCTATTTTATTATTTTCATTATTCTTATTCTTATTGTTCTTCTTCTTATTATTATTATTATTGTTATTATTATTATTATTATTATTATTGTTATTATCATTATTTAAATTCATATTTACTAAAATGGTATTCCATAGATATGGCACCTGGTCACTAACTGTTTATAAAGCCCCAGCCTCAAGTGAGCGCTGTGAGGGTACATGTCAATACAACCAGGCATATAACTTAAAAAAATATATATATAGAGGGCAGAGTCTCTGCAGAAAAACACACCACCAAACATTTCTACTAGGTCAAAATGATTCATAGTCAGTATCTTATTTTATTTTTGCCTGCATCAAATAAGCAAATTTTTCTGTCAGTGCTACTGTTCTAATTGTTTTGTGATTTTCGCAACAACCATGCACCTCTATACATTGTCTAAGATTTTTGGAGTTGTGCACACTGTTTTTTTGTACATGACTAAACTTTTCATGTACAGCATGTGCATTTGTCCACTACATTTAGGCAATGAATAATGTTTCTGAAAATATGTTACCTGCAGTAGAAGTTGAAACTGCATCCTTGGCGACGGTGCCCTCCTGTCCAGCAGGAGGCGAAGTTCCCGTCAGTTTTGTGCAGTCTGTGCCTGTTTGTGGTACACTGTGTGATGTGTCACTGTCCTCTTTTTTGGAAAACTGGACAGCTTTACCAGAGTCAGAGCGAATCTCTTTACTGTCCTTCTCAAGTTTCTCTTCATCTGCGCTGTCCTCAAACGAAAACGCTTCCCCTTGCTCCTCATCTTCGTCCTCTTCATCCTCCTTGGGCGGTTGCTGGGACATCACAGTCGACATAATCCCTGAAAAAGAGACAAATTTAAGTATAAATAGATGAATTAAAAGTGACAAGTATGATTAAAGAATGATTGATACCTCATAATCAAAAAAGTACAGAAAAAAGATAAGTTTACTTAAGGCTTTGAGTGACAGAACGATAACACTTAATCTTCTTTAATATTGGAGACACAGACTAATAAAGTTAAGGTAATGCTTATTCTCTCTCCTGGGATTAGCAAACTTTGAAATCTTGCCCAACTACAAATCAAAAGCAGAGAAAAGATTGCAATCATGTTTTAACTGGTCTTTTCTCCTGTATCTGATTAAAAAAACTGCACTTTATATGAACACAGGTGTTATTGCTCGAGCGTTTAAGAGACCTTTGTGTCTAACTGACTGATGGCAACTACATTTTTTGAATTTGGTCCAGTATTGAGCGAGACAAAGCAGGTCACAGTGTAACGTTAATGGGCATTTGTGAACTGTCAATTTATGTTTTTGCCATGGACGGGCTCAGATTGTTATCCTAAGTGTCTGAATTTTATTTCCTTTCAAAAACATGGGGGAAAAATGAGTAACTTGGCGAGAAATTTCCCGCAAACTAAAAAAGAAATTAGTAAAAGGTGTCAAGGAAATGTCCTTAAAATTAGATGGGAGGGATAATTAGATATTATCAAAAAAGGGGGAAAATGCCCAGAAAATTATATTCATAATGCTCTTAACTATATATTTACGTTTATTTGACAGAAAAAAAGAAAAACATATCAACATTTTTTGCCCTTCCTTGAGATCATTTTCTTAGTTGTTTTTTGTTGTTGTTGTTGTTTGGTCTTTGGTTGTTTTTTCTTATTTTTCAGTATTTTTCTTACTTTTTTTTACAATTTTTTTGCTAATTTTTGGGCCATTTCCTTTTAAGATACTTGTTACCCCTTTTGAATGAGAGAAATTCAGCCAGTTTGCTCGGGTTTCAAATGGTTAAACTATCAAAAGCTGTCTCATCTTTTAACTGTTCCACCAATCAGTGACACTGGTACAAAGAAACACAAATAGATGTGAAAATAAATAAATTGCCTCTTTTCACACTAAAATGACTGTATGTTTAAATGAAGTCTGGTGGGTTTGGCGGAGGCTAATTTGAGGCTGTTTCTGGATAAACAAAAAGGACCTCACTCTTTAGCAAAAACTGATGATATCAGAGCCTGTTTTGCAGTCTTGCTCAATACTGGATCTATTTTTAAAAAATGTTTGTTTTTATCGGTCACCTTATCGCAGGCACATGCACAGACAGACCTCAGGTGGTTCTCAAGCACCTGCCCTTTTGGCAAATGCCCCACAGTCCCTCATTTATACACAGTGAACCGTGTGTCCACTCAGCAGAGACGACAGGAAACGAGAACAGTTGATCTACAGGAAAATTAATATTTGAAAACAATACAGAATGCCCGAGGGTCTCACTGCATAATATTTTATTATATATTTTCATGATGAATTTTGTTTTCCTTTCAATAAATAATGACATTTACACTATGAATTGTTGCCAAAACAAATTCACCATAATACAGGAAATGAAGTATAATACCTGCCCCCCCATGTTAAAACAAAATGATGCTCTTGTGTGCATGACTCTACAGGTATTGAAATAACTAAATAAATATGTAAAACATGTACTTGCCTACTGTATGTAACTATTTGTAAAAAAAATAATAATAATATGCACCTGCCCCCAGATATGCCTATGCACCGCGCTGCACAAAAGCATGGGAAAATAACAAAGTAGGTTGAAAAATACCAGTTATCCTTTAAAATGGTATTTTCAGAGTGTTTTTTTTAACTTCCACCCTTCGTGTGATAGAAATTATTTGGAAAAAGGCAAAAAGAAAATGAAGTGAAAGATTGGTATGTGCTCTGGTCTTTGTAAACAAAGCAAAGCTGCTTAGCAAGAACAGCCGTGTGTAAAAAACTTATTTAAAGATAAAAATCAGTGTTGTGCAACTGAACTGACATGAACCCTTAAACCTGCAGCGTGTTCACAACAAAGAGTCAGACTGAAATCCTCGGACTCGTGATCGAGCTTCGCAGTGTTTTCTTGCAGTGCATTAACAAAATATATAAACTGAGTAACTTTGTGTGAAAACATAAATGAAATAAAACTGAAGTGATGAACTCTGTGCACAGAGAGTAGTGGTGGAATGTAACTAAGTAGATATACTCAAGTACTGTACTTAAGTACACATTTCAGGTACTTGTACTTTACTTGAGTGTTTTCTTTTGAGCTCACTTTATACTTTTACTCCACTAAATTTGAGAGGGAAATATTGTACTTTTTACTTCAATAATTTTATCTAAAAGCTTTACTTACTTGTTAGTTTACAAATTAAGATTTTTGTAAAAGAAAATTATAAAATAAATTAATTAATTTAAAAAAAGAAAAAATATATATATGAAGAGTTTAGATATATGTTTTTTTTATAAATTAAACTAGCCTATAGTTTGTACTAGTACAGCTGAAAAGATTATTTGATAAATTAATTAATTAGCTGATTGACAGAAAATTATTTGGCAATTATTTTGATAAACATCAAAGTAATTTTCTTGTTGTTTATTACTCTTTTTTTTAAGTGTTGAGGGGGGTTATGTATTTTTTGTTATTTTTTCTGAATTGGGTAGGTTTGCAATTACAATAAATATTTAGATAATTTTCTTTTTTAATAAATATTTAGGTTATTTTCCTTCTTTTTTTTCTTTGTTGTAAAACAGTTTCAAGTTTTGGGATCTTTTCAAAACGTTCTGAAATTGGGTACTTTGGCAATTAATTTAATAAACATTTAAGTTTCTTTTTTTTTTAATAGTTTAGAACTTTAGGGGTATTTTTTTCTGAATTTGGTACTTTTACTTTTCATACTTTTTCCTGATTATACTTATTTATTTTTACTCAAGTAACATTTTTAATGCAGGACTTTTTCTTGTAACTGATTATTCTCACAGTGTGGTATTAGTACTTTTACTTAAGTAAAGGAACTGAATACTTCCTGCAAAAAAGAGAGAGAGAGAGAGCAACAGTATAATCCTTGCTCTATAAACATTATTACCATTAGACTGTTAGTTAAATCAAAGAGTCTGACGAGGCTTAGTGGCAGATTAATTAAGATATCCACACAGCTGCTGATGAAACCATTTGCCCCAACATTACAGACCTCAATTATCTAAGAGGCTAATTTCATCTTTTCTTATCAATGAAAACAGGTATGGCAGTAGACAAGACATTTTTGGGAATTAATTAAAAATAATGAAAAATCTATGCAGGCACACCGTATTTGCAAGCACATAATATACTTTACAGTGATTTTTTTTTAGACCCCTGGTGCTTCCTCGACAAACAGCCAGGCCTGTAAAATGTCAGCTGTAATCATGTAAATTAGACATGTTGTTAGCATATTTTCAAAATAAAATAGAAATTCTCCATGACACACATGCCCTCGAGGTATTAAATTGCTGCACGCAGTAATTCTTTCATTATTACACAAAGTGGGGATTTTCTATGACGTACAGAGTGTTTCTGCGCATGTTGGTGTACCGCTCAATGAACCCAGCATCTGCTTTGCATTTTGATTAGCACCAAACTGCTTTCAATGCCGGAACATTCTCGGGCCTGATGGGGCTGTTTGTCGGGCTCCTTTGGGAAAATGACAGCATGGAGCGGAGGCGGCCGAACACGGGCCGGCTGTGAAATTCAGTGTCAGCATTTGTTGTTTAACCTGGATACACGGGCTGTCATGATGTCAGCTCTCATTATCTTTTACTGCAGCTCGCTGACGGCTGAATGTGGACATGTTTGTTGGGAATAGTGACGGCTTTGAATCCTTGAATAACCACCATAATGTGTTGAAGAAGTCCAGCAAAAACTAAAAGTTAGTCAAAACAAACACTGTTGCTTTCTGGAGGAGTCAGTTCTCTGCCTGTTTACGAGTACGAGATGCCACAGAAGCCTTTGGACTCAGCCACGTCCTCTGTAACACAAACACAGTTTTTCCAGTCGGCCCACTCATTGGTCAAATCAACAATGACTCTTTTGTGGAGGGAAAACTTCTGCTCAGCCTCAGAGAGCATTGTTTCTGCATTCGTCACTGCAATACTGATTAGCTCACAGGTCATCTGGGCCGTAGCTGTGCACTGTATGTTAATGCTCATGTCACTCATGGAAAAAAAGAAGGATTTTGTTAGAAGATAGCAGCACGCCTTGGGGGGGTATTACAGTATAAATGAGTATTTAGAAATCCTCAAAAATACAGACGCTCCTCTCTCTATTTAGCTCATACGGAGATGCTGTATTGACGATGTATGTCGTGCTCATCACGAGCGACCAGAGGTCACATCCTCTGTTTAGTGTGTACGAGCTGTTAACCATCAGGTGGAAGGTAAAGGGTGCCAGCTCTCCGAACTAATTGGGCTCACAGATCAATGCTCTGTTGACCAAACTGTGAAAAATACCTGAACCTCTGTGTGTGAGGATGCAGCACCTTATTATATGATCAACACGTGCTCACTCCAAACTCCAGTGAGAGCGTTAGGTATCCCAGCCGTTTCAAAAAATAATAATGCATATAAATAAATGTTGCTGCTAATCTTTTACATATACCAGGCTGCAATAATCAAACCATAAATAATCCAGTTTGGATGAAGCATATCAAAAATAAATCATTTATTGTGTATTTTAGACCATAAAATGGAGTTGCATCATGACAAAAACAATTTGAGGGTTAAAATAAAAGAAAATGCATTAATATTTGATATGTATGATTAGGACTGATGCTGTTTTAAGAAATTATTATAGCTTGATTTTGTATGAGCACATTTTTGTGCGAAGGGACATTAACGTAACTATTTTGAAGGTGCATCAAAGGGTTAATGATATGGTCTATATTTAAGTTTTCTGTTTATTTATCTGACAGTTGATATACTACGCACATTTAATTTCCAAAAGGATCAATATCTATCTATCTATCTATCTATCTATCCATCTATCTGCTGTTGGAACAGGGAGCTGTGCTGACAAACACAGTGACTGTGAGTGATGGGCATAACGCGAGCCGTGCTTTTAGGCCAGTTTTCGCAGAGGCCAAACTGTGGAATTATAATTTCCGAGTCTGTCACGTGGTGCCATTGGGTGCAAAAACACTTTTTTTCCCATTGACTAACATCCCATTGACTTGTGAAAGAGATGCCTGTAAATCAGTGGATTTGTTTTATTTTTTTTAGCTTCACAATACCTGCAAAATGACTTCCTGGAAATATCTGACTTAAATCCATTCAATCTGATAACACTTTGAAAGTCCAAAATCAAATTTTTTATTCCAATTCAGGTTAGCAAAGTGCTAAAATGCAAGTAGCAGGGTCGGCCAGAGAAAGTCTGTAGTGAAACTGCTCTATAAGGCCAATGATGCGGACGGGGTTCAACTTTTTTGGATTCAGGTGCCACTGAGCAACTTTCATAGGAATGAGAGGTTCCCGTCTAACCGCTGCATCCAGTTCTTGTTATACATGAGTGAAGGTTACAGGTCTGTGAACAGCCTGCCAGCTACGGCAGAGAGAACGTGGGGGAAAACAGCACATCTAGGCCTCACTCTGTGAATTAAAGGGATAGTTCAGATCTTTTGAAGTTGGGTTATATGAAGTATTTATCAATAGTCAGTTTATTTTTATACGGTTGATCCCAGTTTGGAGAAGCAGGCCGGAGTCTGACATGGAAGCTAAATAATGTACTGCTGTGGACGGGGTCAGCAAAAAAACATGGATTTTAGCCACCTAAAAAAAATGAATAACAGTTTAAGTGTAGGCAAATTTAAAACATTTTCACTGCTTTACTGTATCATCACACAGCTATTTTTTTTTCATTTTTCAAGCCGTTACATCACTCCCATTGACAAAAACAGGGATTTAACATGACTGAAGAGAGGAGCTGCTGGTTTACTGCTGCCTCAATCAGTTATTATGTTTGTGTCATTGTGTGACTTCAGCCTTTAGTTCAGATTTACACAGTAACACAAACCGAGGCAGCAGCAGACCAGCAGCTCCTGCGTTAGGCAAAAACAAAAAAAGTAGTGTTTATCTCAATGGAGTCTGGTGGCTTTGAAGAGAGCATCGATGGGGAACTGAAACCATAAACGGCTTCCTCATATAGAAACAGGCTGTCTGACAGAGGAAAAGCAGTGAAAATACACTTTTAAAGTTTTGCTGCTGTCCACAGGATTAGAGTAGTATGGCACACAAATATCCTCATATACCATAAACTCTGGCAAAGTGTCAGGAAGGTTTGACAGAATAAAATACTGCCCAAACCTCAAAAGCAAAATCTCCTTTGAATGAACTGTAATCATCCGTGTAAGATTTTAGTGAAAGTTGCCGCCGCTGTTTCCACAGATGAAAGCCATGCTGACTGAGCATTGAGTCTTGATTGTTTACTGGAGTGAATTGGATTAAGTGTGCATAAGACATCCTGATATCCTGGAGACATAATTGATATTTTCACATTATTACAAATCAACAAGGCAGCTGGTGCCTTGAATAAATGTTGAGCTTGATAACGCTGATGCAAAACTGGAAGTTTTTCCAGTTAAAATAACCCTCCTCGGGATGAAAATGACAGGTATTCTGAGCAGCCGTCTTTGAGGGAAGGCATTTGGACAAGTCATCAAACACACTGCAGCTTAGAAAAATAAAGAGCCTCGGGAGTGGAGCTGTGTGAAAGCTATTCTTGAGGGGAAAATAAGATACATCACAGAACGGAGATGAAACCAACTCCTACACACCCTGTCCCTGACCTACATAGAGCTCTGAAAACTCTCCCGCTGCGTACCAAATGTGCTAATGAGTGGAGGGATGTTTTATGGGAATAAAAGAAAGTGAGGTATGTGTTTGCTGTCATGGGCGGGCCGTGGCACGCCAGGTCAGACGTGTGCATCCTGACTGAAAACCTCAAATATCAAATAATGTGTTGTTTTAAAATGTAGCACTTCTTGGATTTGCATTTGTTGGTCGCTTGAATTATTTTGTGTTGCTTTTCCCTTCACGTCCTTTCCATTTAAATTGTGCACTCTTTGATTACTCGGTTGGATCTGGTGGGTATTTGGCATCTAATTTATGTTGCCTGATTTAATCTAAGCTCCCTTTTTGTGCTGTACTTCATTTCACAAAGCAGTCAGGGTATGTAATCTGCTTTTAAAAATGAAATGAAATCGCAGGGTTTCAAAACAAAAAGAAGAAGAAGAAAAAAAGAGGTGCCGAAACACTAACAGTATTCAAAGCTCTCTGTCAGGATTCTGCAGAGCTGCATATTTAGTTCGAGCCACTGATTTACAGAGTGCTATGTTTGACCAACTGCAGACAAACCTAACAGCCATCGGTCAGCGGCAGTCGGGTATATCAATAGACAATGGAAGAGGGCAGCAGCTGGTGACGACTGAATGAACAGCACAGGGAAATGTAACAGAAAGTCAGTGAGAGCACGGCTACTTAAGCTTCTCTTAACAGAAAATGGCACACAAACACTCTGCAGACAATGACAGACCGGCCGATCATCGACAACAACAAACGGTGCCAGGCAGAGACGTTTCTGCCTCTGGCGCCGCTTCGTTCTCCAGCTTCCCCCGAGGACTTCCTATCAAGACGTACAAATGTGACTCGGCCAATTTAGGGAACCGCAAACAGCTCCTTGAGAACAGACGGAATATATCTTTCTTTGGTTGTCAAAAGACATAACAATCTGAGTGGGAGTCTGTTCACAGACATTTGTGGATTTCATGGGCACGCTTAAACATAGCATCGCCTTTCCAAAGATTTTTAGAACACAGAAGAGGCTAGGTCTGTTGCATTATATATTATGAATGGTATGAATATTTGAAATTTCACTTTAAGTGAATTTCTGTGGACTGTGTGCCAACGGCACATCATATCGCAGTGTAAACACAACATGATCAGAAGGCTATCTGTGCATATTTGAGAAACTCTCCCCGAGGTCTGCCGTCATGTTGCCACCGTTAAGACGTTCAGGGACATATTATTCATTCAGCAGCCTGTCTGGCCTTCAGATGCCCTCTGCTGTACAGAGCAGCTCCGGTAATGTCAGTCTACAGCAGCAGTGATGTGCTGATGGTGTCACATTAGTCAAGGACACAGTGGGAGTAACCTCCGCCTCCCAGCTGGTATTTGTGCTCACAGCACAATGCTGGACTCCTGTGTGCTGTGATAGACAAACACTGAACAAAGATAAGAATGTCCTGAACGTGACTTAATGATAGCAGAGTTAAATAATGACGAAGGTTTGGGAACATTTTTTTAAATTATATAAATAGTGGAAACAGGTGCCTATAACATGTTAGGGTAGAAAGACTCTTATATTTTATTGTACTTTATTGTAACAAATGAGATGCTTCGTTTATGTTTATGTGCTGAGATATGAATGATGTTGCTGTTGTTTGGTTTTGTTTTGGTGGTTTTTTTTAGGGGGTGGGATCATGTGTTGTTGTTTTTTTGTTTTTTAAAGATGGCTGTATTGTTTATGTTAATGTGTCTGTTTTTTTTCTTCATATGAAATCTGATTAATCCAAAGTCTTATAAAAACTTAAAAGACAAAAAAAACAGTGTCCTGAATGTGGTAACCTCGCAGCGCTTTAGTGTACTTAGAAAAATAATTTTGAAACCAAAAAACATTAATTTCCAGGATAGTCTGGAGAAAGTACTGACTGGCTCCTTCAAGTTAATATACTTAAATAGAGCCTTTCAAGTTTTTATAAGAAAGCCTGCCGTTAATATTATTATTTGAAGGTTTTACATTTTGTAGTGGTCCTGTTTTAGACTATTTTATGCATTTCCATATTGCACTTTTACCTGTTTTGAATTCAATAGTTGTTCTTTTATTGGCATTTACCTGTTTTAAATGAGATCATCTCCTTTCATTAGTGTCTTATCTGCTTATATGTGGTTATTTCTTTTACTCTTAATTTTAATCTGTTTATATGAGCTTAATTCTCCACATTTTACCTACTTATTTATGAAATTATCTATTTGAGTTTGCACAGTGCTATTTTGTTATTTGTGCTTTAACGTTCATCATGTTTTTTAATTTTTGTTATTTTATTCTGTAAACCTTTTTATCTGGGAAGCACTTCATGCTTAAGCTTGAAAAGTGTTATAAAAATAAAGATAGCTATTATCATAAGTTTGTTTACTTTTTGTAAATTATATTTTATTATTATACTTCATTGAAATTATAGTTTCTTCATGACTCTCCATTTAAGTACCGCACATTCAACAGCTGGTGCCGCCTCAAAAACTTCTCCTCAACGCATATATTTAAGTTTAAAGATAAAATAATCATTAATTTAATGCACTGATTCAGCACCACACTTGTGTCCAGATAGACTATATAAGCTCAATAAGATGTTATGAAAAATATCTTATTTGTACCGTCCATGTTGTTTCCACATTACAACTTTAAGCTCATGAATACACTGAAGTTGGAGAACAACCGTCCGTGGAGAACAGGAATGCACCATTGGCCCTGGCGGACGTCCCGGCTCAAGACGGATTTATTCAGGCCTTGCATGGTCATTCAGTGTCGTTGCTGCACTGTGTTGCAGATTCACAAGCACTTTGACACTCAACAGGCTGACTCGGTACATACTGAACACTAAAAAGAGTTGTTCAAAAAAGATTTGTTTAGTTTGTTCATTTCTGTCCATCACTTGGAGAAAGTCATTTATCTGGGGGATTCCTTCACACAATAATTCAGCATATAACAAGTTAAAGATGAATAACAAACCCTGTAACATAAAGTCACTGCTCGCGCACAGGCTTGACTAGTTGTTAATAAGTGCCACTGACTCAGTATTTATCTTTATGTGTCGGTATTTCTTGATTTCAAAACCAAATCCAATCCATCACTGGCTCCAGGCTGTGACAGAAACTTCTGTAAACTTATGTGGGGGAGGATAAGTTCAATAAGTGCTGCTGTTCCTCCTGACAGCCAATAAAATTAGATACAAGTCATTATTTACTCAGAGGCAGTGGTGGAGAAAATACTCAGATATTTTTACATTAGTAGATGTACTAAAACTACAGTAAAGAAGTACTAATTACAGGTGAAAGTCTCTTGTTCAAATCTTACTCAAATACAGCACAGGTACTCAAGTACAAAAGTTTTATCTTAAAAATGCTTTTTGTGTGTTTTTTTGTTAAACTGTCTGTCTTGTATCTTCGTTTTTGTATGACTTTATATGATGAGCCATTGTCTGTATTATTTGACCTGTGTGTGTCTTTTCTTTTTCGCTTCTCCTTTTAAAACTTCATATTATCATATCATTGTGCTGTGTCTTTATTTTGAGCTGCAGATGCCAAATGGTTCTAAACTATAATCTGCTACTGTGCACCAAATTATATTACATTATATTGTATATTATATATATTGTCATCACTTTAATAGTAAAGGTGGAGTTTAATTTAATTACTTAATATACTGCTGGTTAGTTGAATCAGTAACAATACATAATTTATTAGTTGATTTATATATTATTTTTAAAAATAGGAATCTGTAAAGTTATGGTGTTATCAAGTAAGTAAAGTATAAAAGTACAATATTTTTCTTGGACGTACTAAGTAGCAGAAAATGGAAATACTCAATATAAGTACCTAAAAACTGTATTTAAGTACAGAACTTCACCTCTCTATTCCAGTGTTAGAAAAATGCCACCATCATCTCATCTCTTATGCACATTTCAGGAGAACATAAAACAGCCATTTAGAATTTCACTCCGACAAAGTTTGGGGACGAACAAGAGACAGACTGAAATAACGACGGGACAAAAAAATCAATGCAACAGAAGCTGAGATATCCTGACATTTAGTTCTTTGTGCGGGTCAAATTCCAAAAAAACAATGAATCCTACACTTCCCCTGATGCAGAGATGCTCGAACTGCGAGGGCGGCGCAGAGGGAGCGCTGTGAGGAGAAGAGAGGTGGAAGCGACAGGTGCACGATGCCATTCGAAAAAAAGATCACAGTTTGGGTCGCTGTAAAGGCTCACTTATCAACACAGCCAGCGTGAAGCGCATCGTGGACTTAAAGAAGCTCTGTATGATAATAAAAGTGAGTCTATGATTCAGAGGTTGTCTGCACGTGGCTCTCAACATGACGTGGTTCACAGCTGATGGTGCTAACAGTGCAAACAACCATAACAGTGTTAACCCGTTACTGACCTCAAAGCATGTGTCTGATGTAAAGTGAGTATGTTTATTTATTTATTTAGTTATTTGGGTTTTTTTATTCTATCTATTGATTTATTTGTTTGGTTGATTATTTATTCATTTATTAGTTAGTAAGTTAGTTACTTCATGCTTTTCAAGAACAATTTTGATTGCAAAACTCTAATTTAACTAAAGGTGGGCGCTACTCTTCTGCAACGTCTGGTGTGTCATTATCAGTAGTAAACTTTTTATTAGAGCACAGAAGAGCGGCAGCACGTAGGAATTCAGTGGGAAACACGGGACACATGCAGTGACATGCAGCGTCTACAGCTGACAGAGAAACTCAGATTACAACACAGAAGAAGCTTGACTTCATTCTCTGCTCAACACGTCATCTCTGCACTATATCTTTGTGCAGGGAGTAACTTTTTGGTTATATTGATGCTCTAAATATTACAAAGAACTCCTTTAAAACACTCAGCACCACTGATTGCTGCAGTTAGAGTCAAAAATTCTCATTGCTTCTGAGTTATAACTCAGTCAAAAAGAAACAATGTGCATTTTTTTTTTCAATTGAGAGTGCCTTAACTTTGCAAGGATAGTCTCTCAGATATGCATCATTTCAAAATCTCAAAAAATAGAAAAAATCCTCACTTTAACTCCAGAACTTGCCTACAAATCATCATATTTTTTTAAGTTTTCTTCAGCAACAAAACAATCCAGTGATACTTGCCTGTACATCCATGGATATACTGCAAACAGGAACTGTTATTGTGGCATACTTGCCAAAACAATACACACATACAGTAGAGGCTGAAAAAATAGTTGTAGCCCACAGTGTGATGCAGATGATGTCCCACTTTTGTCCGGCACAATGACAGACTTTGAACAACAACAACAACAAAAAAAAAAACAGCTCTGATGCAACAAATAGTTAAACACTCCCTGCCTGGTACACGCCCACGTCTCCTAAACTCCACTCTTCCAGGGTTTAAACCCAAACTGACATGTCATCATGGTTATTTTGAGTCTCAGACGTAACACAGCTTCTCCACAGCCACAAACAAACTGTAATGAAACTGTCCTCACAGGCTGTTATCCCCGAGACACATGAAGTCACCTTTATGAGTGGGAATACCTCTTTTATATGTTCTAGCATACAGATTAAACTTTTTTTCTACCAATTGTTTCTTTGCATAGAGGGTAAGCTGCCCAACAGACACATTTATAAACAATCTGCTTTTGCATTTTAATAGACAGCCTCAGTGTTTTGCTCAAAGTTCAGTAACTGAAGAATTGATAACCAGTACTATCAAACATTTTGCACAAAGTCACTTTAGGAGAACTGATTTTAGTTTGTGTGACGATCCTGTTTGATATTTGTTACCTGTGCATATATGTATCCGAATTTAAAAGTTAAATCCATTTCTGATTCAAAGTCAGCACTCTAGGGTTTCCTTTCAGATATTGGCCTGACCACGCTCTGAAACAACAATAACACAACAAGTACACAACAAGTACAACGTCTACAGAAACTACTGCAACCACTGGGACACAACACAGAGCACAGCACAACTAAAGCTATCTGAACTACAATTAATGTAGATCGAAAATATCTGATGTAAACAGCCTCCGACAACTTTGGCAGACGCAGTGACCCAACTCTTGAATCGCACCCAGTTGTTGTCTTTGGCATCAGCGGATGTGATGGTCTGATGTCTGATGTCACTTTTATCTGTGCTAAAGAGTTTGTCTGCTCCTTTGATGTGCCGGTCAAATCAGATATCTCCTGTGAAAATATACTCCTGAATCAAAGTGTTCGGTCTTTATTCAGGAAGCGGCCAACTATCTTCAATTAGCTTCAAGATATTCGGTGATGATTATGAGTTATATTATTCAAACCAGTGTAGCTGAGCTGCTCTGGCTTTGAGTCTGTTATCGGAGGAGCTGAGGGCCCTGACACACCGAAACAGCTGTTATAAGGCTGTTTGGTCAGTGTTGGGCGGGTGGTGAGCGAAATGTCAAAAACTAACTAAAAAGGTAAAGGCCCTGACACACCAAGCCGATGAGCATCTGTTACCTTAGTTCTGGCAGTGTGTCCCGCTCTGTTAGCACTTGTCCGCCCTTGTCCGCTTTTTTTTTTCTACCCAATTCAGCATGTTGAATCGCCGTCGGCGGAGCCCATCACTGAACGAAATCAATCTGATTGGCAGCTTAGCTCGGTGCACGAGAAGAGAAATGGAAGTGGTCAAAGTAAACAAAGAGCTTAAGTCAAAAGAGGGAGTCAGATTGAAACAAATTATTACATAAGGTAAGACTGTTTTTCTTTATCCACTGAGCTCTTTAACAGAAACAGTTCTCGATGGTTTCTGTTGTTGAATAGCTCATTGTAAATTACATTTGATCTTTAAACATCAGGTTGTGCTGTTAATGTGCTAATGAGCGCCTTCAATCCGTCACTGTCACTCTTCAGGGGTCACTATTTTATTGACGAATACAGACTACAACCGCCTGCTGCTACAGAGTTATTTCCTTTCGCACCGGTGCCGAACATACATGCTAACTCGCTGTTTGCTGAAGTCCTTGCGGTGTGACCGAGTGCAACTCCTTTGTTGTCAGTTTGGTGTGTCTGGGCCTTAACAGGCAATAAAAAAGTTCGGGTGACGTGATGCGAATGTGACAACAAAACACTGCAGGTTAGCTTCAACAAACATCCCTGAGTTTATCCTTTTAGTTAATTATCTGCCATTCCCAAAGGGATGCAGTCAGTGTGTAATCCAGCACACCTTGAAACATTTGGTCGGCGCGTCGCCGCTATCAAATGACTGATTGTGTACTTGAGCACCAAAAGACCTCGCATGTGTACATCTGCGTGAGTGCAGCTTCTCATGGGCGAATGTGTAGCTAAAGGGTTCCCATTGATAGTAAGGTCTTTGTAGTCGCTTCAGGCCATGCATGCATGGATTGTTAATGTCTGTTGGAAATGCTGGACTGTGACTAAGGAGACAAAAATCTGATACAGTGAGTCCATGGAGTTTCTCTTTTTTTTAAAAAAAAAAGGGCACTTGGACATCCGGTTAGTGAGGCAGAAACAGTGGCCTAGCTCAAAATGCAAATTACTTTGGTCAGAGGTCCCTTAGCCCCCCGCCTCAGCCCTCTCCTCCCTGTCTCCCCTCTCTATTCTACTCAGAGTATTGAGGCAGCGTGAAATCCATCCTGGGAGGGGCTATTGTGCTCCGGGAAGCAACCGTCAAACTGGAATGGTTAAGGCCTGGCCCGGGCCGGGGGATCTCTCTCTTTTTATAGCCTGAGGCTGTGGAGGAGCTGTGCAGTGCTGCTGAAAAACAGCCAGACCAGAAGTGAGGTCTGGGACAAGCCACCAATCTCTCACTCATCCTTCCTGGTGTCTGTCTCAGGAACTGCTGCTATCATAACAAGGCCTCACGCTCTGCAGCCCGCGCCGGCTCTCTGAGGCAGGCTCAGGTTTAATCGTCCATGATGGTGTGTACTCTGCCAAAAAGGCCACACGGGTGTCTCCCATTCCCATCCTCTCCTCTTCCATGTTCCCCTTGTCCTCTCCTTTAGCTGTCTGTGACAGAGATTTACAAACCAGCACATAACCCCCTCCACCCACCCTGGCTCCCCTCCATCAATGGCCCCCTTTGGACAAAGCTGCAACATGCTAGCCACGCTGAGAGGAGGAGGGAGAAAGAGGAGAGTGGAGGAAGGAGAGAGTGTTTAGAGGACAACAAATGAGACGCCTCTCACCTCCTTGTCTTCAGCAGTGTGTCCTCCGAGAAGCTTCAGGCACTCCCTGGTGACCCTTTAATCCTGGTGTCCTCCCATACACTCAGCTTTTACCACAGTGCCGGCTCCAGCACAGTCATCTCTGTGGTCTCCTGCGGAGGGCTGCAAGTGGCCGAGAGCAGATTGGAATGCTCCCTGTGCTGTTTACTTTCCCACAACTTCTCCTGCACCGTGAGCACTAGCAGCTAGAGATGAGGTAACCCTCTGTGCTCCCTCCCCTCTGCCTGACTGTCGCTCTGGATCCTCCCTCTATCTCCCCTCTGTGTCCCTCTCTTTTTTCAGATGGGTCCTTTCCCCCCACTCAGCCCCTCCAGTGTCTCATTCTGTCCTTTCTTTGGGTTTTTTCTCCCTCCTCCCACTCTCCAGACCCCTGCTGCTGCCCAGACCGCAGCACAAAGCAGTGAGGGCTCTCACACTCCGCCGGCCAATAGCAGAGCGACAAAGTCAAGCATTCAGCCAATGAGAAGCCCGGAGAGCTGTGTGTGAACCAATCAGCGGAGTTCTTTCGAACAAGTGGGCTGGACAAAAGGAATTAGGGGCAATGCTGTCTGGGAACACTTCCGCGTTGGACTGAAGTTCACACTGAACTGGAGTCAGCTGTGTGAATTTCACATAAACGGCTGAGATTTAAAGGAGAAGGTGTTGAGCTGACACAGGAGATTTAAAAGGAAGCAGCCGAATGAATAGGAGCAAAATATGTGATGCATTTTATAGCATTTACAGAGGTAAAAATGATACTTCACTCATGCAAAAGAGTATTTTATGTAAGGTAAGTATTTTGTATAAAAAATATATACACTGACTGTTGGAGGTAGCTTTAATGAAAACGTGTTATCAGCATATAACATTTAGATATAACATATAACATTTAGATTTATTATTTAGTATTTAGATATGACATATAACATTTACATTTAATATTAAACTTTTAGATATAACATATAACATTTAGATTTATCACTTAGTATTTAAATATGACATATATCATTTACATTTAATATTAAACTTTTAGATATAACATATAACATTTAGATTTAATATTTAACATTTAGATATGACATATAACATTCACATTTAATATTAAACTTTTAGATATAACATATAACATTTACATTTAATATTTAACATTTAGATTTAACATATAACATTTACATTTAATATTTAACATTTAGATATGACATATAACATTTACATTTAATATTTAACATTTAGATATGACATATAACATTTACACTTACACTGGAGCAAGACATACAGACTTAATGGTGGATTTACCACTTTTTGTGTTTGTAGTTGTTTTATGCCTTTTTAAAATAATTTTGTATCTTCTCGTGGAAGTTTTGACCATCTAGGATAGTTTATTTGCCTTTTTTGCAGCTGTGTCCCCCTTTTTGATTACTTTTTGTCTCAAAGGTCATTTTGTGTCCCTTTGTTGTTGTTTTCCCCAGTTTTGTAGTTATTTTTGCATCTCTAAAGCAATTTTGTTTCTTTTTTTGGCCTGTTTTTGTGTCTTTGTGTTTTTCTTTTTTCTAGTTTGGTCTTTTTGCATCTCTGTGATACGTTTTAGTTGAGATTAGGACCCAAAAGAGCAGGTAGGCAGGTTGTCATAACAAAGTGCAAGTTTTACTGTAGCTGGTAAAAATCCTCCAAACATGTAATGATGATACAGACAGTCAAAAAAAGAAAGGAGAACCAAAACTAAAAACAAACCAGGGAAGGAAGCCAGCCTGCAACACAAGCAGGACACAAAACCGAGACAGATATGAACACAGACAAACTGGCAGAGGACAAGGGGAAAGACACAGGTTTATATATAGAGGGAAGAAGAAGACACAGCTGGAGTGGGTGGATGAGGGCAAAAGGAGGGAAACGCAGGGATTGGCTAACAATATGTGGTAGGTTACACCCGGGTGGAGAAAATACGACTAAAACAGAGCAGGTGTGCAGGGAGGACTCTGGGACAAGAGAGGACTAGCGAGACTGAGAGGACAGGTGGGACAGAAAACAGACAGGAACAGACAAAGGCAGGAAGTAATACAAGACATGAAACATGAATAGCTTGACTTTCAAAGTAAAACAGGACATAAACAACAACAAATCCCAAGGATAATGGCATTTTGTGGTTGTTTTGAACTTTTTGTGGTCATTTTGTGTCTCTTTGAAGTGATTTTGTCTCTTAGCAGTCCCTCTGCATCTCTTTTTTAAGTTTCTTCCTGGTCGGTATCAGCCAGAGCTATGTAAGGTTTCACTTTTGGGAGGGCACACATGACAGTGGGGGGTTTGCACATCCTTCTCCTTTGTTCTAGAAATAATTCTTGAGAATACTGAGAGCTCTGAAAACGTCGACTAAAAGAATAAAATGAATGAACCTAAAAAATATGAAATAAGATGCTGAATGTCAAAGCAGCACAAGCTGCGTGCCGTCATCTTTTTGACAACGTTAACTGTGTTTATGTGTAGTTTTATGAATCTGATAATGAGCCTGCGCTGTATAAAAAACTTTAAATAAGCACTGTGGTATCTGTATTGAGAAGTGATATAATAACGGGTTTTTATAGGTGCAAAGATTAAAGCAGAGAAATTATCCGCCGCTCCCTAAAATATGCTGGTATTTATTTGGGTTTGGTTTATTTCTTTGGACCGTACATAAGCCAAGTACTGCTTATTTAATAATTTGATTATTGCCTGTGGGTTGATTTTTGGAGCTCAAATTTAGATACACAGAAGCTGCATCTACCCATGACCATCAGTTTTCAACTTTGACTTTATTGTACCAATGGGGAAATTTGTCTCACAGCCGGGTAAAACACAAAACAAAGACTTGACGATAAATTAGAATAAATTCCTGAAAAATATTACAAAAACATAAAATACAGATGCTAAAAAACAGACCACCACCAAACAAAACAAAACACTGGAGCTCGCACAAAACTTTTCAATATCCATACTACCATACTAATTAGTATTCAATAACAAAAAATTAGCATGTCCCAATAAATAACAGTATGTCAGATGTAGTATGCCTGAAATACCAGGCTGTTATGCTGCATACGGGCACATTTTGCAGTACACAAGCCAGCATGCCCTCTGGCTATTCTGACCAACAATGCAGTGCACGATATTATTATGGGCCCTGCTTAAAGATTTTATGCTCAAACTATCTACAGTTTATTGTATATTACACGATCAAATAAAGACCTGACATCGGACAATATCATCAAACAGTACATACTGCCCAACAATTATTATTGCATATCTACATATGACAAGGATCAATTATTTTTATTTGATTCTTGGTTTAAATGTAGTAAGGTTATGTATGCAGACATTGCTGTATAAGAACATTTGTTTTTTTAATACATTATTATCACGGTTTTTGTTATCATTATGATTATATTTATTTTTCAATTTCAAGTTTTCCCCTTTACCAGATCAAAGTTCAAGGCCCAGTCTTATGATGAAGCAGTTTGTTCCAGTTGTATGCATACTCCATGCAACAGAGTGCACTTTTTTAGTGCAGCTGCACTTTGCACGGATTGTAAAAAGAGAAAACATGTGATTTGGATTGCAGGGTGTGTGCATCAGGGACAGCAGGACATAAAACCTGGAGCACATGCTCCATGATGATGCCAGTATGGTGGTATTATTAAGTTTGAGAGTTTCTCAAACTTTCATTCATGATCTCTTTTTTTTTTTTTTTTAAGTCTTTGAACTTGTCTGTGACTCCTCTGTGAACTGCTTCTGTTTGCTATTTTTGACTTCACCAGGGTTTCTATTCCTGCCTCTAATCACATTTACAGCACTGCTGGCTCATGCAGATTGTGACGTGCAGCGCTGGAAGACGCCGCGCAGCCAACACTAGGCGATGTACGAGGTCAAGTAAAGACGGTCAACTGCCTTAATTAAATCTAAAGTCCTTCTCAGTTAAGCTCATTTGTTCGTTCATGCACCTTCATTTGTCTGCGAGGGGAACAATCACACAGCGTTACTGTTGTCCAGAAGATTTATTAAAACACATTGAACAAATACACAGAATACAAATAAAAAGATGACAATTTCACTTGTTCATTCAATTGCTATACAGCACAAATATCAGAACCATAACACTGCTTGGAGCTCATTGTCTGTAAATGCTAGATACACTACCGCCTCCCCAAAAGTGAACCGTCATATCAAACGCTTCACATGCTGTGCATTCACTGCAACAAAGGTGCCTTTTATCAGGGTCTTTTGGTAGCTTTTGAAGCCATGTTAATAAGCATGTACATACATTGTTAACATATTTATAATATTAGACTGAAGCCTTTTTTTTCTAACAGACATTACATTCATACCGACTTCAGTTTGATTGCATTTCATTGGAGTATTGGTGTTTTTGACGTCTCGTGGTCATCACTCCAGAGGGAAAAAGGACATGATTTTTGATTAATGAGTACATACGGTGCACTCTGCAGTTCTATGGCAACACCATCCAGCAGACATTCATCTTTTTTTTTCAGTTTGATACATAAATCTGTACGAGATGGACTTATCTCTGAAAAAATCTTTCAAGTATTTACATGTTTCTGAGGTTCTATCTGTCAAGCAACCTAATACATGTCGTGGTCAAGTAATCAATGGCATGAACAGAAACGCGAGGAACAAAACGGCACCGATAAACACTGACGAAGAAGAGCGCAGAAAGCTGATATGATGCACTTCAAGGTTCATTTTGTGGTGCTTTAAAAGTCAGTCTGGTAACGTGCTGAAACTGGATTTTTGAGTTAAAGCATGTTATCTGACGGGGAGGGGGTCGCAGTAACACAATGTGAAAAAAGGGGGTCAGAAGAAAGCACCTCAGGACAACCGTGTGAAGTTGCAAAAGGAGAGTAAGAAAATACACTCACCAACTCTGTACAACACTCGCCAGTTTAGATGAGTCCAATCACAATCGTCATCCCGACAAAGTCAAATAAGTGCTGTCAATGGCTATAATAATACAAACAGGTAATGCCACTGGTCTTTGGAAAAAACAAAACAAAAGATAAACATGTCAGTAACAATTTGCACTTTGAGTCCAAACATTCGAGCAACGCCTTCGTAGAAAAGGAAACATAGTAAGCTTGAATTTATAAAACATCGTCTTACTTATGTGGACGGCCACTTTAGCACATTATAGATGGAATGAACAGGATATGTAGGTATACCATGCTGACGTGTCTTCGCAGGTAGAGCAACAGGCGACAATGTGCACTCTTGAAAAGAGCCCCAAAATAACTGGCAGGAGGTGAAGATGTTATCTAAAGAGAAATGCTGCGCGACGTTGGCCCTCACTGTAGAAGCACAGAGAATATTCCTGCAAATGTATGTTAAGACTGTGACACGACCAACGACAGTTAGGGCTGGGCAATATATCGATATCCAGAATCTAAGACCATATTTAAAGACGTCTCATATTACGATATCAATATAACATGTCAAGTGTTTCCTGGTTTTAAAGGCTGTATTAAAATAATGTAATTTTTGTGAACTTGCCAGATTGTTCTAGCTGTTCTGTTATTTATCACAGAAATAAAATTACAGTCGTAGCATTCCCATTCAAAGGATACAGTAAGATGGTCCGATTGGCATACATTTTTATGAGTACTGTTGCCTTTGCAAGTGTTGTAGCATCGTGAGATATCTTCCTTATAAACTTCCATATAAAGAAACTAACTTGCGGCCGGTCGGAAACCAGCTGACGTGAGGTTTTTTTTAACCAAACGAGAAGTGGAGAAGTAACATTGCATTTTCAAAAACAGCAGTTTGTTACATTTGAAATATCACTGTAACTGTTTGCTTTGCATTAAATTTCATGCTTGTTGAAACTGTAGCTGCCTCTCAGGAAGGAGTGCGGAAAGTCACCCTCACACAAAGGCGACGTTTTGAAACCGAATAAGCAGTGTAGTACTGTCGTTAAGTTTTTAAATAAGTACACTTAAAATATCACTGTGACTGATATTATTGTTTTGCTGCCATTAATTTCACGTTTGTTAAAAGATAACGCAGTGTAGCTGCCGTGTTCACACAGCGACAGGCTACAGCTCATTTCCAATGGATGCCACCGACGTGAAGCTGCAAACTTGTGCGTTTTTTGTGGACAATGCACTACAGATCAAAGTTCAGTTGGCAACTTTTTACAGCGTCTCAATAATGCAATAAAACATCAACCAATCATATGTTTTTGTTTCTAGTTGTATTTAGCTTAGTTAGCAAGTGCTATAGTAGATTTATGGGCTTTGCTGGGCACACGCGGATCAGAATAATCGAATACATCGTGCATTTATTTCAGGTGTGTAGGATGGGCACGAGTAGGACTAAATCTGCAGAGAAACTCCCGCACACTGTAACGCCTGATGAAGGTCTTTGCAAGTTTGACAATGAAGGAGAGTTTCTCTGCAAATTGTGCAAAGGGGGATGAAATGCGGCGAAAAATGTGATGTTAAAATGGGGCTCAGACATTGATCAAAAGCAAAGACGTCTTTTTGACCGAATACAGCTAACGGTGCTTTGCTGCACGGAGCACACACACACGCCTGTGACGACATGACTACATTAACAAGAGCAACACTTCAGCTCGCCGATAATGTGTCAGGTCATGCTGTGACGTTGTTGCTCTCTGCGTGAACGCAGCATGACAGCCGCTGCTGCTCAGCCGGCGGCTGAGAGGCATCGTTACCGTGGAGATAAACAGCGTGAAGGGCCATCATCCACCACAGTGAATTAGGGATTTATTATGACTAAAAAAAGAGTTGGTGGTTGTGGGCTAGATGACCAACAAGACTAACTAGGTTTACTTTGTTTCTGTCGAATTTGAATGAAGTTATGATGAGTGAAAAATGCGATTAAGCTAACGTAAGTCTCAGTTTGGTGAAAGAGAGAAACTTAAACTGGTGTAGGGATGCCGAATATGAGCATTTTCCTCAGTTGATCATTGGTAACATCAACGATCATTTATGGGATTAAACATGATTTAAGAAAAAAATACTCCTTATAACTAAACAATGCTTTGCATTGCCTGCTTTATGGTCCTCATCATAAAATAATAAAACTGCCTCCTTTGTTTTTTAGGCTAGTTTATAAATCACAATCAGATCTTTATTTGATCGATTCAATTTCACATGTTCGATCAAACTCTTAACGACCGATTCATCGGTAGCTGATTAATCATTCCTAGTGTACGGCTTTATTTTTCCGCTTTTATAAGAAAACGAAGGGTAATATGCCAAAACTGTTCCCAAACTTGTGAGTGTGACACCCTTTTTCACCCCCGGCCACATGTGGTGTCACCATAACACCTGAAAACAATCACCATTTTCTCTTCTAGCATTATCTTCACAGAAATGACGAGGAAAAAAGGCAAAGAGTATTTTAGCAGAGGATTAGTATTAGCTAGAGTCTCTCTGGCAACTAAAAATGTCTTTAAGAAAGTGCCCTCAATATTCTTAACCCAAGAAAGTGACTGAAGTTTTATCCCACAGACAGACAGTGAAATGAACTAATCCAATGTGTTTATGATGAGCTGTTTGTGTTGGTTTTACTAACTGCTTGACTGCTTTTTAATGTGTTTTCTGTGTTTGTTGGGCCAAAGACAAATTTCCATCCTGGTGGACAATAAAGATATATTCTATTTTATTCTATTCTATTCACCTTTGAAAACAGTTCACTGTCTTATCTGCTCATTTTACACCTATGGCCTTTACCCACTTCTCATTACTGATGATTATTGATCAAAATCTAATTGTGTACATGTTTTGTGAAAGCACCAATAGTCAACCCTACAATATCATCGTAATATTGAGGTATTTCATGATTTATTTATATTTTTTCCCATATCGCCCAGCCCTAATGTCAGTCTTCAGCTCTGTGTTGGAAACACACCGCATCAAAGAACAAATCATACAGTATCATCTCCTCTAATGGCACCAAGTGACCTAACACATCTTATTTAACCTCAACGTAAAGAGAAGCAAACAAAAAGCTCATCTTAGCGACAAATACTCGACTTAAAGTGGCGCTGCGCCGTAAGCACATATGTTCTTATTCGGTTCTAACGATGAAAGGGAGCTGGGGAAAAGTCCCTGGGATGTACGTAAAATCTCCACTCAGGACTCTGAACGTTAAAGAGCCCTGTACAGTGTGTGGATGTGGACCAGATGAGTTCCTGTTTATAGTGCAGTCCCACTGGTCATGGCCCCAGGGTTAAGCTCTACAGCCACTACTAACATTCAAATATAATAAGAATCACAAATATTGTACCGTACACAGAAATACTCAGTCTTCTCTGAAATGCGTTTAAAAATTTTGCCACTCCTGCGGCTTTTTCTCCTCTGCTCCATCTTCACGTACGTTGGCAAGGCTTCTGATTTCATCCGTGTGTGTGTGTGTGTGTGTGTGAGTACATATTTTCACTATGATTAGACCTATGTGAGGTAAAATAAACAGCAGTCTCTGAGTATATACAGTACAAGAAGCCAACCCACGCAGGTTACAGGTACTGCAGGTTTTTGCGGAGATTACTTTCTCCAGATGAACAGCGGGTGGCAGTCTTTAGAGGATTCAGACAGACTGTGTGTCCAGCTACTGCATACATGATAATAGTTTTTGATGCTTTCAAATCAATACTTTATCCACTGGTTACTACATGAATGACAAAAACACTTATTCATTTAAAGTAACAATATTGGCCCTCAGAAAAAACCTATCAGACCATGACTGAAGACGTCCTACACTCCTCCTCACAGGGAACACGCTCCAGCGGGGCACAGTCACAGTGTACAGTGAATAGGCAGATGGAGAAAAGCAACAGGGCGCACGCAGGATGAAAAAGTCTGGCGCGAACAAAACACACATTCCAAGATTAGAATGAGCCCCAATCAAGAGCATCGGAAAACTCAAGTCATGAGTTTCGCCTCGCAGCGCGGGGCTGAAAATAAAAATCCTCCTTCAGAAAGGCTTCTTCATTTCCCCTCCTGATCCTCGGCTCTCCAGCACTGGTTAACAAAAGCAAATATCGACTGAAATACTTCTATAGGATCCTCGAAAAGATAAAAGTGCAATTGTTAGGATAGATACATCTGCATTAATCAAAAAGTGAATCGCCTCAGAGAGCTCTGTAGGTTTGAAGTCAGGAAGGAGCAGGAGAAAGAGGAGGAGGAGGAGGAGATGGGCGGCTGTCATCCACACAGATTCCATCCCTGGGAGTTTTCTGACCTCGGGTCAGTTTTGCAGAGCTGGCCTAGTCCTCAATGCAGATGACATCACTAGGTTTGCCCGACTTGAGGTCGGGCGTAGCCACGTCTCTCAAGGAGTCGAGTGACTTCTTGTCCAGATGGCTTGTTGGGGGTGGAGGGCCGTTAGACGACACTGAAGAGGGGAGAGAGCTTTTATCATTTCATGTTTTTGGGTTTTTGTTTTTTTTAAAAACAGTGGAAATGTCTCAGAGTGACACCGGCTTCTTTTGGCAGTTTGTCATAAGATTCAAAGAGACCACTATTATCACTGAAATTTTTTTTTCTTATTTCCGTCATTATGTCAATGTGCTCGCAGCACCAGCGTCAGGTAGCCCACTGGTAACAGGTTACCGTGCAGCAAAGAATCATGGGAGTTTAAGATCTTTTTGGGCGGGCCTAAAACCATAGCACGTTGACACACGGAGCTACACTCAGCATAACTCCGCCCCTGACAATGTAGCAGTATAACAACGAGAAGCATCATAAGCATAGTCTGGCGAATGGGCGTGGCCTCCACTCCTCCAGCGGACACGCCCCCAGCGTTTCAGATCAGAGAATACTGTGCATGTTTTCATGATTTTGAGACCTTCTTTTACATACATGCCGATTTTTTTGGTCATTCAAATTTGTCAGGTGTTTAATAACACATCTTTCTGTGATGTGACAAACTCAGAACACATTTTAATGATCACTTTACCCGGATTATAAAAAGCATCTGTATAGGAATTTATAATCATAATCACTAAAGTCAGTTTCCACTTTATCTATGTTTTACTTTTCCTTGAACGTTAAAGTGAGAATTATGAACCGTTTTGATTCAGTGTTTTTTAAAACAGAACAAGCACAGTAACTTAAGTATCTTTTTTTTTATTTAAATAGAAAGCTAAAATACCAAAAATGTCTGCAAATTCTTAATACCTCCCCCAAGAGGGTATGTTTTTGTTTCTGTTTGTTTGTCTGTCAGCAGGTTTACTGAAAATCTACTGGCTTGAATTTCATGGGTCAAGGGAAAACCTATTAAATATTGGAGTAGATCTGAATCACAGGTCAGATACAAGAATTATTTTCACTTGCATTAACATTGCGAGACGGGCATTTGGCCTTGGTGGAGATCTTTCTGATCGCCATTCTAGTTGTATGTGCATCTAAGGCATGTAAGACGGTCACTAAGGACGTTGGTCACTAAGCTGTGATGTATAGGAAACTAAAATTATTACTCAAATAAGATTTGCTCAGATGAGGGTTTATATAAAACATGTATGATTGTCTCAATGCTCGTACAACAATAATCGGCAGACGGGATGCTTCAGATGGCCCCATGCTCCAAATCTGAGCACTTATGTTGGTGAATACAATCCATTACAAATGAAATTGATCAAAATGAGGCCTTAATTGTAATAATCCAGAATCCTCCTTTAATTTCAATTTAGCAACCACCCAAAAAAAAAAGCAAGAGACCTCATCCATTACACCAACTGGCATACCGGTATGTTGGAAACTGGGATACATGTCAAATTCTAATTTTTTATTTTGGGTGCAATTCATGGAAATGTCCTTTAAGTGTTAGAAAAAAAGTATATCTCATGATTTCTATAAGTCAATGCAAAGCTTAATATCACTTTGCAAATAGTATAATTTAGGTTGTATGAACAACTTCCAGTGGCACCTGTCGTACGTCACCTGTAACACAACTTCCTACGGTAAATGTGGATCCTTACCGCTGACGTAGGGCCCCAGAGGCATCTGACTGTAGTTGACCATCGGCTGTCCACCCGGTCCTCTGAATCCTCCACCGAAGCTGCTGCTGTACATCTGAGAGCAGCCGAACCCGCCCTGACTGAAAGGCTGAGGAGCAAACATCGGTTATCCTGCTGTAACTTTACATGACGCCTCTACGGGATAATAACCGAAGAGTGATGCTACAACAGCTTTTATTACTTCCACGGCAGGTTTGAGTGATGTGAGAGAAGTTTTCTTTGTACGGTGGGAAAATAGCAAAAACAAGAATTACCTGTTCAGACTAATATAATATATCGTATGTAGTGAAGACTTTCAATGAATAAAAGGTATCAACTGTATTTTTGGCAAAGTGGAAAGTTTGACCCTCAGAATCTAATCAGTTTATCGTCGAGTCCAAGTTGACGTTGGTGCCAAATTTGAGGAAACTGCCTCAAAGCGTTCCTGAGAAGGAGACGGACGAGCAACCCCAAAAAACATACTGCCTGTGACCACGGCCGTAACCGGGGCAGAGACATGAAAAAAAACAAAGCGGAGCAGGTCAGATAGCCAACTGTTTCCCTGGTTACGACAAGAGTTGGCATAGCAACCAATAAAGCACAGTCAGAGCGCCTGACCAATCGGCTGCTTGGCTGAAATGATCTCTTGTATAAGAGAGAATAAAACACACACATTCGACTCTGGCGAATAGGTGCAGCAGAGATGGAAGTAATGAGACAATGCAGCCTTTGTTGAATCCTCGGGGACTGAACTGTAGAGCTCAGCGGTGAAAGTAAACAACTTAAGGGAGACTCTTTTTTTCCTCATTACACCTGGGGAAACTCTTCCACAGGGGATAGAGAGCCGGAGCCTCCGCAGGTTTTCGGGAGGAATAATGTGGTTGCTGAGTCGTGACTACGGAACACTTTAAAGTTTTTGGGCCATAGCCTTTTATTTCTGAAATTTACTCAGCCCTGAGGCACATTTTAGGGAGCCTTGTTTCCTCACCGGGCTCCGCTGCATAGTAATCTCCAGCCAAGTCTACACAGCTGAAGAGAGACGAGTAATTCTTAGCAAAACAGCTGTGAAATTCTTCATCTCGTACAGCTCTTAAAACAAATTACTCTTGTGTTTTTAATCAAACAGAAAACTTGGTTCTATGCGACTTCATTTTATTACCAAAGAACTGATTTCTTTCTGAGGCCGCCCTGACCTTCTTGACCACCGGCTCTGGCTCACCTGCTGCGGTGGAGGCTCGCTCCCTCGGCTGGTGAGGCGGCTCAGGATGCTCCTCTCAGACATCTGCAGACGGGCCGACACCGGCGGGATCCTGGACAGCATGTTGGGCAGTCGGGTCACATCAGCTTTCATGTCACTCAGGAGCTCCTCCAGCTGGTTCAAGACTGTGAGAGCACGAGAACACACACGCCACATCAGAGACAGTAGTTTTAACACTCATTTAAGGCGCTTTCACATCAGCGTCACGGATCTGAGTACACCTGACTCCAAAGTCCAGTTTGGTTCATTAGTGTGAACTCTGCCCATCTGGCCTGAGTCCACTTGAAAATATGCTCTCAAATACCTTTTAAGTGCTCTTAAAATCCATTTTTATATACTTGCCGTTTTTCGATGTTGTCTTTTTATTTAGTTTTTAATCATTTTTATTTATCTCCTTTTTTGTTTTTTTGCTTTAATTTCTTTACTTGTTCTTCTGTCTTTTATTTGTATTTACTTATATTGACATTTTGTGTCCTGCATTTTCAGTTTTTTGTATCCTCTTGTTTAAGCTTTATCTTAATTTTGCTTTGCTCATGTTTGGTTGGACTGTTGGCCTCTCAGATGTTATACTGCCTTCTGAGTATCCGATTACTGCTTCTGCTTTGTTTTGTAATCTCTGTTTTTTTAAAGGTGCTAAAATTATTATTATTTTTTATCAATATTACTTCTCTGGTACAGTATGAATCAGGTGTGAACACCAACAGTACCTAAACACAGAAGTGGATGGCTCTTTATCATGACTACAAAGAGTTTTAAACAGGTTATGACACAGTCTAAATTTAATAAAAATGCCTCCATATCAGACGGCAGAGAAAGATCAGAATCTGCTGTCACCTTCGACCTGCAGTCTGAGCTCCAGCAGGAGGTGCAGCAGCTCCTCCTCCCGCCAGGAGCATGGCGTCCCCCAGGGCAACAGTGTCAATCTGCGGCACCCTTTTTTACACCGCAGTACAACGCAAACATGTGGAAAATGACGACATTGCTGATGTGAAAGATGAACGGCGGGTGGAGAAGAGTGGCAATTGTACTGGGGCACGGCACGGTCTTACCTAATATGACAATGTCCCTAATTCCTGCACATGCAGCATCATTTAGTGATAAAAATATCAATGACAGAAACCGCTGATCAACTGCATGAAAACATTTTTTTCAAATCTTATTAAAAAAAGAGTCTAAATAGCATCAAATCATAAAAAAACAACTTAATTGTGTAATCCAGGGCCTGAAATCAACAACTGTCAGGAACTACATGCCATTAAATGTTTAACTGACAGATAAATCAATAAGGGTCACAGACAACAACATTTTAAAAGGAAAACATTTTAACGCCTTTTTTTTAAGACTTTAGCCTTGGCTCTTTTCCCAAACTTTCATCCTGCTAATCACTGGAAACATGTTCTTGACGGTGAGTCAAATTAACTCAAAATTACACTGCTGTGTCAAACAGGATCTTCACTGGCTGCTTGTTACAGAAGTGGTGTGGAAACATCTTTATTCACGTCAGTTTTTCCTTCCATTTACTGTTTTCCATTTGAAATCATGTTGATTTAATTCATTTTTTTCATGTTTCTACAAAGACGTGTCAGTAACTCAGAACAAGAAATAGTAAGGTGGGTCAGTTGCCTGCGGATAAATAAAGAAGTGGTCCTTTCTGATGAAGGTCTGATAGACTAAAAGCTCACACTTATAATTTGTCTTGATTTTTTTGTCATTTTTTGTTGACCCTATTGTAAAATAGCAAAAAATAGCATTTTTTGTATTACTTGTAATTTGTTACCTTAGTGAGGTATTTCTATAAAATCCATCTGGGTTTCTAATCTCTCTGTTTTTCTGTATTCTTTTTGACCTATTTTCTGTTACTGTTTTTAACGGTGCGAATAAATTAAAAAACAACAACAGACAACTAAAGTGAAACACTGCATAGATCGAAGGGCCCTGGCACACAGAACTGACGGGCCACCTGTGAGCTGAGTTTTTGCAGTTCGCCCCGCACCGCTGGCACTAGTCAGCCCCTCATTTGGCTTTTTGGAGGATTACACATATTGAATCGGCCTCGCGGACAGCGCAGCGGGTCGGTGAGAGAAATCACTCTGACTGGGAGTTCAGCTCACAAGAAGAGAAACGGAAGTGAGGAAAGCAAACCAACGACGAAAGCCAAGAGGCGGCGAGATCAAGACAAACTTGTTACATTAGACAGCGTTATTTTCTTTTCAGCCACAGAGCTCACAGCAGAAACGTTTCGTAACTGTTCGCTTGCATTTCATGTGCTCTTTCAACATCGACACATAGCTAGTAGCAAACTAGTAGTCGTGCGAATCACCAGAGACCCAGGATACAAAATTATCACAACACTGAAGTCCTAATAAAATATTATATGCAATATGAGTTTTGCGGTTTATTAAAAACTTAAAACTGCTAGTTATCTCTTCATAGAAAACATGTTTTTATCTACTAAATTCAAGTTTTCAGTCTTTTCAATTCACTTCAGTCATTTTTATTGCAGCAATTGCAAAAAATATATTTTTCTACACACCTACCAAAAGTTAAATCTGTATTTGTATTAATTATATTTTTTTTTACCTTTTTTTAAACTGCTAATTATCTCTTCAATGGAAAACAGCTACGTTTATCGTCTTTTCAGCTCACTTCAGTCATTTTTATTACAGCAATTGCAAAAAAATGCTTTAGTTGCCTACCAAAAGTTTAATCTGCATTTGTATATTTGAACATATTTTTATAATATAAAAAAAGCAATACTTCTACCTATATCAATACTTTATTGCCAAAAAATATATTGCAGTGCTATGCTATATCGATATTTTTCGCAACTAACTAGCGCCCTGAATCCATCTGCCTTCTTGTTTCCCTTTTTGAATGTTGAATACAGACGACCAGTTTTTGGTGCATAACATACGTCCTACCTGGCTGCCGACTGGAGTCTTTGCTGTGTGTTCAGGTGCGATTTTGTGGCCGAAAAAAAGGTGATGTGAGCCAACACAAGAGATAACCTTCACCACTGCTACTACTTTGATGCCAGTTTGTTGTTTCTCAGCCTAAAGTGTGTGGAAATCTCTTCTATCAGTTCAGACTCAGCGCTGTGGCAAAGACTGAGCGGGGGGGGGGGGGCGGTGGTCATCCTGCATCACAAAGAGATTATCTTAGTGCACCAGCAGTTTTCACTAGTTTTAATAACATGAGACTTAAATGTTTCAGCTACAAAACAACTTGATAAGGATTTTATTTTTGCAGAGGAGCTAGAGTAATCACAGTGTGGCATTGATTTTTTGCTTGTTAAAAAAAACGTATTCCAAAAGAGCATCACAAGCAAAAGAAAAACATATCTAGTATTTAACGAAATATGCTTTCTGAATACAGTAATTGGGAAATTTTGATAAGTATAGGGGGATTTTAGGGGATTAAGATTTTAAAATGTGACCTTGCTTCTTTAATGAATGTTTTATGCTCAATCTGTTTGTACACCACAACACAGCACAGATGACCAGTGGGCTGGCAGATGTCTTATGAAAAATTTATATCAGTAATTTTGCCCTGTAAATGACATTTGTGCAGGATTGTTTTCCCAGTTTACTAGCCTTTGGCAGGTGGTGCAGCGATTCTGACAATTATGACTGTTGCTATTTTTTTTGAAAGTGGGCAGCAGACCTTTGTGCAGCACGGCATTGGCAGGCTTGTTCCCGGCCAGAGACTCTTTGGACAGGTGCTGGTGGGACTCTGCCAGACATTCCACCTCGGCGAAGCGAGTGTTGAGAGCCATGGCCGGGTGACTGGGGTCCTGGGTCATATTCAGGTAAGCTGCCCGCCTCAACTGCTCCTCAATCACCAGAGCCTGCTCCAACAACTACAGAGAGAGAGAGAGGGAGGGAAACAGATTGTGTGAAGCGCGACGTGACAGGCAGAAGGTGGCACAATTTGAAAGACAGTGTTTCAATTTGCATTCAGATATAACAAATCCTTTAATCCTTGAATTATTTCAGCCTTCAGTAGTTATTTTTAATTATAAAAACTCAGGATTGCCTTAAAGCGGCGAGCCAGGAACTTGTTCTTCATCTCTAGGTAGTTGCCCTTATGCATCTCGGTCTTGAAGGGCTCATTCAAAATAGCATAACGTGGGTCATTCTGAATGTCTTGCCAACGAGCATATCCGTGTCTGAGAAAAATTCCCGGTCAAGGAAAAATAAATGGCAGCACAGAACCTCATAAAATTCTTCAAATAAAAAAGAAAGATAGGTTTTTTCAGAGAGCGTAGTTTTATATCGCTCCGCACAGTTTGTAAATATCAGCCTTTTCGACTGCAGCTCCCCGCAGGTCATAAGTAATTACATTACTTTGCCAGATGCCGAGCTTCTCGGCTCTACATCTGGGAAAGGATACGTTACGATGCCAGCTAAAAGCCAGTAGTCATGGCGACGGTGCCAGATGTCGTGCATCTTTCCAGAAGACAGCGCCGCTCGCTCTTCGGTTTGCCAGAGGGTGTGCAACTCTGACGGCGGAAACATAAAAAACAAACAGTTTTTACAAAAACAGAAAAGTAATATTCAAGATGTTTCCAAGCACATAAGAAGAAGTGAGAGCACTTTAACGACACAAACAAGATTCATGACCAAACAAAGTTGTTTCATCGTGGCACCTGAGATAACCTGTAGTGAGACAGTGGAAAATAAAGTTGTATTATTGGAAGAGGGGAAGTTAACACTAAAACATAACATGAAGACGTGAGTGAGTCCCACAGTGTCGTCCCTCTATTGAAATTACATTTAAATGGACAGTGTACAAGCAGCTAGCTGGAAATGAGCAACGCAGAATTAATGTTTGCATTATGTTTCTGCAAACCACAGATTTGCTACATTTTCACGTTATTTTGTAGCGAAAACTTTGAAACTTTACGTTTTTGGTTTTTTTTTACATATCAACAACTCTGTGGTTAATGTGCGGTTAAATTTAGGCACACACACCGCTTTTCATTGTAAATATTACTTTTTTTGTTTTTTTGTTCGCTTTTTATGTATTCATTTCTCTGTTTTCTTTTTTACATGTTCAAAATAAATCTCATCTGATCTAATCTGATCAAAAAATGACCATTTAGTGTTTGTTTGTTGGGTTCATAGTGTAATGTGCGTTCAGATCTGGGTTGCATATAGCAATTCTGAAACATTGTGCTGTCCAATTCAAGAATTATGTTCATAAATGCTTTGGAATAGGGGTTGACAAATTATCGGCCTGGCGGATTATCGGAGTCCATAATTAGCATTTTGCCAATTATCTGCATCAGCGTTTTATTTTAATGATCGACGATAAAATCAGTTATGAAAAGGTGTGTGTATTACACTCAGCTAACACCAGGGAAGGCAGTCTGCGATACATGCAAAGAAAGTGTCGGCATGAGATGAACTCTTACTTAGTAAAACCTCAGGGTTTTTTTAAAATTTTCACTGAACATTATTAAAGAAATGCTGGAAACTTGCTGTATATGATGTTGAAAGTTTGCTAAAGGAATTTAAACAAGTTTTGTTGTGTTTGTTATTTTCCAAAAATTAAAAATTTTGAAAGAAACATTTTCATTGTTATAGTAAATACATATTGTTTCCAAATATCGGTTATGGTCTCATTAGGAACTAATAACCAGTATCCGCCCTGAAAAACCATCAGTCGACCCCTACTTTGGAATAAAGATTACTGACTTTATACATATAGTGTATATATAGTAGTAGTAGTAGTAGTAGTAGTAGTAGTAGTAGTAGTAGTAGTATATATATATATATATATATATATATATATATATATATATATATATATATATATATATATATATATATACACTTTATAGCTCTGTCACTTTTCTACCAAACATAAACAGCATTCTGCTGATGGCTTTGGTCATCTTTAGTCACTGCCTGGTCCATTCAGGATCAAAACAAAGTCAGATTTATTCTTACCTGTGAAACCTCCGTCAGCAATATTAAACATAAACTTGGCTTTATATCCATTCTTGTCCTCCTTCCTGCTCTCATCCATCTCGTCCAAAGTGTCTTTGTCTCCGTTTAATCGGCCCTCTAATGCATCTTCACTCTTCATATCATCTGCAACAGCTACATGTATGACAGAAAACTTTCTTAAAAGAAGTATCTTTATAATGGCCTGCCACTAAAGTTTTTGTTTCCAAAAAGCACAGTCATTGCACCATTTTTGAGCACCTGTTTTGTTCAAGGATTCACAGCATGTATACCTGGCTTATTTTCCTTGTCTTCAGTTTTCGCCTGAGGAGAATCACTATCTCCTTTTTCTGTTTCTTTGCAGGGCTCCGCTGCGGATAACAAAAGAAGAGACTCAATTAAATGAAGTTCAGCCTTGCAGAGAAATTAAATTTGCAGCACACGGATTATGCACCACTCACTTTTAGGTGAGGTCTGACTGGATGATAGCTCTGTCTGTTTCAAAGCGAGCTCTTTCGAGTTGGCAGATGGCTCCGTCTTTGCAGAGGGTGACTCGGTTGTGTCCCTCTCATCTCCTGTCTTCTCCTCTGAGCTGGCCTTGCTCTCTTCTCCATCAGCTGCCTTCTCAGGTGCAGATGCTGGCTCTGCACTGGAGGACTGCCGAGGGAAAGACAGACGGCAGCAGCAGGGGAAAGAGGAAAGTTGGTAGAGGGCAGAGTTAAAAGGTGTCTAAGTCTGACAGAAGCGCCTTCAGAGGATGATAAAATGAGTGTTGTTAAAGTGTGATGAGCCGTGAGATGATGGACAACAACACAATAAAGGGAAACACAGTGACAGTGATGGATGGTGGAAGAAAAAAAAAGGACTCACTTCCTGCTCTGATGGTTTCTTGCTGTCCTGCTCTGTGGTCTCCTTGTCTTCAGCGGGACCCAAGAGAGACTCCGTCTTCTCTACAGTCCAGAAAACAACAACAACTCAAACTTTGTTTCTAGGAAAGACACTTTCTTGGGATAAACTTCACCTTACAGCCAGATTAAAAAAAGACAAACAACACACACAAACAACGCAGACTCTTTGCTCTGACCTGGCGGGACAGGAGTGCCGGGCTGCGTGGCGATGGGGCTGGCTGGCACAGGGGTGTTGGGATCAGAAGATAAACTCTCAGTCAGTTTCTTGAGCTCCATGCCGATGGGAATCAGATCTGGAGAACTCAGCTTTCCATTTACGTGCTCAAACTCTTGCACCTACAAAAAAAGAGATTGGCTCAACTGTAAGAAAATGAAAGTCCTACGCTTTAGTGAATGACTGACTGTCCTAAAATAAGGGATCAGGCAGACCTCCGCTGTACAGTCTGTGTGGCACATTGAACCAGATGTTTTGTTTAAATTTGTCTGTATCTGTCTACACCAACTCTTCCCAGGTTCAAACTTAGCATTGTTATAATGTAAATTTAGCTTTAATTTATTATTTGTCATGGATCATGTGAAAAAGCATAAATAACAAACATCAATCGAGAGACTAGATAGACTAGATATGGCCTTAGATTTTGGTTATCGTAAGGCTGCATCACAATAAAGTGATGCCATTTTCTGAACTTACCAGACTGCTCTAGCTGTTGTATTATTTGCTTTTACCACTTTAATGATGTTTATTTATCAAAAATCTCATTGTGTAAAGCCTACAATATTGTGGCAATATCGATAGTGAGGCTTGTTGTAAAAATAGTGATATTTGATTTTTCATATCACCGCTACCACTAACTAGTTACTTCACTTGGAAAAATATTTCTCTGTTTTACATATATTAGTTAAAGTCAAAACTGGCAATTGGCAGGCATGTTTAATGTTACAAGTGTAGCACTAGCTACTTTTTGGAAATTATGCTCCAGCTTCTGATGACTTCTTGTTAACATAGTTGACTGCTTTTATTTGGACCGAGCCACTAGTAAACACCAGAGACAGTTCTTACAGTCTCTGGTCTTTACTAGCTCATTAAGTTTTAACAGTGAAACTAAATTTAGTAAATCACTTGTTTGAAACTGGCTAGAAGTTACTAAAACTTAGAATGGACTTTACACAAACTTAAAAGCTCAAAAGCTCCAGAAAACAATTGTTAGGTTTTTTTCTTTACCCAGGTTTATGTGTTACGTTTAAAACAGCAAGGTACCAAAATAATACTTTTTCCTCTCACCTGCCTTTGCCTCCGCCTGAACAGTTTGACCTACTTTTTATAATCTCCCAGCGCTTCAGCAGAAGACTTGGTATTCTGTGTTGAAAAATGCCTTTGGTTGAACAACCGGTACCTTTTTCCTGACAAGGGACATGACGCCGATCCTGGTAAGAACATGCTGACGAGACAGTCCCTCACGTGGGACTCCATCAGCAAAGGTCTCTGCTCCGTCTGCCCCCGGCTCACACAGGTGTCTCATGAACAGAGACACATAGGCCCTGATGAGAAAAAAACACTTTACAGTACATGGACTGAGTCCATATTTTAAACAGCACAAGTAGGAGAAACCCTTCTACCATGAGGAGCAGATTTTTAAAGTATATATTAGGTTTTATTGATGTTATTCTTTTGGTCCTTTTTGTTTTTTATATTTGAGTTACAGCATATTTTTGATTTCTGATACATAATTGAGTCACAATCATGGGCGGACTTCATCTGCAGAATGTCACTCAAACCAACATGTACCAACCAGGGAGAGACTCAAAAGAAGCACAAAAGGAACAAAAAGACCACAAATAGATGCAAAGGAACTAGCAGAAGGCACAAAATAACAACAACAAGGGGCAGAACAACCACAAAAATACATAAAATTACTACAGAGACTACAGAGACACAAAACAAGCCAAATATACACAAAATGAGTACAGCACAAAACACAAATCAAGTAAATAAAGGCAGAAACTGACAAAAAAAGAAACATAAAATGAGCAAGACACAACAACAAAGGGGCACAAAATGACTAGGAAATAATATAAAAGCCACAAAATAACTACAAAATAAACTAAAAAGCCACAAAATTACTACAAAATAAACTAGACAGACACAAAATGACTACAAAAAGACACAAAATGATGACAAAGAGACACAAAACCACAAAAAAGCAGAACAACTACAAAGAGATACAAAACAATGACAAAGCAGAATAATAACAGTAATAATACCATTAAGGAGTATGATTCCAGCTATAGTAGTAATGGCAGCAACACTACTTGTATTTTCAATATGGCAATCACAGGAGTAATAGCAGTACTGAAAGTAGTATTTAAGTGTAGATGCTTTACTTTAAAAATAACAAACACAACTCGGAGCTACTTGTATTCTCAATATCTATTTATGTAGTGTTTGGCCCTGGTGCATTTTAAACTCTGAAATTAGAAACACCAATCTTTGCAAACTTGATATGAGTGCTGTGGAGCTTCGCCCTGGGCTAACCAATTAAATGTGAGGAGTGAATTAAATAGCCCAGAGCAACCTCTTAACTTGATGGCGGGCAGCGCCTTGACTGAAAATTACACTGTGTGAAAAGAGAAATTTTGTTTAAACAAATAACACTTCTTGGGTGTATCGCAGCTTATTACCTGAACTCGCGCTCACTCTTCCCTCTCAGGTCCCGAACCAGCCAATGGGAGTTAAAAGCATCCTGAGGAGGCATGCCCCAGCGCATGATGGCATTGAGGAAGGCTTTCCTCTGGCGAGCGTTGAACCCAAGGACCTAATAATAACAAGAAACAGATTCAGACAGAAAACAACAAGTAAACAACAGTGGAGGATGTGAGGTATAAAGTCAAAAACAGCTAAATGAACAGCTTATACAGCTTGACAACCCCCCACATAATCGCTCATATATGTATTAAAACGGGTGGAATTGACATATGTGGTGTAATGAACATTCAGTACATGAATGTTGTCGGTTTCAGACTGAAGATGTGATAATTTATTTATCTTATTCTGTCCTGGCTTGCCCCCGCAGAGAGGTGAGCAAGGCCACAGTTTCAGCTGCAGAGCGTTGATGCTTGCAGAAATGTTGGCCTTAAAGATACACTCTCTGAATTTGTAATGGTAACAAATAACAGCCCTTATTATACATAAATTCCCCCCTATTAAGCAAAATGTACAGAATGAAGAATTATCCTCTTGTCTACTATGTCATACTGCCAAAATGTTACTGCTAACAATGTTACAGAGAATAAATACACAGTATATAAATAATTTTTTAATAATATATTTATAATTTTTATTTTAGCACTTTTTTCAGGACATTTCCTTTTTTCTTTTGTTAATTTTCTTGTAAATTTCTACAAATTTTTCTTGTTAAGTTTCTCACTGCCTTCTTTCCAGATTTTTGAAAGAAATCAGTTTGTTCAGGTTTCAAAGGGTTTAGGGAGCTAGAGTATGCTGAGCTTTCCTCATGCTGCTTGTTTGTCTTAAACATTTTTTGGATGTGTGCGACTACTACGCTTTTTCTTGAGTAATCGATGCCTGTGAAGGACCTACAGCCTGTGATTCATACCTCAATACTGCCCCCAACTCGTGCCAGTAAGGGTGGCAGAGGTTTGTCTTTCTCATTCTTCAGCTGCCGACGAGACTGTCTGCGTCCACCTGCAGAAGACAAATAAAAAGCATTATTATTATAAAGACCTCTTAACCATGATGAGCTCACTTTGAGGGAAGAAGTTTCTCTGCTGAGTTCGTTTTATGATAGTATCAAACCTGAACAATATAATAGTTGTATGATGGTGGTTTTCGCCGCCTACCTTCAGGCCTCTCCTCGAAATCTTCGTCCTCGTCCTCGGACCCCACAGAGTACTCCGAGTGATTGTCTGAAAGATCATCCTGCCACTCTGAGCCACACATCAGAAAGAAACAGTACATTGCATTCGCTTCTGTTGGTGGCCACCTGGGGGCGCCACGGCACTGCAGATTACTACAGACCACTACAGCTCGGCATGCACATATTGTAGCACTTCTGTCCTCTGGAAGCGAGGTGAGAGGTGACTACTCTGCCAGACAATCACTCTAAACTTAGAGTGTACTCTGAGCCGTGATGGGCTCTGAAATCTTTACTCTCTCACTGTCAACTGCTGTTGAACTGTGGCAATCAGGACCTTGGAGCCACTCTTAAAAATACAACTACAGGATAAACCGTAGACTAAAAACTGTTGAACTGTGAGAAAGAAGTGCTTTAAAATGCACTAAAAAGACTATATAAATGCACGAGATAAAGTAGAGCTTTAGGCCAGTGTAACACACTCTGTGGCAGGTTTAATGGAGGTCAACAGCTCTTGTTGAGACTTACAACCTAAGAGGATTTAACAAACATGGAGATTAATTTCTGTGCTGTTCTTACCTGAACTGATACACCCAAATTATTCAGTGTCAAGATAATATCACCTTGTTAGCTCCCGAATGAAGCCAGGTAGCAGCTAGACTGCTGTGACTGGGTTGTTTGCTGGATATCAGAGTCGATCATATGTTATAAGAAGAGCTGTTGACCTGCAGTAAAGCCAGCAGAGAGGGCGTTACACTGGTCTGTACAATGTCATATTACACAAACATCTGGGCACATTCATACATTTAGCTACAGTGTTATTTGAACAGAAAATGTGCCTCAGTCATTGCAGCAAACTGATGGTTCATGTCCACAAGATCCATCAAATCTGCAATTTCCATTCATTAGCCCCTTTTACATTGCATGTTCAAGGCAGGGATTTCGTGCCATAATGAATGTTTCGCCTCAAATGTTTTCTGAAATACATTTCGAATATATAAGAAAGTTTGCAAACCACGTTGGTCAAGTTTCAAAACTGGGAGCAGACAGCCTACGTACGTACCTTGTGGCACACCTATAAAGCATCCTATGTTTGGTAGCAGCGTGACCCCATGTGCCTAAAAATGCCGCTATGGACATGTCACATCTTCAGAGATTCATTACCAATTGCCCACTTAACAATCCATAAAGAGAACTTCTATCATGGAGAAACTATTGTGTAACTTCAGCGCTCAGTTCAGAGAAATATCTGCAGCACAGCAAATAAAGCGTTAGTCTTTAAGCTGATCTGTTTAGCTGTGGTTACTTAGATAATATGTGTTTTCATAACCGGCAACAGCTCCCAGAATGCCATTCAAAACCCAACACTTAGTATTGACTGATGGAGGCAGTAATACACCTCGCAGCAGCTAAACTGCTGGAAAATCATTTGGAGAACACAAGAAACAGATCCATACAATAAACCCCGAACAGGACCCAATTGAGGGGCTTATTTAGAACATAATGTCTCTACTTTCTTAGAAATATGCTTGTGGCTCTGCTGCCACCTGTCCACAAGCCAGCTGAAAAGCCAAAAAGCATGTTTCCTCTGCATCTGGTGTGCGCTTGTGTATTTTTTTTCATATTTTAATATGGGGAAGAATGCCAAATCCTGGCACCAGCATGTTAAAATTAAAAGCAGCAATAATAGAACATGGCTGTTACTTCCAAAATGCTGCCAAGAAATTATTTTGTATGATAATATTAAATGTTAAAATAAGAAATGAGTCTTCTACCATTCTTACACTTGCTATTTTGACTGCATAAATCCATTTACGCTGACCAGTGTGGCAAAATGCAGCGAACTGTGTGAACGCGGATGGTATACTCTTAACTGTTGAAAGGTTCAAAATTCAATCAGTTTTATTTAAAATGTAGAATCACCACCAAACAGCAATGTAAAAGGGGATGTTTGAATATTATAAATAATAAGGATTGAAATAAAACAAGTTGATTGTGGACACTTTTCACCCTCAATGATCGCCATCTTGGCTATATAGAGGCGGGGAGGGACAATCGAACTTTTGAAAATACTGAGGAAGTTGCAGTGGTTGTGGTTGCTACGGTGAACAAGCAAACAAGCCAACAGATATTTTGTCAGGTGACAGTCACGATCAAATGTTGGTGAAAATGCTCTGTCAAAGGAGAGGAAAAGTGCACAACAACCGTGTTTGATTTGAGACGACACTACTCTGTCAAAAATCCACACACTACTCAATTAAGTACATACAGTGTACTATATTGAAGTGTAGGTTGTAAGTATCTAACTTGAGACACAGCATGGGTGAAGACATATTCAAAAATAAAGGCATGCCAGTCCTGATTGACAAGCACCACATGTCTGCTGCCTACCTTGGTCCTCCTGGGTCGTGTCGTTGTAGTTGACCTGCTTTCGGATGCGTTTGCCTTTGCCGAGGTTGCGTGCCAGATCCTCCTGCTGCTGCTCGTAGTGATGGCGGAGCAGCTTCTCCCAGTAGTCTGGATCCACGTTCTCCTCCTGCTTGATGATCTCCCGCTCCACCTCCTCCTGCACACGGACACACACAAAGACAAATAGCGATGATGTTAAATATGAAATGAAGATGCAATTGTTATATGTTGTCTTCCACCTTATGCGCTAATAATTCATTGTCTAATTATGTTTGTTTTAATGTGCCATGAAGTTACAAGGCTCAGGTACAAAAGCAAAGTTTATTTTAAATTGAGTAATCTTGTTCTTTAAAGTTCGTCGTGCAGCAGAATCTGACATAAAGTCAAACAACCATCTCATGAGATCTCTAGGCTGCTTTTTATTTGTGCGACTGCAGATATCATCAGGCTGAAAAACATTTCTATATTCTCACCTCTCCATCCTCTTCCTTCACCACATACTGAGCCACCTTGAAGGAGCTCAGGTACTCGTTCATGTTCTGGATCTCAGTGTCTTCAGTGGCGTCCTGGCTACGGTCCAACAGCTTCGAGATAGCGTCATCATCGTAGTGAATCACGTTGCCCTCCTCACCCTCCTTGTTGTCACCTGTTGAAGAGAGTCGATGACTAACAGACAACAAAAATGCAATTGTCCCAGTCTAAAGCTTTGACCTTTGAAAATAAGGATTTGACTAAAAGGAGAACTTTTACATGACTGGACAACCAACATTAATATGGACTCCCTGACATTTTGTGTTTTGGTCACTTGTTTTCAAGCCTGTCAGACCCTTTTCTGAGATAAACAAACAGTCTCCAGTTTTGCTTTGTGACTCAGTGGCTTTTTGGGGAAATGTGAATCTGCCAGAGTATTTTATAGCATTAGACAAGAATATTTTTAAAAGACGAAACTCGCTGCGAATTAGCACAAGTTTCAGCACAGAAAGAGCAAGAGAAAACACAGTTTCTCAAGGACTGATTACTCATCGGGTCTACCAAGCTTAGGCGCCCCTATGGCCTTCAACTGTAAACTCTCACTCAAACTAACACATACCGACCAGGGGGGGACTTAAAATGACCACAAAGTGCTGCAATGGAAGTGCAAAGAGAACAAAATATCTACAAAAAAGGGCAAAACTTCAAAGCAATACAAAATGGCCAAAAAAATACACAAAATGACCTCAAAGACACATCAAATGACTACAGAGAAATAAAAATGGCCCAAAAAGGCACAAAATGACCTTGAAGAGACACAAATGACTAGAAAATACAAAAATGACCAAATATACCTCAAAAACACACAAAATGACCTCAAAGAGACACAAATGCTACAAAATACTAAAAGCAACCAAATATCCAAAAAAGTGAACAAAATGACCCAAAACAGACACAAAATGACCTAAAAAAAAACCACCAAATGACTAAAAAGAAACTAAAACAACCATAAAAAGGTCTGATAAGGTTTTTTGCATCACTGTGCCCTCATGATGTCTCATGATGTGGCCATGCCAACCTGCATTTAAAAGGGCCAATGAAAACGTATTATTTGGAAACACAAGAAATAACGAAACCTCCAGCTGTGACATTTAATGATGATATAGTAGTTTAAAGCTCAATTTAAAGTGAGAACAAATGTCCTGATTGAGTGCAGAAAGGGTATCATATCAAAATCTGTACCGTATTGTTTGAGCTAGAGGACCATGTGGTGCGTAGACATACCCATAGTTCGTGCTGCTTCCATTTCATCTTTGAAAAGCTCCTCCGTGCCAAACTTTAGGATATCGTCCAGTTCTTGTTTGGACATGGAGCCAGTTTTGGAGCCCAGGCCGGGCCGCACCACCAGGTGGGTCAGCATCATCTTCCTCTTTGCCACCTGAGTGATTCGCTCCTCCACTGAGCCTCGCGTCACGAAACGATAGATCATCACCTTCCTGTTTTGGCCGATACGATGAGCTCTGCTAAAAGCCTATAAGAAGGGAGAGATGGACGGATAGGAAAGTTACTGGGATTACATATAAGTGAACAGCTGATATTAACAAAAGCTTTCACACAAAATCATTGAAACTGAAAGTCTGAAAAATGCGTACTTGGATGTCATTGTGAGGATTCCAGTCCGAGTCGTAGATGATGACAGTGTCTGCGCTCGCCAGGTTGATGCCAAGACCTCCAGCTCTTGTTGAAAGCAAGAAGCAGAACTGCTGAGCGCCCGGTGCTGTGACAAAAACCAACAGCAGAGAGGCGGTTAGTGTGTGAGAGTGAGTGAAAGCCTTGAAGAAGAGAACAGACGTCCACATGAACTCACACAGACAGATTCTGGATTAACAAACTCACCATTGAAGCGGTCAATGGCCTCCTGCCTGAGGCCTCCAGTAATTCCTCCATCAATACGCTCATATTTATAACCCTCAAACTCCAGAAAATCCTCAAGTAGATCCAACATCTTTGTCATCTGTTAAAAAAAAGGGGAAAACATGGTATTATAATATTATGTAGCAGGGACCAGACCTAATGAAACTCTTGAAATTAAGACTAAAAATCTGCACTCCAAATGGTCTTGGATTCGATGTCTGGGATATTAGCTGATTTACCACCTACAACTGACATTGGCACAGGAATGGCATTTCATGGCCACCAATCAATGAAAGCGATGGCTTCAAGCCCAGACACAATATTTATTCGACTATTACCTGAGAGAAAATGAGAACTCTGTGTCCTTCATCTTTCAGTTTCTTCAGCATTTTTTGAAGCAGCGTCAGTTTTCCTGAGGACTTCACCAGCAGGTTGCCATCATATGAGCCGTTGGGTAATACAGGAGCTTCCTGCAAAGACAAAATCAAACCCAGGCATCAGAGATATCTTAATACTTGGTGAGTGTAATTATTGGCTTCAAGCCACAGTACATTTAAATGTCCAACCAGGAAGCAAGAGTTTAAATTTTTGTCATCTTGTGTCAAAAAAAAAATTGCAATATACATTTCTGCAAACCTCAGGAATGCCTTGCAAATTTCTTTTTTTTTTTTTTTTTAATTTTGTGTTCTCTGCCAAATAATACCTTCAGTACACTGGTTTTAAAATTGCTGCCTTACCACAGCAGCCACAGGGAACAGGTAGGGATGGTTGCAGCACTTCTTCAGGTCCATCATAATGTTGAGCAGGGACACCTGGTTCCCTCCACCTTTGGAGTTCAGAGCCTCGAAATTCCGCGTCAAAATAAACTTGTAATATTTCCTGCGGGTCAGAGGTCAGACATTAGATTGAATCAAGAGATGAATTTTAAAAAATAGCTCACCACTTTTGGCAAATAAACTCTGTGAAACTTGATAAAAGGCAGAGAAATGCACCAGAATTAGCATCACATATTCCTGAAGGCTGCGATCAAGTGACGAATGTGTGACGGGAGTTAAGAAAGGAGTCCTCGCACAGAGGGAGGTTATGGTTGTGGATTGGTAAAACAAACATAAAAACGGAGAAAAGCTCAACTTCCAGTCACATCATCTGGGCATGTTAGTCTGATAGATCGATACGTTTGCATGTATTTTAAAAGTCCAGTTTAGTCAGACTAACACAATAATTCGATTTTTCTAACATAACGTAAACATGCTGCACGTCAGCTCTCGTTACAATGACTTCTTTGTATCACAGTAACTTACTTCTGCATGGGGCTGAGCTCCACTCGCACAATCAACTCTGTCTTTGCAGGCATGTTCTTGAAGACGTCGGCTTTCAGCCTTCTGAGCATATGAGGGCCGAGCAGGTCGTGCAGCTTCTTGATCTGGTCCTCCTTAGAGATATCAGCAAACTCCTCCAGGAAGCCATCCAGGTTACTGCACAGATGGAACAAAGAAGATTTTTTAAAAAAGTGAAATTTAGCCACAGTCGAGAAAAGACAACCTCCTGCTTCTTAAGTTTTGTTAACGACATTTTAATAATTCAAAGTATAAATTCAAGACACACAAGATCTGTCTATCCATCAATCCAAGAAGGGGATGTATGTGACGCACCAGCTTGAGGATACTGGTAAAAGTGGAGAAGGAAAGAAAGACAGGGGAATGATAAATAGAAGAGAGGAAGGACTTACTTGAAGCGCTCGGGGGTGAGGAAGTTAAGCAGGTGGAACAGCTCTTCCAGGTTGTTCTGTAGAGGAGTCCCAGTGAGCAGCAGCTTGTAGTAGATCTTATACCCGTTGAGGATTCTGAAAAACTGGACAGGACGCATTGTACGAGATATCACACACAGTCCTCAAAAAAAGAACAAAATGACGCATGTTAAACTTCCTGGAGGTGAAACTCCCAATTTTACCTCCAAAATCACCTATAAGACATTTCTCGTGTTCTATCAGTCTTTTTATTTCATGGATATGTTCATGCACAAACATTTCCTGCTCATATCTGCCTGTGTTCCTGCTTCTTTCCTGTTTTTGTGTGTTCCCGATAATATCTATGTTGTTTCTGCGTCAGTGCCAGAAACGCTGTTTTTTTTTACCTTTGATTGGTTGTTCTTCAGTCGGTGGGCCTCGTCTACCACCAGGCAGGCCCATGTGATGGAGCCCAGGATGGCTTGATCTATAGTGATCAGCTCATAGGAGGTCAGCAGCACGTGGAACTTGATGGGAGTGTCTTTCTGCAAGAAGTAAGGTAGCAACAAAATACAACATAATTTCAAGCAATTTAGATGTGAGATCAAATGGTGGAGGAAAAATGAGTTAATACTACATCTACTGCGCTGTTTGCTATGTTATTCTTTAAAATGAAGTGCTAATAATATGTTATGCTCATTTTAAGCTGCAGGAAGCAGTAGTTTTTTTTGTAACTGGAAAGCCAATGTCAGGTAGGATGTTAAAGGCACACTTCACCCAAAATCAAAGATACTTATTTTTCCTATTACCTGTAGTATGAATCTAGATATTCTCGGTGTGAGTTGCTGAGTGTTGGAGATATCAGCCATAGAGATGTCTGCCTTCTCTCCAATAAAACAGGGCAAGATGGCACTCGGCTTGTGGAACTCAAAGTGCCAAAAAATAATTTGGTGAAGTCAACAACATCTCTCCCTAGAAATCATAACCTGGTCACTTCAGATAATCCACAGACCTTGTCGCAAACAGTTTGGTGTCGGAAAGATTTACTGCTACATCTACTGCTAACAGTGTTCACATCTTGCCATAGATGTAGGTTGGGGGGACGAACTTGTGCATCTGCCCCCCCATTAAAAACATAAAAGCAGCAGAGAATTGAAAACATTTCTACAAAAAATTGCTGCTGAAAAATGTACCACACTGCAGAAAATTAAATGTTTGATGATCAAAATTTCCTGGAGAAAGACCTCAAACTCCCCGTTTCAAATGTGTCCTCCTCAATGTTAAAACAAAACCTACGCCCTTTTATCTCGAGGTGTCAGGAGCATGATTCTCTCATCCATTAGTAGTTACATGCTTTCTTCTGTGTGGTGATACGGCTGACGAATGCTGTTTGGTAGAGAAATAGTTCCTACATGAAACTGCTCACAACAAGGTGTGTGGACTATCGTAAGTAACCGGGTCATGATTTCTGGAAAGAGAGTTTTTCAAATGTATTTTTTGTTTGAGCACCACATACCTGAAGGCATATATCTCTATGGCCAATATCTCCAAAACTGAGACCAAAACAATCTAGACTGATAAATATCACAACTGGTAAGATTTGGAGTCAACTGTCCCTTTAATCACCCAAACCTGGCCCTACTTGCAGCACAGATTCACACAAATGTAAGCAAAGTATTTGACAGTATTAAACCTGCAGTCTGTACGAGCGTGAGGTACCTTCATGCGAAACACCTTGCGTCCCTGTTTCACAGCACTGTCTTCAAAGGTGAACTCATTCTCCCTGATGATCGCCCGGCTGTCTTTGTCTCCAGTGTAAGTCACCACGTAGAAATCTGGAGCCCACATCTCAAATTCCCGCTCCCAGTTGATTATAGTGGAGAGGGGCGCACTCACCAAGAACGGCCCCTTCGAGTGACCCTTCGAGAGACGAGGAGGAAAGACGTGACTAAGCAATTCTCACATCACAGGAGGAAGATATATATTCAGTTTTATCATTTACTTTTGTTCTTCTTCATCTGTATTATAAGATTTGGTATTAACAGTGCACCTCTTACGTTGCACTCAGGGATAATAAAATAGGTCAGTCTTGCACCCTCACCTCCTTATAGAGAGAGTAGAGAAACACTATCGTCTGCACCGTCTTTCCGAGGCCCATCTCATCAGCCAGGATGGTGTCAGTGCCCTGCGCCCAGGAGAACCTCAACCAGTTCAGGCCTTCCAGCTGGTACGGGTGCAGCGTTCCCCCGGTGGCGTTAATGTACCACGGCTGGTGTTCAAACTTGATGGTTGGCTGGTGATATGAAAACACAGGAGCATTTTGTCAAGTAGTTACATGCGAAAACGACAGCAATTTACGCGACTTTAAGCCTGATGTAAATAGGAATTATATATACTGTGTAACAATACAAGAACAACTCTTTTATTATGCTAAATCATGATAATTTTTGACTGTAGCAAGCAGCCAACAATAAACAATACAGTCTTTTATTTCTAAAAAAGAAAAAAAAATCTAAGTTAGACTTTATAACAACGATCATTAATACATGATAACTTGTGAGTTTATTAAAGTTATTTAATAGATATTTTACTATAATCAAATAATTATATGATCATAAATAATGTTTACATGTTATTAATGTTAGAAATTATTTTATTTTATTATTGCACTCATTATTAGATTTTATATATTATATTAAGTATTTGTTTATGGTAAATAATTGCTTTGAAAATCCTAAAGAAATTGCTAGTAAAATATTTCTCATATAATTTACAATACATAGATGGATGGTTTTGTAACATACAAACATATAATATTATATTATATTTTATTATAGCATTACTAAAAATCTGTAAACACAATGAGTTCATTGTCTTTTCCTTGTTTGTGAACAGTAAAATAACTATCAATTAAAAATTAATTAACTATCATTTTACTATTTATTAATGATTTATTATAAATTGATACTCAGGTGATTAAGGCAATTCACTGTACTCATGAGACCAAAGTTCAACTTAACGTCCAAACTTACGTCTATGATGGGAGCATCAGGGGGGACCTCCCTCTTTGGATGGTCGTCTTTGAGTTTCTTTCCTTTCCTCACCACCAGGGGGCGTTGGTCCTCCCCCAGTATTTGTTCCCTGGCAAATAATTGCAGCAACATGATGAGCCAAACATCTCAAACAGGGGCATCACAGATAGAGGGCAGGGCAGAGGGGAAACTGCAGCATTTGCCTTGTTTGTTTTTCTGTGTCAGGACTCATTCTGCTCATCCTCAGCCTCATCTCCACACTATTATGGTTCAAATAACATGTTAGTGCTGTTAACCAACCTGTGGTCCCAGTACGAAGCTTTATGACCGTCATATTCTGGGACGTCAAAGTCGTCGACCTCCCAAGTGCACTGGTCGTAGGGCAGATCTCTCCACTTGATCAGGTAATGCACATCGCCATCCTTATCAAAGCTGCACAGAAGAGAAAACACAACCAAAGAGAGAAAGAGAGATCAGAGATTTTAGGACTGTATAGCAGTAAAAAGCTAAAGTGGTAGTGAATAACTTAATCTCGTATTTGCCAACACTGTCATGACATCCACACAGAAGTGCATGAGACAGATGTGTAAAAAACCCTATTCCTTCAGCTCCTCATAGAGCTTCTCATGGCATTTGCAAGAATCTACTGCTGCTGAGGGAAACTTAGTCTCATACGACTATACATCCATCTAATCAGATTTGGCTGTTCAACATGAATATTCTACTATTCATTCCTATTTTTCCATAAAAGTTTGAATGAATTTCAGCAGGATGTTCATCTTGAGTGCAAGGTTCACGTTACGTAGTAAGCAAACCAAGTTAAAGCTCTGAGCTAACGCAGGCTGACTACGCTAATATCAGACAAAAGCAGGAGACTGTATCGTTTTAAGTTGCTGTGAGCTGTAAATACACAAGTTATATGCAGAAGGCAGAGAATAACGTTATTATAAAACCTGTTCGGACTAAACTTCCTCCGTGCAGCTGCCTTCGCCTCACTCAGTATAACCCTGGGTCCGGGTCCACAGCTGCCTGTACTGGAGAGCAGCGTGAAAGCAAGGAGCCATCTCTCTGCAGCTAAATTTGGGGACTAGAAGTCCCCAGAAGTAAACTGCACACTGACTGACAAAAAAAACAACAACTGCTCAACTTGAAGAATCTCAGTCGACGGAGGGGCATCTGACTGATGATGTGAATCTTCAACTTCAAGGGAGCCGCCCATCTCTAACGCAGCTGTCAATCATGTCAATCACTGTTCGTAAATTGTGGTCAAACCTGATCAAATTTGAATCAAGACTCAGCCAGAATAAACTTTCTCATTTCACAACTAAACAATACACTAAAATATGTTTATGGAAATATTTGAGGTGAGAAAAAGGCAATGCAGTGACAGAATCATGATTCATATTTGATCAGAGCTACCTTGTTGGACAGTTTGACTGCAGGTCACAAGCAGTGATTGACACAATTGACAGCTCAGTTAGGGACTCCTCGGCTCTGATTGGTTGTTTTCATGTACATTCAATGGATGAGAAGCACTAAAAGGAGGTAGAACATAATTTATTTGACGGATTATCCGTCCAAGGTACAACCATCAGGATATAGAGACAGTTTCAGAAAATATGACCAAAAGTTATCTTTGTAAATGTTACCAACCACAGCTCTTTTTAAAGGGACAAGGTAGATTTATTGACTAATTATTATTTTAAATGATTTAAATATAGATTATTTTATGATTTACAATCATTTAAAATAAAATTTTAAAAAAATTAAAAAAAATAAATTTATTTTATAATTCATCAATTTATTTATTTGTTAAAGATCATTTGGGACAGGATACATATTAAATAAAAAATCATATTAAAGTAACTTATTGTCCTTCCTGCAATTGCATCTGCAAATGGATGTGGCTGATACTTAAACAGCATCTGCTTATGTGTTCAGAGTTAATCTTATATAGTAAAACTGAGGAATGTACTATACTGAATCTGTCTGATGTATGTGTATGTATACCTGAGAAATAAACGTACTGGTCTGTTCAGAGAGAAAAATGTTCTGTGCTGTACCTCGCTTTACTTTTTGCTTGATTTTAAACCTCTAGCATCTCCATATGCTGAAATATGCTGTGCTGTAAGGAATAATCTCCATCTATAATGTGATAATACAGAGCATATAAAAGCACGATGACACCGAGCATAAACCAAACTGAGCTGCAGCTTACCATCAAGAATCTGAAGTCTGTAAACAACACTGAAATAGTCTATGAGCTCTGATGTGAGAAATAAGACTTTGTGTAGCTGTGAGCAGACACCTGTGGTTGAGTATCCGGTGGATAACCATCCACTCTGGTTTGATGCCATAGCGGTAGAAGCGCTCCTCCATCACAGCATACTGGGGGTCTTTGCTCTTCCTCTTCTCGCTGTTGAGCTCCTCCTCTCCGGAGCCGTAGTCGTACGGCGGAGGTTCGTCCATGTCGTTCTTGCGCTGGTAGTTCCGATACATGACGGTATGGTACAGCTCCAACTGCACAACCACAGACAAAACAAAACGATCAACTCTGCTCAGTTTCATTCATCACCACCTCTGGCTTTTTTTTTTTTACAAGACTGCAACATATCACCTATCCACAGTATTGAGACTAATTTGATTAAGCGACTTTAAGTTCCAGGAGGGATTTAATGAATGGAAGAAGGATACTAAATAAATTAGAAAAGGAAGGACAACTTCTCCAGGGCCAAATCTAAACACAAGCAATTCTTCAGACATCATTAAATTAAATGTCAGCTAGGTTTGAGTGCTCTGAATTGCAAAGTAATTGTGATTGCAGTTTAAAATGGTTAGACGTGGGAAACAATGTGCACTTATATGGCCTTGGCATTTCTTTGACTGACAGCTAAATAGCTAAACGAACATTCATTATCGTTTCATATTAAACTCCGAAACATGGTCAGGTGAAAAAAACCTCTCCTGGCTCGTTGTGTGTGTGCCGCTTTTAGCAGAGAGGAAATGCACTTCAGTTCCCGTGGCCAAAAGAGAGCAGAAATGTTAATTTGAGATTGGACCTACTTCTGTCGTCTCACCTGCAGCTCGCTGACCCAGGAGCAGTGCCAGTACGAAAGGCCAGCCCACTTTACGAAGAACTCCCTCTCTGGGTGGCCCTTGAGCGGAGGCTTGGTCAGTGGATCATTTGGCTTGCCGTCGGGGCCTGCGGGCAGTTCAGCTGGCAACGGGGGCTCTCCCCATGTCCAGTGCAGAATCTTTTGGACCTTACCTTTGAGGGGAGGACACTAAGAAAAAATACAGGAGAGGAAATGTGATAGATGTAGCTCTCTATACCTTGTGTTAAAGCAATAATACACACAAAAAGTTGAAAATAAGGGAGGTTTCAGAGAAGGTAAGGTACCTTAACCCTTTGAAACCTGATCAAATTGGCTTGATTTCCTCCAAAAACATGGCATTGAGCGACAAAAGAAGAAAGGACCCAAAAATTAGCAAGATATTAGTATAAAGTAAGACCATCGCCTGAAAATTAGTTTAAAAAAAGGCAAACAGAAGTGGAAAAGTGCTTAAAAATTATGATAATTCTATAACAGAATTTTTTAAATATGTAATTATGATCATTATAAATATTGTTTATTTCCTACACATTGCTTTTTAAAAAAGAATTTTTCTTTTTACTGATTTCTCTCCGTTTGTGGAACATTTCTTATCAAGTTGCTTATTGCTTTTTCCCCAATGTTTTTGAAATTGATTGCACCAATTTGCTCAGGGTTCAAAGGTTTTTAATACTTGTGAGAGGCGTCCGAAAGCAGCACAAGAAAAGTGATGTCGTTCCAGGTTTCAGGGTTATGGGGTCAACACATGGACCCCTCAGACAGGTCTCCCCTGTAAATTAAGTCTTCGCCTCACTGAGCAACCACCCTCCCTCAGAGTGTTATTTCATATTAATATACAGTGTAATTAGAGCCTCTGATGGTAATTTTTCTAAAATATCTTTTTGTCATATTTGCCAAAACTGTCACTAAATCAACACAGCAGTACATGATACAGATAAACTGTGAAAAAAAGTGATCGACCTCCTCCTTGTATTTCTTCTAATGGCATTTCTGCACAAGAATGAAAACAACCAATCAGAGTCGAGGAGTTTCTCACGCAGCTGTCAATCATGTCAATTACTGCTCGTGAACTGCGGTCAAACTGTCAAACTAGGCAGCGCTGATCAAATATAAATCACGATTCTGTTAATGCACTTCCTGTTTCTGGCCTTAAATGTTTTCAAAAACATATTTTAGCAGAGCTGACCCAAATGCTTTGAGCTTCAATCGTTGCCATGGTAACTGACACTGATGTGGGCATCTGTGGCTCAGAAGAAAGAGCGAGTTGTTCTCTAATTGGAAGGTTGGCGGTTCGATCCCCAGCTACTCTCGTCTGCAAGTGGATGTATTTTTGGGCAAGATACTGAATCCCAAATTGTGGTGGTAGTTCCATCGATGTGTGATTGTGTATGAGTGTATCAAAAATTGAGTAGCAGCTGGCACCTTAAATAGTAGCCTTGGACACCAGTGCGTGGACGTACGTGTGAATGGGTGAACATGACTCGTAGTGCGAAAGCGCTTTGAGAGGCTGAATGACTGAAAAAGCGCTATGCAAGTCCATCCATTTACCAAATCATTGTACAAATGCTTCGTTTTGTTTTGTTTTTCTCCTGCACACTGGTTGAGGAAACTGGACGGAGGTGGTTAGTGTCAGACATGGATGAGGCCAGTATCCTCAGTGCAGTCCATGACACCCGCTTAAAGCAAGTTAATTGGCTGTCTGATGAGGAAAAGGAGCAGATGGTTCACATCTGGTAATGTGGCCGACTTGCAGCATTCACAGTTATTGAAAACTTTCTGAAAGCGCTAATTCCAACCAAAGTAGGGTCGATCTCGGGTGATCAGTTAGCATTTATGACAATGATCACCCTGTCACCCTGATCCCGGGTCCTACTGCGTCCTGCTGAAGGTTTCAATATTTGCAGGTGAATATCATTGAAGTACTGAAGCTCCAAAAATCGTATTCAAAGCAGCCCTATATTTTTAGTGTACGGTTTAGCTGTAAAATGAAGAAGTTGGTCTGGCAGGTGGAAGGTGCCTCATTTCAGCCTGAATGTTTTCAACATAGCAGCCTTGTGACAACTTCCCCATTTTACAGCTAGACAGTGCACTAAAATATGTTTATGAAACATCTGAGGCAAGAAATAAGCAATGCAGTTACAGAATCTTGTTTTGATATGTGACCAACGCCTCCTAATTTGACCGTTTGACCACAGTTCACGAGCAGTGATTGACATAAAAGACTCTTCGGCTCTGATTTGTTTATTTCCATCAGCCGAGATGGATTCTAGCAAATGCCATTAGAAGCACTGCGAAGAGCAGGAGGTACAGGATGTTTTTGTCTCATATACTACTGTGCGGATGTAGAAACAATTTCAGCAAATTACACAAAAAGTTATTTTTATAAAAGTTAATTACCCTATCTTTAAAAACATAAACAGGCTAACTGGATACCTCAAACTGCTTGAAATTACTTTTACTACAAAAAAACCCATCAAAATCTGACCTTTCAGTTAATCTCACCCTCTCATTACCTCACAACTGCTTTTTTTTACTAATTATATTTCACACCTCATCATTCATTTATCAGAGACAACACACATGAATTAACATCAATATGATGTAAATCTGTCAAATTTAGTTAAAAGGACTATTTTCACATAAACCTGACACATAAAAAAAGAAGACAAAATCACATCAAAGCTCAAGAGAACAACGCACCAAGAGTGTAAGTATGTACTTATGTTACCATAACTTCCAATATACAGTAAATCACATGCTGTACTATAGTCTCTCTTTTAACTGTTTCATCATTATATCGAGTTTTCATCGCACGTCAGACATTGATAGTTACACGCATATATGTGTGAACGAAAAAATGAAATTTCTGTTATTGTGTTTTGCGTATTACTTTGCCCAGAACACATACGCTTACAAGACACCATAAATTAATACAAGCCTGGAACAGAGAGCATTTCTAAACATCAGAGAAAGTCCAAAAATAGAAAAACTGCTAAAGCATCTTTCACAGTACAATCAATGGTACGAAAAAAAATCATAATTCACTGAAGCATTTACTGCGTTATACTGGAAATATTTGAATAGATTCTAGTTAAATAATCCATCATGTCTTCTTTTCCAGGCTTTTGGGACAAAGTTAGCAGCAAACTGAAACACCTAAAATTAAACAGCCCTTCCAATTAACTCTCTTAAATCATCATTATATGAACAATAAAAAGAAAAAGGGACACACACATTCCAAAAATCATACACCCATACACACACACACAAATATATGTACTTTGCAAATGTTATAAAAAAATTTATTTGTTGAAAAGAAAGGAGGGCTCAACAAAAGAAGCTAGACTGCATCTATTTTAACTGTCTTTTTAAACTCACTGTTATGTTTCAGAGTTGCACACTCAAACATGTTATTCATGCACAGTGATGGTAAAACGCTGTTTTTCACGTCTTTAGATAGCGTTTGGAGTGACGTATGAACTCACCATGCAGCGTGGACACAACCACTCCCCATTGGGTATCTCGGGGAGAGGCGGGTTGAGGCAGTGGATGTGGTAGGAAGATGGGCAGGTGTCACAACACAGCAGCTCTCCTCCATCTTTACACACTCGGCAAAACTCCATGTGGTCGTCCTCTTCCTCGCCCGCTGGCTCCTCCTCCTCTTCCTCCTCATCTTTGGCCTCCCACTGGATGCCCTCTTTCTCCTGAGGGACAAACAAGTGGTGAAAGTTGTCTCTGAGGGTTAAATAGTGCTAAATCAAACTTTTAATGATATGATAATTTTATCATCGTAAAGCACACTTTATTCAAAGTTGATGGAATCAGCAAAAATCATCTTGGTTTGTCTTTCCACTGTTCAACAATCACCAACTCTGGTTTGGCTTAAAATAACCCTTTTTTCACCCAGACAGATTTGAAAATATGCCAACATTAAACACACTCAAAATCCAATTTTTTAAATGGAGTCTGGTGAGTTTGGTGATAATGATTTCGGGGCTGTTTCTAGTTTAAGAAAAGCATCTTTCTCTTAAATAAAAGGTCTGTCTCTGAAGGGTCATTTTCATAATGTTTTCACACACTCAGAATAATAATCTGAGCCTGTCAGTGGCAAAAACAAGCACTTTCAGTGATCATATATTGACAGTGCCAACATGGCCCAAGTGTTTTCAGACTTTTGTCTCAAATCTTTGCCTTTGTCTTATAAAATTCTGGATACTTCTATCTATTTGTATTTTTGATGATATGCGTATCTTTTAAGAAAAGCAAAGTCACTATTTGGATGAATTACTCACAAACTGCATATATGAAACCAATAATTTAGGATTGCAGTTTGACTTAATTTGAAGGGGCCAGAAGCCCAAAAGGTTTGGAATCACTGCTGAAAATAAAAAGCTCTTCAGAGGGCTTATTCGCTTTATATGTCACTCAGAAATATCCCAGTGCACTTGTGCTGTTTAAACAGAATATTCAGAGTATTACCATGAAATTCAAACATGTAGCCATCACAAAGAGAAGAAACTGACACATGTGCTGTCATAACATATGGTGGAAGACGTCTTAGTACCATGGCAGTCTAGAGCCAGGCTTGTCAAAACTGAAAAAACAACATGTCATTCCACTGGATATGAAATACAACATTAAAGAGTCTCAAACGAAGTTTTTCACAGCTGGAAAGACATTAAACTGGGCTGTTTATGCAGAGAAAAGACGCAAATACTTTTGAAACTGGTGCTACATAACCAGAGGAAAAAGAACTGTGGCATTTGCTTTTGCTCATGAGGTAGGAAACTTATAGCCGCTAGAATGCACTGCATCACACCGGACCAATAAATACTTCCATTGGTGGGTAATGTAATGTGAGCTTGTCCATTTCGACTTAGGAAATATTATGGTGATCATCTGGTGACAAATTATATCGAAATATAGTTACACGATAATAAAATCTTAGTTCCCATGTCTGAGCAATTTTAAGACTTGAAACATTAATTTAAGTTCATTTAATACCAATTAAGGTCTTATTTTTCCTTATTTTTAGATTAATGAATTCAATGCTTTCAAGACTTTTTAAGGATCCATGAGAACCCCGGTAATACATATATATATATTTTGTTATTTTTTATTTTATTTTACTATATTTTTTTAAGCAGTTACTAATTTTCTTCCATGTTAAAGGTTATTTTTAAAAGGGTGTATGATTTGTGCACATTCAAAGACATTGTACTGTACAGTCATCCCCCACAAGCTCACCCACAAACTGTCCTCACTTGGTCTGCACCCCGCACTCTGTGACTGGCTCCTAGACTTTCTGACTGGCAGGCCCCAGTCTGTCAGAATCGGTAACAGGACTTCAGCCAGCATTATAACAAACATTGGCACCCCACAAGGATGTGTCCTCAGTCCCATCCTTTACACCCTGTTCACTCATGACTGTGTCGCCTCCCACAAGGAAAACATCATCCTGAAGTTTGCAGACGACACCGCAGTGATAGGATGCATCACTAGCGGTGAAAAAGCGGCCTACAGGAGGGAGGTGGCCAGTCTGGTGTCATGGTGTGAGGACAACAACCTCACCCTCAACACAGACAAGACCAAGGAGATGATAGTGGACATGAGGAAGGAGAGGAGACCTCAGCAGCCACTCTTCATCCGGGAACTTGAAGTGGAGAGGGTGAGCAGCTTTAAATACCTGGGCGTCCCCATCAGCGAGGACCTCACCCGGACACTCAACTCCACACAGCTGGTTAAAAAGGCGCAACAGCGGCTGTACTTCCTGAGGAGGCTGAGGAAATTTGGCATGTCGCCAAAGATCCTCAGCAACTTCTACAGCTGCATCATTGAGAGCATCTTGACCAGCTGCATCACCGTGTGGTACGGCAGTGCTACTGCTGAGGACCGCAAACGCCTGCAGAGAGTGGTGAAGACTGCTGAGAAGATCATCAGGACTCCACTGCCCTCTCTGCAGAGCATCGACCACCGCAGAGTCCACAGCAGAGCTGCCTCCATCCTGAAGGACCCCACCCACCCCCAGCACGGTCTGTTCACACTTCTACCCTCAGGCCGGAGGTGCAGAAGTGTGAAATGCAGGACCACTAGACTAAAGAACTCTTTCTTTCCCGCTGCAATCAGACTCCTAAACTGCTGACAGGAGCTCACACAGCAACTACCTCCCATACACGACCTCATAACTGTACCTGACAGTTTACTATTCCGTTTGCACGTGCACAATTGCACTGTTCGAATTTGCACTGTACTGTTTTATTTGCACTGTTCTTTCTACTTCTATTGTAAATTTCTAAATTTCTTCCATTGTAAATTTTTAAATTTCTATTTCAAATTTCTTTATATTTGCTAAACGTAAGGCATTCTGTGGACAGCAAAGTAAGAATTTCATTGTACAGGGAAACATGTTTCCATACTGTGCATATGACAATAAACACTTTGAATCTTGAATCTGAAGGATTGAATGATTTTAAGAAAATTCAGTTATGGGGCAGTAGGTAGAGCGGGCGCCCCATGTATAGAGGCTGTGTCCTCGCCGCAGCGCCGGCGGGTTCGATTCCAACCTTGGCCCTTTGCTACATGTCATCCGCTCTCTCTCTTCCCCTTTCACGCTTACACAGTCCATTCGAATAAAGGCATTAAAAGGCCCCAAAAAAATCTTTAAAAAAACCAATTCAGTTATTTTTTCATAACTAGTTTTTAGTTTCCTTGGCTCAAATGGGGAATAAAAAATAAAAACCCATTTGTATCAGTATCAGTGCAGAATTTCACTGTTGGTGCATCTTTAATATTGATATGTCAAATTTTTGTACTCACACAGTGTGGACAACTCCATTTGCCCTCAGGGGCCTTCTCCAGCTCTGGGTCCAGACAGACCAGGTGGTACGCTCTGGGACAGGTGTCACACAGGATAATCTCTCCACCCTGCTGGCAAACCTCACAGTAGTCCTGGTGGTCTGTCTCATAACCGTCACCATCTTCCTCTGGAGCAGGTAAAGGAAGAAGCAAATATGAGCGATTACCACATGCAGAAATTCACTGAAATGCATCTGTTATCAACAGTATGAGATAAAACTATTTACACATTACAGTGAACAAACTCTAAATGTGAATGAGACTCTGTGAGCATGAGGGCAATAGCTGCTGAGAAAGAGCATCTGCCTTCGGAAAACATTTCCAAAACAAATACAGCTTAAAAAAATAAAATTTAATTTCCTCGTTACCCGTAATCAAACAGTCTGGTTCTGAGGGATTTAAATGGGATTTTGGAGGGGGGGAATAAAACACACCACAGAGCATGGCGTGTGTAGACAGTAAACATACTTTTCCTTTTTTTCCGCCCACGTCGGGCCTTTTTCTTGGTGGCGGCCCCCGAGGTATCAGAAAGCACAGAGGCACTGTGGATGCTGATGTCATCAAAGTCTGACTCCTCCAGGAAGTCCTCCTCGCTCTGGAAAAGCACACACACAAACACACAAACTGAAAAGCTCAGAGCTACACAAAGAATTAAAATAAACCAAGTTTCAAAGTGAGCGCAGTAAACAGTCTGGTCACTTTGATGCCATTGAAAATATAGAGTTGTGGAGAAGCTCAGAGGATGAATGAGCAGAGGAAGACGGTTCTGGAAGAAAAAAAAAACATACCGAGGATGCTTTCTTCTTCTTCCCACTCTGGCCCGACTTTGATTTGGTCTTCTTCGGCTTGGGTTTCTTCTTCACCTCCTTCACAGTCTTGCTTCTCTTCCTTACTCCTGGTCCTGAGACAGACAAACACGTTAACCGAGCGGTGTCCTCGCTATTATTTCTAAAAATATGTATTCAGTCACGGTTCACCAGGCCTTACCCTTTCCCTCTTTGGTTTTGGCTTTTTTGATTGGCCCCAGCTGAGAGCTCGGCTGGCTGCTGCTGACAGATGTCGGCTGTGCCACGGTAACTGTTTCCACGGCGGCAGCCACAGCGGCAGCCACAGCGGTGGCAGATGCGCCTTTGAACGGGTTGTTGGCACTGAACTCTCGCCACTTGGCCCCTAACACTGTCATCATCTTTGACATGGGAATCTTCGGGTTCTTCTTGGCAATGAGAGGCCTGAGTAAAACCAGGGGGAGAGAGGAGACAACAACGGCAGCTTTATTATGTCACACTTCATTCCCGTTGATGTAATTTCTACTTCCCTCAGCGCTGGAGGGAACTGGGTCTTGATTTGCTGACATCCCACTGCCCCTTAAGTTTTGTTCTCCCTGCTTTGCTGTGTGTATGTCATGTTTGTGATTTGTCAGGCAGCAGCTTGAGGTTTGGCACGCTGGCCTGTGAAAGATAGTGGGTCAGAGCGCCGAGTCCCAGAGCCTCCCGGCTGTCACAGGCATCCAGTAAGCAGCTGACTACTCACAGGGGGCACTGCAGGAGCTCATGCTCCACTTTGTCGGAGCAGGGGCTTAGCCGAGCCAGACAGCCCCAGGTGAGACAGACTCTTTACAACAGGCGAGCTTTCTAGTACAAACAAAAAGAGCAGTGTTTGCTCGTCATAGCACACTCTGCACTCACTGTGGAGTTTTTGTTGGAAGTGTCAGCGCGGGTTTCTGACAATTCGCAGAAACAGAAGCTGAACAGAGCACTTAACACAGGAAGATAATCCAGACACAAAATTAGATGCTTGCCTGAGGAACTGGCTGAAAGCCTTGTAGTTTGTGATGGTTTTGTAGTCGTCCTCGGTGAAGCCATACTGAACGTCTTCCAGACCCCACTCCTGCATCAACTGGCTGGATGATTTGGGTTCCTGGGGAAATACAGATGGTAGACATTTAAATTCATATGTTAAATAACATTGAATGGAATAATTCACCCCCAAAAGGACCATCTGCATATTAGTTACTGATGGTAGTGAAATGTTTTTAGTTTATTTTTTGGGCATTTTTATCTTTTATTTTAGAGCAGCTGATAGGAAAAGTAGGAGAGAGAGGGAGGATGACATGCAGCAAAGAGCCACAGGTTGGTATTAAACCAAGGCCTAGAGAAGCTAGAGACTGCCATGGTAGTACAATTTTAATGTTTTGCGTTGTAAATGTCAGGCCTTTTATTTTATTTTCTGTTGACTTTGCTGAAAGACTGGGGGCTTTCTGTGTTAACATGTGGAAACATGGCGCCCAGGTCTCCACTGGTTAACTGGTCTATGCAGCTCCTCGCTACGTCCCAACTCAGGCGGGAGCTAGCACTCATTAAGCGATTATTGCTGTTATGTAAGTGTCCATATTCCCCCAGGTATCCCTGGTGAGTAAGCATTTTAATGTAAAGCCGCAAAACCCTTATAGCAGAGTTAACTATGTTAGCACCACAGGCTGAGCTGGTGCTGCTAATGGTGCTAACCAGACTTTCAGAGCTTTTCTGTTGTACATTTGCTGCCTTTTATTTTACTTTCTATTGGCCTTGCTAATGGTCAGACAGCAAGCTTGGTTAACATGCAAAGAATGGCAGCCAGCCTCTATTTTCACTGGTTAACTAGCTGCCACCTCTTTGCATTGTGCAGCGGCCGGCCAGGACCTAGCTAGCAATGAGGCTCATTCAGCGTTAAGCGCACCATCCGCACTCACACAAGGTAGCTTTGGTGAGTAAGTGGCTTAATTTTGAGCCGCACAGCCCCTTCAGGAGTGTAACTATTTTACCACCACTAGCTGTGCTGACACTGCTAATGGTGCTAACCATGCGAATAGAGCTTGTGTTAAAAATGTCTTTTATTGCCTTTTATTTTCTGTTGGCTTGTGCACAGGCTGGGTGGGAGCTAGCTAACAGTGCAGCTTATTCGGCAATACTGCTGGAAACATTGTTCCGACTCTCCCCTCATTGCCAAAGTCAGTAAGCAGCTTAGTCTGAGCTGGAATACCCATTTAGCAGTGTACTTTGTTAGCACCACTAGCTGTGCTGATGCTGCTAACAGTGCTAACCATGCTAAGAGAGCTTTTGTAATATAAATGTGTTACCTTTTATTTTATTTTTTAAGCCGGCCTTGCTGACAGACAGGGGACAAGCTGCACTAACATGCCAAAACATGGTTCCAGCCTGCGTTTTTTACTGGGTAACTGGCCACTGTTGCTCTGCACTGCCCAGAGGCCAAGTCTGGAACTAGCTAGCACCACTGCTCATTGGGCAATAACTGCAGCACCGTCCCAGCCTTATTTTGAGCCGCAAACCCCCTTTGGCACTGTTAACCATGTTAGCACCACTAGCTATGCTGACACTGCTAACAATGCTCACCTCACCAAGCTAACAGAGTGCTATAAAATGTTCCTGTGGTATATGAAAAACTCTTAAAATCCAATTTATTGATGTTAGACAATCATATCTAGGGTCAATGGACCTAGACTCACTTTCATGTTCCCATCATCATCGTCATCATCGTCATCTTCCTCATCTCTCTTCTTCTTCCTGGGCTTCTTCTCTTTCTTCTCCTTCGGTTTCTTTTTCTTCTTTTTGGTTGGACCATACGCGCTGCTCTCACTCTCTGAGCCTATTTCTGGCCGTTCCCTTTCCTCCTCCACCTCTGAGGTCTCCTCCAGGTCGCTGTCAACTCTTGGCTGGATTCCTCCCTGAATTTGACAAGGACACATGGACACATGTTGTATAAATAAATACAGTTTTTGGTTATTTGGTCTTCAATATCAGGACATGAGCACATGTCAGGTTCAGGTTTCACTGATCTCTTTCATTCTCCAGCAGATAAAAATGTGTGTATCTTTCCAAAACTACAAGTACACTTGTGCTGAATGGAATTTCACCCTGGCAATCTTCACATGTCTTTGATATAGTCAAGCGCTCCTGCCAAACAGCTATTTTTATAAATGTAAACAAGCAGAATCTGACTTTGAATCTCGCTTTAGCTCCCTACCTCAAGATGTGACTGACTGAAGCTGGCATCAAAGACCGATTCCTGGGTCTAAACTGAATTCAAGGTCTGTATTTTACCATTGACACAAAAAAAGGAAATCTATCTCCAGTTAAGAGCTTTCCTCAGAGACAGAATGTAAAATTTAGTGATAAAAATAAGGATAATTAAAATATGAAACCCAATGATAAAGGGCAAATAAGCATGGCATTAATTTTACCAGTGTGAGGGATTAGAGCATCCAGAGAGGCCACCCACACTAAAAACATATGCTGTCAGACTACTATAAAGCACTTTGGATAAAAGCTTCTTCTTGATGGCATTTGCATAAATTAAATTACATCACTCCAAAGTGTCACTGCTTTCCTAATATTATAACTCTTCTGCCTTGTGATGAAATGTAAAATTACATTAGGAGTTAGCGGGGTGAGTTGATGAGGAGTCAGAAGCACGTTCACCTTTTATTGAACAGCAGAGTGAACCCACAAACAGAACACCTCCGGGCGGTGCAGCAGCCAATCACGGCTCAGAGCTGAGACTGAGCTGCGTCCTGCCTGTTTAATATGAGACATCTGGACGGCTATATGGATTTAACAGTTAACAGGTGTTGTTTGTGTGATCAAGAGTGTTGCATATGAACAAATTCAGTGGTGCGTGCTCATGACGACATGTGTTTGTTTGAGTAAAAAAGGAACAGGGAGAGGGGAAAATATCTGGCGTTTCTCTTTGTATGCACCTCGAACATTTGCGTGCTTGTGTGTGTGTGGTATGTATGTGCATGGGAATAGACTTTGGGGATTGAACCCCTTAATATTTAGAAAATGTGTACTAAAATTATGAAAGTAGCCTTTAAATTTGACAAAATAAAAGACACTGACACTGTAAATTGATGCACAAAATGCACAAATTGGTGCATAAATATTCACCAGAATGCAGGAAAATAAATGTTTGGTGCTCAAAATTTTCTGGCTTTGCTCCCCCCAACCCGCCATTTCATATGCGTCCCCCTGAATGTTGAAACAAGCCCTATGCTCTTGTCTTTGTGCATTTGTTTGTGCACACTTAGTAAATTTCTGAATCTTTCTGTGATCCAAATCATTTTTTGTGCATGATTTGTTTCAGCATCTGTTCCTTTCCCTCTCATGTAAAGACAAGTTTGTGTGTATGTCTATCATACATGTACAGCATGTAGGTTCCCCGTCTGTGAACATGTGTGTGCACACACTACGGAGTGAATTAGTGCACAGCGGCTTTGTGCTCCGCTCGCTGCCTGTTGCTCAGCAGGCCTGTGTGGCTCCATGGAGAGACTTACAGGCGTTTTGCTCTGTAGCGCAGTGGAAAGGCTCACGTTGCCGCAGCGCCCGCCAACCCTACCAGCAGCCTGGCTGTGTTGCCATGGAGACCAAATTTGAGCAGTGTCTGGCTCTCTCTCTCTCTCTCTCTCTCTCTCTCTCTAGTTTTCTCTCTCTCATAGCTCACCCCCTCCCGCACGCCTTCCCTTTTCTCTCACTTTCTCTCTTTCACATCTCGCAGCCCCCCTTACATTATTTTCTATCTCACTCTCTCTCTGTACAGCTCCCCCTTTCTTTCTTTCTCTCTCTCTCACTCTTTCTCTCTTTCCTGCCACTCACCACCACCACCACCCCCCCAACACACACACACACACACACACACACACACACACACACACACACTCTCTCTCTCTATCACAGTGGCAGCCAATGGAACGGCGCCATCCAATCAGACACGTTTGCATAACGAGCTTGTTATGCAGAGGCCTGTGGTTGCAGAGCTGGTGCTCCAGCACCCGTCTAGACAAATCTCATTTATGCATAAGAAGAAGAGAGAGAGAGAGAAAGAGAGAGAGAGAGAGAGAGTAAATTGAAGATAGTGTATGGGGGATGGGAGTGGGGGTGGAGATGGAGGAGGGAAAAGCAAAGAAGCAGAACCACTGTTGAGAGCAACTGCAAAGACAAGGTGGAACTGTGCAACAACCTCCCCGTGGCCCCCGAGTTCATCGTTACACACATATCGCAGGACCAGAGCGGACACTGGCAGCAACAAAGAGGGTGTTTCTACTTTTAGAGGGCAGAAAATCAGATAAGCGCTGATAACGTAATCAAATTAGATGCTTCCCCATAATGGCTCTGCCTCGGGGAGATTGCAGAGGATGCGCGCGGAAAATGAGCGAAGACGTGGATATTCAATAAAATCTAGTTCAACAACAACTGGAAAAAAAAAACCCAAAAAACAACACTGCTGTAAAAAAAAAACACTTTATGGTTCCAAAACAACAGCCTCTTCTCTTTCCCTGGAATCAGCAACAGCTCTCTGTTGACTCACAATCCTTGAGAGGATACCGAACTTATAAAAACAAGACATCTCAAACCCGACTGTATTTCAGCAAAAATATTAAAGCTACGAGCAGCTCCCTCACTGCTTCATGGATGTTTTATTGCGGCCAAACTGCAGCCTCTTCTTTCTCCAATAACATTAACTGCCTTCTATAAACTTCTATTCCCTTGATTTAGTGTTTTTTTTTTTGTTAAAAGGCGCACAGAACATCCCTTCATGTCTACATAGTGCCTTTGTTTCGCTGCAGCTGAGAGAGAAAAGGCGAGTATGTCTCTCCATGGCTACCGTTCCTCCCGCCAGCAGCTCTGACCTGAGACTGGGATGTGCCACTGACAGTCTCTGACCCCAATTGACTTTTGGCCCCTGTCTGACACCAACCTTTGGGGAGTGATTGGAAGTGAATTACAGCAGCGGCAGCTCCTCAGTGGAGAGAAAGAGTGGAAGGAATAATATGAAGGGTGGAAAAGAAAGAAAGAAAGAGAGTTCCTGTAACTTAAGGCAAGGTGGATTTAACATTTTTTTATTGCTACTAAGAATCAAGTTTAAGTCAATTTTATTTTGCCTAAATGTTTATTGTAACATAAACCTTTATTTTGTCCAGTCAGAAAGTTAGAGTATATACGGCAAAGGTTGAAAACACAAACCTTTTAAGAGAGTAACACATGGAAGGCAATCAGCATATTACATTATCATAGCAGTAGCTATTTGAATTACTAACAAAAGTGGGAAACTCTGGTAATTTTGGACAGTTTTCTAGGCAAAAGATTCCCTTCATGGCGAGTTTAAGAAAATGAATTAATTAAATCACTTAAAAAAAATGTTACCAATTATATTTGAGATTTTACAATGCAACATCAGAAAACAAATATATGTCTGTGTATTTTTTAAGTCATCTGAAAGATTAATTTAAGGCAATTTAATACCATTTAAGGCCTTATTTTTAGATAAATGAATTCAATGCCTTTTAAGACCTTTTAAGGACCCGCAGGAACTCTGAGAATGAAAGAAAGAAAGAAAAAAAAAAGATTTGCAGCTCGTGTGACGCACAGGCAGTAACAAAAGCAGCGGCATCACGATCAAGGCAAAGTGAGGTGATGCATGTGAGAGGCGAGAGGCGAGGGAAGGAAGAGGAGAATACAGAGCAGAGTCTGTGTGTGTGTGTGTGTGTGTGTGTGTGTGTGTGTGTGTGTAAGGGAGAGAGAGAGAGGGAGGAGAGTGTCAGAGGGAGTCCCCCCCTCATTAGCTCAGTGAGACCCAGAGCTCAGTGTTTACCACAAGCAGCCAAAGGGCCGGGTGGCAGCCTGGCCAGCCAAGCTCCTCACAGCACTGCTGGCATCTCCAGCCAGCAGAGGGGAACATCCTGGCTATGTCGCTGACACTGTTAGAGCCGCCGCCAACACAGGCGGGAAACGCACTGGGAATACAGTGAATTCCTGCAAGCACTGAATTAAGATGCTTCCCTTGTTTTTTTATATATATAATTTGAGGTTTTTGGATGTTTTTCTGGGTTTTTTTTAAAATCATTTTGAGGGTTTTTTTATGTTTGCTTTTTCTTCTTTTTTTTAAAAAATAATTTTGAGTTTTGCAGTATTTTCTCTATTTTATTTACAATAATTTGAGTTTCTTCCCATTTTTTAAATAATTTTAAGTTTTGGGATGGTTTTTTATGTAATTTTAAGTTTTATGGGTTTTTTTTCTGTTTTTATTTTTTTTTAGTTGTTTTGGGATGTTTCTTTTTTTTTAAATAATTTTGAGTCTTTTGTGGTGCTTTTTCTCTTTTATTTACAATAATTTGAGTTTCTGGATTTTTCTTCACATTTTTTAAATAATTTTAAATTTTGGGATGGTTTTTATGTAATTTTGATTTTTATGTTTTTTTTCTATTTTTAATTTTTTTAGTTGTTTTGGGATGTTTCTACTTTTTAAATAATTTTGAGTCTTTGTGGTGTTTTTTCTCTTTTATCTACAATAATTTGAGTTTCTGGATTTTTTTCCCTATTTTTTTAATAAACTTAAGTTTTGGGATGATTTTCTTCATTTTATGTAATTTTGAGTTTTATGGGTTTTTTTCTATTTTTAATATTATTTTTTAGTTTTTTGGGGATGTTTCTTTTTTAAATATCTTGAGTCTTTGGGGTGTTTTTTTTCTTTTTTTGTTTTGAGTTTTTTTGGTCTGTTTTTTTCAGATTTTTCTGCATTGGGTACTTCTACCTTTAATACTTTAAGTACATTTTCATTATTATACTTACTTATTTTTACTTAAGAACCATTCTCTATGCAGTACTTGTAAATGAGTATTTTCACAGGTTGATGTTGGCACTTTTACTTAACAATCTGAATACTTCTTCCACCACTGATGGTGTTACATCAGATTTTGTATCCCCTCAAATTCTGTGACCTAATTAAGAATCGTCTTTTGACAAGACATCTTGTGACAAAGTCAGTGTCTCCCTGGGGTTAGGTTAAAAGAAGGGCACTCTACATCCCGAGGGTGAAGCTCGTGGTGCACTGGCTCAGATAAAATTTAAACACCCTCATAAAACTCATACAAAGATATTAAAAGGATCCCAGTTAGGCTGTAGGGAATTAAACAATGATCCCAGCCTGTCCTCTTCAGCATGTTATTAGTATGGGTCTCGCCTCCAGGTTGTGACCAGACTCAACCCCGCTTAGGTTTCAGTCTTGCTTGTGAACAACTGGTTCATAGGTTGGGAATTTGGGGTTGGAGCAGGCATCAGGATCGAGGTGAGATTGGTGTCAGGTGTAGGGTGAGTTAAGAGTCGCAGAGATAACTGTTTGGAGGTCGATTGGACTCATTTTTTGGGATAATGTTAAAGCAAGAAGAAACACAAATCAGTGAGAAATTTCAACACAAAATACTGCGTAACACCAGCCTACAGTCTCTGCTATCGTTGACCTCATTTCCAGCTGTAGTAGTAAAAAAAAGAAAAAACTCTTATAAACTCACTGAATGCTACTTGCCCAGTAACAATTGGCACACAGACAAAGTTGGCAACTAGTCAGTGAACAACACACTGGAGAATTTAGCAGCCAATAACCCAGATGTTACCCCTAGCCAAACTCCCAAGTTTAACTTATAGAAGTCAGTGGAGACCAAAGCAGAGTAAAAAGAAAGGTGAATATTGCATTTAGGCCCTACAGGTATATGAAACATCATATTTTCCTCAACGGACTTTTAGGTCAAAATAACATCAATGGCGGACTAAGCTTTTGTTTCTATTTTGACTCCTTTACACTTATAGTTTTTTCACCAATTCAGGGACCAAAGTTTCCACCTGCTATGCCCAGTGTTATTTAGTCCAACACAGCATCGGCAGATGGTGAGACTATTTCCAGAGACTGTCGATTAGAGAGGAAAGAGCATCTATCGTATCTTTGAGTGAATTGTCCTTAAATTGAACAGGAATCAACAGTGATGAGATCTCCAGTATAAAGGTAACGTTAGCCTGGACACTTTGCCACCTTTGAGACGAGGGGAGACTGTGGAAGAGAGGTAATGTCTGTGAGTATCTGCAGTTATTTTTGAGTTCTGGTATGGACGGAGATATTTTGTCAAATGAGGGTTTGTAAACAGGATTTTCTTTTTTTTAAATGGAGGGAGAAATGTCTGTTTAAAAAATATCTGTGTGTTTACAGCTCAAAATGACTTCTAATGATGCTTTTTTTCTTTTAGATTTGAAAATATGCAAACCATTGCAGACATATTCACCATTTTATGTCAGATTAATTCAATTTCAAAGCAAAACTATGTAAGATTTGAAGTATCACATCCTCTTACAAATAACATGATGAATTTATAGGCGAAGCAAAACAACCTTGTTCAGTTAGGTTTTTTTGTGGTTACTAATGATGGCTATTGCTAGCTCCTGTCTGTAAAAAGACTTCTTTTACACTACATTTTAGCGTTTACTGTACATTCTTGATTATCCAAGGTTCCCACATATATTTACCAATTTAATTTCAAAACTTTTCCACAACTTTTACATTATATTTCATCCCATATCCATAACTTTAAAAAAGTTGTTTTAAAAAAAGTTTAGCCTTAATAGCAATAATGCCATACATTATTGAACAAGCACCCAGGTATTTGTGCTGGTGATTGATAACTTTATTTCCTCATTAGACATTTCCGCCAGCAACTCGCTGCCTGATCCAACAGACCAGTGCAGAGAATCCGTCAGTGCAGTGGTTATAATTTTGACAAGTCTGAATGCATTAAATTGTTGTTAATTAAAGGTTTTATGTCTGATTATTGTTAGCATTAGATTTCAAATTAGTAATTTTTAAATTCATTTTAAATTCATAATACAAAAAACATATTAGCATGTTCGAGTTTATATTTAAACTATATATAGTAACTATATATAGTAACTATATATATATATATATATGTCTTCACAACTTGTCCCCCAAAAAACATCTGTTAATTTCAAACCATTGTTTAGGCCTGGAAAAACGTTTCTCATAAGGAATTTAAAGAATGTGGGAACCCTGATTATCAATTTTGCCCCCAGTGGCCACTGTTGGGCAAAAGTCAAATAGGCCAGCTTTAAAAGCTTTGTAATTAGCTTATCTTAGTGATTAGCAATCTCACCATAACAAATCTGGTTAAATTAAGTGTGTTAATGCCAAGAGCACCTCAAACCTCTGACCCGATGTCCAAATGTTGGAGACTTAAGACTGGAAAAACTAAGCTGTCAAACTGCTCTATCACAGCTCCGACTCCCACTGCTCGCTTGGCACAATCACTATACTTCTGACCCAGAGTCCCTACCAGCACCACAGGCACAAATCTACACTCTAAACTGGCCCTCCGTGCCCACAGCTTACACTGGCAATGACAGTGACACTGCTGCCAACCTCCTCTAAGCCTGAGACAGTCCACTGCCTCTCATTTAGATTACAGAGGCGGCCCGGCAGCCAAAACGCACCTTTGATCCAATTGCAGAGACATCAAAAGAGCGGTGGTTTGAGAAATAGAGAACGCAGGGTGCAGCTTGAGCCGTGGAGCTGTTGTGTCCGAGGTCAAGACTGATTGTGCTGAGTGCGAATTACACCTTACCTCCTTTTTCCTCTTCTTAACTTTGGGCATTTTCCCCTCTTTCATCTTTTTGGGCTTCTTCTTCTTTTGTTGTTTGAGGGAGTCGTTGTCAGAAAAGATGTCAAGGGGAGTGAGGGGAACAGTGTTGCGCTCACCTTCGTCATCCTCATCTGGACACAGAAACAGAAACATTATCTGATTAGGAACACAGTGTACAATACAGTACATACAGTGCTCGTGATGATGTCAAGTTTGAGGACTCTACAGCCAATTCAGCTTCAAATGAGTCTAAATCATTATATTGTGGAATACAGTTTGGCATATACACTGAGGTGCTAAAAGATTAGTTGACTAATCAATTTTTAGATCAACAGAGAGCAAAATTTACCACAATTTTGATCATTAATTAATAAACGGCTTGCTTAAAGGGAAACACTGCCGATTTTCAACCAGCTCAGTGTCGTCACATTGTGTGCAGATGGACGAGGTTTGGCTATTTTTGTATTACATGGAACTGTCCGGAAATAACTTAAATATACGCCTCTATCATGCAGACCAGATTTTAGGGATTTTAATTATGGACGGATCTATTTATCCACTAAAGCTGTGAAGAGTGTGTCCCTTCCTCAGAGCATACGTCTGATCCATGGCAGTCACAGTCTTCTTTTGGCGTGCTTAGTGTAATTAGGTGACGCTGTTCTCCAGAAGGACCTTCATCACACAGAGGGTCTCCTCATAGATCAGACTGGAGATGGTCTTTACTTCATAACGGCGAGCCAGACGTTGGATAGCAGGCTTGGTGATTTACAGTCATACCTGGTGCATTGAGTACTTTACCTCCTTTTCCTTTGCTACTAAACCTCTGATTAGTGACTGTGTTTAGTAGGCCACTTCTTCAGATACCTTGTTTTACCAAGAGTACCAAGAGTTTTATTTCAGTTTAAATTTCGGCTGTTATATGACTGTTTAAAACATATGTCCGGTATTTGTTTTATATGATCGGAATTCTAGGATATTAATACTGCCCTCAAAACAAGAAGTCTACGATAAACCCTGCAAGTGCCCACAGCTCACAGTCTATCCGCTGGCAAAAACTCGTGGGGGTGACCTGAACCGGTCATCAAAGTCCACTAGCAATTGAGCAGGGGGTTTAGGGTGCTTATACCACATTCGGAAGCCAGACACCGTTCATCTGCACACACTGCTGTAATGACATAGAGTTGGTTTAAAATCGGCAAAGTCTCCCTTTTAAGCTATTTATCAAAGATGTCAAACATCTAATGGATCCACTATTAAATGTGAGTATTTGCTTCTTTTCTCAGTTTTACATAGACCGTTTCAAACTTGAAAACTGAAACATTCGAAAGAGAAGTATTTTCTCCGGGAATGTTTGTTAATGTTATAGCTGACAAGGAAACTATAACATATTTTTATTGATTCCTTGGTAGATGACAGGAAGTAAACAGGGACCAAAGTGGTTGCTCACGCAACAGAATAGCAATCCTTGAAAACATTTGCAATAGTAAACCTTAAAGTTGCAATATCTTTGAGTTTTGGGCAGTTGAGAAGAGAAGACATCAACTCGCCCTCTGGGACATTGTGGTGAGAATTTTTCACAATTCTTTTGACATTATACAATACAGAATTTTCCAACAAACAATACTAGACTAATACAGAAGTAATCCTTCTCGATCATAACTTATGACCCACAAAAAGTGTGTGCCGGTGTGTCAACTTGCCCTTTGCCTGTATTTATTTTGCTGTGTCCGGGACATTTTGGGGCACAGCATGCAGGTCAGGTCAGAACCTTATAAAAAAAAGTAGCAACCTGGTGCCAGACCATAAGAAAAAAACCCTCAAATATAGCTCAAGAACCCCAAGCAGATGAAGGTCACTCCAAAAAGACAGTGAATTTGGGCTTTAAGTTTCACTTTCCTGCAATAACGTTAAAGAACACTAACCCACAATTCCTGCATAGTATACCTATATTACACAAAACAGTCAATAACATAGCAAGGAGGACATTAGTTGATCATAAAAATAATCATTAGCTGCAGGCCTAGTATACTGTGAAAGCACAGCAAAGTGAGAATTCAGTTGGCCTGTTTTTGAAAATAAAAATGATGAATCATTGCCAGACCAACAGGAGCACTTGGCAAAATAAACCTCATAATCACACATCATTGAGTGTGGATCAACTTCACCCGTCAAAGCACAAATAGATGGAGTGCCTGCCCTGCCGCTAAATGGGAACTCCCTGGAGGACCACTGAGGTATACTGAGCATATCTTCTGCCTTTAATGCTTGCTGGGACTAAAGCGACCTGCTGCTGGTTGTCAGCTGCACTGTCTCAAAGCTGCTGTGTACAAACGTGCTGACTGCTGAGCGCAGCAGACTTCAGTGATGCCATAGTGGGTCACAGAGGAGTAAGTAAGGAAGAGAGGCAGTCCCAAACAATACATCACTATAAAGAGACACGCAGAGAAACACACACAGGATTCAACCGCCCCATAAAGGTCGATCTGATCTCGTTCTCTTTCCCCGACTGTCTTTCTGTCTCTCTAAGTCTATCTGTCTGCGTGTCTCCCTCGCTCTCTGCGTCTCATGCAGACAGACTGGAGGGCATGAAATATGCAGCACATGTATCAGAGTCAATCAGCCAACACTAGCCCTGCAGTCTACCACTCCCCTGGGTAGCTGCAGTGAGAAGTTGGGGAGGAGGGATTCCTGTGTAGTAGACACACAAACCTCGCCAACCACTTATCCTCTATTTAGCAAAACTAGCAGGAGGCACCCCCACGCACACGTGCACATACAGTACATGCACACCAGTGATTTAAAGCTTTAATCTGTGGCACTGTCAGCCTCACTGTGTTTCCTTTGACCAACGGATGAAGTGTGTCACAGATGAAGTGTATTTTGGTGCTAACTGGGGGTAACTTTCACTTTATGTGTCTGATATTTTAAAGCTGCCAATTGACAACATTTTTCACTTATCTTTTTGCAATTATCTTAAAATCTATCAATTTTCATGCTCAATAAGATATGGCAACCTTTTATCAACTACATGGATAATCTCCCATCCCACAAGATTGAATGATCTGTCTATATTCACCAAGCTAGTGTTATAATAGACCGTGTTATTATGGTTAATGCTATCCTGTCTCTCAAGTCTTTTTTTCTGTTATGGTATTGTACTTTATTAGGTTTTATGTGAATTGTTATGCGCTAATTTATTTTTTTGTCTTCTAATTTATTTCTGAGTTATTTATAATGTAAATTGGTGTTTTTGTACTGTCAGTTTGTGACTGTGTCGTTTGTTTATTTTGGAAAAAATATATTAAAAGTTTTTTCATGCAAAAAAGCGTGTGAGCTCTGTATTCAAAAGCCTATAAAACAGCATTTACAACATTAAAACTCCAAAGACGTCTGCACAAATTAAATTATTTGAAGGTGAGAAGCTGTTTAAGGCAGGATAGCCTATTCAGTGTCACTGAAACTTAGATTAAGTGATTTTATGTTTTGCCTTCTTGTTCTTTTTTCCCTCCTCACACACACACACATCCACGTGCTTCTCCCTGCTTTCTTTCTTTTTCTTTCTAAATAAAGCCTCGAGTTTATGTATTCACTATCTCAAACAGGGAGCTCTTTTATGTCTCATGTTAGTCGCCTGCCAGGCGAGTCTCACATCTCTCTTACACACACAGATGATGACACGGCTCAGATGCAGATGGAGACGGCCCTGGATTACAGAAAGCACACAGTCCGTCATTCTGCACCTCTTTCTTTCAATGAGTAAACTATGACTGACAGGCTGACCACACATCACTGATTAGATACACCAGATGACGCAGGACTGAGTGTCCCTTGCTCTGTTTTTTGTGCGATATATCACTCAAGCTTGACAGTGGTGATGCAGCGTTACTGATGTAGGTTTTAAGAGTTCAATTATATGCAGCAGATCACTCTAAATCCTTTTTGGCCAAGCTGGCGGCATGCTGGGGATGGCAGCGTTGGTCTGCTGATTGTTCAGTCCATGACTTTGTATCTCAACAGCTACTGAATGGATTGCCATGAATTTTTCTAGAGACATTCAAGGTCTCCATAGGATGGATCCTACTAGCATTGGTGATTCCCTGTTTTCCCTGTAGTGCAACCAGCTACTGTCAAGGTCTTCCCTGTGAAACATGTCAGCATCTACTGGTTAGACTGGCATGAAATGTTATAGAGGTATTCATAGTCTCCAGGGGATGAATCCTACTGGCTTTGGAGATTTCCTAACTTACCCTGTAGCACCACCAGCTGGTTAAGATCATGGATGTTGCTTAAAAAAAATACCCGGTTTTGAATGGCAAAAACGCAGCACTGCTTTTTGTTGCTTTCAAACACTGGTTTCCTGAGTCAAAGTCTGGTGTTTGTTTTATCCATCCACCACCTCTAATGCCCACCCTGAACAGACTTTCACGCTCTTTAAACTACATCAGTAGCTCTGAGCATCCAATAATAGTGGAGATGACTTTACATTGGAGGTGGTGGAGAGATGCTAAACAGCATCCCTGGCATCAGTACAGTGATGCCTGAGACGCTGCCTGAGCGGCGTATTTTGACGTTTAAGTAATGAGACCAGGCTTTTCCTTAAGCACTTAAAGTCATTGTTTTTATTTTGGCCAAAACGTTGGTTTAAGACCAAATACCTGTAAAACTACTCCAACCATCCTCAGCTGTACTTTGTGTTTAGTGCTAATAAGCAGATGTTAGCATACCAACACACTAAACTAAGATGAACAGATTCTAAACATCAGCATGTTAGCATTTAGCTCAAAGACCTTTAAATTCACCCACCAAGTTCAAGTTGACTGATTCATCTGACATCACAACATGAAACTGAGGTTTCCTGGTTAAAATAAAAAATGACCAATGATTATCCAGTCAGCCACACGGGTGGGACTAAAGAAACTGTCAAGCTATTGTCAAGCATCATCATGCATCAGCGAGTTTAGAAAAGATCAAGCCGCTGCTATCGAGGCTGTTGTGAAACAACATATCTTCTCAATATCGCCCAACATCATAGTTTGTTTTACTTTGCTCTTCTCCACTCTTGACCCTAACAAAGCAAGTGTACTGGCTACATACTAGTGTGCACTTAAAATGACGTTAGATTCGGGCATATACCTTTGTGTCTAGAGACTGGTTGGGAAAAATCGAATCCCCCTCTCCCACAGAAATTGGTCGGAGTGGACGCAATCTCACACTGAAGATGGAAACGGAGTGTAACAAGTTGACATACTACAGCCTCGAAGCTGAGACAGACTTGTTAAAAATCAAACTAAAATATTAAACACATACACAAATACTCTCTCAGTAATGTACCTCATTTATAAGCTGAAGGTGTGACAGCAATGCAACTGACTGATAAAAAGATGTCTGTGTTTAACACCTGCATTGCCTTCTAATCTGAACCCTGCTGACAGTAAATGGCCTGTGAAGTCCCCAAAGGGAAGGCCACCAGGGGAATGATAATCTTTCTGCTTGGTGAGCGGACCAGGCCGTGCCAGGTGTTGGAAGAGGGGGGAAGGTCGCTCAGTCATGTGGCACAGGGAGACCTGGCACCAGATTTAGTTAGAAAGAGGACCAACGCTCCACTTGGCAGACGAGCCTTCTGTAGAGAGTGGACGGATGGCACAGACACCGTTCTGACCTTCCTGCAAGGGCTTGGCCACCGGACTGACCCATTAGAAGGGAGATTCATGAGCGACTCCCAAGTGAGGAAGCTCGAGTTTACTGGAAAGCACATTAGCCGTTTCTCTGTTGGCCCCCGTGTGGAAATGCCCACTTAATGTTGCCCTGAACTGCCACGAAGGAGAAACCAGAGCCATAGCTTTTCCTCTCTTCATTGATCAAGTGCTTATAGCTAAGGCCTCAAAGGCCTTCAGAAAAAGACATCCATGGACTATTATTAGAAAATATAATCATCAAAGTGATGGGAGGATAAAGGCTAAATAGCACCATTAAAACCATATTTATCATAGACAATATATGCACGGGATCATAATGTGTGCAGAATAAAGAAGCTGTAAAGCAGGCCAGAATGCTGCACTGCTTATCTGCAAACACACACATAAAAAAAAAAAAAAAAGAGGCATCTTTCATGAACAGGCTTCGTGCACGCGCAGCAGGAAAAAATGGTGTCAACTTTCATAGTGAGGGATCCAAAAATAGACCCCTTTCCAATTGGGGATAACATTTGTAGGCACACAAAAGCCCATGATAATCTTTCAATTTTAGGGAAGAACAAAACAATTAAAAGAGAAAACACAATGGAACAATCTGTGACAGCGTGAGCACCCGCAGTGAAACAAAGGGAATTAGGCCACTTTATGTGCCACAACAAATAAAGGCTGTGATAGGAAAGCTTTTAGGGGTCTGAAGCCCCCCAGGACCAGCTTCTACATTGTTGCGTTTTAATTGCATGGAAGCATCTTGATGCGGCGGAAAAATCTGACCTGGATTCCTGACCTTGTCTGTCACTTTGAAGCCTGTTGATGGAGGTCATAAACTGTCTGAAATACTGCTTCCTGTACCGGCGGCATAACAATGGATTTGCAGCACTTTATTACGGTCATCAATATGATAAAAACAGAGGACATCGAAGATGTTTAGCACTGTTGCTGAGAACCGATCATACTGTGAGAATAACCTGAATATCTTAATTAAGCAACAAAAAGCATAATTAAGACATTCATTAAAGTGTATTTACTCGGATGTCCCAGTCAGATCGAAAGTATTGGTATCCCACCTGATCAATCTCTGTTTTGATTGATCTGGATCAGTTATTTTGAGCACCGCCCAATCCTTTGTTGACATCCGCCGTGACACAGGTGTCATAAACAGAGAGCACAATTTGCAACAAATATTCAGGTTTTTGCAATGCTGCTACTCCAATAAGTAGAAAATGTTTTTTTGTCATGTTTAATTTAAGCTGCTACGCCACTTAAGGTGGAATTGAAATGTTTGTTGTTCATTGTTAGTGAACTAGTTTTACTACAATGCTGTAATAAGCTGAGCAGTTTTTTATCTTTATTTGTTGTGAGTGGGGATGTTAAAGTTGAAGTGGGATTGTGATTATATTACTCATTTAAAGTGTTCTGTATTTTTATTAAAATGGTACACAAAGTGGATTTGAGAGCAATTTCTAAAGACACATTTTGCATTGTTTACTTGATTATTTCATTTTTTAAAAATTTGGCACTAGGTAGATTTGAGAGCAACTTCTGATACACGTTTTACATCGTTAAAAATGCGCTACACTAAATGGAATGGTGATAAGAGCCAAATAAAAATATTTTCAGTTTGTGTACATTGCTATTTTGTAAAAAATAAAATAAAATAACCCCTAGGGAACTGTTTGGATGCATACAATTTTTCTTGTATTGCACTGCAGACCTATTTAACTGTCAAGCATATAAATTGGATTAATTTTAATAACTTCAAAGTACTTAAAGTGTTCACTGTGCGGCTGTGTTATCCAGGTAAATATAAGTATCAGGACTCTGGATCAGCAGATCAAATGGCTCACATTGGGATCAGACACCAAAAAAATGATAGGGACATTCCTAATATTTACTCATAAATACATAGTGTCATAATGAGGCATTACAGAGTCCCTTTGATATGTTTATAGTCAGCAACTTTAAACACAAAACCATATCAAGGCAGCTACAAATCAATTTCGACTGACACATGAAAAGGTTTTGATTTTTCGAACTGGATTACCACTCACATATCTTCACTCACCTGCCATAATCAATTGCACCTTTCCTCTCTTATACATGTTTAACCAACTAGAGGGTTATTGGGGACACGCATCAGTGCTCGTGTTCTCCCTCAGGCTATGGCTGGCAGTCATAGATGATGCTTCAACTGCTCAACACTCCTCTCTGTCTCTCCCCTTCCCTCTCTTGGTCTGTCTTTTTCTCTCCTTACTGCACACCAGCCAATGCAAGCTGCTGCTATTAATCTGGTTTATGAAAAACTGTCTTATGTGTATGTATAGGCTAAAAACTGGCAATTACCAAAAACCTGTCCTTTGACAGAAAACAGTGTTTTGGACATAGATAATAATAATGTGCCGATGATGTGCTGTTAGCTGTACTGTCATTACTGTATCCTCTTTGTTGTGACAGCGCAACAAAATACACCAGCATTCAAGGCTCAAGACCTTTATGACAACCATGAAAAATGAGCAAGACATGCACCATGGCAACCACATTGTGTGAAAATTATTCATTAATTTTCATCGTTTTATCCCTACATGTACACCGTACCTTCCCAGGACATAGCCTATGCATTTTCTCAAACCAGAAAGTACTTCATATAGACCAGAAACTCCTGTCTTAGTGTTATCACTCAGCAGCTATTAGAGGCAGAGACAACATCACATTGGCTATTTACACTCTCAACCTTCCTTAGACGCTCAATCTAATGTTTTAACTATAAAACTTTTCCACATTGTGGTGTGAACGAAAAAAATAGAGCAAAGCAGCATCTTTAAAAGGTTGCCCCTAACATAAAACCACCAAATCATCTGATGCTCAGAGCAAGCGGCAAGAAAAGAAAGAAGAAAATACGAATATATTGATTGCACTGGCCAAACTGACACCGTGGCATAAAGATGCCTGGCTATCCTGCCCGGCAGAATGCACTTCATCACCTCAGCAACCTCTGACACACCAGACCAGGAAACAGCCTTAGCAATTTACGACCTGGCTTGACTGAGATGTAGATATTTGATGTAGCCGGCTTCTGGCTGCGCATGACATACATCCCAAGTTAGCACTTTAAGTGTATGTCAAAGGCATGGCAGCTGTGCCCTTTAGCTAATCCCACCATTAGTTTATCTTATCACAGCAGAGAAGAAAATCTAAATGTTATACTATTAAGAAAACATCATTTTTGCCAATTTATAAGCCCAGTGTGTAGGATTTAGGGGCATCAATGGAGTGCTGCAGGGATGATGTTTTTTTGTAGGCCAACACAGAAGTTAGTGATGCCCTGATTCCCTCGTCAAAAAGACTATGGGATTTTTATATTGAATTTTGGATTATTGCAGTTTATGATACTTATACGTTCTATTCAGCAACACAGTCTTCATTAATGAGCACTACTTTCAGGATTTTTGAAGTATAAATGCAACTGCTAGAAGTAAAAAGCTTTATAGCACTAGGCTATAAATGCACTACAGCATATTCTGCTCTTTTTTAGGTAAATACTGTGTTTTGGATTTCTTCGGCTAGAACATGTTTACATGCTAAAATGCTCCACTTCAGCATCTGTCCCTTTAAACCCCTCTCCCGAAAAAGCCCAGTCAGCTCTGATCAGAAGTTTGATGTGGTCAGTGTTTTCGGGTCTTCCACATCTGCGCTCTTAGCATCTCTGTGCGGGAATTACTGTAATAATGCGTTCACATTACGGGCGACACAACAACAGCGTGACCAACTACATAATTGCCAAGTCGCTGTGGAAGTGTTGTTCATACTCTTGTTACCATAGTTACGTCATCACATGCTTGTGTGTGCCTGCTTACTTGCCACAAAGCACCTCAACTGAGCATCAGCTAAAGTCTGTATTGAGTCATAAAAATATCTGTGCTTATGATCAGTGTCTGAGCCCCATTTTAACATTGCATTTCGCCACCCAATATCATCCTTGTGTGTGCACAGAGAGGCACAGGCAGCTAACATAGTGTCAGCTAACTTAGCTAAATAACACAGTACCACAGTCAATAACAAATGCTTCACCACGTCACTGGAGCACTGAGAAAAGTTGAAGCCGGCTTTACTTTAATTTGTACCACATCACACTCGACAGCAGCAACAAGTGTTAGTTTGATGCTTCATGTGACACACTTATACTGAAAACACATTGTAGCCCATCACTGTCACTCATAGTGTGGATGCAGCATAATGGCACTGTAGCAGTACTTTCTCCCTTTAAATAGCATAGTTGTGACATCACAAATTCACAGAAGTCCTAATAGCTCATTTTAAGGCACAGTCTCTGAACACAGACTGTTTATTTCTCTGTGGCCTGAGCGTCTTGCTACTTTCACAGTGCTTATATAGCACCCTGTGCCTCCTCTACATTAAAAAAGACAGGGATAATCTAATTTTTACAATAAGAGACCTTTAACATCGCCGCCACAGCAACAGCTGTAAAGGCATGTTTAGTGTGGAGATGTTCTGTAGTCTTATTTGGCCACTTGTTAGCAACCACCTATTTTAAGCCACTTAAAATCTTCAAAAATCACAAGCGCGATATTTACTGACATATTTTATGTCATAAAACAAAACGTGAAAGTCCCTTTTACTTGTGTTAACCACAGACCGCATTTCAGGCTCCTAATTCACTTTAAGAAGATTACTGTTAGTGTCAAAATGCTAACTCACTGCCGCGTTTTATTCTCACACACGAAAAATGTTTTTCATAACCTTGCTTTCATTGGTTTCTCATCACATAAAAATACGAATCTTAGCGTTTTCGTTACCTCAAAAATGAGCCGTTGTTTACACACAGAGCCGGTCTTCGTTGCCTCAGCAGAGTCCGCCATGATGTTTCTACAGAAGCTCACAGCGGACAAACCATTCACTTGCTCTAAATAGGTCCATTTGCATAGTTGCGTATGCCACCTTAGTTCTCTGCGCACTAGACGTTTAACACTTTGACCGGGATTTCCCAAAACTAATTAAGTGTATTGTTAATTTGCAGCACATTTTTTAAGACAGGAGATGTGTGGACACCTGCTATAAGGACTGACAAATGTAAAAGCCAAATTAAAAAAAATCACAATTTGGAAAGTGGCGTCTTGTTGACACATTGTATAATCTTGGCATCCCATGTGCCTTTATTAGTTTAAAAAAAGGAGTGATAATATTATTGGTTCATTGCCAGGGTGGTTGACAGATTAATTTTACCTCTGCAAGAAATATAGTATAAATTTGGCTCGCATGAAGCTTCCACCACAACTGAATGAGCTGTGTGTCAAGAATGTGGGTTACAGTTAATTTCACTTAGTGCACGACCTAGAGCTGAAGGGATGTTGATGACCTAACCGTGGTCACTAACAGTGCACGGGAGGAAGGCACACTTGATAAGCACTGTTTACTGTAGCCTACACGTGGCTTTCACACCTCTGCGGCCATGCAGTGCTGGAAAAACATTTAAAGTTGGAGCCTGATCACAAGTGGAAACAGCATCCTCTACAACAAAACCGACACAGATGTTGTCGCTGCTCTTAAAAGCATATGCACACAATAACCGAGACACGCAGCATACACTGTCATAGCAATGAATAAACTGTCATGGTTTTAAAACAGCTCTCTGAACCCAAACTTGTGTGTTTTAAGAGCGATTGTACCCGCATGCAGCCAGTGAAAAGGGGGGGGAAAGACCACAGCAACCATGCAGCAGGGTTTTCATCATGCCCCCAAAATCAGGCTGGATGTGAGGACAGCCGGAGGCAAATCCTAAAACCCGTTCCCACCTTAAAGACACTAGGTCGTGCAAAAAATAATAGCATGACTCTGCTTATTGCACCCCACCCCTCCTCCTCCTCCTCTCTGGTCTCAGGAACGCAGGACAAGCCCTTTTCCCCGCATTCAAGGCGTAGCGGCGCAAAAATAATCTGAAGGACACCCCGCCTCCCCCCTTTCCCTCACCTGGCATATCGTCTTCAAAATCCATGTCGTCTTGTCCCTCGTCTTCATTACTCAGCGACCCCGGCATCTTTATCTCATAGCCCCCCAAACCCCTTTTAGGCTGAGAATACTGAAAGTTAACCCTCCAGACGCCGCAGCCCAGTCTCTTTCTTCACCCAAAAAGAAATCGTCGCTCAGTTATGGGAAAAAAAATAAATAAATATTTTTTTATTTTTTATTTTTTTGCAGTGGATCTTTTTTCTCTCCACGCGTGAAAATTATAATTATTTTCCCCACTGATCTCTATCCAGGTCTTCCAGTCTGAAAAATAAGAAAGACAAAAATGGAACACACATGCCCAGATTGTGACGTCTGGTCTGTTGCCATGACGATGCATCCCATAATTTCACCCACAACTAGTTAGTCATGCTCTCTTAGTTACCACTTTAACTAGTAGTGTGCGAAAAAACACACCGTGCGGCAACGCCGTGTGTCCGCTAATAGGCGGATCCGCTCCCCCGCTCCCTGTCGCCTGCCCGTTTCCTTTTGGAAGTCCGGAGGATTGAGACAGAAACTTCTGCTGCTGCTTTCTCGCACAGCTGCTTCACTATGCACTCACAACCTTTACTCTCAATATGAAGCAAGGCTGCAGGGGGGGTGAAAATGACAATTATTCCCTCTGAAGGACGCATGTTTATATCAGTTAATACATTTTGGGGCCAATTCACGCTTTTAATTAACGCCTAAATCCTAATTAAGACTCAAAATGTGTTTCTTCATTTTGCAAAACTCCCACTTTTTGCAGATAAATAGAAATAAATAGATAAAAATACACAAGAGCAGAGTGACGACTGCATGCTGTAAGAAGAGTCCTGACTGCCAGTGGTCTAACTGTTGTCAAGGTTTCCACAGCTGTAACACAGGATGCCCCACAGAGAGCTCACCACAGAGAGCACACTTGATGGATCAAAATACACAAATCCATAGCTCAAAGTGTCCTGGGTGCACATAATACAATGGAGTTAAAGTTTTAATTGTTCATTTTAGTTTGCACATACTTATGCATTAAAAAGACAGAAAAATAATACTAAAAAGTTTCTACGTTGTGCAGGAGAGGTTAGAAGCCAAACACAGCTTGTGGAGATGCATCCCCCCTATTAAATAATAATAATTATTGAAGAGAAAAACGAAGATTATAGCCCTAAATGATCAAAATGTTAAAGCAAAGTTGATAAAAATGTAAAAATAACCAAAAGCTTGTATTTACAAAATTAATTGCGTTGCAACTAAATCAAGTGTCACAAGTCTTAGAAAATCAGAGTACTTTTCAGATGTTTTTTAAATTACAATATGTAGATGTTGATTTTAGTAATGTAAGTAGTTTTTTTTTCAAAGAGGTGGCCCTCAGTATTATAAAGAATATTGATTACATATTGATTTAATTGTAGCCTATTATTAAATATAGCAAGCCTAATTGTTTTGTTTGACCTTAATCTCCTCTATTGACTACTTTGAAATGTTGTCTTAAAGGGATAGTTCAGATTTTTTATGAAGTTAGGTTGTATGGACTTCATCTATAATCAGTGTATTACATACAAAGGAAAATAATTTGAAAAAGATATAAAGAATTATATATAACTTTTTCTTAATCTAAAAAGTACTAATTCATTAACAGTGTTCCCACGCATTTACATAGAGATTTCAGTACTTTTCAGTGACTTTTCAAGAACCCCTTTTTTCATTTTGCAAATATATCCAATTCAAACAACTTCAGCTAACTGGCCCACATGAAGGGATAGACACAGGGTTCCAAAGGTCATGGAAAACCTGGAATAGTGATGGAATTTCCGATTCTTATTCTCCAAGCCTTTAAGTCATTGAATTAGTAAAAACAGTACATTTCTGTGGATCACCGTCCACATCATTAACACTTGAAATAAAGTACTTACAGTTGTATTCATTTTAAATTGTGGATATTCAATAAATGCGATTATGGGTCCTTGAAAAGTAATGGAAACATTTTGAAATGTTTTTTCATAAAAATGTGGGAACCCAAGAGACAGAGCACGGAGAGAAAATTAAAAAACATACATGATTGTAAACAAAACATTATATCGATGCATATTACAGCTGCATTATGTCGACAGCAAGAGGAAATACTTTTGTTAAAATGTTACATAACAGGGAAGGTTATGCACAGAAGTTTACGGTAACAATTTCCTTACAAAAACAATATTCCATGACCTTTCCAAAACTTTCAAAGATTTTTTTTCTACTAATTCCAGACCTGGAAACTGATTTAGAATTATAATGACTTTCTAGGTTTTTCAAGAAAGTGGGAATCCTGTATTAGGATTATTTTAAAAGTGCTTTCAAAAAATAATGATTTTAAAAACACAGCAAAGCATACAGTGCTAAGTTCATACCTCTGGTATGCACATCACGATTTTGATTTGTGTGACGACCGGAGAAAAAAAATTAAAGCAAATTTAAAAAAAAAAAAGGCTAGACAGATTTTCCTTTTTATCCTCATTTTATTAAAAGAAGTATGAGGTTTAATCTTCATCCTCCTCCTCCTCCTCGTCCTGGTTGATCTGGAAGTAGCGCAGCTCGTAGCTCTCCTTGGTGTTGGCCACCACCCGCAGCCAGTCCCTGAGGTTGTTCTTTTTCAGATACTTCTTGGTAAGATACTTCAAGTATCTGTGCGAGAGGAGGAGGAGGAGGGAGAAAGTAATCATGACTCAAAAATAGGTAATATTATGAACTTGTCTGTAATCACCTTGAATGTGCATCAGAGGGTTTGCAGGTCTGCAGACATTAAGTGCACTTGGACAAACAAACGGGTGTGGACTTAATGTCGTCGTACACAACATGTGACAGTTGAGTCGACTCTGATAATAACCTTTAATAATATAAATCTCGCTTTAAAACTCTAATTTCATATAGGATCTACCAAGTGCTTTCTGTTAGTATTTTGGATTATTAACTTGCCCTAGATGACATACAGGTAATGTCAAATAATAGAAGCAGTTCCCATATATACACAGATTAAAGCAGTGCTGCGTGTCACTTGCAGAAATACAGTTAATGTACATTTGAGTACGTATGAGGATAAGATAGCACACATACTTTATACCGAGGTTACTAATGATTTTAATAGGTAAACACACAGAGACATCTCCCAGTGCCTTTTTTCCCAGCATAACGTGTAAAAATTTCATATGGTTTTGGTTTTGAGATCTTTATTAATGTATATTTCAGAAGAAGTGGAAAAAAACCACCATTGTCTTTTGTATTTATGGAATTTGTTGTAATTTCGCATTACACGTTCAAAATAAAATGATAAAATGAAAATGCAATGAATGAAGTGCTCCATTTCAGAATTAAAGTGGTAGAGTCACCCTCTGGTGGTGGTGTTCCTAACTCTTACAAAAAACAATCATTTATCTGTCTGTACTAAAGAAATGTTTATATTAGTCTCTGCAAAATAATGTTCAAGTATATTATTATATAAACACAACAGTTAGGCTATGTTGATTGTATTGGCGTATTGGAAAATTTTCTATTCAACTATTTTTTAAACATTGTTAACTTAAAAACAAGGATCATTTTCAGGCAGTTTTTGGTGCCCAGACTAAATCAGAAGTTTAATTTAGTCCTGTTTTCCCACTTGACCATAGTGGTTAATACCCATATATACACATATCCATGCAGATATTTACAAACAACAACCAAAAAAACAAACAGGTTTTCTACATTAACAAGAAAATAATGTGTTAATTCAGAAAAACAAGCAGATTTTTTCCCATGAAAACTTTTCTCAGAATTCTGAGATAATGATTCTTTTAAATCAGGAAATTAAGCCCAATCATTTTTTTCTTAAATGAACTGCTGAATTAACAACATCTCTATGATGACCCACAGACCTTGAGAGTTTGAGAAAGACATTTTGACAGCCCACTGTAGGAAATGCACAGGTGTAAATAATGTCATTAATTTAGTTCCTTTGGTTTAAGGGTCTTGGTATTGGGGACATTCGGAAACAACAGAGACAGTCGATGTCATTAGTAAGACCTGGTGCTTCTTCTACTAACACAAGTCAAAATGTCTGCTGTGAAAAGGGCCTATACATGTACTTTTTTTTACAGTTGATTTTAATAAAGATAAATAAATAAAATCTACCCGAATTGGACTGGTGGCACAAACCTCTGAAGTAAAGATTTTAAAAAATCCTACAAATACAATCAGAACTGACTGCGTGGCTTAATACCACTATGAAGCTAAGTGCAGAAATGCTCTTGTAATTTGGTTGAACTGACTTAAAAAGGCTAAAAGTAAAAGGTTACGTGACAAAGACAAACTTTGAGACAGAATGTACTTTCAACTCATCTTACCAAAGCTTTTATCTTTAGCATTACTGACAACACTGTTGTAGAAGAGTCCTCTTCCTGGGTTCATCCATATTGTTGGTGAGCACTTCAGGTCATTAATAATTACTCACTCCATTTAGAAATGCGTGCTTTAGTGCCATGATCTGCTTTCTCACAGTCCTTAGCTCGAATAGAGACCAGGCGTTTTTAACACCTACGAAGCTTCAGTCAAAGCGATATTTATTTGATCGATGCTGAAACTCAAACAACACTGTTTAGAAAAGATATGTTCTGTGTTTATGTGAACAGAAAGCTGTTTGAGCTGACTTGTAATAATCAGGTTCTACCATTTTCATCACATATTAGGAGCTGAAATACATCCAATTTAAAATATTAAGTAATTTCTTAACATTCACATTTTAGGCTCAATTCTTAAACTCAGCAGTCCATGTGGATTAAGAAAGAGTGGTAAACTACAAATATGTTTCAGCTCCATTTTAAGTCAAGGGAGAGGACTCAGAAAACACATTTCAGGTTGAGTATCACTATAATACACTAGTAGATATTACAATAATATAAAAAAAAGCTGGATTTTTTGTGTCCTCTCACTTCGGTATATTAATCTAATTTCATGGATAAGTCTTGTTGTTGAAAGATCAGTAAGATCAACTCAAATTCATTACATTTTTCAATAAGATTTTGCCCCTCAAGGGGAAATTTCATCTGCAGTTGGCGGTGCAAAACAATTTAAAAATACAATAAACAGGCACATAGGACATCACAGCAGCACACAACCAAACTTGATTAAAAGCAATCCTGATTTCTTTCACATCATGTGGAGTTTTCCCAATTACTCCGCTGCGCTGGGAGACAAACTACTCCTCAAATTAGATATCTCTGTTTTTACATCTTTTGCGGCACTGTGTTAAGCACTGGTGTATTAGTACATGACGGTGATACACAAAGAGAGATATTTATATTGCACAACTTATCAGTGCTGATTGTGTTTGTACCTCTTTGAGAAGGGAACTTCAGAGTTCACAGCGATTTTACTCTTGCTCCTTTCAATGGACACGACACCACCGCCGAGACTTCCAGCTTTGCCGTTCACCTTGATGCGCTCCTGCAGGAACTGCTCCTGCATATGTCAAGAACACAGGAAGTCACACACTGGTTGATACACACAAGGGATTTCAAAATTTCACAACAAAATGTTTGATGCACAGTGAAAGAGTGTCTTGCAAGTACTGACGTGACACATTGTGGTTGACACCTTCTTAGTTTCCATTCAAACCAAACTGCATTAAGTCCTTACTTTATTACTAATTAGTCCCACTGATATGACAGCAGTGTTTGACAGCTGCTCGACGTTGTTTAATGGACAAGACGACTCGAAAACCTGAAGTGTTTTACTCACAAAGTTGGCAGCATCCATGATGCCATCCTCCACAGGATGAGTGCAGTCGAGGGTGAACTTCAGGATCTGCTTCTTCTTCTTCCCACCCTGCTTCCTGACCACCTGCTTTTTCTACCACAGAAATTAACAGGGTCACTAAAACTCCCCAAAACAACCGACATAACATATGTGACTCAAACTCAGTTAAATGACACATTAAAATAAATGGTCAATTATGTTAAATTATCATAGGTGATAGGCCGTCACGTTAACAAAATTGTCCATGACTCTGTTGAAAGAAAAGACCTCCAGATTAATTATTAGCAATTTAACTTTACTACCCATGTACCAATGCTAGCTACCGTTAGCAATTAGCCCAACGTGGCTTCAGCAGTAACAGTAAACAAAGCTGCAGAAAAGACGTTAAAACGTCCAAAACTCGTGTATTACTGAACTCCGATAACACACACTTCAACGAGTGCAAGAAAAAAGCTAAAACATATCCTCCATATGCATTTTATTTGATCGTTTTACTACTCACAATCGGGGCCATGGCTGACACATTCAGCAAAAAGGAAGGAGCGAAGGCTGCGCAGGAACTATAATACCCGGCCGCACAATCGAGCGCATCGATTTATCTGGAATTGATTAAGCGATTCAGTTGTGGTGACCTAGCTTAAACTTTCATGCTAATAATGCGCAACCAGAGTTTTTACAAAGCAAACGATAAAAAAAACCTCTTAAAGAGAAGCAAACTGGGACAGCAACTTTTGAAAAAGGTCAGACTTATCTATATTTACAAAATATGTGTTGCTGAATTAGTAAATTGTCAATTAACTAGTAATAAATTAATCTTTAACCCCAAAATTAACCTCGTTTAGCTGGGTTATTAGCAACGATTGTTAGCTAGATGTTGGCTAAACTTGTTTGATTAATATGTTTAGAAGAAATAATACAACTGTGAGACGGATGTATGCATGCATGTATGTATGTAAATGTATATAAATCCATGACAACCGAGAAAGACCGTGAGATGTGGTCAAGATTATCTGGTCAGTTTTTATTTTATGTCCTTAATTTACTAATATGTAATAGAATATAGAAATTGTGTTGAAAAGTTGTAATTAATTAATTTATTATTTCTTTGTTTGACCTAAAACTTGTCAGCTGAAGTGAAAAAAAGAGAAACTGTTCTGCCAGTAGATAAACATAAAATGTAATATATATATATATATATATATATATATATATATATATATATATATATATATATATATATATATATGGATAATGAAGTTCTAAATGAGTAATAGATTAACATGGATTTAAACTGAGCGATTCTTTTAAAGACAGATCTTCTTTCTCTTTAATTAATACCAAATGACATTTTTCTGTTATTGTCGAGTAAACTTTGAGGGAAATTATTTGTAAATCAATATAAAGTTATGGACAGTTTTAAAAATGTGTTTTTACAGGGTTTGTTTAATTTTAAAAACTTTTATTATCATTTGTAAATTTTCATAAAAGCACTTTGTAACCTTGTTTTGAAAAACACTATACAAATAAAGTTATAGTATAGTATATATATTATATTATTAATTCATTATTATTATTTTTTTAAGGGATACCCTTCATTTTATTAAATATATCATTCATTACTGTTTCACTACATTAAATATTTTTGCTCTTGAATTAGAATTGAATAACTCATTATTATCTGTAGTATCTTTGGTACAGACAGTGATTTTATGCAAAAAACAAACAAATAAAGAACAATACCCGGCTTCACTTATATGGCGAATTTCTAAAACGGGGCTCGCAAAGTGCTTAGAAGTAATTAGAATAATACATTATGTGAGAAGTTGAAAGTATTCTTCTTTAAGTGTTGCAGCAGATTAAATGATTTGCGGTGCTGTAATCTCTCCCTCCTTTACCTCCAGTCACCCTGCCGCGCAGCCCAAGACGTAACAACAGTGTGTGTGACATTAGAAATAGGACAACTGTATTTTTAATCTCTATGGCACAGCAATATTAAATGTCCTTTTTGCACTTTGGCAGCACTTGGGGGCTGGCATGAGGTGGGTGCTGTCAGCTGCCTGGCGGTGGGACCCCATCGGCCGACTATTGAAGAGTTTCTGCATTGCTGTCATTCCTGCTGGGGGGTAGCTGATAGCACCACTGAAAGGTAAGACAGTGGCTCTCTGTGCTTTCTGTGGACTAGCCTACTGCATTTACAGTAGGATTTGCTGGCTGGATGTAACGTTGGTGCTGACAATGTCTTTGTTGTTATTTACTTGCCATCTTTGGATCATGTGTTGTCACTGAAGCCCCGGGGACGCGTTACACAGCTGACAAGGTAAGAGACAAAGAAAGAAGCTCGTTCATTCCAATAAATATCTGACTCTCTTGATCAAAGTGTTTCATATGGCATACATATAAGCCTCTTTTATAATAACTGGAATATTTTGGGCATGCTAAAGCTCTTTTTTTTCATGATGATGTGGTATTTTTAAAACTTGTCAATCAAGTGATACTCACAGTTTGTCATTCTTAACATACTCTGTTCGCAGATGGCAGGAGGAATCTTCACCAACTTGGATAACCTCTGTAACGTGGACTGTGCTAACGTCCACCCCCTGATGTGTCACCTGTGTCATGAGCAGTACCAGTCCCCGTGTTTGTTGGACTGCTACCACATCTTCTGTGCCCGCTGCCTGCGAGGCCGGACCAATGACAGCCGTCTCAGCTGCCCCCTCTGTGGGTAAGAGAAAGCAATGTGAGGTTGATCAGGATCAATTTAGGCTGCATATAGATTATCGATCTTGAAAGCAATGAAACATTGTGGAAGTAAATAAGACACAAGTATTTGAATTTAAACAGCAGTGAACATGAAATATTTAAATCAAAACATCACTGAAATGATAGAATTGAAGTATTTCAGTTTGAAAACGATGTATTTGAAATTAAATTATTACATTTCCTTATTTTTAATATCTTGCAAACTCCCACACACTCTTACTTGCAAAAGTAATGATTTTATTGAAATGTATGAAGACAAATTTGTCTGATGAAGGTTTCATTACCTAAAACTGCAATGAAATCATTGTTTTTGCAAGTTAGACAATGTTGTGTTCTGCTCGTCCCTCTCCTACGCACCTGTTTGGAAATAGATGTGCAAAGTATTCTTCTGTTTTTAGGTTACATATTCAAAGGCTGATCAGATTTTCAGGTTGCTTAAATTTGAATTTTCAAACTTGAATAATTTATGTTTTTTTAGATCACATTTTAGCGAAAATTTAATTTTAAAACTTTAAATTTTGGATCTGAATTTTTGAACATTTAAACAAAAAATAATTCAGATTTTGAAATTGGAATTTAAAAAAAAATAATTTCAAAGAGGTGAAGTCAGAGCAAATAAATTCAGATACAAAGTAAATTATTAAAATTCTATGAAATCAGTGGCTGTTAAATTTCAAATACTTACGTTTCCTATATGCTTCCATAAAAATGTAAACATATTTTCTTTATCTCTTCACTCAGATTGCATCATAAACAGACACTATCCGCTGAAACTTTTGTCTATTTTAACTTGACAGAGAAATATTCTTCCTCATATGTGCAAAATATGAGGGGAAAAAACTTATAAAAATTATTAATGTTTAGATGAAATTTCTGAACTGTAAGTGGATGTTGAACGATATGTTTTGGAGTCTGTAACTGAAGGATTTCTGAGCCTGGATATCACATATATGGTACATAGATCCCAAACAAACCGACAGTATGGTGAGGCTGAGTGATGAGTGGGTGATCTCAAACTGCGCAAACATGATTAAGTTTTTTAAATTAGTGTAAAATATAATTTTGCCCCATGAATTCCCTGGAGGGTCAAATGTTTTGTGTAAAAAGCCCATTTTTCCCACAGGCCCCAGTTTTGGGCAGCGTTGCTCAAAAGGATTCGTTCCACATAAGTTGATTAGTAGATTGGTTTGGTTCGTGCAGGAGATTTGGGGAGAATCCTATTGGTTTCAGAGAGCATCAGGTCTCTGTGTTTTGGTTATGGGGTGCTGCTCAGTTACCCTCTGCTGGACTGGTCCGGGCAGGGCAGGCCTGAGTGGCTGAAGCAGCTGCAGGGTCATCCCAGTCTGATTTAGTTCTTGGCCCCGAGCGCTCAGCGGGGCCGGCAAGTTCCTCTAAGACCAGTCACACAGCAAACAAAGCATAGTGGTATTTGGCACCGGTGCCTGCAGCTTAGGGCAATCAAAAGCAGTCACATGATACCAATCCATTTCATCCCCTATTAAGGAATGACTCGTGGTTACCAGTCACCTTCAGGTCTGCAGTATTAACTTTCACCCATCAAAGCGCACAGAGAGGTGTGGGAAAAGGACATTTACTGTGACAGTGTTATACCAGGAGTCTGTTCCACAGCATCAGACACAAGCTGACCCAGATTTTTCGGTTCCTCTTTGGTGTGGATGCAGATGATCAAACAGTGATGATTAGTTTCAGTGTTACTGCATTGTTTCTCTATTCAAGAGTTTTATGGATTAATTGATTTACTTTATTATCCCAAAGGAAAATTGATTGCAGGGGCACAAAAATGTAATATGCAAAATGAAAAACACGCATTAAAAGAAAAAAATATCAACAGGGAAACAGAGACATAAGCCACACATGGCAAACAGTACACAATACAAAACATTTAAAAATGTTTTCATATTTTACCTCACTTCCATGGTGTAACCATTGAAGCCAAGGCAATTTGCAACAAAAGAAGAAATGGACCTAAAATGAGCAAAAAAATAGTAAAAAGTACAAAATGTTCCTGAAAATTAGTTTAATTAGATAAAAAACATAACAAAGAAAAGACCCTCGAAAGCATCCTTAAAAATTATAATAATTCTGTAGCATAATTTTAAATATGTTGAAATGATAGTTATAAAATTATATATAATTATAATTTTCAATCTGTGGGACACTTCTTACCTTGTTGTTGCTTTCCTTTTTCCCATGTTTCTGAATTCAAAGGTTTAAATACTTGTGAAAGCAGCACAATAAAAGTTGCCTACTGATGTATATGTAATAAGCGTTGAAAGTATGTTGTAGTTAAAGTGTCAAACTGAAAACAGCTAACAATAATAAAGAAAAAAATAACAACCTGCCCCCCTCCCAAAATCAACATTTTACATTTTTAATCCAATAAAAACACCATTTAGTACATAAAACGTAATACAAAATGTAAGTGTTATGAAGTACATGTAATGATGATTTCCTTTAAGAACTATTTAAAGATTATGAGCTCTTGATAACGTGTACTCTATCATTCCATGTTTGTACACGGTGATATCTGAGCATGTTTTGTTTTGTAAAACGGAAGCTGAAGCTGATCGACTTGTCTAAAATGAATCTGTGAATTAAATATTAAATATTAAAAAATTCCTAAAGGATGACGGTTTAGAGGAGGGTAAAAACATGTATTTACATATAAACACACATATCTGATGAATATTTATGTCATATACAAAGACAATGTTCAGTTTCCTGAAAAGTTGAACAGAGGCCTCATTAGAGGATGAGAGAAGCTAATCTTACATTAATAAAGTTTATTTAAGATTGGACGGGTATGAATCTGCCCACATAATATTGACATAAATCAAATATGGATAAATCATGGAATAATATAAATTTTATAAACAAAAAAATTACAAAATTCCCTAGATTGCTGATGATCCCTGACGACAATTTTGTCACAAATAAAATTAATTGTTGTGTATAAAATATAATTATAAATGTGCCAAGACAAGCTACGACTGAACGTGAGGCCACTTTCACATTCATCTGCCTTATAGCTCTTTGATGTTAACCTGTGCTGAGGTCCATAATGCGTACTCGTCAGCTGTTAAAGTAACACAGGCTGCAGTGCTTTTTATTCATAGCACCAGATACTGAGAAAAAAACCTACGCAATCATTGGATTTCTGTGGAAATAACCCCTGTGGGCACAGAGCCGCCGTGCTCTGCTGTCTGGGCTCAGGCTACAGCGGCCCGCTGCCTGGCAGCTATTTCCATCAGCAGCAGCAGTCTGCTAACAGCTGCTCACTCAAGAACCATGTAATCTAGGAATTCACTACTCTGCTATTAGTAGAACACAATAGATCCCCGTTGCTATGAAAACTAGATAAAGCATGCAGAGCAGACGGGCGAGCAACATTAGCGTCGCTGCACTGAATCAAAATGAGGCAAACGGCATTATGGTTAAATCAGACAGGCCTGTGCAAATGTGGGTAATATGATAGAAGCTGGCTGCTGCATCTGCTGGTGTATAGTCCTCTACCTGAGAATTAAAGCTCATTGTGGATGTTTGTTTATCTCTTGGGGTTACCAATAATTGACTCTTCTTTCGCTAACTTTAAATTTAGGTATCAAACACTTCTTTTCCTGGATGCTGGTGAATTTTTGTGCACCAACTTTTCCTTTTCTGCATCAGTTTATGGCTAAAATGTCTTCAGTTTCATTAAAGTCAACATCCTCTGCTACTTTCATGTTTCTACTGGGGGAGGACAAATGCATGTTGTAAATATCTAAATATTGAGAAAGACGTGTTCTCTCCCTCTTGGTATCGATGTCTTTGCTTTTGTTGTTTGAATCATTTGTTTGGCTCTGGTGAAGACGCACCTGACGTCGAAATGTTAGTCGTCTAATTAATTTGTGTGCTCCAGTTAACTTTGGACCAAATCTCTGAGTTCTCTCCTGATACAGGATTGTTCTTCTCATACGAGCCTGTTGACCCTTTGAGGCGGTTGGTTTGCGTTTAACTTCATTTTACTAGCTGCATGATTAGAAAAACGGTCAGTAGTTTATTTTCATGATTTAATTCACTGTAGAAGTGAGCGCAAATGTCAGCAAGACTCATAAAAGTGACTATTCTGATCATAGGTTTCACTATCTTCAGGGTTATCTCCTAAACTTGACTTAGAATTCTAATTTGAATCATATCTATGCAAATATTTTCAGATAGAGGTCACTGCAGCAGAATATTACAGGCTCCATTACCTAATGTCAAATAATTTACGGGTCCTTGAAACAAACAAGCTTGAGAACTGCTGATATAGTTGATAAATTAATCAAGAGAAATGTAGTTAGCAACGGTTTTGATTGTAAATTAATCATTTTAGTAAGAGTTGTTTAAGTATAAACATAGTCTGTTTCTAACCTCTGAAATTTGAAGATTTCCTGCTCGTCTATTTGGGTTTTGGACGGATGAAAGAAGGAATCTGGAGATGCCACCTTGGGGTTTGGGAAAGCATACGGAGCATTTTTCACTATTTTTCAAAACAAAATGGTTAATCAATTAACTAATAAAGGTACAGTCGTTAGTTTCAGCCCTAATATACATATTTATACTTAGATGTAGGGATGAGCGGGATTAGTGACCAGTCAATTAAATATTGCTACACTTTTTAGTCAGCACCAGAAATACTTGTCGGTTGAACAACTAAAATGAATCATTGCTATTTTATTCACCTAATGAAAATGTCTCAATCAGGTATGTTTCCAAGAGAATATTTCCAGTAGGTTTTTTTAAAATTTTTATTTAGTAAAGTCATGTTTTGTAGGATGATGTGCATTGTTCATGATGCACACTTTGCAGCAGCATTTAACATACAATCTGTTACTGGAAAAAGCATTTAATGATTTCAAATGGCTCTTACTGTATACACCAGATATTTTTTACAGACGATATTTAACATTATAGATTAAATTGCGCTCAATCTGGACTTTTTTATGAATGTTTTCTTACTTTTAGTCTAGTAAAATACTTTAAACTTATAATTAAACATCGGGGAAATAAGTCGTCAGGAACATTTCCACTTAAATAATCCTGCAGAAACTGTCATGGAAATCTGTAAAAAGATTTAGACTTCAGAAATTAATCAGTCCTTGTTTATAGTACAGTATGAATTCTGGCGGTTCCTCAAAATAATTACACAGATTAGTGCAGAAAAGCACATCTGCCAATTCAAAGAGCAGAGATAAACCATCAATTCAGAAAACAATTTATTAAGATGATGTCATGCTTGCAGGTGTACAATTTGACACAGTGCGTGGTCCTCGAAGACAGAAATAATTTAATCCAGAGACAACAGAGCGCCATCTTCTGGAATGTACCAAGGATGCAATAAACAATGAATTAACCCTTTGAAACCTGACAAAACTGGTTTTATTTCTTTCAAAGACACGTGGAGAGGGCAATGAGCAGCTTAACAAGACACGGCCCAAAATTCGCAAGAAATTAGTAAAACGTACAATTTTACAATTACCTGGAAACAAAAAAGGCAAATAAAACTTGGACAAGGTTATAAAAATTAGAATAATTCTGTAACATAATTAATACATGTAATTATAATAATTTCTTATAGTTTTTCCCTTTTTTGTTTTTCTCCAGCTTTTTTTTTAACTTTATAAATCAACTGATTTTTTTGTCATTGGTCAAACATTTCTCACAAAGTTGCTGACTGCTTTTTTCCCATGTGTTTGAGAGAAGTTGCACCAGTTTAGTCAGGTATCAAAGGGTAACATAGCCTCTGAATGCAGCACAAGAAAACTGAAGTCGACCCATTAAAGGATTTATCTTTAATAGCTGTAACATTCGTGTGTTTTACAAATCCTGTCACTTTTGTTTTTCACTGTACATTTAGATAACTCAGAACTCCTCTCCCTGATTAATATGCCAACAGAAACAACCCTTTTCCCAGAGTTTAACTAAAAATGTGTGGAAATGGAAGAAAATATGGAGCGATAAAATATAACTGGGGTTTCGGCATGACGTTAACCAGTTATCAGGTCATTTAGTCAGTTCATTTTTTCCTCTTGATATCTCTCATGTCAGTCTTAACAAAATATGGCCCAAAAATAAGCAAGAAATTAGAAAGGGTTAAAACATTCCTGTGATAAACAAAAGAGAAAAGTCAAAAAGAAGATAATGACCCAAAAAGTGCTGAAAATGTAAAAAGAAAAATCTTTTTCTATACTGTAATTTTAAATTATTATATTTTTGTTGTCTGTACATTTTTCCCTAGTTTATTTATTTATTTTTATAATTTTATAATAATACCCCCTCCCCTTTTATTAAAAAAAAAAATATCACATTTTCAGGTAATTTGTGGGACAGTTCTTTCTGGTCTATTTTTTAAAGAAATTAAGCCAGTTTTGTGAGGTATCAAACAGTAAAATAGCCTCTGAAAGAAATCTGAATGCAGCACAAGAAAACTGATGCCGATCCATTAAAGGATTTATCTTTAATAGCTGCAACATTCGCGTGTTTTACAAATCCTGTCACTTTTGTTTTTTTTCACTGTACATTTAGATAACTCAGAACTCCTCTCCCTGATTAATATGCCAACAGAAACAACCCTTTTCCCAGAGTTTAACTAAAAATGTGTGGAAATGGAAGAAAATATGGAGCGATAAAATATAACTGGGGTTATCAGGTCATTTAGTCCTTTCGTGTGATGCCGGCAGTTTATTTTTCCTCTTGATATCCCTCAGTGTTCATGTCATTCAGGCCGAGGTCTTCGTTCTGCTCAAACGTGCGGGTGTACTTCTCGATGGTTATCTCAGGATCCGGCTCTGGTGCGTACACGTTCTGCAGATAGCTGTTCCCCGCTGGGTCGTCCAGGATGATGTGGACGTCCATCTCTCCAGCTATGATCTTCTCTATCTTCTCCCCAAACGCATACAGCTTCTGCACCTTATCCGCTATGCCGCTGTCTCCGCTGACGAAGGGGTTTTTGGACACGATCAGGTCCTTGATGTCTCTCAGCAGCCCCTCCAGGGTGGTGAACTTCCCACCCACCGCCGCCATCCCCAGCTCGAACTCCAGCTCCGGGATGATGACGGAGCAGGTCTCGGACTTGAGGACGTCCCGGGACATGTCTGAAGCGTCTGTGACGTGCAGGGTGACCCTGGTGCCCTTGTCCTCCGTGCCCCCGCCTGATTTGACCTCGTTGGTCCTGTGGCCGCAGCTGTCGCAGTTGGTGGCCATGATGATGACCTCCTTGAAGTGAGGGATCTGGACCAGCTTCATGTTGGTGGAGGAGGGGGCGTTGCACTCGGGGCAGTTGGTGTTGAAAGCCAAAACCTCATTTCTCATGTCCTCGATGCTGTTGCCAGCCGGTTCCTCATCCAGAGCGTCATCTGCCCTCAGACCGAGCTGGACGTCCTGCTGGATCGTCCGATTGAAAAAGGACACAGTGAGGGCTTCATCTTTTTGAGGGGCGACTGGGTTTTCCACAAAACTGTTCCCAGATGGATCCTCGATCACCACGGTGAACTCCTCGTCGACCTCTTTTAACTTCTTGAGCTTCTGGATGAACTCCTCGATCCTGTCAGCCACCTCAGCGTCAGCTGCTCTCCTGGCAGGCTGGTCCTGCTCCAGTCCCGCAACTGCTCGGTCCAGCACGCCCTCAATGGTGGAAAGTGCACCTTTCTGTGTGAATGGAGGGATCTCAAAATCCAGCTCGGGGATCCTGGTGGTCGCGCTGTCTGCTTTCACAACCTCTCTGTTCAAGTCCTGCTTTGTTTTGACTTTGAGTGTGTAGCAGACGCCCTGGTCCTGGATCCGGCCCGCGGACTGGATCTCGGTGTTGGACCAGCTGCAGTTGGCGCAGCTGAAAGAGCTCACGATGACTTCTTTAAAGAAAGGTATTTTGGTGAGGAGTAAACGTGTCATACCGTTCTGGTAGCAGTTCATACACAGACTCTCGATCTCAGTCGGCTGCCAGTCGTCGCTATCCGCGCTGAGATCCTTGAAGAGGTTTTCCCCTTTCACATTTTCCTCCGAAATAACAGACATTTTCACGACCACTGTGTTTCACCTCGGAGGACAAAGTGAACAAAAGCGCTGCCGCTCCTCCTTCAGAGGTGTCTGGAAGTTTCTAGATAACCGCCCGCCGAGCCTCACTGAGAGCACACGCTTAATGTGCTCACCGTGCTGCTCAGCACTTCCGTGTTCTCTTCTTCCGCGGTCATGTGTCTTTGACGTCACTACCGCCCTCCTCAGGTTATGTGTAGTACTGCAGACAGTCTGACTGAGTGTACTTTTATTTGTACCTTTTTACCACTGTTTTTGTTATATTTAGTTTTGTTTCTTCTTTTTTTTTCTCGTGTGTAAATTTGAATGTCTCATTTTTATCATTTATATACCACATTTGTACTTGATTTTTATTTTTTTATGTTTTGTATATTTTCTGTTTGTCAAGTTAAAAAAAAAAGTAGTACAGCAGACAGTCTGACTGTACTTTTATATTCCCTGTTCATTTTATTGTATTCATTTATATTTTCATATATATTTTGTTGGGTTTTTCTGTAAATTGTCCTATTATCTTGTGTGTTTATTTGTCTATCATTTTTATCATTTGTTTATCGTATTTTCCTTGAATCTTTCAGATATAATAGTTTGTTTATTTTTTTCATCTGCGCTGTACCTTTTACCTGAGGTAAAAGCTCAGTTTTTCAGACAGTATTTCAAATAAGGTTAAAAAAGGCAACTCATTATTTTACATTAAATATATCCTGCTAATTGTCTTATTGCTGGGTTTAAAGACACTTAACTAAACTACACTATTTTAATATTATAGTTAAAGCTACAATAAAAAGGGTTAAATACATGTATATTACTATTATTACTGGTATTATGATCTTGAAGTATAACACAGGCACTTGCCAGTACAGATAGTTTGGTGATAAATGTTCTGTTTTTGAATGTGTGTCTTTGCCACAGTTACCCGTCTATAGTGAAAGGGAATAGCTCGCTCCCTCCAGAGGACCGTCTGCTGAAGTTCCTGGTTGACAACAATGCAGATGCTGAGGAGACGGTGCAGTGCGCCAACTGTGACCAGGAAAGTAACAAAAAGGTACAAATTGATGGACAGACCCAAATCAATATTCACATTTTATAGTGCAGGTCAACCATAAATTGGGCCTACATTATAAAAAAACATTCTGATCTGTGCAAAACTGTAGAGACATAATAACATCATAGACAGATAGTGAACACAGGCATTAATCAAAACACACTTATATAATATGAAAGCTTTACAAGGAGGTGTTGGTGACTCACAATAACACAGAGAAAGAGAAAAAAATGACTCAAATCCCAGAAAAAATGTCAGAGAAGACATCAGTACTGCAGAGAGCACGAGTCCTGCAGCGCTCAACAATGTGAATTCCTAAAAATGTAATTATGGCTGGAAATGTAATACATTTGCACTTAACCTGATTAACCCAATAATGTAATAGGTTGTCCAATGATGTAATGAAATATCCAAGAAACAGAGCATACATTTTCCCCCCATTATTACATCATCTGTCGCAATTATTACATCATCATTTTGGGAAAAACCTGAATAGTATTATATTAGTTTATTTTTTATGTAAAGTGTGCAATTATACAAAAAGTTTAACACTGTCAGTGTTTGTTTGTATAGAAATGAGTCAATCGCAGTGAAAATTGGTGTTCATCTCAGTGTTCAAATCCCTTGCTGCCACAGTGTCTTCTTTCATACTACCACCTGGGGGCGTCAAAGTGTGAATTTTTAAAATTGCACACATTGTACCTTTGAGAAAGGTGTATTTTTCATCAAATATGACTTTGTGCAGCTTTAAACAATGTAAGTCTTGCTCTACTTTAATTGCTTTTCTTCTGTTTTTTTTGTCTTTGTTCAGGACGCAGGGGTGATGTACTACTGTAACACTTGCAGCCAGCCACTTTGCAGCGCCTGCAGGGAGTTGACTCACAAGGCCAGAATGTTTTCCCACCATGAGATTGTATCCCTGGCCAAACGCACACGAGCCAAACACAGGAAGTGCTGTGAGTGCCACCTGTAATTTACTCAAGAAGAACAACCCGCCAACAAGGCACCGGTGCAGAAGCATGTTGCTCCTCCTGTGCTCTGCTTACATTTCCCAAGCAGTGAAGACACAACATTGACACTTTATGCTAGACTTAATTAGCCAACCTGTGTTTATATATTCTGAAGGCTCTTGTGTTTGCATATCACAAACATGCTGGTATTAACTCTCACGCTCCTGTGGGCCAAGGTTAAAAGGCGTCTCTGTCTCCGCAGCTCTCCACGAGGAGCCCTACATCCTGTTCTCAACAGAGAATAAGTCCATGCTTTGCATCAAGTGCTTCAGAGACATGCAAGTGTGAGTGAATACACGACACAAGATGCACGGCTGTCAGAAGTCCTCCTCCTCTCCACGCACATTAAACGAGGTGTTGTTTGTTTACCACAGGGAGAGTCGGACTCACTGCATTGATATTGAAACAGCTTACGTGCAGGGCTGTGAGATGTTGGACCAGGCTGTGCTGGTGAGAGAGTCGAGTCTGTTCATCTACACATTTGGCATCATGAATAATTCAAGCACTCAGCGGCGGTGATGATATTGTGAGATGCAGTGCAGGTGTACTCAGAATTTGTGTAGCTCATTACAATGCAATTTGAATACATAAACATATAAATGAGGACTATTTTTTGGTGATATTTTGAGCTTTGCTGAATGAACTGGGGTCACATCCAAAAACTTAAAAACAAAAGCTGTCATTTTACTTTTATTTTATGTAGTTTTGCACCACAGCATATGGTTATTTATATGATATGAGTGATGTAACATAAGTAGTTCTGCTTTGGGTGCTCTGACTCAAAACTTTACAAAGGATTTTAATGATAATTGCATGAGCAATATAGCAAAATAGCCTCAATGATGCTCGCAAGCTTGAAGTTGTGATGCTGTGATGACAAATGGCCGTGCAGTCGTCTATGTGGCCTTCTCTCTGACAGCAAACCTCCATCTGTAGGTGGTGAAGGAGCTGCAGACTTCGGCTCGAGAGGCGATCGTTCTGCTGAGAGCGATGATCGGGGAAGTGTGTCTGAATGTGGAGGAAGAGGAGAGTGCAATCTGTACTCTGTTCAACAGCTTGCAGGTTATATAATGATCCTGATGTGATTTATTTTCTCAACTTGTTGTTTTTTTATCACCTAATCACTCATTGAAAAGACGAGCTCCTGCATGCTGACTTGAAACCACAAATTTCTCTAAATGGACAGTGTTTTGATTCCAGTTGAGTCCTTGTCAGGTCAAAATGTTTAAAAAAGGGCACCACACACTTACACAACGCATTCGGAGAGTATTCACACCCCTACATTTTTCTCACATTATGTTATGTTGCAGCTCTATGATAAAATTGTTTATTGTTTATTGTTTAAATTTTGATTTTTTTCAGTCTGCTAGTGTTGTAGTACCCGAGATCAGTATCGGGACCACTTTCTGAAGGTCTCAGTCTCAGGTCACACTCACCCAAATGTTTTACTTGGTCTTGTCTCGGTCTCAAACAAAGAGGACTTTTTTATTTCACGGCCTAGCAACTGAGGGGATGTTATTAAATGTCCTGTTTTCCTGTTCAAAGAGGAGTGTTTCATAAAGATGGCAAAGTTCTTTCAGCTCCGTAGCAGCTCTTTGCTCATAAAAACAAAGGAAAATCCCCACACATAAAACCAACCCTGAAATGCCTTTTGATCATTTTTTCATCAAGACATTTCTCCCTGTACACTTAAAGGTACACGCATACTGTGTGCCAATAAAAAAAGGTGACTGAAGAAGAATCTTCATTTGTTTTCTGTGGGTATTTTTATGGAAAAGTGGATCTTTAAGATTAATTTTAGGAGTGCCTCTTGTTTACGTGTTCCACATTTTGTCCTAAGTGTGTCATGCAGTGAGGGACTCACCTTGATTTGGTTTTGATGTGGTCTCTGTTTAGGTGGTCTTGACCACAACATTGCAGTCATACTTCAGTACTCCATAATGACAGAGAGAAAACAAGATTTTACACTTTTTTTTGTTTCAAATTTATCAAAAAGAAAAAAATGAAATATCACAATGACATAAGTATTTGGACCCTTTCCTATGACCACTGGAAATTTGTCCATTTCTCTTGATCTGGTTTTGGCACCTTGATTTTGTTCACCTGTGGTAAATTTAGCTGATTGGAGCTGACTTGGAAAGGCACACACACAAGATCTCATGATTGACGATGCATATCAGAACAAAAACCAAACCATGAGGTCAAAAGATCAAATCATTGTCCATTCAAAAAATATCTTCCAAAAACTTTGTGTCTAAATGTGACGTATGGACAGTATAACTATGCTCCTTCTAGTGTATCTCAAAGAAATACCTCACCCACAAAATGATAATTAAATAAATTACTTGTCCCGTGTTAGGTAAATTCTTGAAAAAACTGTTTTTCTTGCTTGCCCTTATTGTAAACGAAGAATCCAAAACCAGAGAAAATTCTTTATGAAGTGAAGCAAATGGGGTCCACACTTTACAATAGCAAAATTATATCAAAACATCCATTTACAAATTCTCCCACAACTTCCAAAAACTGGTAACTACATACCAGTAGTATGCATGTGCAAGTGGGTGCATTTCAACTCTGCTCGTGCATTCGATTGTGCATTGTTCAAGCACAGGTGTGCTACCTGTCCGTGCATTAGATATGCAGATGTGTTTTGTATATAATGTTTTAGTGAAAATGCATGTATGTGGGAACTACTGAGCGCATAACGGGATAAATAGGGCTGGGATTATACAGCACGAGTTGTGTGAGAATTTGTAAACGGTGGTTTTGATATTATAATGGTTGTTGAACATGTTTCCCCTTTAATTAAATCAATGAAGAATTTGAAGGTTACATTTGATGAGTAATTGATACACAAATTGACATTTTGTGGGCAAAGTATTCCTTTAATATTTCCACTAACTATTAGAAGCATTACTATCATTTCAAACAGCTGGTGAGGTAGCAAATACATTTTGGAGTTTTTATCTGACAGTCCTGTGGTGTAAATATTTGATAAATTATTAAATGTCGACATCAGTCACTGTCAAATCATGTCTCTGAAAGTTAGAAATAAAATTAAGATTAAAACGCTCCATCTGACATCATTAGCACTGCTTGGCCACAGGAGGTCTCTGTTGGCCTAACTGTGAGAAAAGAGGGTTTTTTTCTGCATAATGAACAATCAAAGAGAGCAGACACCACACTGTGGATTTTACACCTATTTTTTTCCTCCACAATCTTGAAAATTCATTAGGTATTTAAGAGCTTGAGGCGATTTTCACAGCAGTGTAAGGAATAACAATGTCTGTTTTTTCTGTTCTTATCTGACAGGAAAAACTAGCAGAGAGGAAGAAGATTCTGCTGAAAGCAGCTCAGAGGTAAAATTAAATATATAAAGATTTAAACTTCTTTTGTGAAAATGCTCTTTTGTTGCCTTAAAGCTTGTGTCATAATATTTACCTAATTGAAAGCTATTTTCCTGCTGTCATTGGATCTCTTGATAGTTTTTCCATTGTATGTCACTTTATTGTACTTGAGGTGATGAATAGCAGCACCCTGTTTGCTCTGCAATAATCTCTTTCCTCACCAAACACATTTTCTTGGGTGATTTTCTTTTCAACAAAGCATGGTACTGAATTAAAACCACCTCAGCAGGATTACAGATTTAAAGCCAGTGGTTGCAGCATGTGCCTGGATCCAATCAATGGGAAGGTAGTCAGCTGAAAAGTATCGGTGCACAAATACACAGTATGTGAATTATAGACTTTCTCGTGTCCATAATATCAATAATAGCTGCAGTAAAACCTGGATGAGTTTCCTCCACTTTAAATAAAAACAGAGCACCTTTGGCACCTACTGTCTGAACTGCCGAAACACCAGCGACTTGTGTTTGCTGCAGCACCCATTAATGTGCTGTTCAACACAATATATCGTCCTGAGAAGAGAAGCATAGTTTTTTTTTGTAGCAGCCTGCCATGATGTTACTTACTTTGCAGCTGCTTGCTTGTGCAGAAACAAAACTGTAAAGCGGTGAAAATTAAGAAATTACTTTGTAGAAGCATGATGACAGCCACCCAAACTATTAAATTAGTATTACCTCACAAGCATCCAGCCACTGAAATAATTACAACATCCCCACCACAGTCATTAAAGTTTGATTTAATGTCATTCTGGGTTTGAAACTAATTAGTCTCTAAAATCAAATTATAGCACATCAGTTCAATTATATGCGAGATTAATGACTAATCACTGGCATATACGGTGCATGAAAACATATGCAGAGATTAAAAAAGTGAGTTTTATCTGCAAAATGCCATTTTCCAGTTTCCACAAGAAAATATCTGAATTATTTCTGAGCACTTCTCTTTTTCGGCGTGCGCTCCAAGTGATTGAATGAGAACAATTTTGTGCATGTCCGAGAGTGTATCGGGTTGCACTCTGTGGGGATCTTTAATGAGATTTTTTTTGTGTCCTCCATCTCTCTCTCTCGCTCTCCATTGCCTGGAAGCCGTCCAGTGGCTGGGTTCCCGGAAGGGTGTTAAAGGCTATTTATGTCAGGCTTTGTGTGTCCGGCCCTGCGTCTGTGCATGTGTATGTGTGTTACAGACAGAGAAGACAGATAGATTAGCTTCTGGAAATATGGAGGATGTTTTTTGTGGTTGCACTATCTGAGCTGAATCCTCTGAGTATTTCGGCAGGCATGTATGTGAAGGTGTAGCGTTACATGTTTGTGTGTGTGTGTGTGTGTGTGTGTGTGTGTGTGTGTGTTTGCAGTCAACACGAGGAGAAGGAGAAAGCACTAAAGGAGCAGCTCTCACACCTTACTGCCCTCCTACCAACACTGCAGGTAGAGTAAGATAAATCACACAATGAATCTGAGGAGTTGTGGGAGGATTAATGGGCCACGAAAGAAGAGAAAACAAAGTTCTGACGCACAAATTTGTGTTCAGTTTTAAAACTTTTCCTTAATCTTTGCTTTTTTTGAGTGAAATATCCATAATAACTCAGCCTTTTAGGGCCCTGATTGTTTAAATTAAATCAACTGAGAAAAATCTTGATCCACAACAGTACCTCCAGCTGCCAGTAGTCGAGTACGATGTAGCATAAAGTGGAAATGCCCAAGTAAAGTACAAGTACCAGAAAACTGTACTTGAGTAAATGTAGTTACTTTCCACCACTGCCTGCACTTCTATATGCTAATGGGCAATGAAGATGATTATTCTTTTTTATTTATTTATTTTTTTAAGATTATTTTTTGGGCTTTTTTGCCTTTATTTGGACAGGACAGCTAAAGCGTGAAAGGGAGAGAGGGGTTGACAAGCAGCAAAGGACTGAGGCTGGAATCGAACCTGCGACTGCTGCAGTGCCCGCTCTACCAACTGAGCCTCAGGGCGCCCCTGGAGATGATTATTCTTATCATATTAAGCATGCAGTTAGTTTTAGGATGGATTTAAAGGGACAGTACACCCCAAAATTAAAATGATATTTTTACTCTCACCTGCAGCACTGTTTATCAGTCTAGGTTGTTTTGTTGCAGAGTGTCGGAGATATCCACCATAGAGATGTCTGCCTTCTCTTTAATGAAATGGACCTAGATGGCACTTGGCTTGTGGTCCTCAACGCGCAAAAAAAAAAGAACAAACATTTGAAAAACTCAATAACAATGTCTCTTTCCAGGAATTATGACCCGTTTACTATACGAAACTACACCCGTCATCTATTACTGCACAGAAGAAAGCGTGCATCTGCTGCTAATTCACCCAGCACCACTGAGCTCAGCTGAGGAGGACGCCACTGATGTTTAAATCTCACACTGTCTCGAGCCTCTCATCCATGAGTACGTGCACGCTTCCTTCTGCACAGTGATACAGTAAGAAAATTGTTTTGACATGAAACTGCTCATAACAAGGTCTGTGACTTATTGTAAGTAACGGGTCCTGCATTGCTGTTGAGTTTTTTTTACATGTATTTATTTGTTTTATTTCTTTTTGCTTTGAGCACCACAAGCCGAGTGCCATCTTATTCCATTTAATTTGAGAGAATGCAGACACTTGGCAACTCACATCAAAACAAGCTATAATGATAAATAGCACTACAGGTAAGAGTCAAATATATTTTTGATTCTGACGTGGACTGTCCCTTTAATAATACTATCATTTTTAGTCTGTTGGTTTCTCATATTCCATATAGCTCATCTGAATCTAACTTCAAATATCTTGATGTTTTTAGGTTCACCTCGTCACCTGCTCGGCCTTCCTCAGCTCAGCTAACAAGTTTGAGTTTTTGGACATGGGCTATGTGAGTATAGCTGCATAAATTATGAGCTTCTTTTTTTTTTATTATTGCATTTCATGAGAACAGCGCAAGATGTGGAGTAAGAAAGTACAAACATAACCCAAAAAGTAAAAAAAAAAACAAAAACAAATATATAAAGGGTTGGGAATACAAACAAGAAAAGGGGATGGTTCACTGTGTTTATGTGATATCTCACTATGAACAATATATTATCAGTAATTATGAGAGCACTTTGTTTACTGAACATCACAAAGAGCTTAAAGTTTATTCTGAAAAAGATTACAGTAGTAGGACTGAATTGGTTTTTAAGCGGAGGCTGTCCATAATGTGTCAGCGAGGTGAAACAGGTCACTGAATCACAACCGGATGTTCTTGCTTACACAGCAGCTCATGGAGAGGCTGAAGAGGATTGTAAAGCTCCCTCATCGACTGAGACCAGTGCAGAGCAGCAAAGTGAGTGGGAACTGCCTTCATGCAGAGCTGGAAAAGGTTACGTTCAGAATATAATTCACTGCAGTGAACTGATAAGTTGTTTCACTTGTTCCCAGTGCAGTTTCACCTCTCTCTCCTCTGTGGCCCTGAAGCCCAGAACCATTTTTCTTGTGAGGGAGTTGAGTTCAGCGCCTTCTAATGGGAACCTTAGTCACTTATTCACTTATTTATCACGACTGAGAAGGCGCGGTGGGACAAGACATTAGTCAACATCGATATGATGTAAGCGTGGCAGATTTAGCTCAGAGCCTAATTTTAATCTGCAGACAAAACAACATCAAAGCACATGTGGGAGGATAAGGAAGCAAAGCTCGTAAAACCCGTTATAAAACATCCACATGAAGAAAAGATAACAATCAGAACTTTGCAATAATCAACAAGGCTAAAAAATGGAAAAGATGACAAAAGTTAAGTCTTACAAGAAAAAGCTAAGGTGGACACAGAGGTCAGTTGGAGCAAATATGCAGATCCTATCACTGTTTTCCCATTATGTAATGCAGAGTGTCTTGCTGTATGGAATCAGTGTGTAGTTTTTTCTCTGTTCAGCTTAAAACACCAAGACTGCAAGAAATCCGCTCACCGATTGTGAGTCAAATGCTTGAGTCAAGTTTTCAGACAGCGTACTACGTTGTCTCTGGCTGTTAATATTACATCAAACCCCTCTCACACTTTATTTGAAGAATATCAGCTTTTGCCGTCACACAGATGATTTAGAGTCCCACAGGCTTCGATTGATCGATTGTCAAACTACTAAATCAGATTATGGCTTCGAAGTAGCCTCAGCGTACCTGGGTTATATACCTATATACCTGGGTTATGAGTGTAATAAGACTGATTATTTTGTTGCACTGCATCCACTTTTCATAATGTGTGATGTGATTTGTGGCCTTTTTTGTCTGGTTAAATGTTGTTTTGTATTTCTGTATTTATGTGAAATAGTTGTTATCATGGGATGCAAGAAAAATTTCATATTTTTCTGATAAAACAAGTGAAATTAAATCAAACCCATTTTATGTTTATCCATGGTTCTTAATGTAAACAGATAATTTGAATGTTATGCAATGCAATAGAAAAAGGTTTTTATTCTACCTGAAGTTGTTTGTTATTTTGCACCCTACCAAGTATTTCATGTTTTTTTAAACAGATAAATGTGAAAAGGGAAATAAATGTGGTATCAGAAAATAAAGGTCCTCTAAAATAAATAATGACAGTCCTTTGAAAAATGTCCTTTTAAAAAAATGTTATCTTGTTTATTGATTTATTTATGTCTATATTTACATTTATTTAAATATTAATTTCCTGGGCATGATTTATTTAGTTTAGTTAAAAAAAAAAAAAGAAATATACTTCCTAATAAATCATATACAGTTCTTAAATCAATTTGATGCTTTGAATGAACAAAAATTGAATTGCCAGTTAATAATAAGTTAGAAATACAACATTTGCCCAATATAATGTGACTTCCTGTATAAACCACACCCACTGCCGGACTTCTTTCCAAATACAGATACAAAGACAGATAATTTTTTCGGTTAAACTGATACAAATACAGATACAGTACACCTGTTGTTGCTTCACACTATGACTGGTATGATAGTTGTTTTATTTTGTTTTCTTTTTTAATCATACTTGTTTTTGCATTAAATAATAATAATTAATTAAAATAATAATAAAAATGGCTGTTGTTACAGTCTTTCTATTTTTTTAATATATTGTAGGTTTAACTGAAGGAATGGACCTCATGTCTTTCTTTCTTTCTTTCTTTTCTTTTATATTAAAAAAAATAAATAATTAAGAATAATAAGGCAGACATAGGCCCTATGTGCAAGTATTTGATTATAATTTCTTTTTGAATTGATAAAATGCATGAAGTGACTTAATCTCTGTCTTCCTTTAGATCAACACTGACTACAGGAATGAGTTTGCTCGGAGTCTGGAGCCCTTACTGCTGCTGGCTCAGCGCTGCCCTCCCTCTGTTGCCGGATCTATTAATGTCTCAGCAAGGTGAGATCATTTCTGCCAAATATCAGACAAATTAAATCACTAAGTTATCCCTTACTGAGAGGTTTTATTGTACAATGTGCCTCCACTGCCTAAATTTCACTGCTGCGTCTTTGGATTCTTCCAAGAAAACAAAAAGTCTGGGCCACAAATTTCACACTTGTGAAGAATCCAAACTCAAAATCCCCAAATGGTTTTGCAAGTGCAGATGGTAGACAGTGATGACTGCAGCGAGAGGAAAGGAGGCGCCACGCTGAGTCCCAGTATGGCAGAAATGCTGTCTATCTGTAAGCTCTGTGCACTGATACGTTTATGTAACTCACCTCGTCGCACGGGGACTGGGAAGGAGGCAGTTGATCCTGTTTTAGAAAGCCCTCTTTTTGCTGCAGCCAGGCCACAATCATGGTGCTAAGTTAACAGTTCCTGGAAGAGGATGTTTTCATTTTTAGTTTGTGTTTTTTTTATTTTTTTTATTTAGAGGCTTATTGAATTAAATTAAGTAGCTGAAAACCCCAAAAATCTAAGAGTCCTTTCACAATGCCATTTAGTTATATAACTTCATAGATTCCTTTAAGAGTTACATCAAATCACACAGTAAACACAACCTTTATCTAAACACCCATCACTGTTCCTCAGTCCTGTCCCTCTCCCTTCACGTCACGTACACACACTCCTCTGACTGATTTTTTTCCACATCACTGTCCACCCCAACTGTTCACAGGTCCTTAAGCCCACCCACTAATGCCAACATACTGACAACTCTCCTTTCCAACTTGCTTAGCGCCCTGCCAGTGCAAGACGCAAAGTGGGCAGGGATTGGTGGCCGACCGGCTGGCACTATTTTTATCATAATTTCACAGAACCCTCCAGGATTCATCTGGAAGTTGGCATGCAGTGAGCGGTCGGGCCGCTTTGTTCCGGGCTGCTGATGTCACAGTTTTAGTCTTTAATTGGCATCAGTGATGGGAGGACGGAGGCTGGATATGCCGAGGATGATATGTGTGTGGCAGAGAGAGAAGGGTACATGTTCTAGACAGGTCCTCTGTTGCATCAACACTGGGCCAGAAGGAAGGAGTGGGAGCCCACCAGGTAATTTTGTATGAATTTTTATTATTTAACTAGTTTATTCTTCTTTATGGAGTGTCCTGAGCATGTGAGGCGCCTTTACTTGCTACGTGAACCCTAGCTTTTCTAATTGAATTTCTTGGATATTTATATATGATTGTAGGTTCAAGTGAATGTGTTTTACAGACTGCGTAAAAGGGTCAGAGTCAGTCATTTCTGCTGTCTTCAGTGAATGCCTGTTGATGCCACTGACACAAAGATAATAGTGGTTACACAAGGTGCTCGAGCCCACAGTTTTTCAAGTCCACCACATACTTCAGTTCACAGACGGAGGAGGAAATGAGCTTTTTCTCGCCGTATGGTTGTTCAGAAAGCCGCCCACACAGTGTAGCCCGTTACTCAGTGCAACTGAATATGTTGTTGTGTCTGATACATCTTCAGTTGCTGTCTGAAAGCTCCTTCCTCTTCTTCTGAGCCACTAATGCAGGATGCAGGATTGGTGGTCGGCCAGCTGGCCAGCCCTGTTTGTATCATAATTTCACAAAACAGAAGTGAAGTTGTACAGCCATGTTCTTTCAAGTAATAGATACTGCCGCATAAGCACTGGCAGTGTCTTTAATTGGTTGTGCTTGGACACAGCCTGGATGCTCAGAGGACAACATTCGTATGGGGATGTGAGAGGATGTATGCACACCCAGGCTTCTGCAGAATGGCTTCAGGGCAGTTATGCTGTGTTAGGCATGGAGCCAAGACTGTGGTCCTAGAACCAAGATAAATGTATGTTTATCTCGTTGTATGTGTTGCACGCACACACTGTCACACTCCTGGTGAAGGTGATGGTGAAGAGAGGTGAGTGTTTTGTGTAACAAATATACACAGATCACACATCTCATCATGTGTCACTCCGAACACTCACACCTCTTCATTATCAGCTTCAACAGGAGTGAAACTGTGTATGTTATACTGTATGTCTGTGCATGTATATACTGTACATATGTGTGTGTGTGTGTGTGTGTGTGTGTGTGTGTGTGTGTGTGTGTTTGTTTTTTTGGACTCAAGTATAGAAAGAGCAAACATAGCATATAGCCAGACAAGAGCAAATACACAACAATACCCAACTAGCAAAGAGCATCTACAGAGTAGGGCCTGAGCCCCTTTTCCCATTTTCTGATGAAAAAAATCTTCATGCGGTTACTTTTAAACAAAAACATATTAGAAAATGAAGCTCACCTGGTAGAGTGTGTACCCCATATAGGCTTAGTCCTTTGCAGGGTTCAGTACCAAAGGCCCTTTGCTGCATGTCATCCCCTCTCTCTCTCCCAGCTTTCCAGTCTGCCTAGCTGTCAATAAAGGCAAAATTGCCTCCAAAAACATCTTTGAAAAAAAAAGAACGAAAGAAAATGAAGTCTGCAACCTACTGGGAGTTAATTTTTTTGGGGGGGGCTTTAGAATTAACAGTAAAGTAATTCAACAACATGTAAAATGTTTATTTTATGTAAAAAGAGATGGAAATATAGAGGTGTGCTTGAGTGAAGCACTCAGCTGTACAAGTGCACTGAGACAGTAATACGTGAGTCACATGAGAATCAGTTTTCATAAATGTACATAAAACTATACAATATAAAAATCATTTTAATGATTGTGGAAGCAGAGCAAATATATATTTTTTAGATAAGGTAATATATATATAAAAAATATATACACAGTTGCATATATTTACGTAAAGTAAAAGTAGTGAGTAGGTTGTGATGGTGGAAATTCTGCTGCACAGTGTTTTGCATGCAGTATGCACACAATTCCCAACTGATTGCAATGATTGCAAACTGTGGTTGCCAGTAAGTGGTAAAAAAATGCATGCAGACATCTCCATTATATTTATATAATATCTGTCAGAACAGACCTGTCTATAGGTTATTAGCAGTAGGATGTTATGGATAGAGTTCATTTCCTTCAAAATGAAGCTTTAAGCCTCCTGTGGTATAAGAAACAGGGGTTAGCTAGACATAATGTTTTATTGATGAAGAATAATGTAGAAATAATGAGAGAAAAAAAGGCAGTCATGGTCATCTTCGCCTCCCCCCTCAGGCACCAGTCCCCTCTGTCTGTGTCCTGCCGCTCTCCGTCTCTCAGCGAGATGCCCCTGGGCTCAGTGTGCGGGCGAAGGCCCACATGTCACCGCAACATCTGCACCAAGGTCCTCTTGGCCGAGGGAAGGGAAACACCTTTCACAGAGCACTGCCGCAACTATGAGAACACCTACAGGGTGAGTGCTGTGTGACCAATGATGTCCTATATTTACAGTTTCATTTCTGAAGATAACCTGATGATTTTCCCCAAAACAACATTTGGACAATACGGAAGTGTAAAGCTTTAACTTAAGAAATAAGAAAAAAAAATAAAAATCTACTGTTTTCTGACTTTACAGGATTAATATCTCTAAAAATTCTATGAAATTATTTTTTCCATAGAAACTTTTCTAAAAATTATGAGATAATAATCCTGTTAAGTCAGAAAAACAGGGCTTTTTTTCTGAAGATGCACCACATTTTCACAGACTCTGATTCATTTGAGCAGATTTGTGAGGCTGTATTTAGAGACATTGGTGCTTTGAGCAAAATGTTTAGCAGGTATAGTGTTTACCATGTTTACTGTCGTACTTTAGTGTGTTGCCAGTTAGTGCTGAACACAAAGGAAAACTGAGGCTGATGGGAATGTCGTTTGTTTTCGTCAAGTCAAAGTATTTTGACAAATTAAAATTTTAACTTGATGACACTTGATACAAGTTCGAAAATCAAATTAATTTTTTAGTTCATGCTGTTGGGGACACAGATGTTTGTAATATATTTCATGGCAAGTATAGAAAGTGTATTCCACTTGAAAGAAAGACATTGCAAAGAATACACTGTAAGTATTTCCAGTGGGCCTTTTTTACGGCATTGTAACTATAACGTAGGGCTGGACATGGTCATGTGTTGTGGAGCAGGTGGACCCAAACTCAAGAGACTGCAGGCAACAAAAACTTAAATACATCACTTGCTATATAAGGTTTGAGCAGAAAAAAGAAAAACTGAATACTGCAGAACAAATCTAAGCACCAAACAAAGGCTGAAATGAAAATTACTTAATTACAAACTAGTGTGATGAGGAGATGAAGTGCAGGTAAAGAAAATGGCAGAGAAGCTCAGGTGAGAGGAATCAGGTGATTAAGAAGAGAACAGGCAGGGAGCTGATTGGCTGGAAGAAACTCAGGCGCAGACCGGGACTAACGAGGCTGATGCAGAGCAGGTGTGACAAACGAGGGAACTACATCACAGAAACACAGGAGGGGGGAAAAGCACAATAGTCAACCTTACAATATTGTTGCATTATTAATAATAAAAATATGGTCATGATTCAAAGTGTTCTGACAAATTAGAATTTTAACTTGTGAACATTTGATAAAAGTTTAAAAATCACCAAAGTTTTTACAATTTATGCTGTGTGGGAAATGAATGTTTGTGACATATTTCATGGCAAGTGTACAAATTGGATTACACTTGAATGGAAAAAAATGATTAACATGTTGTTGGGGTTTACAATGTGCTTTTCCCCCTGCGTTATAACTATAAGGTAGGGCTGGACAATATATCAATATAATATGGATATCGATGTCATGTGGTTTGAAGCAGGTGTACCCAAACTCAGGAGACTGCAGACAACAAAAACTCAAAATAGATCACTTTCTATTTAAGGTTTGAGCAGGAAGAAGAAAAACTGAATATAACAGAACAAAATCAAGCACCAAACAGAGGCTGAAATGAAAACCAGGACTTAAATACAAACTAGTGTGATGAGAAGATGAAGTGGGGGTGGAAAAATGGGCAGAGAAACACATAATAGGTATCTTTTATGGATAAATTGACAAAAAGTAGGATATGTTTTAAAATATTTGATTAGTTTTATGTCCATAGTTTATAAATCTTCTGTAGTGGATCCACACTAATTAAAAATTGCTGCAGCAACCTCTCTTTCTAGGATCCATCTCTGATCCTCCAGGTAAAAAAAAAAAGGCAGCTGCATGAATTCCTCTGAGAACTCAACCTGTGTGTTGGTCAGGAGGGTTTTCACGCCCAGATGCACTTCAGCCAGCATCTGTAAACCCTCAGATCTCTGACACTGAAGCACCTCTCCAGCGTCATGTCTTATGTACGTGTGTGTTTACAGACTCTCCAGACAGAGATTCAGAATCTGAAGGACCAGGTCCAGGAGCTGCACCGAGATCTGACCAAGCACCACTCCATCATCAACACAGATAAGATGGGAGAGATCCTGGACAGATCGCTGCACATCGACAGCCAGATAAACTCCCAGCACTCCACGGTGGAAACTATGAGAGTCATGTTTGAAGAGGTGCGTCAGGTGGTACCTTGATGATGACCTTTAGCACGCACCGTCCTCTGACAGCCAGCTCTGACAAACAAAAGGTTCCTGCGTTTGTCCTCAGTCAGTACCTCTGGCTGCATACCAACAAGCTAACTTTCACCCATTGTTATAAATGTAGACTGCTAGAGATTCAAACAGAAAGGGGGAAAGAAAAGAAATGTCAAGGTATCCCCTGAGTCGAAACACTGCAGCACTTGTTATATTTTATTTCACGAGTTTCAGTTTACTGCATTCTCCACACAGATCTGGGATGAGACTTTTCAGAGGGTCACTAATGAGCAGGAAATCTATGAAGGTTTGTCTCAAAAATCTAAACGTATCAGTCAAACATTTATCTTTTTCATGTTTCAAATTATAATTCCCTTATTTTTGTTAAATGTTTCCAGCCCAGCTTCACGACCTGATGCAGCTGAAGCAGGAGAATTCGTACCTAACCACAATCACCAGACAGATCAGCCCGTACATCCTGTCCATCGCCAAAGTCAAAGAGAGACTCGAGCCCAGGTGTTGTATTCAGAGGATATATTATCCGCATATTGGCCATCTGCTGCCTTATTGGTTGACTGATGATTGGAAGGAAATAGAAGCTCCCGTTGCCTCCGAAGCATAAAGCACCATAAAGCACGAGGGGTGGTGGCGGGGGGGTGTTGTATAGTACGATGTAAGAGCAACGAAAAATGTCTTGTACACAATTTTTTTAATGCATCACCAAACAAAGTCAGTGTTGTTTTAATTCACTTTTAAGGTTGTTTTTTTTTTACCTGTAGTGCTATTATCAGTCTCATTCAGGGCTCTTCAATGTTTTTCAGGCCAAGGACAATGTAGCAGAAAAAGAGGTGCAGAAAGGACCCTCTACGACATTTTTGTTTAAAACTGAGTTGCATATTAAATTTGGGGGATGGAGGTCACCTGGCAGAAGGTTTTATAAGCCTCAGGCTACAGTCTTGACCTGTATTTGCTTTTCAGGAAGGTTAGGGAGGAAACACCACTTTGACAAAGTTGTTGCAAAAGGCAAATCTGTTGGATTTATGTTAATGTGTATTTCCAGACGTATTTTAATTTTTAGGAATAAAACAGTAATTTTTTCGGAAAGAGACATTGGTGAGTGCACTTAACTTGCACCAAAACAATATAGATTGATTAATCCTTTGAAGACTGAGCAAATTGGCATGATTTCTTAAAGAAACAACATGTGGAAAAAGGTAATGAGCAAAGAAATGACCCAAAACAACATGACCTAAAAAATTAGAAGAAAAAAAAAAACAAAAACAAAAGAAATGGTCTGAAAAAAGTGCTTGAAAATAATAGTTCTGTAGAATAATTTTAAGTATATAATTATTTTGGACGTTTCCCTAGATTAAAAAAATGAAGAATAATTTTCCAAATCTACTAATTCCTTACCATTTGCAATTGTTCATTGCCTTTTCCCCGTGTTTTCAAAAGAAAGCAAACCAATTTGCTCAGATTTTAAAGGTATAAATAATTGCAAAGGCGTCTGAACGGAGCAAAGGAAAAGTGATGTCGATCCAGGTTTCAAAGGGTTAATAGCACTACAGGTAAGAGGAAAAGTATGTATATTTGACTTTGAGGTGAACTGTTCCTTTAAACATTAAAGGATAACGCTGAGTAAGTGCATTTATAGTCAACAAATCCCATTAAAAGATCCAAACCTACGGTGGATTATTTATAATAACAAGTATTCTCTGTGTGGTTTCTTCCTCGGTGTCACAGAGCTTCATTGTTGTCCAAAATCTATTAAAAACACATCAGTGAACCTGTGGTTGCACTGGGTGACATGTTCCTTCATTACCATGAACATGGCCACTGTAGTTTATCTTAACTGAATTCCACGCACACTGTTCTGCTGCAGTAAATACTCACTGGAGCAGCAAATTTGTTTTAATCTGCAGCTGAAAATACTCCACAACAAAAGCACTGTTTGCATCATGCTCACGTAAAACTACAGTGACCAGATGTTTTAGGAAATTGCTGACCCTTTTCTACAAATGAAACAATATCTTTGAGAGCTGTTTTTGAAGATTAACATCCTCAGAATGAGCTTTGGGCTGTGCACCACAAAGTTAGGAAGTTGGAAAGTACTGAGAGACAAACCAACACGTTGTTGATTTTGTTCTTTTTTTGTGGGATTTGTTGAAAACAAGAAAAATGCAGGAAAACATCAGCCTTATTGTTTAACAGCACCGATAACTGAAGAAAATGATCATATTTCAAAATGTATTTTTTTTTAGGTTTCAGGAGCCAAAAGAGCACCATGACGACCGCACGGAAACGATGCTGAAAATATACGATGACAACACAATCGCCACAGACAGTCAAGGCAGGTACTGTCATGCACCGTGCAGCTCAAATGTAGTTTTTCTTTATGTGAAATACAATATTTCAGCCACTGCAGAGTCTCTTAGATTTTGTTTATGATTTAAAAAATAGTCTGTCATGTTTTTGTGCCTTACATGATGATTTAAGGACATCAATCTGCAGTAAAATATTTCCAGTCTCAACAGATTTCCTCTGGCTGGGTTATAATAAAAGCCTCGAGGTGTGTATTATGGAAGGAACGGATTTGTGGTGGATTTTATGGAGGAAACAAAAAGAAGTTTGTGTCGTGATATATGCTTTTTAGGGACGAGTCAAAAAAAATCAACCTTTTATCCAAATTTGTCACAATAAATACCCTAAATGTTGCATTCAAAGGATAGTTTGGATCTTTTGTGTGGTTGTATGAGGTACATATCTTTTGTAAATTTACCTCACACAGAGGATGGCCCCCAGTTTGGAGAAGCAGGCTGGAGTACCGACACAGAACCTAAGCAGTGTACTACTGTGGATTTGGGGCAGCAGCAAAACTTATTAGCCACTTTAAAAAGGTGGACCTAAAAAAGTTAACATCACTTTAAGTGTATAATATATTTAGAATATTTTAGCTGCTTTACCTTAACGTCAGACGATGATTTCTGACAGTGAATTCAAACGCTTTCCTCACAGCCAGACTCCACTGAGAGAAACTGAAAAGTGATTTTACGTCTGATAAACAGCCAAAAAACCGGAGAGCTCTTTGAAACAAGTAATTCTACCAGAAAAGACGGTGCTCTTTGGTGAAAGGCATGAACAAAAGTAGAAAAAAGGAAGGAACCAAGGCTTCTTTAGGGAAAAAGTTAAAACGCCTTTATTTCATTGACAGGTTCTAAAAGTAACATAATTTGAAAGTATTTATTCTGTGACGATTTTCAGCGTACGACTTTCTACGCTTTTTTCAGTGATTTAACATCGTTGAACACAGGAGCTGCTGGTCTACCACTGCTTTAAACAGTTAGTTAGTTTATGTTATTGTGTGACTTTGGTGCTTCAGTTCATTTCATGTTTGTTTGTACTGGGACAAGTATATAGCATCAAACTGATGCCACATACAACAGCATTTATAGCCTGAGCATATTTGCAATGCCCGTCCCTTCCCTTAAAAGGGTTAGTTGAGATTACACAATAACACAAGCAAATTAACTGATTGAGGTAATTGACTAGACTTGACAATAGACTAGGAGCTCCTGTGTATAGCAAACTAAAATAACTTTTTTTTGTTAATGGAGTCTGGTGGCTTTGATGTCAGCATAGATGGGAAACTAAAACAAGTTTTTGTGATGAAAATGTAGGAGGCGTAAATACGTTATGTTGCTGCCCCCATCCACTGCAGCACATCTTACTCATCTCCCAAGTCTGTCTTCTCAAAACTGGGGGCACACTGACTGACATCTACTGTATGTGATACATGAGTATGACCAGTGTATCTGGGGCTGGCTCTTGGCATAGGCGATGTAGGGGGTCGCCTAGGGTGCCATCTGCTGGAGGGGCGCCGCCACGCCGTCAGTCCCCCTTGGCCTTGAGGGAAAATAATACTAAAATAATAATTTTCTATGCCCACTGGCACCCTCACTTTGTGTTTTCTGTCTAGAAAAAAAATATATATTAACATTACAAATAAATAAACAGTGACATGTTCCTAAATTATGTGTGAGCATGTGATGTGTCGTTATTGGGTGCGGAGGTGCGGGTTAGGGTTAGGGCGCCTAGCGCACCAAATTGGGTAGAGCAGGCCCTGAGTGTACCTCATACAACCCCACTTTCTCAATCTGAACTATCCCTTTAAGAACAGGCCAGGTTTAGTAATAGCAGTAAGCGGTAAATAACCAAAGCTTTTTCCATTAATATACAGACATCTATTAAATATGTGTTTATGTATTGGGTTTCGGAGTGAGGCACCTCATTTATTTTTTCCTGACAGTGACAACCAGACCGGTGTCGCAGACCAAGACAGGCACAAGAACAACCGCGCACTGATCCTCGAGGCGGGGGACAGCTCTGTCAAGACCAATCGCCCAGGCAGGCCGAGGGTTCCCACGGAGACGACCAGCCACAATGAGCTGCCTTCATAAACACCGTGTCATTTGATTTCTGTCCCCATCTCCCCTCCCTGCTCCTGAGAGCATTAATTCAACCGTAACAAGCCCAGGACACTATGTGACTTCTTGCTCTGCTGTCCGGATACTGTACATAACATGTTGTCAGCGGTGTGGAGCTGTCAACAGCTTCAAGGTGAACTGACACACACGAACTGGAGGCGCATATATGGAGGTCAAAGACTGTCAAAGCCGAACGTGGACAAAGATAACATCGTAAAGAATTATGTTGGTGTTATTTAAGAGGACTGCTTTAATGAAAAAAAATCTGAGTGAATTATATCTAACTTTTCTGCCTTTTGTTGCTCTGTTTGTGCTTTGGCTGTTAAAATGATAAGTATGCCAAAGGTGTGAATTATTGCCTTCTTTTTTTCGGCAGTGTGTGTGGAATTGCTTTTTGCAGTATCTATTCTTTGCATAAAACATTTTTTTGGGGTGGAGAACCTTGAGGCTGATGATGGATGACTGCCCTGGTCCAAATCCCCAGAAGATTGTTGAACCGGTGTGACAGCGCAGATGGAACACAGCAAATGCAATGATGTGTGTGTCATTCTGGGTGTCAGTGTAGGTCACATGTTGATGTGTGTCTACTCCGAAATGAGGCAGTCGTTTCCAGGATGCAGCGGGGTTTTTTACATCTACATGCAAAAAGTGGAAAAGCTGGAATTACAGAGGTGTGTGAATGTAACTGGCCTAGCCTTAACCTCCATCTCCTGCTAGTTTTTTTTAGACTCGGTACTCATGCTCGATATCTCAGCCGGCCAAGGCGCTGTCTACCGGAGGAAATATATTCCTCTTGGTTTCGCCTCTAGACTGCATAGCACGTCCATGTCAGCAACATGCTTTAAGGCATTTGCCCTGCAGGAAATCAGCAGGTAAATTTCCTTTTCTCTTACCTCCCCTCTGCTCCTTCTTATCCCGATATTCTCCTTTCACTGCCAGAAAGATGGTCTTTTCCATAAAACTGGGCTGTTTGTCCAACAAAATGAAATACTTTTGAAACTGGTGCTAAAGGACCAGAGAAAAAGGGGCTTTGGCACTTGCTTTTGCTCAAGAGGTAACAAACCTACAACTGTGTGCCACACTATAAATTCAAATATTGCAATTTGACTTCCTCCCGCTGTACAAACATTAAACTAAATATGCCAGATACAGCCACTGCCATCTCCATGTTAGTGAATGGATATAGGCCAGACTAAAAACAAATACATTTTTCCCAAAAATGTTTTTTGTCACTGAAGGTAGTTCTCATCAGCCTGATGTTTATTCGAGTGTTTATTTTTATAAGTTCAGTTTTAATGAGTTATTCAATTCTTCAAATGGGGGCTTTTCCGCCATGATTGACAGCTGTGACAGCCAATCCATGTGCTCCCATGTAATGGAGCTGCTCGCGATTGGTCGGACGGGTGTTTTGGCGGGGACTCCCCCACCACGGATATCGCTACTGCGCAGTCTCCGGCTCTCAGTGACATCACCCTTGCAACTTCAGCATAGCACGGGTACGTGGTGGTGTATCGACCAACGTTATATACAGTCTATGATTGGCACACACAGCTGTCAATCATGCATTAAACACCTTTTCTAGCATAAAAAAACCCAAACTTATCAGAAAAACGAACACTTGAACAAATGTCAGCATGATAAGAACAACCTAAAATGAAGGAAACCACCTTTGGGAAAGATTTATTTGATGTGAACTAAGAAGTTTTAGTTTGGCCCGTGTCCCAGCCGTTAATGTGGAGGGGGCGGAGTTTATTTATGACCTTTACTGCCATCAGGGAGCAAACACGATATTTTTGCTTCACTTTTGGGGGGCTGTCTTGCTGTTCATGTTTATATGCAGGCTATGAGTCAAGTCCAGGTCATGTGACTTGAGTCCACTCCCTACGGTCCTGCTGCAAAGGCAGGACAATTTACTGTCGAGGAGCTGCCATATCACCTGAATAACTTGAATTTGAAATGATTTCAGGAGATAGTGTTGCCGACCCTTAAATCTCTTTTTTGATTCTTTTTCTTCCAGGAAAAACAACATCGTTAAGAAACACAGAGCTCGGTACACAGGAGCGATTGAGGGTGAAACCTCCCCACCTGCTGCCAGCGCAGAGACAGCAAACGGCCCCGATTCTCGGCACAGGTAAGGATGATAATGAGGAGCGAGACTGATGGCCCCAGCACACAGAAGGAGAAGGTTATTTACATTACACAGCCGGAGCTAAAGTGGGTTTGTTCAGAACCGCAGCTTCACAGGAAATATTGGGGTCATGCTGGCCTTAAGGAACGGTCCTGCTCTGCGGAGGAGTCAGAGGTGCAGATTCATTAAAAATACATTTGTGACAGCAGAGTAACAAATGGCTGTGCCTCTGCTCTGGTCCTGTACTCCCTCCCCGTGGTCATTCATCATCTGCACTCATCGAACTACCGGGTCCATGTTCACTGTTCATTATTCTCTTGCTCTCACAGCCTCTGCTGGGCTCCCTCGCCTACTGCTGGAGGAGCGAAAAACCCCCAGAAGGTTATTTCCCCTCCCAGATAAAAAAATATATCTTTTTTTCAGAGGCATTCATGGCACATTTAAGGTGAAGTTCACAGAGAGATGGTTCTCATTTCTTTAGCAATTAAGCCAGGACACACCTTTGCTCCATTCACTTCACAGCAGGTGCCACCGAAGACACTTACAGAGGATTCACTGAAGGAAAAATCCTGCTTCCAAAGCTTTTTAACTCTAAAATCTCTATCACACAATTGAGAAAAAACTATAAAGATAGAAGAGAAAGATAAGATAATGTGAAAGTTTAATGATCTCCTCGGAAAAAAAGTGGGTCACTGAAGAAATAAAGGCGTATGACATTAGGAAGAATACAATTAGAGCAAATAGTGCAGATTGAGGATAAAACTACAAATGGTTATATAATGAGGGTGAAAATACAGTTAAGAGTCTTAATTATGCTGCTGCAAAAAACCGCACTTGTTACGGGCCACAGATCTGCAACTGGATCCCAAGATTTTACTGACTAAAGACATATTTTAATAGATTAATGCGTTTGGTTTATGGATCATGGCTTTCAAATTAGATGAGAGAATAGTGGGGGTATTGCAGAAAGGAGGATTAACAAGTTAAGTGGATATGTTTGAGTGGAAATTCAATAAAAAGTCCAGATATCACATCTGCTGAAAGCTTTGACTCTGTCCAGCAGCTGATGCCCCAAAAGTGACCTCATGTAACGTGATCGTAACCCACCAGTGGTTCAAGGATCATTTTAAAGGACTAGTTTGGCATTTTGCTCCTTTTTTGCAGAGAGTTTGATGAGAGGATTGTTTCAGCTCTTGTGTCTACAGTGAAAATGAGGCAGCAGACAGCGAGAGTAGACTGGAAATGAGGGGAAAACAGTTAACTCGGCTCTGACCGAAGCAAAATCAGCTCCTCAAAATCATGAATTGTCATGTTTTATCTTGTTTTTTTTTCATTCAGTTGACCTCTTATAGAAGTTTGATGCTTTCACTTAAGGAAAAAATGTCTGTCTGTTTAGTCTCAAAATAATGAGAAATGTTTTCATGGCAAAAAAATATTGATGAGATTTACAAATATGAGAAATAGCATAGGATTATTATGTGAGAAATGGTGGAAAGATAATCATGAAAAATATTTATATTTAAGAGATTATTATCCCAGAATTCTGAAAAAATATCATGAATCACAAGGTTATCTTGTAATTCTCAGGAACATTTTTTATGGGAAAAAAACATGAATGACGTTAATATCTGAAAAGTCTGAGGGAAGTTCACATGGAAAAAAAAACAAAATTATAATCTTACAATTTTTAGAAAAGTTTATGATTTTTATGTAACTTCATCTCTGAAATTTGAGAAAAATATTAACGTGATTATTATCTGAAAATTCTGAGAAGTCAGTAAGAAAGTAATCTCTTAAATTGTTGTTTTTCTAAATTAACAAGATTATTTTTTCACTATTTCTGGATAATGAGCAGATTTTTTCTCCTATAAAAAAAGGGCAGAATTCTGAGATTAATTTAGAAAAACAGAGAAAAATATTTATCTTCACAAGAAAATGCATCACGCTTCTGGACCTTCCATGTATTTTCCTTTAATCAGTGATTGTGCTTGTTACTTTTTTTGACAATATTTTCTCTCAAACTATTTATTATACTCTTGCTTCTCTGTGAATATCTTCCTTATTCTAAATCATTGTGTTGTGTGGAATCATGCAGATTCCTTTATTGAGTCTAATGAGCTCTGAACAGATTTTGTATAACAGCTTAAACTATTAAACTAAGTCTGGCTTTTCATAGTAAGTCCAGCGTTTCTTAGCCTCCTTACAGAAATTCTCCCATAAGATTACAGTTTTGAGCAGTGTTGACTTTATTTTTGTTTGATTTCAAACATATAAAAGCAGCCACTCCCTCGCTCAGGGATTTGTCCACCGCCGTCTCTGCTGGCGGCGGTGGACTGGAGGCGTAATTGGAATCAATTTTGATGCAGTTATCGGTGGTGACAGATGCACAGGGTCAAGGGTTGAGAGCGTCCTCCCATGAGACTTGAGATGCTTGACGCATAAAAATGTCATTCCTGAATCAATTTCACACGTGAGCACTGGTTCATTCTCTGAGGGCGTTTTGAGCGTTACTGTTTCTTGTAGTTTTCTCACTGCTGACTGCTGAGTCGCTCCAGGCAGCAGGTGGAGGTTAAGTACGATGTTTGAGATCGGGGGACTATTACTCACTATTCTATCACTTTATTTACTGAAATCTTCCCACCCAGGCCAGGCATTATTTCTACTGAACACCTAAACTCCATTAGAGACATGCAAGTCAAAGCATGTCGATTTTATTTATCACTCACTGCACCCCGTGCTGTATAATTAACCCAGGAGTTATTGCCAAGGATTTTCATCTGACCCCTGCAGCTCTGAGGGTCATATTTTTTATTCCTATCCTCCTGGCCTACATCTGGAAGTATGTCAAGGAGAAACACATTTGCATAATTCTCCTTGTTTATTTATTTAATAATATTTAAATATGCAAAGATATTTTAGCAGTCTGGAGTCAGTCTGAAAGTCGAGTTTACACAGAAATGATAAAATGACAAGAGAAAATCTTGTATAAAAGGGGCCAACCAACCACAAAAAAAGATACGAAATGACTACAATGAGACATGAAACAACCAAAAATAACACAAAATGACCCCAAAGAAATACAAAATGACCTCAAACAGATACAAAACAATCACAAGAATAGACAAAATAACCACAAGGAGACATACGATGACTACAAAGAGACACAAAATGACCTCACAAATTACAAAAGACACCACAAGAAGACATAAAATGGCTACAAACAGACACATGATGACCAAAAAAGAAACAAAATGACCAAAAAGATACATAAAATGGTTAAAAAATTCACAAAATAACCACAGGGAAAACATAAAATCACACAAAACAACCATGAGGAGGCACGAAATTACCACGAAATGCAAAACCATCATAGTCTGTGTGTCTGTTTCCCTTATTGATAGGTCCTTTTGCATATCTGGGCCCAGGGGACCACAGTTTCATAATCTGCCCGTGTCTCAGACACGCCACTCACTTATCAGATGTGCAGTGTATTTGTTTATATTCCAATTACAATAAGTTAAAAGTTGTTATTTTCAAGGTCTCAGTAATAATTTTCAATTTCTCTGTAACAAACAAAACAAATTTTAAAAAAAAATTCTGTTGGTAAATTTGATTTCACAAATATTGTTCATCTCGAGATGCTCTGAATAAGACATTTCTTATTGCGCTGGAAGTCTGCAGCCCTGAAGCACGCAGATTCATTCTTTCAGAGACGTCTCCGGGGATTGTCACTAATGTAATAACAGAGCTGACAAATTGAGTTCCTTTTATTGCATCGACGAACAATGGCAGCGAGTGAGCGTGTCCTTGACTCGGAGGAGTCACAGGTGCGAGCCCGAGGATGTGTCAAACGTGCGTGCATGCGAGACTCAGGAGAGGCAGCCCAGCAGCTCCTTATTAATCAGCAGCTTGTTGGGCTGCTGGCCATACCTCCCCCCTCCATCTTCACCTCCTCCCCCACCTCCTCCACCTTCAGATACACCACCCTCTTCCTCCATCTCCCCTCCTCCTCCTCCTCCCCCACCTCCTCCTCCTTCAGATACACCATCCTCTTCCTCCATCTGCCCTCCTCCTCCTCCTCCTCTTCTTCTTTCTTACAGCTGTGGACTCTCTCTGATCAGCTCAGCACGAACTGAACCATTAATAAAGGTTATCTTTTAATTAACATCGCTCCCTGATGCCAACTGGATTCAAAAAGAAAAAAAGAATATTTCTAACAGATAATTCTGTTGCCTTGCTTTAGGCCAAATTGGCAAAATAAATAAAATATCTCGTCTGGGTAAAAATAATCAAATTTACTTCAGTTTTAATTACAAGAAAATTCGGTTGAAATTCCTGGCAAATTACAGTTACATACATGTAACCTTGTTTCCCCTCTCGTGTTTGGGCTTTTACCGTCTGTGCAGTGTCTGATTCCTTCAGTTTTATTGACAGCTATTGGCTGACATTGGTATTGGCTGACCTACAATATGGAAAATAACCAATAAAGTGTAGATTACACGAGAGCCAGCTGACTCTGAAGTCTCTGAATTTGTCCTTTCTTGGTTGACAGTTTGGCAAGTAAACTTGAGAAGAAGTCATGAGGTGGTTATTTGTTCTTTATTTTTCTTTTAAAGAGTTAAGTGACTTGATAATCTTTAGTGTTGGTTTGTTGATTCAAATATATTTTGAATATAGGAATAAAATGAGTAGAACCGAAATTAGCTGTTTGCTGTAGTCAGTTGACTTTTTTAAAAGAAAATGGCAATTTTTGTTGATTTTTATGCTGACAGCACACATTCGAGGGGCCGTAAAGTGTGATACATTCACTATTTATTTATTTCTATTGGTGAAATGATGTAACAAAAAAAATGTGGCATATAAAGTGAGAAGAGTTATTGTAAATAAACATTGTGATTCAGTCTATTTACCTCATTAAACAGAACTACAACCAATCAAAGTTTCTCTTTTTCACAGAACTAAGACTAACTTTAGCTTAACTGCACTGTATTCAAATGCAAAGCAAAAATCTGATGGTATTTGATTGGTTATTCTTATATTAATGGAAACTTTATTCTTTATTTTGTCATGGAGGTGACAGCAAAGACAATTAATTTATCTGAAAACAAAGAGTGACAAACAAACTGAGTGAGTGTGGTGGTCAATAAGTTAGCATCAAATTAATATAATTTACTTATCAATGTAATTAACTTGCACATTTCTGTGCACTGTTTTTGTGACACACAAGACTTTTAATGATTGGAAACGACTGTAATCACTCCTTTCATTGACATTTCTATATTTTAATGACTTTTTTTCTAATGGTTAACCGAACTCACTCCTATTATTGACACTTTTAGATGACTTTCATCGATATTTTTACTTTTGTTCAGGATTGCTTTTAATCAAGTTTTGATTGTGTGCTGCTATGATGTCCTATGTGCCTGTTTATTGTCGTTTTAAATTGTTTTGTGCAACTGCAGATCAAATTTCCCCATGAGGGACAAAAACTGAACTGAACTATTGTCAGCTTGTATGCATGAGTGGAAGAGAGCTGAGTGGAGCATTGTATGGTAAAACAATTAAAGGATGAGGAGTAAAAAGTCTCCCCTTTCTCTGTCATCACGGAGTAAATGAGGAGCACTTTATAGCAGTGGGAACACTGAGCCCCAGGTGTTCCCAAAAACTAACGACCTGATCACGCCTGCCGGCATCTGCAACACACAACACAAAGACAAAAACAAGCTGCAGCCAAAAAAGGCACAGTTGTCACATAATACACTAAACAAGACTTTAAATGCAACACTTTGGTTTTTTGCTCCTATTTCCACGTGTTTGGGTTAAAGATCTAAAACCTTTTTTAATGTACTTCATAGACGTATTTCTCTAATAAAAAACTTTGTGTGACAAATCGTGGTCACACTAACTCATTCTTTGGAGCGTTTGTGACCAAAAAAATGAATTTCTGTCGTGTTAGTCATACAAAATCCCATTTGTTTTCAAGCTCACACTGCACCGTTTGGAGTGTCCTTTTATTGTGACCATCCCAAAGCAAACCTGTGTGGTAACGATGCTGTTTAATCAGCACCTTGATTTGCTGCACCTGTCAGGTGGATGGATTGTCTTGGAGAGGGAGAAGTGCTCTCTTACACAGATTAACAAGTTTGCAACCAAAATGAGAGAAATATATCTATTAAGTGCATAAGAAAGTCTTAGATTTTGAACAAGAAAAATTAAAGCAAAAAGAAAAGTGTTGCATTGAAAGTCCTGTTTAGTATAAATGGTAAAATATATAATTGCCTGTACACAAAGTTCACATTTTTTTCCATGCTCAGCTGATCAGCTTTACAGTGGAAAAAATACTCTGAGTTACACTAGCATTTAATTGAAATTATTTAATAAGAAAAGTACTATTTAAATACTGTATTTTATTTTCCCATATATAGCACCACGTCAAGGAAACTTACCAAAGAGGTATTGGGATTTTTTTCTGCATGTTATGGATCCATAAAATAAAACATTAAATTACATTACAAGAGGTCAATTTGATATTTTTGTTCCAGGTTGTAGTTTTGTATTTAACCCTTTGAAACCTGAGCTAATTGGTTTAAACTCTGTCCAAAACATGGGAGAGGAGGCAATGAGCAACCTAAATTATGGCCAAAAAACTTGCAAAAAAGTAGGAAAAAGTTACAACAGCAAAAAAAAATTCAGATGGTTTGACTCACAGGGTTTTAGAAAGGAAGAGACCTCTGCGGATAATTCGGCTCCCTTTAAAAACCTGAACAATGAAAACTGAAAGAAATCCCACCTTTATCTTTCCCACTGGACTTTTAGGTAGTTTTTGGTAAACTAACATCCCCAACTTTCACTTTCAATGCCCAATTATCAATAATTACTGTTTTTCTTTACACTGTTTCACATACTCTTGTTGCTTTCAGAAAAGTTGTATGTATAACTTTATGCGCCTACTTTTTTTTTTTTTTTTTTTTTTTGTTAGTGCAACATGGGGCCTTTATCGTTTTGGATCCAGACGGCGTGAAAAAACATGGTGTTGACTTTTCATTTTTCATATGTAAAAATGTACTCTGAGGTGTTGAACATGCCGCTGCTGTGTTACATGGGGATGTTTGTGTTCGTTTGTTCGTACGAATGTATACAAGATTGCTGCAGTTGCTGCAGAAGTAATAGAATTTCCATTCATGCTTTCTTAAAAGGCCCAGGAGGCACGCAAACAAGTGACAAGGCTTTTTACCTCAAGGACTCACGGCTCCGCTGCTGCCACGTTTGCGCACAATAGACCATTCAAGCTAACCGAGTTACTGCTTTGCAATAATGAAAGCCATCAGGGATGGAAACCTTGACAACAAGTTCACTTTTTGTGTGTACTATTTCCATACTTTATGTAAATCACGGAGGAACACTTGTTTTCAATTTGGGTGGGTGAAATATGAAAATCAGGTGTTTTTTCATTCAAGGTGCATGTGACGTTTTAACTCTAATTGTTGCGGTGCAAGAGGCAGCAGAGAGAAATACATCTTTCACTTTAACATCAGATTTTTAACATTTCTGTGTCATTTTAAATTAAGTGCTGTTCAAGTGTGGCTTTAACCTCTTGGTTGAGTTTTGACAAGTTTGGCGCTCACTTAAAAAAGCTACTTTGGCTTTGGGAATATGTACAACTGAGTGCAAAAAAGGGAGCATATAGAGCAGGAAGATAAATGTTGTGTCTAGTTGGATAAATAAAAGCGGGGTATATAAAGAGATCTGTGAGCGGAGCGGGCTGAGAGTAAACAGAGATCTGTGACACTGGAGAAAATGAATACATTGGAGAATAATGGAGAGGGGGACATTTGAAGGCTTGGACAGAAGTCGCTCTCAAAATGCTTCATATTACTGAACACAGATGAAATTTCTGCTAAATCCTTTGCGCCTGCTGTTTATCTTTTCAACAAATGTTCTGTCCTTTTTTATTCGTAAGAGTTTTAAAAAAAACTTGCCAGATGAAATTTCAAATCAGAAGCAACCTTGAAATGAAAAACAACAAACACTCTCATCTTTTTATAACCAAAACAAAATGTGGCAAATATGAATCATGAAAAGAACCAAACTGGAACTGCAGTATTTTCATGAAAACATGCAGCTCATATTTTCATCTTTTTTGCTCATAATCCTCGTTCAGTGAAAACTAGATTTCAGGGGTAGTAACAGTCTTTGTATCTTTCAAAGTAAACAGCCCTGTGATTTTCTTTGTAAGGACAGACATGAAGCTGAAACCACTACAGCTGCCTCATATTAGGAAATGCCCCCTTGAAGGAGAATCCTTTTAGTAAATGAAACAGTATGAGAAAGCGAAGATACATTTTCTTGTGATGTTGGGTTTTTCTACAGTTTCCAAGAATGGATATCATTCACTAAAGGCATGAAGATTACAGAAATTGTTTTAAAGCTCTACGCACTGATTTTCTCCACAGTGAAATGATATTTTAGTTTTCTCTTGCACGACATAATGAATCCTATAGACCATTTTAAACTGCCTGCTCATACGTACAATGCTCCTGGTGCAAAAATGTAGCTACTAATATAATATTCTTATAAGGGGAATTACAAAAATATTAAGTGGGTTTCTATTAACCCTTAAATTGCGTGAATTGAAATTGGGGATATAAAATATTTATAATGGGAACACGTCAATTTCGAAAAAAATCCCCCCCAAAAGGTTTTTAAGCTCACATGAGGTTGTATTTAAGGTGATTCGAAAAAGCCATATTTTGCAAAACTGCGAAGGAAACGCTTTTTTGGCTTTTATAGGTCACGTGATGCTGTGATGGCTATGTGTTTGTCAGTAGAAAGTGGCTCCCTCAGGCATGATGCAGTAGACGCTACAAGAGGTGTTATTGCATCGCATAATTCCTCAAAAGTTGAGCGGATCATCCGGAGGTTTAAAGTCCACAATTCCTCTGTGAAATGGTGGACTATCAACTCCCAGAAATCCCTTATATGTGGCCACTCCCATGTATATGGGGCTTACCTTTCCATTATCGCTCGCATAACATGCCTACGTCACCTTTAATAGGAAATAATGTCTACTGTGGTGGCTGCAATAGAAATAAACCTGCTAATGTTATGAACATCCATCGCCATGCTTCTTGAAATGTTGAGGAGAAGTTGCATAACATCATGGGAGAAGCAGCCTTACATCACTCAATCGAAATGCAGTCATTTGGCAAATGTGTTTTATCCACATTTTGTAAAAAGTTGCTTAAAAATTGCACAAACACGTAACTGAAACCGAATAATGTTGTCGCTCTTTCTTCAGGTCTTTCTGCACGCAGCACACTCTGTTTATCGTCAAAATGTGCAACAAACTGCTGCTGCAGCTTTTTGTCAACGGTGGTGCTGTTCTGTCCAGTTATCACAGAGAGCTGCACGTTGATGTCATTTGGTGTTGTGTTATCCTGGTGTTTTCCAGGGCTGAGTATTGGTAGACGGTACCTAAACCTCTCCTCGAGTACCACTTGTTCTGCATCTTTTAGATCTCTCTCTGCTCCAACACAGCTGATTGAAATGATCAGCTCGTTATAAACTCCTGATGCTGCTTAAAAAAGAGCTGATCATTTAATTTTATTTGTTGGAGCAGGGAGAGATCTAAGATGCAGGACAAGTGGTACTCCAAGAGAGGTTTGGGAAACGATGCTGTAAGGTATTGACCAAAATAACCCAGAACCAGGTAGGATTGAAACTCTTGCAGTCAAACGATGGCTGCAGTTATTGTTTTTATACTCAGATCTGGGAAAAAAAGAATTTTTGTATAAATGTAGCTGCATTGACGTCACCTGTCGGTTTGTGGACCGCTGTTTTGAAGCCTTGAGTTCGGAACTTCGGTTGTCACTTCCGAGCAAAGGTTCAAACCGTTTTTTGTAGCAGACTGTTAACTCTATTTTTGTTTCTATTTTAACACAGGGCTGTATGGGGATTCACTTCTGGAGCCAGCCTCTAGTGGCTATTTCAAGATCTGCAGTTTTTGGCACTTCCACATTGGCTCTATTTTCAGCCCCAGAGGTTGCCTTCTGAGATTTGTTCACTGTCAGTGATCCATTATTTGATTGCCATGTGTGATTTGCCCACTACTGCAGCAGTTACAACCCATAAAGTATGGGGTGTAGTGAAGTTGGGCACGGTGTAATTGATTGAGCTCACAGTTGCCAGATGTCACCAAAATATTCAAAGTGTGGCTATGCTACATGCCTGTGGCATCTGGTGGCATTTTATGCAACTGAATGCTTCCATTAACATAGTTTTATTGAATGAAGTGGCAAATAAATTATCAAATGAAGTACTCAATTAGGATCAGTTAAGAGTACTAGTACTGTAATATTTAAAAAAGAAAAAAAGTCCAGGGTTCATAGGCTCGCTGCGTGTGGAACTACCAATGTTGATTACAAAAGACAGTAAAAGTGGTGCTGGTACTACAGTGTGATCATTTCACATCACTATAATGTGACAGACACAGTTACCAAATCTCCATTCTGTCACGTATGTCATCATGATCTGAAACAGGAACCAAAAACTTTCAAAAGAGGACCAAAGAAAATCCAAATGATGCAATCAGTCAGTAAAATCAGCAGCTGCAGCGTCCTTCACATTGTGTAATCCACACACACTAAAACTGAGAGTGCACAGTTTATCCAGTGATCAGTAAATGATGAAAAAACACTGTGCTGCTGCAAATGGTAAATGTGAACCTTTAAACCCTTCATTTCATATTTGTGATGTGACAGGACTGTCTCATGTCTTCTGTCTTCACACAGTGGGGACAAATTCTATCAGATCAGCAGCTATCAGAGGCTGCACAGTATGCGGTCTATAATTTATTGAAACAAGTTTTACATTACAAGAAAATGTTTCCGGCAGTCTAGACACTTGCAATTTTAATGATATCTATAACAATGACACATTTAAAATGGTTTGAAATGAAAGCTTATTAATTTAAATCTTTACAAAAACTAACAGTTACAGTGACGGTAGTCTTAATACGAATTTTGCATAGATCAACATCACTATCAGTGAACAGTGTCCGTCTGTGTGCTGCACCGCACTGTGAAGGTTTTGCTGATTTCTCACTCGGTTATGAGAATTTCAATTCAATTTGGTTATTCACGTCTTCAACTCAGTCGAAGGATTTCACAGCTCTTACGAGTTGAAAGAGTACAAAGGCACAAGGTAGCTTCTAAAGGCATGGCATTGAACATTCATTTCATTTCTCTTGTGTTAAAAAAAACAGCATTTGCTGCACTGTAAAGCAAAAAAAGTAACAGGAAAATAATCATTACAAACTACACACAAGGAGAATATGATAATGTACAGATCACAAAGAGAAAATACTATGAATGCCTGTAAGTGCCAGATTTTTTAACAATGACTCACTTGGAAAAAAGTAAACTGACAAAACTGCTGCAGAAAACAGTTCAATTCAAAACCTCTCTACTAAAAACAGTAGGCGGCAACAACAGAAACAGCATGGGAGCAGAGGAGCAGTGTTTTCCTCTGTATTTATTCAGCAGCGATGTGCCAGCTCAGCAAAAAACATTTCAATCTTAGAAGAAAACATTAAAATGGGTTTAATTAGAGCTAATGATTTACCAAAATAAAAGCACTTAATTTAGTGTCAGGGCTGCTGCAGACCGACTGCACAAAGACAGGGACCGATGTGGAATCGATTGTAAAAAATTGCCCCTCGAGCAAAGCACTGCTGCATAAAGAATCAGAGGAAAACACTGCATCGTTCACCGCCTGGGTCTCTCAGTATGTGCGTGCTGCCGCCTGTTTGCTGTCCTGGGCCTGGTTGAAGGGATTCCCTGAGCTGGAGGACTCATCCTGGTGGTCAATGGACTGGTAGGCATCTCTGTTTCGTGCTACAGAGGGGAAACCTGCAGAGACAAGCCAAACGTCTTCAGCACACACAGCCAGAACCCCTGCCATGCAAATGCATTATTCATAATCATATCTGCTTAGAATCACTGCGGCTAATCAAGTGTGCAATATACATATTAAAACTGCACAAGAAAGGAATCCTTAGAAAGCTTCTAAACAACTTCCTTTTTCTTGATTTTTCAGCCCAGAAGAAAAACTTTGGATTGTACATTTCTGCAAACCACAAACACTTTACATTTGTGCATTTCATACATATCATATCAGTTTCTAGCCTATATTTAAGCTGACTTTATCACTGACAGGCGAAAGGAATTATGCATGGTGACCTGGGTAAGACACCTGCCCAGATGCAGAACACCGAGACTGACACCAAAATAAATCTGTTGTGTTTTAGCAAATTATCGCTGTTTTCATCTGCTTTTCATGCTCCAAATGTGGGTGTTTTCTAGCAATCAGTGTGTTTCCAGAGGCTTTTTAGGCTTCAAACATAGTTGATTTTTAGCAACCTGTTGGTTTGTTTCTATCAGCTTTCTAGACTCCAAACTTGTATTGTGGCGACCCATCAGGTTTTGTTTATCTCAGCATCTTTTTTAGGCTCCAAACGGTGTTTTTTTAGCAGCCCATTTTTTTCAGCGTCGTTTTAGGCTTCAAATATGGTTGTTTTTTTAGAACTTGTCAAAGTGTTCCCAGCTGCTTTTTTGGCTCCAAACATTGTTTTGTAGCGACCTGTCTGTGGAATTCCATCGACTTTTACGCTCTCAACATGAGTGTTGCGTAATGACATGTCAGTGTTTTTACGGCGGCTTTTCAAGCTCCAGACATAGTTATTTTGTAGTGACCTGTTTATGTAATTCAATTAAGTTTTAAGGCTCCAAGCGTGAGTGTTTTGTAGCAACCTGTCAGTGTTTTTCCAGCATCTTTAGGCTCCTGACACTTTGTAGCAACCTATTGTGTTTCCGTTGGCTCTTGGCTCCATATGTGTTTGTGTGTAGCAATCCATTTGTGTATTTCTAGCGGCTTTGTAGGGTCCAGATGTTGGTGCTTTGTGGCGACCCATCAAATATTCCTTTTCTTTTTTCTGCTGCTTTTTAGGATCCGGACAAGTTAGTTTTTTAGCGACCTGTGGACAGGGAAAGTGCCACAAAAAAGTGGCTGGCATTTCTAGAGTTGTTGAAATGTAACGTATGCACTACATAGCAACAAGCAATCATAACGTATCCATGGTTTGCAGAAACATACAATGCCAACATTTTATCTGGCAGCTGGGATGGCTTTTTACACTTATTTCTTTTTACAGAGATTAATGACACAGTTTTTGTTATCTTGACTTGAGCATCTGGTCCCTTCTGGATAAATATAGATTTCACTGTTGAAAGAGGTCTTTGCCAACAAACAGTAAAGCACACACTGCCTCTGATAGATGCTGTGATAAGAAAACAGCTAATTACAGTCAAAAAAACTCTTTGAGTGATGCAGAAACTCCTCTCATTTAAGCATTTTCTTTCTACATCATCTACTGTCTGATTAACTGCTTTTTCTGCAGCTAATTGATAAGAAATTGACCACAGGGACAGATCGTCAATGATCTGAGAAGAAGTCTGAAAAATTTCTTGTGAGCAGAATCTTCGAATACGTGTTTACCGAAAACCTTTGATGTAAGCTCTGTATACTTTATGTAAACACGCTTTATAATGAATTTTAAGAGTGCAGTATACTGACACAATCCATCAAGTCTTACAAAGCTCCTTATGCTCTAAAACAAACAGCCTCAACTCTGACACTGTCAGAATACAAATGACGTGTTTTTGGAAGTTCAAAGGCCCACACACTCTTGCGTCTGCGTGGCCTTAAGTCCTGTAACTGTGACAAACATGCACATATTAATACAAATCAGACAAACACTTTCATTGCAGAGGGTTTGGATGATTTGGAAAAAGTAAATGTTAATTCTACTCAATCTTCACAACTGACATTTTTATTATATTTACTTTATTTTAAAGCATAAAAATACATTAATAGTTTAAAAAAACTGCACCAAGTTTCTTAACAAACATTCAATAACTTAACTCTGCATTTTAAGCAGGTCACATTCATTGTCTATTATAAGTCAACATTACTTTAATTAGGCTGATTTGAGAATGTGCACCATCATGCAGCTCTGCTTTAAATATATGCAAACAGAATACACAAACACAAATGAGCTGTCTGGAGAGTAAAAATATGAATAATACATAGATGCAAACTTTCACAAACATATAAATTCACATAATACAACAGACATGAATACATACATACTGACAAACACAGCGATGCAGGCAGGTATGGGCGGGTAAAGAGGACTGAGAAAGATGGACAACAGAACATTACCAAGAAAATAGTTGTTAACAAAATAAATAAATTAAAAAATAAATAACAATAAAAGAAAAGTTGGTTTCTTTTTTTTTGTCCTGCAGCCTTATTTGTGTTCTTACTTCCTGTGTGGGAGAAGATGGAGGAGGATGATTGGAGAAGAGAAAATGGTAAAAAGGAAGAAGCCGGGAATCAATAACGGCGGCCAATAAAAGCACTGTCAGCACTATCCGTAGTGCATCGACTGTCCACAGAGGTCTCTAAATCTGAGAGGTCAGAGGTCAGCAGTGGTGAAAAGAAGAGAAAAGAGACAAAAAAAAGTCAAATCATAACAGGAAAAAACATGAGACAACACGAATGTTCACATGTTCACATGACACAAAACATGACAGTGTGACAGATGGACAGACTGTGAAGTCAGAAACGATGACAAGCAGGAAAAGAACAAGGAAATGAGGGTTTTGACACACATGAGAATTACGCATCAACGGACGGCGTCACCACGAGACAGCTGAGGACATTCATTAAGCCCTGCTCTCCTTTAGTTACTGTTGCTATGCCTGTCAAGCTTCACATTCTGGTGCAGTTCACATAATTATTATAGATTTCACAACTCAAAATTGGTGGTAATTTTTGACACAATCATTTCAAACAGTTAACAAAAGTAGCTTCTCATTTTTAGCCAGTGACTTCAGTGTTTTTACAGGTGAAGTGACAACTGTTGCTGGCAGCTTTTTGCTATATACATTTGCTATATTTTGCTATAGCTCGCTAAATAAATGATGCATGGATTTGTAAAGAGAACTGGATAAAGCACTGGAGGCAGGGCCTGGTTCATTCCTACAAGAGTTGCTCAGTGGCACATGAAGCCTAACAACTGTTGAGTTAGGTGTGGGTTGAATACATTGTTTGCTATGATGATGGCAGCACATGTAGATGAAGCAGCCAGTAGCTCCTCAAATTTCTTTAACTTCATGGCCCCGTCTGCTGGAGCGCAACTTCTCTATGGTAGAGAGGCACATATCAACATCAGGAAAAGTTGTGTGGGTTTTGGACTGAATGCAGCAGACGGTGAGAGGATCCCCACCAACAGCATATGTTGTTGGTGGGGATCCTTGAGGGGAGAAATGAAACTGTTGAGGGGAGAGCGGCAGATGAAAAGAGGAAGGAGAGCTGGCATCAGGGCAAAGCAGACCCGATTTGGTCCGAGAGCTGTTCCTCTACAAAGCCTTCTTCTGACTAATGTCCGCTCGCAGGAGAATAAAGTGGAAGAGATGCAATTAGAGATGCAAAAAGAGGCTAAATCAGCAACGTAAGATCAGAGACTGCTTTGTGCACATCTTCACAGATACATGGTTAACCCCTAACATCCCGGATCAAGCTGTTGCACTGGACGGCTGGACCTTATTGGGAGCTGACAGGACACAAGACTCTGATGCAAATTCAAAAAATGCACTGTGAGAATTGTATGATGCCATCAGCAGCAACATGCCCAAAAACCAGGATGGAATTTTCATTGCAGCTGCTGATTTTGCTCAACTTATCCTTCGACTCCAAAGATGTAGCAGGATCAAGGACAAAATTTAATGTCAGGTTTTAAATTTTAAAAAAATGACTAATAAACCTTGTACTTTGTTCCACATGAGATGTATAAAATGACTTTATCGCGAAAATAGAGTATAAATTATCTTCTTTTTTTTCTTTAGCCATCGGCGTGAGACTCGCTTTGGCTTTGCGTTTTTCCCTCTCCCACTTCAGCTCACTGCCTCTCACAAACACACACAAAAAAGCAGGGCTTTTGCAGAGCTCCAGACTGTGACTATTTAGTAGCATTTTGCGACCATGGAGCATTAAGACTTGCAAAAATTGTTAATATATGAGCTGCTTCTGGTATAGCACTGTACTTTCTTGAATGCAAATAAAATGATTCAATCTCGTGACTCTTCTGGACTTTCCAAATAACATCAGACCAAATGGATTAAAGTTTGCTCTTTGTTTTGAAAGGCCACAAAAAACCCTCACAACTGACACTGCACACTGCTTCAGCGTGTGGTGAAATCCAAAGCCTGACAGGCCGCTGACATGGGAAGGGGAAGTGTTTAGTGAACGGTCAATTATAGTTAAGGTGTAATCGCTCAGTCTTACAGCCTCTATTGTATAACACCACGTAAAAATAAAATCAAACACACAAAAACCGAGTGATTTAGAGCAGTATAAGACGTCCGCCAATCAAAATTCAATGTATCCCCGTACGCCTGAATCGACTTCTCACTCATGCACCTGATTGCCTGGTTCCCAGAGCGCTCGGTGCAGCAGGGGAGTCGTGTTAACACCAGCTATGCAATCAGACAGCAATTAAAACACACATTGTCTGAAACTAACATTAGCAACACTCATCAGTCACGGCGCAGCCAATCACAGTCTAATGGATGTACCTGCTGCGTGTATGTGACATTAAAGTAAAAACCACAGAGGGGAACAGATTCATCAATATTCAATTATCCTCCAAACAGTTGAATCAGGAGACTGCAGTGTTGGTCACAAAGCAGGAGGAATTTCATTGCTTTTCCCAGGGTGTCGTGTCATAAATTACTGTTTTAGTGGGTGATATGACAGTTAATAATAAATCACACGTCACACCTCCTGGTTTATTTTTGTCATTTCTGTTGTTGTTATATTTATGAAGGCAAAAATCTGCATCAAATCACACAAGCTGATGGTAAATATAGCCACATTTGGTTAATCCATATAGATGAGTCACATTTTTAAGGATAAAGAGTAACAGACGTCACAGTTCGGTGGGATTTCTGATGGAAAAGCTTTCAGGGAAGCGAGTCTAAGTCCGCAAAATCAATGACCACACTTGTTTAATCAAAGAACACATCTTGAGTATCTCTTGACCAGTCAATGGAAGAAGTGTACTGAGAGAGAGAGATACTCAGCGGTCCAGAACATCACAAAATCTCTGCTTCTGTGCACAAACATGCTGCTTTGGACTCCATCTGTGTTTCTTTTACGTCAATCCTGTGCTATTTTTCTATCAAGACACTAAGGCTGTAACCTACTGAGCGCTGAATGCTGAAAGGCTTTTAATTAATGTCAACTATATGTCTATTTGTCTTTGGATGTTTAGATTTATTTGTCTTTGGATGTTTAGATTTTGGTTATTAAAGACTGAAAAGTGAAAGTTAAGCAGACGCCTAGTCAACATTCATAATGTTACTGCGGGGGTATGCAGCACTTTTGTTAATTATTTACAAGTTTTTAAGTATTTTTAATATACTTAATAATTTTTTTTTTTAAAATGGACTAAAATCCTGATAAATGCTGTTCTGCAGCAGGGCAAAGATTGGAGACGATGTTTAAATCACGAATACGGCTCAGTGGGAAACCTCTGGTCAATTGTTTGGTCGATATGCTCTTGTGGGACCAAACTCTCATTAGCTGCACAGTCACTGTTTCTTTTCCATGCTGAAAACAGCAGTCGTTGATGTTCATCACCTGTATTTGTCCTCTGTGACGGTTAGCCTTTGCCATATTTCTTTCCACTGTGATTGGCTGGCTGGTGACAGTAACAAGGCCACCTGTCACGTCCACATGATACGCCCCTGTACGGCGTCAGCTGAGAATGCGGCTGAACAGAACTGTTCACGGTGTCATTTTATGCCAGTGGACGGCAAGTAGCACCTACAATGGCAGCATGATGCGCAGACAGTCTGCATCAGGTGAGAACGTGGCCTAGACAGAGCCTGTTGCATCAATATAATACACTGCAGGTCACCTTATGACGCTGCCGGTAACGACATAATATAAGGAGCACCACAGTCCTGGACTTTCATGCGGGACTCCTGTGTTTGATTTCCATCTGAATGTGATGTTTTTTTCTACACCTAACCATCCGTGCCCTTGTTTCCTAATCCTAAGCATGCGCTTTGATTGACATGACGGATACCTAGAGCGTAACATGAAGACGCAGAAGTCCAATGCAAAGCTGCAATACGTAATGAGTCGGGATAAGAACATGTTGGATAATATTACAATGTAGATAACGTTTATTTTTCACTTTAGGCAATTCACTTCCCAGAGGGTGGGTGTTAATATCGAGCTTTGTGAGGGGAAAAAAAAGACGCTTTGGTAGAGCGCACTCAGTGTACTGTGGCCATTCGGCTTACTCGAGAGTTTTTTCCAACATCAATCGATCGGTTGAAGGGTACGTAGAACTTCTTTGGTTGATTACAGCCCTAGTTTTCAGCCTGCGTGTGTTTAATGTTCCTGCATGCAGAATAAACTGGTGGCCAGACTGACACACAAACGTTATAAACATCTCGTGGAGAAATGATTATCCTGCCCGGGCTGAACTGCAGCTCAGATATTTTGCTGCATTTTCAAGTCTTGTGACTGAAACTAATTAGTTTGACTGTGGAATCATCTGCCAGTGGTTTAGCACACAGACTTCCCAGTGTGTGCTGTGCTTGGCAGGCCTTTCATGACAAACTGCATAAAACAACACAGGGAGGATCTCAAAGCGCCCCTGGACACACGCATCACTCCGTTCCTCCAGCTTTGGTCACACTCAGGGATCATTTTTTTGTGGGGAGAAAACCTCAAACATTTCTCACTGGTTCTGAAATCATACTTGAACATGTACTGACTCAGTGAAACCTTATTTTGTTCTGTAATGAGTTATTTTCTGTCATCTACCTCTCAAAAGGAGATTTGATCATATGGAGTTGATTCTGGTAGCATCACTGTAGGAATCTTATTTTTGGAAGCATTTAATTTCCTGTTTTTGTCTTAATCAGAGCTGAAAATCCCTCTTCTTCATAACCAGCCCTACACTTGTGATCACTAACTTTTCGTGTCACTGTACTCGACTTATCTCGCAGTACTTACCAAAGTTAACATTGTAATCTCCTCCACGCTCGCGGTACATTTGGTAGACGAAGAAGCAGGACGCGGGTTTGAGCAGCAGGCTGAGGATGGCCATCCCTGCGCTGAAGCGAAACGCGTTCCTCCCGCTCTCTGCTGCAAAGTCATTCATCGGGTAAAAGATCCCAAAATGGATGATGTCGGTCACTATCGTCACAAACATCCCCACCAGAAACTACAAGAGGAACAGAAAGAGAAAGACGTCTTAATGGACACAGATGGTGCGTCGGGCTTTTGGGCTTACTGCATGTGTCAGTATGGAAAGTGCTTTCACGCTCTGAAGCGCCGACACAAATCTGTAATTAGACCACGGGGAAAGATTTCTTCCAAAAGACTGTGTGTGGAAAACAGTCGAGATTTCTGAGGGGAAATGACTTAAAAACCAAAGCGGTGCCAAGAAATCAGAATGAAAAGAAAAATGCAAGAAATAAGATTAAAAACATTCAATGTGGGATTTTTCCTGTTGCCTTTATTATCTGGAAGAGTCAAATCTGTATTTTGGGATGAGAAATGATTCTCCAAGGACTCTTTAACATCAGGGACCCAGCCCGGGTCCACGTACACCTGACCCCAAAATGTGAAGTGCAGATCAGCGAGTATAACATTATCTGTCTGTATATGGGTCTGTTTAACCCTTTGAAACCTGGATTGACATTACTTTACTTCTGCTGCTATTCTGATGCCTTTACGAATATTTAATCTTTTGAAACCTGAGCAAACTGGTGGCCTTTCTTTTCATAACAAGGGACAAAGAGATATGAGCAACTTGGCAGAAATTTTTCTGCATGAAATAAGTAGATTTTAAGCTGGGGAAAAATGTACTGTAAAACTGTATTCAGAATTATCATTATTGTATTTTATAAGATATATGATTGTATTTTATAAGTATTTTACAGAATTTTCATTATTTATTAAGCTTTTTTTCACTTCCTTGTTTGTTTGTTTTACTTTTTTCTTTCTTTCTTTTTTTGGCTAATTTTTAAGTAATTTTCTTGCAGTTTCTACCAACGTTTTGATAATTTGATAATTTAATTTCTCCATTAGTTGCTCAATGCCTTCTTCTCATGTTTTGAAAAGAAATCAAGCCAAGACATGACTCTTGCGATTGCCAGCATTTTCTACACATAAACAGATGTCACATATATGATAACGTACTCGGTTACAGAAAACAAATAATGCGAAGGCTGAGCGGAGAGGAGGGCAATGTGACTCAAGCACCGTAAGAATCAATCACACCATATATGAGAACACCTCGAAAGCCAGATATGAAGGAAATATGAATTGAACATATGATTACTCCCATTTTAAACCACTTGAGGTTCGAGAAAGAGAAGCTAAGAGTTGATAATAAAAAGCAGCATGCAGGATGCTCCATAGCACAGGAGAAAGAGGGACTATGTCCCATCTCTAGGAGGGTTTCTATTACAGATTTGCATTAAACTTGAGCGATATTTTCAAAATGTCAAAAAAATTGCGAGATGACTGCTGATTGATGTTCTGCGACTTCTACTGTGGTGATAGTTTCTACTGACAACCTCATAGCTACAGCGTCATGTGACCTATAAAAGTGAAAAAAGTGTTTCCATTGCAATTTTGCAAAAAAATGCTTCACGACATTGCCTGAAAAACCGCCTCATGCAGGCGTAAAAACTTTTTTTTGCAATAAATGGGAGTTTTTCCGGAAATTGAAATGTTTCCATTAGGTGTTTTTTATATTTCGCAATTTCAATTTGCACAATTTGAGGGTTAATGGAAACCCGCCTTCAGTCTCTCCCTGGAGGATTTGATTTTAAAGCTGCACCCTGAACCACAAAGAGTCCTCTGCATTATTTCTTCTTTCAACTTTCCTCCCCACTTTGGCCGACTCAGTCCACAGGGCTCTTTCCTGAGGCTCCCTGGACTTTTAAGTACACAAGGTAAAGGCTCCCCTATGGTTACTTCCCAACGGCAGTGACAGTCAGAATCCATTACTGTCAGACGTGTCATTGAAAGAGGCGCTGGACAGCCAGTTTTTTTCTTAGGGTGCGTCTCCTTGACCCTGTGGTGGATTGTATTGACATGTAGCGCACATTCACAGTCTGAGGCCGCTGTCACACAGACAGACTTTGACTTTGGCTGAGATATAACTAAAAGTCAGACTTCTGATAGACATCTACATTCATTTAATTTGCTTTTTTGACTTTCTTAAAGTGGTGCTCTTATACTTTTCCTTTTTTATGTTATACATTTATCATTACTGTGTCAGATGTTCTTATAAAATGTTGCCATGGTTTCAAAGCTAAAACCGTGGTGGTAGTGAAGCATATTACCAAGGTTTTAGCTTCACTCCACTGGCTCCCAGTATCTTTTTAAATAGTTTTTAAGATTATTTAACTTGTTTTTAATGGTTTGGGACTGGCCTACATTACAACTCAGATCTTCTGCTGCTGGGTTTATTAAATACACACAATTAAATGCACAAGGCAGCACAGCTTAATACCCCTCCAAAAACTTAAGATAGCTGTATTTTTGAACCGGGGATGCGCTCTCTAAATTTATATTCCATATTATTGTTGCTTTACAACATTATTAGAAAACCCCAAATTATGAGCCACATTTTCCTCTTTTTTTGGTCATGTGGTGACGCTGATCAGAAACAAGAGTTGTTCAAAGATATGGCAAGTCTTTATGTTTGTTAAACTTGCATTAGACTAATTTAAAAGCCAAATTAAGACTGGCCAAACACTGCAGACCAGTCTGAAACATCTGCTGCTGTGAACTGACGCACCATGAAAGCCTCGGTTATGGCGCTCTGTGCTGAATTAAGGCAAGGCTGTCTCTCTCAAAGGGACGCTCACAGATTGTCCCAGATTCCACAGACAAATAGGTTAGCACGGATACGCATTGCTGTGCCTATAGTTAGACTCCTGTACGAGACCCACATGATGTTCAGATTGCAGCCTGCGTGAAGGAATCATGTCCAAGACTCACCATGAGCACGGCATCGATGGAGTCCCTCTGTGCGATGGCCCAGACCCCGACTGCTAAAACACTGAAGTTCCCCCAGGCGAAGGAGGTGGGCAGCCACGCCATGCAGCCCCTGCAGCACACACACGATACAGTCTCATATCAGGGATACACAAGGACGTGGAGGTGAAAGAGTACGCCTGAATCATGACTCTGAGGCTGTGTGTGTGTGTGTGTGTGTGTGTGTGTGTGTGTGTGCCAGAAGAGGAGAGAAATTCCTCAGGTTTGTGGAAAAAACACTCACCATACTGTAAGCAGCCAGTGCACCAGTACTATGGCCTACAACAGAGAGCAAAAGACAAAAGACAGAAATACAGGATCGCTTTTAATTTTTTTACCGGTGGTCAAGGACACTTCAGTCTAGACATGACTGACAAAAAATGACAATCAGTACTCCATTTATTAACTAAAACTGCAAACACTCAGTGACTCCAACTTTTACACAGTGATGGCTCCATATTTTTAAGAATAGAAGAATATTTTAAGAATAATTAAAAGGTCTGGTATGCAGGATTTGTGAGAATCTATTTCTTTGCTAGATATTGAATATAACATAATATAGGGCATTTTTTTATTTTTGCATCAGCCACTGTAGTTTGATGCCCCTTGGCAGTTAGCAAGGCGGAAATACAGCTTTTTTTTTTTTTTTTTTTTTTACATAAAACTGTTTTATTCAGTGCTTTTGATTGTTTAAATCACTGGGTTTGTTTCGGAAAGTCACCTTGTTTTTCAACATTTTTGCTTTAAAAAAAAAATACTAAAAAGGTTGTCAAAAAAGTTGGCTTTATTATTTTAGATTATTTTTCTCCCAATTGACTTATTGACTAATCAACCAAACAACTAATAACTACTCTACTTTAAAAGTGTCTCCTTGGACTATGGAACATTTTTTTTTTTTTTTTTTACATTTTCTTAACAAAATGATTCGTTTATTTATGGAAAATTAACTCACAGTTAATTCATACTAAAGATGCAGCTGTGGTTCAGTCTAAGTGAGCTCACAAACATCAGGACTACAAGACTTAATGTAAAACATGTGATCAGTTTGCATCTGGAATAAAAATGTGATGCTGCATCAGTGTGACTGATTTCTCGGCTTCACAGATTGCTGGTTTGAAATTTCTTTGAACCTGAATTATAAATCAGAAAATTCACCATCTTCCCCTGAAAAAAGCATCAGTATGAGAGCTCCATCCGTTACTTATTCACATCTATTTCTCTGACATTTCACATTACGTATTAAAGTCCAAGTTTCTGAGTTTTGAAAGAAAGTTTTTAAAACTTTTTTTGCACTTTTTTTTGCCTTGAAAAGAGTGAAAAAATATAATTCAACTGAGTGTTGGTTATTTTTTTAAAGGGACATGACACAGAGTCATCAGTTTACTCTTTTCATGTTCCTTACAGTAAAGTTGGTAATTATTTTTTTAAATGCAGCATGTGGACATTCAGAAATGACTAACAAGTTATTGTCTTTTGGTTAATTTAAAGCAGAATGTGAAGATTTTTGTTTCAATATCTAGTGGAAAATTCACTGTATATCAGTTTTTGTTTGATCTTTGCCAAAGCTGTGTGCACATCATCTTAACATCACCTATAATCATCACTATTTTTTTAACATCCAGTAATGTCAGTTTCTGTCTACAGAGCTGCTGCTGCTCATCACTGACAACAAATCAGTGAAATCTATCATCTTAAACACACTTTAACACATTTTTAAAAGCTGTATCTCCCAAATAACTAAACCTACTACGACTATATTTAACAACAACAACAAAAAAATCCAACACTTTTCTCTAGTTTATTCTGATGTGTATAAAGAGGCAGGTAGTTGCCACATAAAGGAATTAGCAGTAAGAATTAAGCAACAAAGTTGGCATCATCACATCATTTCACACAGTTACACAATTAACAAAACATCCAACATTACAAACAAGTACAGACGCAGACTCACCTTTAGATTAATGGCAGGGATTTCCATCACAGGCTGTTTGGGGAAAGCAGCTCCTTCTTTATCCGCTTCACTGCTTCAACTTGTTGCTACATGAAAAGCTGCCGCAGATTGTTTCTTACACAAACTTCTCCCTCAAACTCCTCCTCCTCCCTTCAGATCAGCCTGCAAACACAAACCATGTGACAGCAGCCTGACTGCGTCCCATGTGACTCACACCTCCTCCCCCCCCTCCTCGCCTCTCCTCCTGCTCCCGCTCGGACCGACAGAGAGCACGTGGGCGTCAACAGTTTCCCTCCAGAGGTTCAGTATGAATGATCAGGAATGTAGCATGTCTGTATGAACATTAAAAAATGAATGAATGAGGGATTCAGTCTGCTCAGCTGCTAACACGTTACAAGATAGGAAAAAAATATACAAAATTATATGTAAAAAGTTGAAGAAATGTATTTATTTTTTAATGCATATTGATTTTTTTAAAAATGTAAATACTATATTTACTCTTTATTTTCTGGAATATGAATTTTCTTAAAAGTAAAATTGGTAAGCAGCTACATGAAGGGCCATTAACCCATTAAATAAAAAATATAATATAGTATGTTATCAGCACAACAACAGAATTAACAAGACTCTGCAGCAGCATCTCAACAATGACAAAATTAGCGTGCTAACCTCTGGCAGGTATAGTGGCGACTTTGTCTGTCCATGCTCAAAAATCACTAATTAGCACTTAACATTAAGTACAGCGGATGGAAACGTCATCATTATTATGTTTTTTTAATAAAGTATTGGACAAGTTCAAATATGATTTGATGATGATGCTATAAAGTTAATGGATCATTGAAATAATTATAATCTATCCTCTGGAGATCATGGATGTGTAAATACAATTTCAAGGCAATTAATTAAGACTTTGATTTTTAATTTGACTCTAAATTAGGCAGATATACAACTTTCTTCATTATGGCTCCAACAGACATGAACTGTAATATATATAAACTCATTAAGTTTTATCTTCCTACAACAAAATGTATGATTAATGTTGTAATTTATCCTCCTGTTATCTCGCCTTCAACATGGTTATAACTAAGAGAAATCTTCTTATTTAGCCTCTTCTGGACAAATCAGTATTTATGCGGTAAATCTGATCAAAAGTAAGGTTAGTTTAGGTCAGCGTGAGGAAAGTGATTGATAGCTCACAGCTCACAGTAACCATTTTTCAGACTGATGCTCTGCAGTCAAAGGGCTCTTTGTCTGCTTGTTTGTGACTATTTTAAATGTAATTATATTGTTTTTTTCCATCCATTCTTCCTGCGCTCATTCCACAAAAATACTGTTTCTGTTTTCACGAATACTGCTGGTGTTTCGTTTTTCTGTGTGTCTCACCTCATTGTATCGACTGATTGGCTCTAAAGTTTACTGTGATCGCAACTTTAAATAATAGTTACCCAAGAAGAAATTTCCCAAGGGGACAATAAAGTTTATTTTGATCTTGACCTTGAATTTTTTGGCAGAGATACAGGCGATGTGGTGCGATGCAGCGGGCTTTTATTGCCGCTAGTTCTCTGTTGTCGGCTTGGTGTGTCTGGGCCTTTAGAGACAAACTTGCCTCCAAAAGTGGGCGACTTCGCTTGAGTTATCTTCAAGGTGAAGGAAAAAAAGTTACATGCTCATACTGCTTCACAGGAAACACTTCCTGCAGATAAGCATAATTCTCCTCTCACTTTTCAATTTCTCATCTCACTTTTCTAAAGGTAGAAAATCATGAAATATCTTTCACTTGTGGGAACTGACCTCCGCCCTCCTCGTTACTGAACGTCCGAAATTGTCTCGATCTGGATTTAAAGCACATTTGACCCTTGAACTCACTGTAAATCAGGACGGACGAAGGCAGCGGCAAAATCTTTGAAATGTTCATGTGAGATGCTCTCGTCATGATTGGACTCGTTCCTTCTTGCGCCTTAAAGGAGATGATCCATTGTGTGCCTGAAGCGTGGCAGATGGCCTCCTTCAGCCCCTCATTCAGTGTGAACCCTGACCTCCTGCTGACCTCTGACCCCTGACTCGAGCTTTTCCTCCATGATTGAGGCATTGATTGAGTGCCGAATGTGTTAAATGAGATTGCAGTGTGATAAATGTGGGACGTGTTATTTAATTTGAGGTGTAACATCGTTGAACGTCAGAGGAAAAGCAATTCTCAGAGCAGCTGATGCGCATAAGTGCAAATAAATGATGCTTTTTACACCCTGAGCTGCTGTGACAGTGAGTGACAGAGTGTGTAAATGTGATGCTTGAGCTCATCATCTTTCACACTTCACTTTTATACATTTTATCTATTTTTAGTACTGCTAATTAACCCTTGATAGCTTGATTAAATAGCCTAATTTTTCTCAAGAACATAAGAAAACATGTAGCAACTTTATAAGAAATGACCCCCAAAAATCAGGAGCGTGTCGCCACAAACCTGAAATCTGATTGGCCACCTCAGGTGCCGCCCCATTACGATTGGCTGCACAATCTGTTTGAACTGTTTGACAAATAAACTGAATTTTCTTTTATAGATGCAATTCAGTCGTCAAACTGAGAGGCAGAAATGTGTCAGAGTAGTGTCTATTCTGCCAAAAAACCACAGAGGAGGAAGAAGATCTGCTGCTTGGAGCGGAGCCGCAGAGCAGAGTTTCATTTTACGTTTGTGAGGTGTTTCTCTGTTGTGTTGTGATGGGTAGGTCTATTCATCTTTTAATCTAAACTGTAAACAGGAATGTAAGACAGTGAGATGTTTGTAATTGATGTAGGTATGGGTAATGGAAACAGAAATAGCACGTTAAAACTGTGCTGATGTGGTGCTCGCAGCAGTGCTTGTACTTCATGCCACTCCTGCATAAGTCAGCGCCCCACTTGGACCACGCCAATAAAAAAAAAAAATCTGGACATGCCATGGCCAAAAATTTGTAAGTTACAAGAAATTTTCATAAACATTAGCACACACAAAAAACAATAAAACAAACAAGGAAATGACTTGAAAAGGTGCTAAAAATTACATAACATCATTTCAAATACATTATTATTAGAAGTATAGGTGTAGTTTTATAGATATCGCCCTTTTTCTTTCATAATTATCTAATGAATTTAAGGAGTCTTGTTGGAGTCTGTAACATGCAAAGTTGCAGCCTTCTGTCACCCTTTAAATCTGGCGTCTTGTTTCTTTCATAACACAAAGGCAATTTGCAACTGCAAAGTGCTAAAAAATACATAATTTTCAGTATATAGGCAGTAATAGGTTTCCTATTTTCATTTAACCGTTTGAAACCTGAAGCAACATCACCTTTTTGTGCTGCTTTCAGTCGCCTTTTACAAGTATTTGAACTCTCAGGAAAGTGGTGCAATGTCTTTAAAACATATGGGGAAGAAAAGGAAATGAGCAACTTGGTCAGAAATGTTCCACAAATTGCAAAAATCAGTCGATCTAAAAAGTGATTGAAAAAAGCTAGGGAAAATATCTAGGGAAATTTTCTTGTACTTTTCACTAATTTCTTGCTTATTTGGTTAGTTTCTTCTTTTGTTGCTCACTGCCTTCTTCCAGTACTAATTTCTTGCAATTTCCAAGACAATTCTCGCCAAGCTCCTGAAAGAAAACAAGCCAATTTGCTCAAGTTTCAAAGGTTTTAAATGCCTTTTAAAAGCATTAGACCACAGCACACAAAAACTGATGTCGATCCAGGTTTCATTAAACGAGTTTTGGTCTGTTTTGTTCTCTCTGTTTACTCATGTAAATACTTCTCACTGTAGCAGGCCACCTGTGTCCTTGCGAGCGTTCCCTGATCTTGAAAAGTTGTGCTAAGAAAGCAACTTTTGGTAATTAATGACTTGGAGAAACCCTTAAGAAAGGTAGAAGTGCCTTTGTGGGTGCTGGTGATGTGAAGCTACAGCTCTGCCGGGACGTGGCTCTGTGTAATCTATCACTCGGCTGGCTGTTGGCCAGGTTTCAACAGGGCACTCTCTGTCAGAGGTAACTATTAAAAATACATCACTGCTGCTTTTATTCTGTAGCCGTAAATCAGGATGGCACAATCACAGTCCGAGCGAGCCGGTGGTTGGGAGAGAAAAATGAGTGTTACTTTCTCCACCTGATCAAATATTGATAGATTCTCAGCGAGCGTGTGTGTGTTCGGATCAGAGACACGCTGAGTGTTATTGCTTGCACTTGCTCTAATGTGTCGTAAGCTTCGCGTTAAAAGGTTTTGACACAGTTCAGGGGAGTTTGGAGATAATGAGCTTCAAAGATTTGCAGCGTTCATCTCATCACATTGAGATGGATGGCGCCTCATTACTGCCTCTGAAAAAGATTATGTGTTTAGAATATGTGACAGAATCGGTCATGATCTTTATTCTTCTGAAGCAGCTCAAAGAGGAATTTCTCTCTTCCTCAAAGAAAACAAGACATTTAACCTCTCACCTTTCTTCAGAACATCCTGACGCTCACTAACCTGCTGAGTCAGCCACATACTCCAAACCTGTGCTGGAAAGTAACTGATTACATTTACTCTAGTACTGTACTTAAGGACACTTAAAGGAATTACACTTAATTTCCATGTTATGTTACTGTATACTTACTTATTATTGCAACACTGCTGTACACACACTTGTGTGTATATGCACCCACAACCTGTACATACAGTAAAACTTTATTTAATAGCCCGGGCTATTATTTGCTTAAACCACTGAACTCAGTAGGCTTATATTTGGGAGAGGTGTCTAAATATCAGACAGGCTTTGAATTACTTTTACATAAAACTGTTACTTAGCAAAGATGGAAATACAATCAAATTGTTTCATGAAGCCTTTTTTTGTCATCTCTCTTGTTTACTCCGCCAGTATTCGTCAACTAAATACAACTAAAACACGTATATAAAGATGAAATGCATGGTAACAGGGCCTCTAATTAAGAGAGGCCTTTATTTGTCAAATTGTGTAGCCACATTTGGCTAGTAAAAAGAACTGCATTTCTAATTAGGACTTGGCTTTAATTTGAAGTTTTACGTTATTTATACCTCTGTCCATATCTCACCTACAGTGTTAAATTTATATTACTTATATTTTATGGTCCTTTTTACAAAAACATCTTGTCTTATCTTAAATTAAGTTTCAAATATAGAAAAAGTTTTATCCTCTAATTACACAAGCAATTCCTGAGCTCATGGCTAGGTATGGGAACAGAGAACCAGTTCCAGCTGAGAACCTGATTCTAAATTGTCCAATCCATGGCAGTTATCACTTTCCTTTATTGGGTTTCATTAACCCTCAAATTGCACAAATGGAGATGCAAATATAAACTACGCCTGATGGAAACATGTCAGTTTTGAAAAAAAAAGGTAGTTTTTTAGGCATGGTGCAGCAGGCACTACAAGAGGTGTTATTGCATTGTATAACATCTCAAAAGTCTAGCAGATCATCAAGAAGTTTTGAATCCACATTTCTTCTGTGACTATCACCTCCCAGAAATCCCTAATATATGGCAGCTCCCACGTATAAGGGGCTCACCTTTCCATTAGCGCTCGCATAATACGCCTACGTCACCTTGACTGGAAATAATGACGGCTAGTGTGGTGGCTGCAATAGAAAAAAAAACTGCCAATGTTTTTGGAAATTCATCGCCACACTTGTAGTGCTCCGTGCAGAATTTGTGCCCAGTGTTTGTAGCGAGACGTTTGTAGCAGAGTGTTTGTAGCGAGGCGTTTGTAGCAGTGTAGCTCAGTGTTTTTAGCACAGTGTTTGTAGCTCAGTGTTTGTAGCTCAGTGTTTGTAGCACAGTGTTTGTAGCGAGGCGTTTGTAGCTCAGTGTTTGTAGCGAGGTGTTTGTAGCGAGGCGTTTGTAGCGAGGCGTTTGTAGCCCAGTATTTGTAGCTCAGTGTTTGTAGCAAGGTGTTGTGTTTCTATAGTTGTATTTTAGAGTTACCCTGTCCATGGTCCTGAAACAGACCTGAAACAGAACAATAAACAGAACAAACACTTTACAGGCCGTTTCGTGGTTGTACATACGCCTCAGTGCTGAAAACATAGACAGGTTTACACCACAGTTTTTTTTCTAAGTAAGTTTTTAATCATCAAACAAAAAAGACAGAAAAACACAGTATGTGTACAAACGTGTTGAAGTACAGTATAAATAAAACATATATTAAGACGTGTAAAAGGAAGGTCAAACAAGCATCTTTGTTTATCGTTCTACCGTTACGTACATTTGAAGAGAAGTGGCGCCAATTCAACTAAAAGTTGTTTTCAAACACTTTCTTATTTACAATAACAGACAGCAGACTGGGTTCAAACAGCATTTCTAAATCATTTTCAGCATTTGTTTGATGAGTAAGAGTGCCAGGAAACAAAATGTGGCAGAGACACAGAAACTAATTTAGCATAATTTCTGTGACGGCTTACTTGACTCAAACTGAATGATCCTGAACCAATAAAAGCCATCCGTTTGGGACTCCTTTGCATTACTCAAGCACAGTAATGCAATAATAAAAATGATTTGTAAACATTGTTAGACTCAGATCAGCAGGACAGAGACAATCAGATGCAGGAAAAACTGAGAGACATTTGAAAAAGGGTTTTCAAAACTCATAAAATCTGCTCTTGCTCAAAATTAAAACCCAATCAACAGCCATAATTGCCATAACTGTGGTGATATTAACACATTAAGTATGAGATGTTTCATGATGTGATGTGTTGCCAGCTGGGGGAATGTTTTATACCAATTTAAGCAAATAAAGTACGAATCTTCTAGAATGAAATCATCTTTGTTTTGCATGAGTTAGTTTTAAAAAAGCCCATTTTTTTCTATTCTGTAGTGCTGCTGCAGCGATAAAGACTGAAATAAAACGGATTTATGTGTTTAACTGAACTGAATAAGCGCTTAAAGGTGCTGATTTGCTAGAATAGAAAGTGTGGCTCATCCCATAATGCAACAGTCAAACAGTATGTCCTGTTAAATCGTGTGTTTTTTTTTTTAAATGACCAGATGTTGGTATCTGGATGTGTTCCACCGTGTTATTGATTATAAAAACCAGCAAGCCATCACCTTTCAGCACTTGGCAGCGTGTTAGCAGTGTCATGTGATGTGTTGGCTGAACTATGTCAGAGTGGTCATGGGGACATTTTTCCTGCTCTTCCTCCTTCACGCTCCTCCATCTTGTCCTCCTCTTCCTCAGATAGTGATGAAGCCTCCTTGGTCGCTGCTGACGGACTCTGGCACCACGCAGCGACCCCTCCTCCTGGTTACACGCCGCTTCCGGTGGAATTTAGCATAACAACGAAACCCTGAAAGATTTAGATTTATTAAAATCATAAACTATCAGAATTATTATTATCACAGAAGTACAGACAGTCATTGCTATGGAGATGATAGTTGCATTGGTGTGAAGTAGCAAGTTTGACAACGTTGCAGACCGGCACATTGCACATAGTTGCAAGTTTCAACCCATTTTGTCACAAATCACTGGGCTTAAATTATGAGCAGTGAGACTTTGAGGACATGTCTAAAGCCACGTTTAGACAAAAACCACCCCACTAAAAACAGAAAAGTATTTTCTTTGCGTTTTTCAAGAAATCTTTCATAAGATAACACTGAGGGAACTATCCTCATGTACATGGATCCGCCAAAACAACAGAAAGGCTGCCAGGACGAAAGTTGGTATAAAACCTACACTGTATATAATGATGGTTCCCCTTGAGTGTAACTCGATCTCGAGCGCCCCCTGGTGTCTGTTTGCAGTATAGGTCATAAAGCCCGCCCCTCCATTTCAGTGAATGGGACACAGGCCAAACTAAAAACCCAAAGTACACTCCAAATAAATTTTCCCAAAGATGGTTTCTGTCACTGAAGGTAGTTCTCATCACCCTGATGTTTCTTCAAGTGCTTGTTTTTATAAGTTTTAATGATTTAGTAATTTCTACAAAAAAGGGGTTTTCAGCCATGATTGACAACTGTGACAGCCAATCCGTGCAATCGCATTTAATGGCGCTGCTAACGATTGTTCGGATTGGTGTTCCACCACCGCAGATATCGCTACTGCGCAGACTCCAGCTCTTAATGACATCACCAACACAAGATGGCAACGCCTGTATCTCGGATATTTTATCCTTACTTAAGCATGGTGGGGGTAAGTGGGGGAGTGTCATCCATCTTTATATACAGTCTGTGGTTCTCATATGATTCACACATTGCAAGTTCACACAGCGACAGAAAGGGTTGCATTTTCAAAAGACTGCACTCTGGAACCTGGTTTCAAAAGTTTGTATTTTCAGGTCCCCAAAGGCCAAACCGAAACTAAAGTTTAACATTTCATGCAAAAAACATAGAGGTGCAAACAGCCTCTAAAATACATGAATGCACATGAAAAGACAAGCTACTGCTATAAACACTCACATAGAATCTAAAAGTGCCACCAAGAGGAGTATTTCTTTAGAGCGAAAGTTTCACATGTACGGGATGCATGTTTATTCATTTTGTGGCTGATACTTTGATTGATATCGCTCTCACGTCTCTACAGTAAATATGAAGCTCGAGCCGCTGAACTCGGCTAAGCTCAAAAACAGGAAACAGGAAAAACATTTAGTCTGATTTTGTCTAAATCTAACAAATCCATCCCCCAGCATCTGAGCTCACTAATTAATATCTTGTTTAATCAGTACAAAAAACAAAGTGTTGACACGATCAGTAACTTCCTGGAGTCTTGTTGGTTGCCTGGCAACTGCTTCATATGTTCACTTGCTGCTGACAGACATTAGAGTGGTATCAATCTTCTCATCTTACTCTCCTCCAGAGACCAAATAGGTTTATTTCACAAAAATGTCAAACTATTTCTTTAAGCAGTGACCCATGCCTTGTGGTACTTTAACTGTTAAAATAGTGATATATCATTATAGATATATATATCATAGACATTTTTCAGAGCAGACAGTTTGACTCAGGGCAGGAAAATCACAGCTGAAATTACTTCCATTAAGTGTCCAAGTGGTTTATTCTAGTAAGGCAGCATGCACAACACCAAGATCCACTATAAATGGGATGCAGCTAGTATTAATGATATTAAAGACACCCTTTTATTGTGACATGTTGAAATGTCTGCAGTGTAAAAATGTCTATATACACCACATTGTACTAAAGTCACAACACCAGCCAACATCCAATCACTATCACCTGAGCCTGACCTCGCCCGCCACTTTCACACCTGCTGCCACTTCGCCTCATCAGCCCTGCAGAAAACCTTTATATACCGGCTCATTTCCACACATTCCTGTAAGTTCTGCCTGTTTTTGTTGTTGTTTTTCATGAGCTTTTCCCTGTCCTTCTTGTCCCTGAGTCATTTGGGTTAAAAAACCTGTTTCTCTACTGATCCATTAAAAAAAAACACAGCTTGACGTCAGTCTCCTCACTCACCTTCCTCACACATGCAGTCGTCGTAGCATTTGTTGTTCAGGCCTCTGTTGTGAGGTTTGCACTCGTGTTGTCTCAAGTCACAACAAGAACCTTCAACAGAACAATCACATGACATTCAGCAACCAGACGCGTGTGCATATTGGCATGCAGATGATTCATATGAAACAGAAAAAAGAAAATGACTCAAAGTTGTAGAAATCATAGCTTTTACAAGGACTCCCAGGTCCTGAAAAATTGTATTCAGTTTCTTATTATGACTGATGAAGTACACAAAGAACACAAAATAATCTGCCAAAGAACAGTTTAGGTTATTTCACTTTCTGTTTTTGTGCTTTCTCTCAGTGATTTGAAGTTGGCGGGGCTCAGGTGGAAAAACATGGTGCCACATGCTTCTATTAACCAATCTGGATTAAGTAATTTTTGATTTGATTTGATTTATTGATTTCGAACAGGGAAAAAAAGAAGTAGAGAAATTATTATGCAAAAAAAACCAACAACCATGAAGCAAAGAAATGGTCCAATACATAAGGACTTGGTTTACATTTCTGCAAAAGTGAAAATTTATTTAATCCCACCCATTCTCCATAAGTCATTGAATTTTAATTAACTAGCCTCCTTATTTATTTAAACATATACTTAGTTAAATATTTACATACACCCACATACTCAAAATTAAATATCCATGATTTTCATCATTATTTTCAGAAAAAAAGAGGAAGATAAAGTAGGAAATAAATATTAAAGTCTCCTAACTCACTGCCAGTCAGGCAGCATCTCTGATGTGGGGCAGTTTGCATTTTTCATGACCAGTATCATATAATATCCTCTGGTTAGTCACAGCAACTATTCTTTGACACTGGTTAAGGTTGTCACTTCATCCGACAAAGTTCACCAGAGTTTCACTCTACTTTTGTGTTATTGTCATGATAGATGCAGAGTTGTTTGGTTATGTAGAAAATTAGCAGAGTGGTTTTTGTGTTAAGTAATATGTAAGTATGTTTTTTTTAACTTTTAAAAGTGTTAAAGGCCTTTAAAGTGCAAGTGCCTCATTTCCACTGCATAGTATGGCTTGGACTCGACTGGACTTACTTGGAACAGTTTTTTGTTGGTTTGTTAGTTTGTTTGTTTCTGTTTTCAACAAGGTTTTGGATAGTACCTGGAACTATGATATCACCTCGGTCGAGGTTCCAGTGAGCTGATCCGATATTAGAAGTTGGCGTTAAACCACTGCAGACCACTGATTGGTCAAAGAGAATCGTCACTCGCGCAACATGGGACATCCTGCACAGACCATTTCTAAATAGCCAACCTTCTTTCAATAATAACTGCATTTTTTTTTTGTTATTGATTCAACTCCGATTTTAAAAAACACATTGTGGTCAACTGAGAAAGTGCAGATGTTCCTCTGTTTGGCATGAGAGAGGATTCAGTGAGCCACTATGAGGGATCAGCTATATAAAGAGGGAAAAACTGCAGTGGAAAAAGAAATTGAGAGAAGCACCTGGTACAAAAAAAGCTGAATAAAGCCAAATTGTGCAGAAAAAATGAGGCAAAAGACGGCAAACCCAACATGTTTGCACTGTTACAATTAAATTCTGTCAAATATGAAAACATTTCTTTCCACAACTGAAGGGAAAATGGCCTCTTGTTTTCCTTTGATACAAAATAGAAATGTGCTGATGTCACAGTACTTTATTCCTTTAACTATAAATAAATAGATTTTTTGTATTCTGGAGCACCGAAGAGTTTTATTGTGATCAGGAGCAACTCGTGTGATGCACACTGACCTGGGAGACAGTCCAGGTGGTGGTCACATGGCTCGATCGCATCAGCGTCTACAGTCAAGTTTCCACTGCTGAGGTTCTTACTCCGCTTCTTGTCTGCAACAGGAGCAATAAATGAAAAAAACAAAAAGCAATTCGATTCTGAAGGTGTCTGATCAATACGCAGCCTCAACCAAACATTGATTGATTTGTCACTTGGTTACATCTTTTATGTCAGGTATTTTCTTGCGAAGCCATTTTTATTAGTACAAGAACACATTTTTCACTTGATTCATGCACAAAGATTTCAACACAGGTCAGATGGGTTAGCCGCTAACCCCCCAAAACATGAAGTATACTTAACGTTCAAGTTGGTAGTTATTATCTCAACACCTACTGGATGGCTTGCCATTACATTTTGCACAGACAATAATAGTGTCCAGATGGGAAATCCCACAGACTTTGGTGGGCTGGTTTATCCAAGTGCATGAGCTTGACGTCTTATTTTTAAGATTATTGGAATATGTTGTAATGACGGTGGCGCGTATAGATGAAGCAGCCAGTAAATTAAATCCTTACTACTTTTTGCTTTATTTTATTTTTCTATTTCCATGGCCCCTTCTCCTGAAGCACAACTTTCTACAAAAGAGAAGCACTTATCAACTTTGAGAAAAGTTATGTGGGATTTGGACTGAATGCAACAGACTGCGCGAGGATCTCCACCAACAGTATACGCCGAGCGGCCAGTCAGACCAGAGGTGAGAAACAAAACCGAAAGTGCCAGATGAAGAGAGGGAAGAGAGCTGGCATCAGGGCAAGGCTGACCCGACTTGGGCTGAGAGCTTTTCCTCTACCAAGCCTTCTTCTGGCTCATGTCTGGTTGCAGGAGAATAAAGTGGGTGAAATACGATTGAGGCTCACTCAGCAACGGGAAATCAGAGACTGCTCTGAGCACATCTTCACAGAGATATGGTTAACCCCTAACATCCCGGATCAAGCTGTTGCACTGGACGGCTGGACCTTGTTGGGAGCTGACAGGACACAAGACTCTGATGCAAATTCAAAAAATGCACTGTGTGAACTGTATGATGCCATCAGCAGCAACATGCCAAAACAACAGGATGGAATTTTCATAGTAGCTACTGATTTCAATCAACTCATCCTCCAACTCCTAAGATGTAGGATCAAGGACAGACCTGAAGTTCTCATCTTGATGTTTATTTGTCAATTGAAATGAAATGTGCTACAGATATTCATGGTCCTCTGAGGAGAAATTCTCATAATGCTGAAGATCCCGGACTTCAAGCACGACCAGTTTGAAGCAGTTTTAGTGTACTTAGTAAAATATCTCAAGGACCATAAGATTTATTGGCACCAAATTTAGTACCGAATTCCATGGTGCCCAGATGATGTATCCAAATCACTTTAGTGATCCATTCACTTCTCCAGTTGTACTACCATGAGGACATTTGTAGTTCTTTTTCAAAATATCTCAACAACGATTGGATGGATTGCCCTGAAATGTTGCGCAGACATTCACGGACTCATGAGAATGAATCACTAGAGCTTTGACCTCCTGATCTTTCATCTAGCACCTGCTAACTAACTTCAAACCTTTTTTCTTGGAGGAAGGCCAGGTGTCCACAGGTTTCATGTCCTCATAGTCTGTCCAATCAAACAGCGCCATGTCCAATGTTGGCATCACCTCTCCTTGTCCTTTACCTCTTCCGGACCTCTGAAAATAAAACATGACAACTTGCATTTTAAAACTGGTATTTAATCTACATATCAGTGGGAACATTTACACACTGCATTAATTCACATTCTGTTTAAGAAATCCAAACAGAAGACAACAAACATGCAGATCTGTAGCGCATAATCCTCTTTTCAATTAGTTTCAGCATGCTGTATAATTTCTGCCTCCATAGTAATATATGAAATATCTTCTTTATTTATGTATTCAGAGACAATTGTGATCAGAATATGAAGATGTGTATTAAAAACTAATCCTAAATTTGACATGATCCGGGCTACGAGCTGCTGTGGAGAATTCATTGAAGAGATCAATTCTGTCTCTTCAGATTAATGTTCAGTTATTACAATTACACCACAGCAGCAGAAGATGACTTTGTTTTTGATTTGTTGACTGTTTTCTGTGAGTGCTGCAGGTAAACACGTTCAGGGTGTTCTTTATGAAACACATCGGACTCGTGTTGCGAGGAGCAGCAGTAATGCTTCATTGATTCATTCATAAAACGCCCTCACAGTCAACAGAGGCAAAAGCAGAGCTTTAAGAGCCAATTGATTGGTATCAGAGAATATGACGCCCACTGCCTGGAATACAAATATAAAAATATGACATCATTTGTATTGTTAATACATATACAATATACAGACTGAAACATACGGCTCATTACACACAACCAGTGAAGGCAGCAGGAAACTAATGCAGCCTGCAAGTGACCCTAGGTAGACAATTTATTATTCCACTACCATATGGGTGAATTTAGATACAAACAAAGGTAATGTTTAAGTTAAGTCAACCTCTAATTTTGTCAAAAGCTTCACAGCATTGTTAGGACTACAGTTTTTTACCTTTTGCATGTATTTTTCAGCATAGCAGTACTTTGTGCTGCCACTTTCAATTGTTATAAATCTGGTTTTATCATGTTTGGCTGTTCTTTTGCATTGTTCATATGTATACCTCCAAAAGGTAACCACAATTCGTGAATATAAACCTTGTAATCTGCAAGGCTGCAATCACATAAACAATGTGTTGGTGTGAGTAAAGAAATAAGTAGTATAAAGTGTGAAAATGTGGGTAAGGAGGCAGGTTGAGGTGGTGAATTGGTCAAACAGACATACGACTTTATCCCAGGAGACCCATGGTTGTGTCCCATGTGAAATAACCTTTACATTTAGCATGAAACTTTAACTTAAGTAGATAGGGTAACTTGTGGAGCGCTAATTTATTTTACAAACAGCTGTATGAGGATATGTTGGCCAGTCTCCAACTTGGATCCTTTTCAGGTAAAAATGTTTCAAAAAAAGTTTAAACCGCAGCTAACCACACTTACTGAGGTAGGTGTGGTTTCATCTTTTAAAACATTGTTTAGGTAGGATGAAACATTGTCTTCAATAAACGTTCAGGTATTAATTGATTTACTTGTTCATCTATTTCTTATTTACCTTTGTTTTATCCCCACTGATGTAATGTCATCTTCTTATATTTTTGCTTATACAATTTTTTATCTTCTTTTATTGCATTTATTCTTATATTTCATTTTTTTTAATTCATTTAGTACATTAACTGCCTCTCGAGCTCTGCCTGCTTTATCACTTTTATTCCTTTTTTGCTTTATTCTTGTTGACCTTTTGTATCGGCATTTTGTACTTGCCTTTTTTGTTTTGTTTTACAGACCTTTCTCTGTATGGCACGTTTATTTTATTATTACCTAAGTTTCTCGCTTTGCTTTGTCTGTCAAAGCACTTTGTAAACAACTGTTTTAAAGGTTATATATATATATATAGGCATTGCCCTTTTCCTCATGTACGCTGTTTTTTGAAAGCCTTGCATCTATGTGACGTGCGTTGAACTATCCTCTTTCAACTTTCCTTTCAAAAAGACCCATAATATGACTCACATGGTTTGTGCTTTTACTGATCTGCCATTAATTTTGTAAAAGTTTGAGATGACTAAAACTACTGAACTTAACTGAGGTGGAGGTCCACTCTGTAGAGATTAAAAATGCAGCCAACTGAAGCAATAGTTTGCACAGAAAGTTGAGTTCTCCTGCTCACAGAGCCAAGCTGGTCGTACACATAAAATTAGGTGAAAAATACTCTTTTCATCTGCTCTCGCGGCTGTGTTGGTCTTGGTTGTCCTTCACTGAAAGCAACACACATGAGTTCTCTTGGGGTTGGTGACAGCGACAAAAACTGCCCACGCTGACATTTATTGCAGCAGAATGATTTGGTTTCTGGCATCTGAAAGAAATTTGAGCAAAGGCATCACCAGTTGGTGTTTGCTCTCGGCAGCTCAGGTCCCTGCCAGCCATATCCTCTCGCACGGCTCATGAAGCTGCAGCCTCGGCTTCTCTACGCTGCATTTCTTTGGCTATATACTCTGGCTCAAATAAATACGGCTGAACATCTCAGCCCAGATGCTGTTAAAGTACAGTATCTTTGTCTATTACATCACCTGCACTTATATTTTGGTTTGTCCACTAAGCTGTTGCTTAGATGTAGCTAGCAATAAAATTATGCTTTTGAGCTGCATGTAGAGCACACCCCCTTGTTACCAGTAGGCAAAATCCAACCTTTAGTTTTTTCTGCATCAAATTACGTCACGGTCACGTCAGGAAACATGCAAGGACAAAAGATTTTGCAGCTAAAAACTTTGCTTTCTCTGTCAATATAGCACTTAAGCAATTTTTCTTTCAATCGCGACATTTACCTTTAACGCTGATCATGTAATCGACAGCCACATAAAAGATGCTGAATTTGCCTAAAGACCTTGTTCATGGTTTTAAGAAACATGTTCTCATTCCCTGGTCATCAAATACTGACACTTTGTCAAGGCCCATGGCATCTGTTAGTGATGCACGGGGAACCCTTTAGTGTCTCGATGTGAGGCAAAGCTGAAACAGTTGTGGTTAGGTTTAGGCAAACAAACTACACGGTTATGTTTAGAAAAAACATGTTTTAGGTTAAAATAAACACATTTGTTAGGTAACATGATGTAAATACATAAATAGAGTGACGCCATTGTGCAACAACTGTACAGTCAGAGCAACATTTTGTTTGACCCATCCACTTTCTCACTGTTTACACTACAGTAGTTGCTTTCTTGTCAGTTATCGCTGTGGATGGATTTAAATTGGATTGAGTTGAAAACAGGGTGAGTCTCATAAAGACATCACATGCTGATGAGAATGACAAAGTGTCTGTATTCAATGACCTGAGAGTGAGAACAGGCTGAGAGGCCAATGTTGACTGTTGGTAAGATACAGGATGCAAACTGCACTCTGACATAAAAGTTATTCTGTACCTCTGTTCAGACTTTAAAATGTGAAAAAAAAGAAAAAAAAAAGCCTCATTCTACGACATCTAAAGCTAATGAAGACCTTTTTGCTCCCTAGAGAGAACAACTGACCTTTTCTCTCGGCCAAACGTTTGGCCAAAATGTCAGAACACAACACTTATCATGAAAAACGGCGCAATGTCGATTAAGTTCATGCTCCCTGGAGAAAAAACTTTTTAATTTTACTGATCTTTAGGTCTTAAGTTTCACACTACACTCAGGTCAAATGTGGGGTGTTTCCCCCAGTAGTGACGAGGCTCTAAGAAAAGCAAAATCGTCAGTACAAGACCTCCATACTATGTAGTAGATTGAAGATTGCAGTCTGATGCTGCTATTTAAAGATTAAGTCTTTAATGCTTTAAAAACTGTGAAAATTGGTTCCTTTTTTTTTTCCAAAAACATGGGGAAAAGGCAATGAGAAAAAAAAACTATCAAGGACAGTACTTTAGTTATAATTATAATTATTCTGCAAAATATTTTAAATATATAATTATGATAATTATAAATATAATTTTTGTATGCATTTTTCTCCCAGATTTTTCATACAATTTTCCAAATCTATTAACTTTGAAATTTGTGGAACATTTCATGCCAAGCTGCTTTCTGCCTTTGTTTCCCAAAAGAAAGCAAACCAATTTGCTCAGCGTTCAAAAGATTAAATGCTTGTGAAGGCGTCAGGACACAGCACAAGAAAAATGATGTCAATGCAGGTTTCAGAGGGTGAAGTCATTACAGATATTGCACTATGACTGCAAGAATTGTAAGTTTTTTTGACTACTCCAACAGATTTTAGTGGTCACACTTATGTGTATTTTTTTATGTTCCAAGACACTGTTTTCCTAGAGTGCAGTTTTCAACAAAAGTTTTAACAAAAGTTAAATAGTTAAAGTCAGCAGTAGGACACCTTTGAACTGATCCATAAATTCATATAAAGGCAGGAGGATAATAAATCCAAATATTCCACCTCAGTAAAACATTGTCATTCAGATGAGTGTTTGATGACTTTGCCATAAAACAAAACTCCTTTGTGGATTGCTCGTGCATAACTCTGCAATAAAGGCTATAAAAACGTTAACGCTGTCACTCTGCTCACACAGAGGAAGCCAAATAGAAACATTAGACAGAATAATTAAGTCAGCAGGACTTTGAGACGTCTCCTGAGAAATACTCGGTCCATGAAAGACATCCATCAAAAAAATAAGAATCAACCTCTTCATGGAAACGGATCCATACTCTCACCCTTCGTAAATACGCCTATATGGAAATATCCATTAGATTAATTGCAGGGGGCTCTCTGCCTGCGCTCGGCTGCTCATTAAACCATCAACAGAAGATCGAACATTAATTAAGAAGCCTTGCCGCATGCTCGCACCACTGAAGCGAGGCTCAGGAAAGGTCTTTTTCTTCTGTGGTCCAATAATATTTGAATTCTCTCATTGTAAAGACACACACAGCCTCCTGGACTCTGAAAACAAAGCAGACCTGCTGTCCAATCTGCAGACACAAAACATACAGACTGAACAGGAGAGTGATCACAGAGCCAAAAAAAAATCTGAATCTATGTAATATTATGATGTCTGCCCTCACCAGTAACATGACAGCACTGACTATTTGTTAAATCAGTCAACACCTTCTCACTTCCAACTCATCAAACATGGCAGCTTGGTCAGCGGCTCGATGCTTCAAACTATGAAGTCAGTTATGGATGCGTCAGTTTTGTTGTCAGTCTCCGCTTGTTCACCACTTAAACAACTAGGTTTAGGCAACATAACTACTTCTTTAGTACATAAAAACAATCATGTTGTGGCGTAAAACAACTACATATGATACGATAATTTAGTATTGTCACGTGACGTACACCTGTAACTACATGACATGGTTAAAAAACCTCAAGTTGACTTTAGATTTCACACGTATCAGTTACATAGTTACAGTACATTTGTGCGAAGTAATGAGCAGAGAAAATGTCTGTGTAGCTTAAACAGGAGGTGATATACTGTACATGCATCCAACAGCTGTTACACATAAATGTTCACTTTCTACATTTATCATTTATTTACAACAGGCAAAACTGTGCCATATTATGCACACTTTAGGGGTCTATAAAGTAAATAAGCATTAGTAATCAACAAATCTTTAAACATAATTGAATAAAAGAATAAAAACAAACAATCTTATCTACCCTCCAAACTACAAAGTGAGCCTATGTTCAGTTGAAAAGAGAGGTAACATGGATCAATAATTAGATCTGAAGAATCCTTTAAGAAGAACATCAGAATTCCAGTCGAGTAATTTGGCTGTCTCCAGCCAGAAGTCGTTCAATACCGCCGCCTATGCAGTGACTCCATGTGCATATGTTGACGTGATAGTAGCCCCTACCGAAACGTCAACAGCAGACACAGAAGGACACCTAGAGCATAACGTGTAGACACAAAAGTCTGCAGCAAAGTGGCAATATGTGACGCATTGGAATGAGACGTGTTGCTCAGTCGTATCTGTTTATGTCATTTCCACCTGTTCAGTTTGAATATATATTTTCTGTTTCTATTTTCTGATAACATCTTAACTGTGTTTTCTTGAACAGCGCTCCTAAACAAAACAACTGCCATTCAAACAGTGTCAGTGATGCTGTTACTGAGGCAGATATTTTCTCACGGACGCCCTACAAGCTGTCGGGTGTATCAGCAGCTTTTATAAATGTAAAAGAAAAAAAAAAAGTGGCTCATAATCTATTGACACCAGCTTCCGTCTTGTCATGAAGAATCTCATTTGTAACAGCTCCAACACTGATGGAGGCTTCAGAAAACACGTGTTGTTTTTTTCTCTTATAAATGCTGCTGAAGCATCATGCAGGGCGAGTGTGACAGGTGGTGAGTGGTGCTCCACGCACTCCTGCAGATTTTTCGGAGCCCACAGCCGGACACTGAAGAGACTCTCTATGCTCACATACATTTTGTCCTGCCATGGTTTTAATAAAGGAGGGTAGTTACGGGAAATGTGCTGCTGGACTCTGAACTGTGTGATTTTGATCCCCGAGGCGTACTTTGATTATACAGCACACGGTCACATCTATCATACACATGGTGACCAAGAGCCGCTGACTTTGGCCTGCTGCAGGGTATTTTTCACCGGCAGCACTTTCAGGTTCACACTGTAGAGTGTGTCATTTCCAAGATGAGCTATGAGGTTTGCGGCATTATAACGGCAGTAATGGGGCCCATTTTCGCTCTATTTCCCCCGCACACTGGCGTCACACTGAGGCACAACAGACGCAGCCTTTAATAAGCACTTGGGTTTCACTGGGGTTACCTGGGGTTTGGTGGAGGCCGGGGGCAGCGTTGGGGGATGCTCGTTCATCACCGTGGTAACCATGGAGGAGCCGGAGCCAAAGACGGCGGCGATGGGGGAGGGGGTTTCATTGGGCGGGGTCATGCTAAGGGAGGGGGAGGCGGCAGAGGAGAGAGGATCCTCGAACAGATCTCTGTCCTTAAACGCAGAGCTCAGCTCAGGCTCTGGGAGAAATCCTGGACGCAGAGAGAGACAAGATCATATCAATTCTGAGGTGTTAGGACCACAAAATGTACAATTAATGAATTATGGAACCATTTTGTTTTGTTTTTTTCAATCACGAAAGAATCTAATGCCACCAAACCTTTATGAATAGCTAAAGGACTACTTCGCCCTCTAAATGAGCATTTCCATATCAATTCCTGGCATTATAGTGGATTTGGGAAGAAAACTCATTTTTTTCTTCCATGCCTTCTACAGTGAATGAAGAATCCAAAAAAGGAATAAATTCTTGTTAAATAAAACACAATTGCAAGATGACTGCATTTCTATTGAGTGATGCTCTGGCAATAAAATTCAAAAAAGTATGATGATAGATGTTCAAAACATTAGCAGGTTTATTTCTATTGCAGCTACCGCACTAGCCGTCATTATTTCCAATCAAAGGTGACGTAGGCGTGTTATGCAAACAATAATGGAAAGGCAAGCCCCTTATACATGAGACATATGAGAGATGAGAGACAAAGGAATTTTGGATTCAAAACTTCCGGATGATCCGCTCAGCTTTCAAAGAGTTATGCGATGCAATAACAGCTCTTGTTGCACCTGCCGCATCATGCACAAGGGAGCCAGTTCCCACCGACAAGCACATATCTTTAGCATCATGTGACCTTAAAATGTGTTTCCATTGTAGTTTTACTAAATTTGGCTTTTTCAAATCGCCTGAGTGGACCGTAGTGAGATTGTCGTCCACAGTCAAGAATGAACTTTTGATCCAAAGTTTTGGACTCATCTGTCCAAGCTTTCAGATATTTGTCTCAAGAATTTCTGCCACCTCTTCAGTGAAGTGGAGCTGGATGGAGTTTCATGTGTCGCTCACAGCATTGAAAAGTCACATTTTACATAATTTAGCATCTTTCTCAGAAACAAAGTCTTTGTCACTGTGAATAATTTGCAGTCCTCACTGTGTGACGCCTCTGAGTCATCTAGAGTCACCACACGTGGCACTGTTTATGGATGGAATTGTATAGATGATGAGAGCACCATCAAATCTGATCTATTCAAACCGTGACAGCGTGCACAATCAAAGCCTTTTATCATTGCATTCATCTCTGCATGTCTTATTGCCACATGTCAAAATGTCTTCTATGACAAAGGATTCTTGTTGGACAGTTTTGGATCTATGTTCTGTATTCTGGATCAGGTGACAGCTCACCTTTTACATGCCGCTCCTTGTCACGACGACTCCCTTGTTTCCTGTGCTCAAAATGATGTCCTTGCCCATTCCCGTGTCCATGTCCCCTCCCTTTACGTGTCCCCAGAAGCTGGTTTTCCCGGCCCTGAGACGGACTCTTCACGCTCATTCGTACTCTGTCTCTGTCCCTGCCCGGGCCCATCTCCAGTCTCACCGGGCTCAAACTCTCCAGGCCCGTCCCATCATCCTCAGGCCTCGCCAGGGGGTGCAGGGGCCTGTGGGAGAGCAGCCCAGCTCCGCCTTTGGCAATGCGGGCCCCCTGGCCCCCGTGCCCACCGCTGCGGTCCCTGCTGTAGTGGTGGCCCTGTAGACCCTGCAGAGGGTGCTGCAGGCCGTTGCTGCCACCTGCTGAGGTCTGCGTCTGTCTCCTCTTGCCGTGAGGAGCTCCGGGCTCAGTGCTGTGTGACAGTGTCAGTGCGGCAAACAAGAACGCCAGGAGGAGACTCCAGGAGAGCGCCATCATCTGTACAGCACAGCGCCACCTGCTGGAAACAGGAAAAACATCAAATATACAACGAATACGCAAATTCTGCATGTAATTACTTGTGTATTAAAAGGGCATAGCCTAGGCTTTTACCAAGGATGCAGGTTTCATTTCAACACTGTGTGTGTGTGTGTGTGTGTGTGTGTGTGTGTGTGTGTGTGCAAATATCAGTCTCATAAATGAGTGTAACCTCTCTCAAAGGGCATCCACAGTTAACTTTAACCCTCAGTGCAGAGGGTCCTGTCTGAAACCACAGAAGTCCACAAGTTTTGTGTTCACTCTTCTACTCAGTTCATCCATCTCCCATCAGACACCATCACTCTCGGCTTCTTCGGTGGGCGCATTAATCTGGACCTGTTGGGTCTGAGGAGGCGATAAAGAGGTGGACAGACACTTGTGCCTCTTTTTAGAAATGACTTCACGGCTGTCATTCCTGCACCTCCATGCCTCTCTCAGTATGAGATACTGCTCTGCGCTCATCCGTCATCGGTGCCTGTTCAGTGGTCTCCAGAGTCCTCCAACCGTCCCTTTCATTACAAAAGTCAACATGTCTGTGAGGTGTGACTGAAGTGAAATATGAGGCTCGGTGCGTGTGCACTAAAGCCTGGCACCTCGTGCAGACGTGAATAAAATGATGGTGTTTCAATTCCCATCTTTAGGTTCCAAGCTGCGCTACAGTCAAGACTCAGTTTAAAATGTTATCTTCAAAGGTCTATTTGTACTCATAATGAAATTCAGGCGGTTCATGTATTTTGAGTAATTGATGTCACAAAAAAAAAAAATGAGTATTATGTGCACAATTAATGAACAGATAATACTCTCTCATGCTTGAAATGCTCGGGATGAGCTGCAAGGCTCTTAATATGGAGTTTTTCCCCCCTTTGTTTAAAAATACTTGAAAATCAGTTTTTACAGAACAATATTTTTGCTTTTAACACAAGTTATTATTTGCCATAATTCATTTACAACCTGGATTCCTGCATGTTTTTATGCTGGTTGTGTTTTGGTGTGGGTTTTTATTGTTTTATGTCCCTGTTTTAACTTTTTTTTTATTTTGCTGTCTATCTCGACCAGGACTCCCGGGCAGAAGAGATATTGAATCTCATGGGAGCTTCCTGGTTAAATAAAGTGTTTTAAAATATGTATGTTTGAGAGTTTTTTTCTATTGTCACAAAATATAAATGTCAGCAACAACATTTCATATAAAACCCTAAAATTGGTGTTTGATGCACTCAATGTACATGACTTAAACTTTTCACATATTAAAAAAACCGAAATAACATATTTGTATTAGTTAATTCACTATAATTAGATACAGTTTACTATAATAATTAATAGAGAATTAAGTAAAAAAAACTAGCTGAAAATTAGTAGATTTTTTCTGTGCCATTTAACTTTATATTTGATATTTTATTATCAAATAAAGACACAGCTCCTGGCTATCATGCATTCATCGCTCGATGTTTGAGGTTGTTTCTGGTTCCTTACATGCTGTAAGATCAGTCATGTGACTTAGTGAATACCATAGACGTAGCATCATCATTCTCTGGAAAAAATCATATTTACTGAGTAAATAAATATTGATGGCTTTCAACACTAAATAAGAATTTTGAGAACCCAAAAGTGGTTCTTTGGCTTGTAGGGAACTTGTTGGCTGGGGATATTGCTGTTTAACCTTGCGTTTGCGTTCGCGTCTGGCTGCATCCAGCCACGTCCGGCTGCGTCATGAGTGTATTTGTATGTAAACTCGCCTATACGCAGCACGTGTAGCTGGAAGAAACACAAGAGAGCTCCTCAGTAGAGTACAACTACTGAATATGTGGGATGTAAACCACAGACATGGTGACACTTGAGGAGATTACTATCACGTTAATGCTGAGATCGAGGCAACAGCGGTGCCGATGTTGGTGGTACATAAGGCCTCTGAATCAAGCCTGTCGGGACAATGGGCTTGATATAGAGCCCATTGTCTCCACGGGGTCAATGGGCCCCACTGGGGGTCTCCTGTGCTGCCAGTGTTGTGTTCACTCTGTCGCATCTGTTCTGCTTCTGCACTGTCCCTGCTGTTTATATACATACTGCAACTCGCGTTAATGCACCAAGACGATGCAGGGGACTCATGGCAGCCATCATGCGTACACATACACGTAGTTAACAGCAACTATATATCCGGCCTAACAGTGCTATGTAGAGCCCTTTGAAATCATGCCAGATAATACTATGGAGGTGTCCTTGTGCTTCGGAATAACACTTTTACTCAAAATATGATTGAATATTGATAATTTCTTACAAAATTTGTTTAAAGGATTTGAAATCCTGCACTAAATGCTTATTGAGAAATGCAAATATTTCTGCGCAAATAGGGCCAAAAAGGTTGAGAGCCATTGTGTCGATGTCTTATCCTTCTTTCCTATAACTAAACTATGCTGAAGTGTGAATGAAAAACTGTATTTATTTCGGAATATTCCTAAAAGATGGTGGTTACATGTTTTGGAGTTGTGGTCATTCATATTTATCTTTAATTATATTTTCATTATCAAATAAGAGTGGTTATTGCATGATAATAGTTTGTGTACTAAGTGATCTATGAGTCACATGATTGTTTAATCGACTGCATATATATATATATATATATATACATATACATATATATGTACCTCATGTATATATATATATATATATATATATATATATATATATATATATATATATATATATATATACCTCAGACACCCTGATGAGGTCATAAAATGTGACGTGCTGGAGAAGAGTTATGTGACATGTTTTAATTCAAACCGAAGCTCAGACTGGTCGTCACCTTGCTGCTTGTGCAAACTCAAAAACCCAATTTTCAGCCTTTTTGTTCACATCACTGCAAACTAGATAAGGAAACACCGGCTTGTTTCATTTTGTGAACTCTGTCCTATCATGTATCATGACATGTCATGGTGATGTTTCTAAATATGTTTGGGTTTGTTTTGTCCTCCTCTTTAATGAGGCGAGACAATCCATCGCCGCAGAGACGCACACACACACAACGCCATTATGGTGCCGTTGCTGGCAACTCCTTTGTGTTAAAAGACAAACGGCGGTGCAGAGCATACAGAAAATCAATGAGGGAGAAGTATTGAGCTGCTGCTGATGGTGTTTGTGTGTGTGTGTGTGTGTGTGTGTGTGCGTGAGAGAGAGAGAGAGAGAGAGAGAGAGAGAGAGAGAGGTGGAGTTAGGGGGCTTGATAAGGCTTCTGCTCTTTCATCACACTCACACACACCAAGTTGAAAACACACATCCTTTGGGGTTTACAGTGGGTTATTTAGCAATTTCTAAAAAGAGGACAGAGGCGGCAGTCTGTGTGTGTGTGTGTGTGTGTGTGTGTGTGTGTGTGTGTGTATAGAGAGGATGCTGGTGATGTCGGGGGGAAATTTGCAGTGCGAGTGCGGGCAGCGCCCTGAGGGATTTAGAGGCAGACTGCGTTGGCTGGCCTCTGGGAGTTGACCAGCTGTGCAGTTTGCAAACAGGAGTGTGAAGCTGGCTGCTGAGGTGAGACCTTTATCTCCTAACAGGCCTTCAGAGTGTCGGGGGCTGGGGTTAACCGACTGTGTCACGCACAAAACTGTTTAGCCAGGATTACACTCTGTCTGTTTGACACATGAGGTGCTGCTTCTGGATGCTCAACAGCCAAAAGGCTCATTTAATTTAGGGAAACAGAGAAAACAAACTTAACTGAGGGTCACTGAGGGCAATGTGGACAGAAGATCGTCCAACAGATTATCTCTGTCGTCTTCGTCTAATGTATTTTGTGTATTAAAGAAATTATTTGACAGTTTGGGAAATATGTTTATTTGCTTGCTTGCCAAGACTTAGACAAGAACATCATTTCATGTGTGCTCACTAAATATGACGCTACAGCCAGTAGCTAGTTATCCTAAATTACATTAAGGATTTATTAACCCCCTATGCACCTAGGCGTTGCTCTGCTCGTTGTTCCTCGTGACCGCACCTTTGCTGTCAGAGCCCCCAAACTGTGGAGCACTTTGCCTACTGAGATCAGACTCGCTACGTCATTTATCATCATCATCTTTTAAATCCCTTCTTAAGACTTTCTTTTATAGGAAAGCATTTATAAATAGTTAATATTTTGCTGTTGCTAGGTTTTATCATCCCTCCTCAGACATTGTACACTACCTTTTATACTTTTTTACTATTTTTTTATATGATCACTTTGTTGTTTGCATTTTATTTTATTGTTGTTTTATTGCTGCCTTGTTTTTATCTGTTGATTTTCCGAAAAGCACTTTGTGACCTTGTTCAGAAAACTGTTATATAAATGAAGTTTATTATTGTTATTATCTTTGAATGGCATAAAGACTGAAAACAGAGGGAAAAAGCTGGTCTGGTTCTCCCCTCCACTATAATTTAGAGTCAAAACATTCTCATCCCAAGTCGTCACATATCGCCGCTTTGGGGTGGACTTCCACATCTACATAATGTTTATTTATTATTTATTTTATTTAAAAGGGACCGTGTACAGTTTAAAACCTAAATTTTACCATTTGATGCACCATACCAGATTATAGCTCAGAGCTAATTCGCATCTGCAGTCCTTCAGCAGATCAGAACAAAGACACAGCACAATGACAATATAAAGCTGTACAAGAAGAGAAAAGACACACAAAAGACAAATAATACACACAAATGCACATGACATAAAGTGATTCAAAGAAGAAAACACAAGACAGACAATACAGCATAAAACCACACAAAGAGCACAACACAATATAAATCTACACACAACAGCACATCACAAGTTAATGCTTGTCAAATTAAAACCAAGTTATAAAGTCAAGAGTTCAAGGTCAGTGAGTACAGAGCCGAGCAGCTTTTAACCGTCCTGTTCCACTGATTTGTGGCTTTTACAGAAAAGCTGATTGCCCAAAAGCAGTGTGTCAAAATGGTATGTCACAGTCCTGCACAGACGCTCATCTAGTGGATCTAATATTACGCTCTAGATATCCTTATGCATTTGCTTTTGATGCAACTACGGTGATGTCAATATAGTAGGTTTATGCTGCACGTGGTTATGTTTAGGCAACATCAGCACATGGCAACCAACGTCAAGACGTCAACAACCGCACACACAGCTAGGATTAGGCAAAAGAGGCATGTGGTTAGCTGCAGAAAAAAACATCACATTGAGACAGGAAGCAAACACTGGACTCCTGCATGAGAGTCCAGGGTTTGGGACATCCGTGCTTCTTATATTATGTTGTTAGCGGCAGAACATCAACCTGATGCCATCCTGTTGCGTATCATGCGGATGTGTTTGCGCTTTGCTCACATGCTTTGTTTCTTCACATAGCCAGTAGTTGTTTGCTGCTATATTAATGCCCTGAAAGTAGTTTTATATACTGCTCCTTTGAGGCTTCAGTATACTCCATCACAACTGTTGGCCGGATAGTCGAACATCTTCGTAAACCCCCAAATTTTTCTCTGTACGCCTACACAAAGTGATGAACCAGAATTCGTATATAACATGTAACTGGAAAGGCTTAGACTGTGAACAATGGGCTGGCAGGAGTTAAGAACAAAGCAGTATAAAGCGTGAAAGTCCACATGAGGAGGCAGGTTCGGGTGGTGGATCGGTCAAACAAACACCGGACTTTACCTCAGGAGACCGGTGTTCATGTCCTGTGAAAAACCAAGTGAACTTAAAGTTGTTTTAATGTTTTAATATTTTTTAATAAAAACTACATTCTGCCCAGCCTTGTCACAACAATAAAATGTTTGCATTGTATATAAAACCCTGGTGTACCAGTCAGTCATTATTATCTTTCATTTATTTTATTTTCATTCATTTTAGTTGGTTGTATCACTTTCCCTTGAGTTGATTGGAGGGTGATTCAGATCACCTGTTGCTCAGGCTGTGAGGACTGACTCCTCATTAGGAACTGAGAGCAGCTTGGTGCATTTCCCCTTTGGGCCAATCAGGGTGTGTTGTCACCCTCTCTGAGGGTTTAAGAGAGGTGAGGAGCTGCACGCTCAGGACGCTCTGATCCTTCTTCTGTCAAATACAGACCACATGGTAGCCAGAAACTCTGCTCTCTAGACCATTGAGACTTCAATGCCATCTTTTGCTGTTTGATGGTGATTTTGTGCCTCCTAAAACCTCATCGCCCTTATCATAAGCTCACCTGTATCTGGGCTGTTTTGTGTTTTTGCAAGAGTTTTTGCATGCCAAGCAATCACCTAAAACCTGCAAGCTTAATAGAGTGATTTTGTTTGCTGGTTTATTTCACTTAGACCCAATATAAGCCCTACTCTCTTATATATTAACACATTTAGTTATTGTCAGAGAGGCCTTTGCCTATTGTTGAAGACGCATTTGTTTAGGATCATTAAAGAGGCACTTTCCATTGTGAAGGCTGTCATGAGTTGTGTTTATACAAATGTTTTTGTTTTTTTAAGGTGGTTGGGAACTCGTTCTCGTGCGTCTTTCCTACCAGCTGAAATCTGTGAAATCAATATCACAATCAAAACAGCTTTCATCTGAACAAACTACAAAACTGGGTATTTTAAACTAGATTTTGGGACATTTCCTGCTATGTTGTAGCAACATATTCGCACTCCCAAGTTGTGACATTTGTAAGTGTCAATTTATTCTTGTGACATACATTGTATTTTTGCAAAATACAACACAGATGCATATGGTCATGTTTAAAAAAAGACAACATATTTTGGCTTAACATTCATATGGGAACTCCGGGCTCCAGAGTAAAGGTCTCATGTTTGTTGGGCCCAACCACCGCCCCTTCGTCCGCCCTGTAGGTGATTTCCAGCTACTTAAGTAATGTTGTTGTCTTGGGTGTTTCAAACTGACACAAATGGACGGCTTTTTTTATCTGTATCTGGGATGGAAATCACTGACCCAAGTGGCGGTTTTTGACGACGTCAGAATCAGAGCGGGTTGATTGTAGCCATCGCACCAGGTTTTAAGCACAAACATTATGTTTACCTAAAACCACCCAAGTGTGTTTTGTGCCTAAATTATTGTTGTCAAAATACAAAATTGAACATTTAAACATCAAGAAACAATGAAGTTTCAACATGTCCACTACGAAACACTTGGTTTGCAGAAATTTAAAATGTCAATCCTGTTTTTCCAACCTTCTCAATGACAGCTGGTGTTTCAACCTGCCTTCAAGAACAATTATAAACACTTTGCCTCCCAGTTTGGAATAGATTCGTTATATACCAACATGGCAATTACTGCTTATGGCCAAGATGCAACCTCACGCATAACTCCCTACAAAACTCTTTTAATACTTAAAATAAATAAATAAATGTTTGGACAACATCAACACCAAAATCTTGAACTATTCCTCAACAGAATTTCACCAATGAAGAAATCCGACCTTTGAGGATCAAATACTGAGATAAACTTCTGGTGGAATATTCCTTTAAACCAGATTCAGGGGATTTTTCATTGATCTTTGAAATCAAAAGGGGGAAAAAAGCGCCTCCATCCACCTCTTGTATGAAATCGTTTATCTTATTTAGGAATAACACTCAGAATGAGGTGGAGATAATAGCGGAGGCGAAGCAACACGACAACTACATGACCCTTCAAAAAATTGATTTTCCAGGCATAAAAGAAAGATGTGACGCCTCCATAGAAACAGAAGGCGCCATGCGTCAACCACATCAAATCTAAGGCCTGAATAGACCTGTCATGTGAAAGAGGAGGCAGGCGGTGATGGAGGGGGGACTGAGTATCTCGGCACAGCAGTGTCCTGTTTTCCTCTCGCACACTTTCATGTGCCGCTAACAGGTGGTCCCTTTGAGGAGACGCAGGATGGAGACGATAATGGAGCACGCTGGGTGGCATTCCGGGTTTTAAGCTCGGTCTCTTGTGTGTGATAAACAACCTCGGCGAACAACACAGCCTCCTGCCAGAGTCTGTATTATACATGGCCGTGTGTTGTAGGAAGGGCACAGCAGGGCGAGCATCTGCTACTGAGGAGACGGGAGGCCAAACGAGTGGCCTGGAACCGACGAGGCTCAATCTCACATGTGATAATCCAGAGTTAGAATGGCAACACTGAAACAGATACCGCACAGAAAAACTGGACTTACACTTTCATGGCTTTAAGGGTGTTTGGATCGTACTTGGTTAAAAGAATGAAAACATGTTCCTGAAAACATGTTTCTGCATGAGCATGTCAACTTCAGCAAAAGTTTGAAAAGTTACTTCACTGGAGACACTGATGGTTTAGCAAAACTCTTCCCATCTGGCCACCAATGCTGTTAGATGGTTATATTTAGTAAAATTTAGGTTGTGACATTGGATGACCAAAATCTAAACATTTAATGCTAACGTGACGTAGAACAATGACAACAGATGACATTGACATTTTGTTGGTTTTAAGTTGTGTTGTTAAAATACCAAAATCCAAACGTCTCATGCAAATGTCATTTTTACATAGAATATCAACATTTAGTTGTGAGATATAGAGAACAAAACCCCAAATCTGCAGAATCTGTCATAATGTTAACACCAAACAACATGACATTTTAATGTTGTTTGACATGTGACTGATGTCAGAGTCTTTCTGATGGCATATTGACGTCCGGTACGAGCTGCTTTGCAGATTTAACTATATTTAAATCACAATCTAATGACAGCTGTTACCTTGGCTATACTTAGACTACGCGCTTCATTGGAGTATTAGTTGTGCACGTCCTCAGACATTAACGCTACAGAAACATACTCACCATCTACGATGGTAATGCTGTCACTTTTTCTAAAAGTTTTATACAGTTTGTTTTTTGTACCAGTCTGTAAACATGTTTATTTCTGCTGTAAAATGGCTTTATGGGAGGGGGGGGACAACAAATGTTGTTCATTTAGTCATAAATATTTACTGTGATAAAGTAACTTTTCAAGGGCTTTTACAATATAAATTAGTGCGCTTCAATTCAATTTGATATTCGTGAAAGCAACATTTAGACATTGTGTTCACCCCTTTAATAAACAGATTATAAATCAGATATAAATGTTTGACTTCAAGGAAAGGAAAGGATTCGATACGACTGGAAAGACTGGGGACTGAACTATGTGATGCAGAGAAATTAATGACTGTTAACTGACATTAGGTGAGAGTCCAATTCTTTAAAGTACAAATACTGTCATAAAGAATCTAGTGATAAAGATTTGTTCTGAACTAACGAGAAAAGTGCAAAATACTACACGCTTCTAAAGTAAATTTTTTTTAAAACGATCTTCCTCGGTCTTGTTGATCAAAACGTTGCCTTGAAAAAAGAAAAAAAAATGAATAAACTCTTTAATTGGAGCTCAATAGTATGCTGACCTCATTTGTGCCCTGCAGCAGAAACATTTTTCATTTTTGTCTTGCACCTGAGTATTCGCCTGGATGTGCGCGCCCTCCATCCCTCTTCATTATTCTTTAAAGTGGCCACAGAATTAATTCCTTCATCAACAAATAATTTGCCATAAAACAAGTCTTTCAGTCTTAACCTGGTTTAGATGTTGTGCATTATAACTCCCTTCATTACAGCTGCACTGATGATAAAATTATATTATATTATATTATATTATATTATATTATTTATAGCCCATTAAAAGTACTTACAGCCAACAGAACAAAAGCTAAAGGGAAGCGTTGGTAACACAGGGTACTGAAACAAAAACTGCACTATGCAATAAAACTATGTGTGTGTGTTAAGCACACACACTCTGGGCTTTACAGTGCACTGTTAAGGTGTGTCTAGGATCAGGATATCCTGTATGAAGGGGAGAGATGCTTGTGATGTCAGGGGAAATTTACAGCATGGAAGTAATCAAGTAAAAACCAACAAATAAATGAAGGTTTCTGAACGTTCTTGGAGAACTTTATATCTCAGTTTGACCTCCGTCAGGGTCTCTGTTTGATCTTGAGGTTGTATTGTTGACTTTATTGATGTCTGAGCTCAGCAACGTATGGAGAGAAAATAGGAACCGCAATAAAAAACATAATGAAATCTTAAAAATCAATTCCACATTTTTTTTAGGAAGCCAGAGCAGAGGAGCTAAAATTGTGTTACGGTGGTTTACATTTTGTTGGGCAACACAATATGTGCGTGTGCCAGAAGCTTTTATAAACACAGCGTACAGTGTGAGACGGCCACCCGGGAGACGTGACTGTGCAGAGTGTGATAAGTATGAAGTGATAGGTAATCTTGCAAGAAATTGCAAAGGGGGCACTACTGGAGGGCTGGATGATTAAGATCTGATGAGATCAGAGACCTCTCTGCAGTCTGTGATCAATCGGTCTGTCCTTTAAGCGTAGCGGCGGCTCAGTGACACACTAGTTTTAAAAATATACTTAACAGCGAGCGGACCCAGAACTGTGGAAGGTGAGAGAGAGGAAGAGCAGCGAGGCGACCCCGGTATTAAACTGCTGTATGTGTGCATCTTTAAGCTTCACCTGCTGTGACACCAAACCTCCAGGAGCCATCTGCTCCTGTTGTTTTATCTCTCATAGCAACCAGCGGGGCCATAAGGATCCAGCAAACAAAGGCTCCAGACACAGGCTGTCGAAGCAGAGCTGTCATGTCAGGCAGAGGCCACCTTCAACATTTTCTTTTTTTCCCTGGCCACATACTGAGATTAAAGGAATAGCTCATTTTGGGAAAATATGCTTATTGGCATTCTGGTAGAGAGTTAGATGAGACGGTGTGAAGCCAGACAACCCAGTCACCAGAAAAAAAAAGTTTGTATTGTACATTTTGCAAACGACAGATTGGTTTAATTATTTTGCAGTAAATGTGTTTAAACTTTGTTTCTCAGCAATGCTGTGGTGACGTGATGGTTAGGTTTAGGCAGAAAAATCCCTTGGTAATGATTAGAAAAAGATCATGTTTTGGTTTAAATCACCCACATTTGGTAGCACAAGTGGCTCAAATGCTGCGTGGAAATGGCGCTATGTGTTGGTGAAAAACACAGGCTTGTGGCTCAAACGCCACTAGAAAATCTTTGCAATCTGCTGCTAAAAACACACAAGCTGGGTAAAACAAACACTAAGCTCCAAACACAGACGTTTGTGGCTCAAATGGAGCTTGAAAACATTGCAATGAGTTTATGGAAAAACACCCAGGTTCAGTGGCTTAAACGTCACACAGGTTTGGTGCCACATATGCTGCTGGGAAATGCCACAATATATAGCTAAAAACGCCATGTTTGGATAAAAAACGCCCTGGTTAAATGCGTCAAACACTGCTCGGAAATGCTGCCATTTGTCAGTGAAAAACACTGAGTTTATAGCTCAAATGGAGCTTCAAAACACTGCAGTGAGTTAGTGGAAAAACAACCAGGTTAAGTGGCTCAAACATTGCTGGGAAACATCACTATGTGCAGTTAAAAACACCCAAATGAAGTTAAGAAAAACAGGTTTGGTGCCACCAACGATGCTGGAAATGCAGCAATGTGCCGCTAAAAACACACAGGTTCGGTGCCGCTAATTGTGGCAGAAATGTTGCTAAGGGTTGCCAAAAACCAAGACCTAGATGGTCTCGCCAGGAGCCACGCCCACCGCCATCCAAGCCATCTCCTAATGTCAAAATTCAGCCTATAGTGTCACATTAGAAACGTTGATATGATACGTATGAAAGGTGCAAAAACAAGGTGTTTGTGGTTTGCAGGATAATGCAAACATTTTCTTCTGTTCTGATCTGAGCCAGAAGCCAATTAGCTTAGCATTTTAGAAACAGGTTGGAAACAGTCTGGCAATGCCCAAATGTAACAAAATCTACCTGCTGCCATCTGTAAAGCTCAATAAAACTCCTTATGCCTGGTTTGTTAAATTTGCACAAAAAGCAAAGTGTATGAAACAATAACTCTCGTTATGTACTCGACTTTGTCTTCAGGAAGTTTTTGCTCCCAGTTAAGAGACAGACTGGCACACAGGCCACTGTGAGATTGTAACTTTCAGCTTCACAGTTCACTAAGCAGCAGCTAAAATATCTGATCTAAACAGACACGACAGATAATAATAAGAAAAATGCAGGTTTCAATATAATTGACTCAAAGAAAAACAAACACGTTATCTGTGGTGACACAAATAAAATCCATTCACACCGAGCCGTTCCTCTCTGTCTTAAAGTAATAATGCTGAATATTTGATGCATCAACACTCGCTTTTAAATCTCTCATCTCGGCTAAAATAGGTCTATTTTGCGCAACCAAATTATCATAAATATCAGCACAACAACAAGTGCCCAAATTACAGCTCCAGTTAATGCGTCTGCATAAGAAACACCTCTGCCAAGCTGCAGTTAACACCATAACACTTCATTTCCTCACGGGCCCATACGACTGACTTCAGCAATATAAAAGTGCTTTGTCTCCAAAAATCCTCCGCAAACAATATCGGTGAGATTCACACATCGACTGGGAGGTTTTTGGAGTTTTTTTTTAAAAGGTGTGCATTAGATGGCAAAGGCCCCTGGAAGCAACACAGGGTGATAAAAAAACAAGAGCCATAAGGAAGGTCCATCTGTCAGCAAGTGAGCCGCGGCAAAGAGAGCAGGGAGACACCAAATGATTCAGTGGTAATTTGGTCGCAGGTACAACAGATGTGGGGCGAGACCAGAACATTGTCACTGATGCATGGCAACATCAGCGACATCAGCGACATCCTGCGATGTGGCCCCTCTTCTCCTGTTTGAGTGCACCGAGGCCTGCACACACACACACACACACACACACACACACACTCAGAGACAATCTATGCATACACACACACACACTCTCACAGCAGGGAAACCTCCTCCAGACACCCACATGGAGGCATGTTCCAAAAATGCTGTGAGACACAAACAGCACCAGAAGCACAGCAAGAGACGTCCCACAGAGAGGAGAGAGAATAAGAGAGACAAAAGGGGAGGAGGAGGAGGAGGAGGAGGAGGAGGAGGAAGAGGGGGGAGAAAGTGAGAGGAAAGGAGAAAATAAGATGTAACGCAGAGAGAGAGGAGAGAAAATGAGAGTGGGAGAGAGAGAGACAGAGGGAGGATTTATCCCGTCTTAATTAGAACAAAGTGTCGGTGGCATCTTTCATGAGGACACCAGCGGAAACACACACAACAAAGCTTTGGCTACCGAAACCGGCAACAAAACTTGTTCTTTGCTAACCCGTGAAATCTGGACACCTGGGTCTGTGTCTGGACGCTCCGCATGGGAACAGTTTGACCGGTCAGCGGGGGGAAACACTCCTGTTTAGAGATGATCAAGTGAAGCATGTAAACGCATTATATGAACCCAAAGTTTCTCCTCTCCCCCGCCTCCTCCCTCCTTTGGTGGAGGCGAGCGGCGTTGACTGCCTGCCAATGTTGAAAGAGTCTTGATCAAACAGATGCAGCCACGCTTGGCAGTGATGTTCAAGGCCAGTTTCACACCACGGTGGAGGAGACTGGGTGGATGTTTAGCAATGTAGCCTTTTGGCTAAAACTCAGGATGGAAGAAAAAGGAAAGATGTGCTTGTGTGTCTGACTGAAAGTGCAGAGCGAAGACAAACTGGGAGTCCTTAAAGGCTGCTGGTTTAACACTTTCACACTGGGTATTCTGCATTTTTCTGATGAATGATGAAAATTTCAGACACTTTTTTGGGAAAACACTAAATTAATTTTAAAACCTTAAAATATCCTTGGGTTATTGTTTCATTTTCATATAATCACTTTGTAGTGAATCTGGGCTTTGTTTTGGCCCCGGGTCGACTCACTGTGGGGCCCCTCCACACTCCTGATCACGTCTAATGTATCCCCCGCTGATTGACCTGCTATTAATTAACATGAAATTGTTATTGTGAGTCTGCAAATATTGCTCCTCTGCAGCCTTGTTTCACTTTTAATTGCATGGTGTCACACAGAGCTGCACTTTTTACGCAGAGATTTCACTATAGGGCCACTGCAGGGTACCTTTTTGAGGCCTCTGTTGCATTTTTACAGAACCACACAGTAGCATCATGCTGCTCCAGTGTGTGATTTTAAACAGCATGCCAGCACCGCGGCAAAAAAAGGGGTGTGATGTTTAATACAACAGCCTCATCAATATACTTGAGACCACTCTGCCCCCCATTCTCTGATTGTACCTCATATACAGAACAGCGAAGCAGCATATTCCTGCCTTCAACAGGCAGTGTAAAAGTATAGTGAAGGTAAAAGTGCGACTTATTAACAAGGGCCCCAGTGGGATGGGGGCCCTAAAAAAGGCATGGAATGAAAGGTTTGGTTTTGTTTGCATTTTTTTAAGTATAATGAATTCGAACTAAACTAAAATTGGCTGAATGAATCAGTTCAAAGACTTTGTTTTTTTAAATAGTGGAGGCGACTAATTGGTTAAGTCTGCCAGAGCACGAGGATTCCTCTCTAAGGGACTGTTTGTTATTTATGACGTGGTGCAAAACAGGGGAGGCACTTCACAAAATTTTTAAACACAGAGCGAGTTTTGTTTTTTGAATGGCTTCGGGGGGGGGGGGCATCCAACTTCACAAGGTTGCATTTATTTTAATACCCACTAAAAACCCCCAAACCAGCAAGTGGGTTTGAGAGGCATATTATCTTAAAAAAATCTCCAAAATCACACCATTTATCAGAGCCAGTAACTGTGAAATATGGTCAGGAGGGTTATGCGTTTTCCTCCGTACACTGAGAGTCGCTCAGGGAAATATATTTGTAGCTCCACAGAGGATCATAATTTGAAGCTATTTAGCAGAATTTCAAGAGCAGGACCACACCTCAACCGTTACACTTCCTGCATAAAAACCCACTTCTCCTGTTCGACTCTCCTATCCTTCGCCCCTCCATCCCATTCGTCTCTTTCTCTCTCTTCCTGTACTTTATGTGAGGGGGTTTATGCCGGCATGCTACAACGGATCCCCTGACGAAGCCTCCCCAAGTATTGGACAAAGCAGTCTAAGCCTCACACATCAGTCACATTTTTTCTTCCAAAAAACTTACACATCTTGTTGATGGTGTGGTTCTTGCTAGTGAGATTAAAAGAAGTCACATCCCAGCCAACCTTTTACTCTCATAAATAAAGTCCGTAAAGGCAGCGAAAACCAAGAAAGTGAAAAGCTGCTCGAGAACCAACATACAACTGATGTCTTTCTCTAAGAGAAACCCAAGTTCCAAAACAAGAAGAAACAATAAGGAAAGAAACAAAGCTGAAATTGTTGAAAAGAAAAGTTAAAGGTGAGATCAAAAGAGGAAGGGCAGGGGGCCCACAGTGACTTATGCATAGGGCCCAGAATTCAGTGCTACGCCCCTGACACATCCACTCTCACCTTCAATCAACACCCCCTCCCTTTATCTCTCTCTCAGTGCACACACACACACACACACACACACACACACACACACACACACACACACACACTGAGTGTCTTCGGTGTGCAGTGTGCAACAATGAGCTGTCAAGAACAGATAATGGCTAAAATCATTTCTGCTTCTCCTCATCATTCGTCCCATGAACTCCTCCGTGATGTTGATGTGATTTTTAAAGCATGACAGCAGCAGCAAACATCGACATCACAAAAGTTGAATTGTTAAAAAGGGTTAATTCTGTTTTTCCATGTCAAACCAAATCTAATTTACAGTTTGGGAAACAGTCAATCTGCCTCTCAGTCGTCTGTGTTGATCGAATCTCTCTTTAAGAGTCAAACTGTATATTTTATCCATGAAACGGCGAATAAAATCAATTGTATTTGTAAAGATGTTAACTTTTTTTGGAATTATCAAGACGCAAATTTGATGCGTTTTTACGCACAAATGGAAATCATGGTTATCTGATGTTAGAGCAGCGACATATGTTGTGCGGGGCAGTTGTAGTAAACCTATAATATAATGAGGATTCAAGTCAAATCTGCAGGAGTGAGAACTACAGACAGTCTGTTGTAAAAGTAACATGAAATTAGGATTTATAAAATGACATAAATCATCATGAAGTCAGCGCAAACTCATTTGAGCATCACAGAAAACACCAAAACACCTTTAGGGACATTAAAGAAACGACACTAGTGGGTTTACGTTCCGCAAAACGGTGCACCAAAACACAATTCGTGCATAAAGATAATTCCTTACCCGCGTTTGTTTGTTTGTTTGTTGTTTTCCTTTGTTGTTGTTTATGGTTTGCAGAGCAGCAGCTCGGTCATATGGCTGCAGGCTGACAGCGGACAGCACCGACACACAGCAGCAGCACCTCTGTAGTCCGCTCTCCGTGCGCCACCCCGGGATGTGACGAGCATCCGGACTCTCCTGCTTCTTATGAGGAGCAGAGTCACCACCTGCTCCGAGTGCGCGCTCCCGAGTGCGCGTCCTGGCTGATTTGGCGAGGGCTTGTCCCAGCAAGTGTATATTAATATATCACCGCTAGAATCAGTGATTTATGAAGATGTTTTAGACAGAGATAGAGCAAGATAACTGAAGATCAGACAGATCTCTTAAAAAAAAAAAGAAAAGTGATCCATCGTGATTTTTTCCACAGCCTGTCAAACCCATCACACCAGACATCCACTTTAGTGTCCAAAATGTCCCCAGCTGGAACCAGGAGAACTGGAATCAATACAGAATCAATTTCATCCTACAATAATCTCTTTCAAAGTTTTGGTCTGGGTCTCTTTTTCATAACTGGGCTGCGTGATTTCGTTCTTAAAGGTCCAGTGTGCAGGATTTAGTGGTATCTATAGTGGTGATGTTGTACAACTGAAACTTCTCCTTTGTGCCAAGCATGTAGGAGAACTGTGGCGGTCACTGCATGTAGATAGAAACGGCTCATTTTAAGGTTATGAAAACTCAACAATTCTTATTTTCAGGCGATTATGAACTAATGAAAACACAGTTAGGTTCAGGTTACTTTATTTGTAGGTAGATTTGGTTCGCAGTATAAAGTGTGAAGCATCCATTTAAAAAAACTGTCAGACACCACAGACAACATACAGGATAAAACATGACAAGGTGATAGAAGATAAAACATTTTTAAAAAGTGCCACAGTGCCAATCAAGATGTTAAATATGTAATGAATACCAATAAAAGCACTAAACTACATACCCGTATCTTAAATGAAAACAGTCTAAAACTATGAATAAACAAATAATAAATACAGGCTCCAAAATGATCTTGTGCAAAATGCAATTATGTATATGTATGTTATGAATATCATATACAGTTTCTACCAAAAGGTGCTCCTAAATCTCACACACTGGACCTTTAAAAAGATATTCCACTGATTTAGCATTGTACTCAAAATGGTATATTCATGCAAACAGCTGCGCCCAAGGGTAGTTCCAGCCAATGATGTTAAAACTGATGCATCATTGCAAATATGCTATTTGGTGTTGGTAATCACTGACAAAGCTGTGGTATGTGACAACCTCAAAATTCAATCCAAGATTCGTTTTTTTGCCTTGTCAAACCTGGTACCCATATTACCCACAATGCAACTCGACCACAGTCAGTGCAGTGATGTCCACAAAAAGGTGATTTGTTGTTTTTTACCAGTTTGTTCTCTCCAGAATCTGAAAGAACATCTCCCAGCTGAAATCTACACAGAACATCAAACTGTGCAGCTTTCTCTTTTCTAAACAGTTCGGCTATATTGTGCATATTTGTTATGTTGTGATAATTTTTACAGTTTTTCTATTTTTATTGTATGTTTATGTTGTTGACTGCTGCAGTACTTTTACTTTATTTCCTCTCTTATACACCAAACACCAAAGAGGTGAAAACCCACTTGATAATAAACCTAATTCTGATTCTGATCCGGTTCGACCGGGGCCTCAGTGAGGATTTTAGAGACACTGAAGTCATAAATATCCACACCATTCACCAAAACAAACCACAACAGCAACTTGTTTTATTCATTCACTTCACTGTTAAGTTGTACTCGCTGTGGGTTTTGTTTCTAAATGCTGTTTCAAAGCTGGAATAAAACTGAAATGGCTAAATATTTTCACAATATAAAAATACCTCTGTGTCCTCAGTTTTAACAACAGCCCCGAATCAGCACTTTTCAGATGCAGTAGGCTGCCGTACCTTAACATCCAACATCAGCACTTGACCTCACTGATGCTTTTGAGGCTGAATGGAAGCAAATCTTTGCAGTCAAGTCCCAAAATCTGGTGCAAAGCCTTCCCAGAGGAGCGGAGGCTGTTACAGCAGCAGGTTAATACTCATAGATTAGGAAGAGATGTCTGAGCGTCTTTTCCTTATAGATGTTAGTATCTATGAGCCAAGCTGAGTTGTCCTGAATTTTCTGTTCAATATTGTTTGGCCCTGAAAAATCAAAAATGAAAAAATATGTTGTTAAAAAAGACAAAAACAGAGATGTCATGGGTGCAATGCTAGTGTGTCCAAATACTTTTGGCAATGTGATGTATTGCCAGACATCAACTGAAAGGATTTTCTTTTAAAACTTAATCTTTATTTCTTAAAAGACAATAATAAATGTGACCTTGTTTTTATTCCTCGATGTCAATAAATAAAAATGAAAAACTTTCTGTGGTGGATTTGGTGGATGTCCTCCGCAGCTGTGTTTTTCATGTCCCTTTTTTTTCTTGATCTTACAAAGTCTGTCGACTTCAGAGCGCAAAAAGACTAATTCTAAATGTACACTACAAGACCGTTGTGTGTCGGCAGACTTAATACAGTCGTATTTGGAGAATAATTGTGTATAAATCGCTCCGGGGAGTTGGTTGACATTTAGAATTCTAGTCTCTCATTTTGTTTTGTTTGTCCGCCTGTAAAAAAAAAAAAAGTGCTTGTTAGCATTATTGAACCCAGTGAAACAAGCTTTATACTCATTTGGTTTGACTGCAAACAATGCTGACAAGCCACTTAGTGAAGTGTGAGTGTAACACAGTGGGACTGAGTCTGCTCGAGGAAGATAACACTAAAATGCCTTCTGAAATGTGCAAGGAGCACTCAGACATCTTATTTTATGTGTTTAAAACATGCACACTGTGGGGTTATTTTAACTTGTTACACACACAAGCATGTTTCATCATTTATCTATGTATCGATATTATGTTTTAAGAACTTCTGAGGAGGGTACTTTGCACGCTGATCCTACAGTGAATATTCCTTAAAAACACATTAAAACACATTTTTTTGCTTCTGTTTCAAGTTGAGATTTCCACATATTGCTTCATACTCTCAGTCTGCGTCAGGGAAATTTGAGCAAGATATCAACAGCTCTGCAAAGTGCGGGATGGCATTTGTATGGGACCCCTGCTGCTCCTGTGTGCCTCCTGTGAGGCTGAGAAAGCCTCTTTTTTTTAGCGAGAGTGAGATCATGATATGATGGGTGTCAATGTCAGCAGCACATGCTGGAATTAAAAAAAACAACAAAACCCTGTATTCTCACAGGTCTGGATTATGCAGCACCACAAGGTATGAAACGTAGCTGCAGGTATTCTCAGCTGGAGATGCAGATGAGGATGGGGGGGGGGGTTATTGCAACAGATCACTGATCCCCAACCAGAGGAAATATTGGGAAGTAGTTGAACAACTTTAAATTTAAAGGAAAAGTTCTCTCCAGAGTCAGAAATACACATTTTTCCTTTTATCTGTGGTGTTAATTGGTGGTGTAAGTTGCAGAGTGTTGGAGATGTCTGTCTTCTCTCCAAACTAATGGAACTAGATGGCACTCAGCTTGTGGGGCTCAGAGTGCCAAAAAATACATTTGAAAAACCCATTAGCAATGTCTATTTCAAAAATCATTACCTCGGGATAATCCACAGACAGTTTCATTTATGAACTATTTTCTTTCTACCGAACTACACCCTCAAACCGAATCACCACGCTCAAGGAAAAGGCAAAATGTGTATTTTTTGATTTTGGGGTGAACTGTGCCTTTAAGTTTTGAAAGAAAATAAACACACCAACAGGATTACAAATTGTGTGAGGCTGATTTTCGCTAAATGACCAGCAACAATGGGCAGATTGCACAAGTGGACACACCTCCCACCAACCTTATTCAACCTGAACACCATCTGCTGAGACTGAAAGTGCATGAAAAGATTTAGTAAAACATCAGAGAAGCACAAATAGTTGCCTAAAAAAATGATGGATAAATGGTTGGAACATGCACAAACGTGACCAAACCTGCTGAAAAAATTAGACCAACAACTCCAGGATAGCTGTGTTGTGTATAATTGTCCCACTATCCGCTTTTTTCTAAATTAACGTTAAATAACATCCGGTATGTTGGAAAAAAAAGGTTGAGAGCCACTTCAGTATGACAGAAGGAGCCTGGAGAATGTGTCCTATTGAAGGCAGTATTAACATTTTGGCTCTGATAACTGACACTGTTTGAACATCCCAGTTCAGTAAGCTCTATCCCTTTAACACATTAAGTCGAGTAAATCACTTACAAATACAATTTGTCAGGATAAAGCCACTATAAATTACCCATAGGACAAAAGAGGAACTTCCTGTATTTACATGTGTCTAAAACATGGAGATACACAAAGCGCTGCATTGTGCGATTCAGGTCACATGACCAATCAAATTGATGTTATTGTTACTCAGAATCCACAAAAGCTTCAGCTACCGTGTTTTGAATTCGAAGCTCAAGACAGAAAAATGTCTTTTGAAATCAGTGTTTACTGTAACTACAGTAATTAGTGTTATGCAAACAGTTTTGGTCAATGCCGCTCTGTCTTCTCAGGGCCTGTCGGTATCAGAGATTTGCCTGTAATTAGAAAGTTACACAGTGAAGAGCCGTGTGATAAAAGGTTTGTGCCACTGCAGCTGCAGAGACAAGTCTGTAAAAGCTGTAACTTTGTGCCAGGTGACGTGCTCCGTGCTTCAAAGGGAAGCGTTTGTGCAGAGTGTCAGTGTGGATCTCAACTAAATACTCAAGTTCATGCGATGCACCTGAGAGTTCTCAGGGTTGCCACCGTTTTCCGTAAAATGTAATAATACATTTCAAAACTGAGCTGCGACTCAAAATTACTTTCGACTTGCTTGGTTGATTCTGCCAGTTTGAGCCAGCAGGGAACGTTCCCACAACACTGGCTAATGTTACCTACAAGTTGCAATAATGTTTTAAAGGAAACCTTTCAATCAACATTAACATTTTAATAATTAATGTTCAACAAACGTTTTAAGAATTTTTTTCTATTCAAATAATGCCACTATGAGGTTAAATCCAGACTAAGACGTAACATTATTTGTGCAACATAGTGAAGATGTTTAATGTTCTTTTATAAAACGTTCCCACAATGTTACAGGAAGAACATTTTCAAAACATTTAAACACAAACATTTAAAACATGTGTTTGAGGACTGAGATTACAGGCCAATTTTTAAATTAAAATGTAATATAATTTTTTTTAAAAACTAAGCTAACCAAAAATAATTTTTTTAAATTTTTTTTACGTTTATGCTTTCACAAGAACTTGTGGGAGTGAAAAGAAAACTTTCTGCTGAAATCGTTTCGAGCCTCCCTCAGACTTTTTATGAACATCAAACATCTGATGTACAGTTTACTCTTTGTCCAAACACCAGAGTTGAAGGTAAGATTTGGGGGGATTTTGTGGTACACAGCAGTGAGGACTGCATTGCTTCTCCTGGTTAGAAGTCCTTCAGGTTCATTGTTCAGGAGCCAAATTACCCGCAGAGTTCTCTTCCTCTAAAAAACAAACAGACCGGGTGATTTAAACTAGAAAAACAGTGAATAAAGCAGTTTCACATTATAAATTAGTGTTTCTTCTATGTGGTTTGTCTCATCGCAGACAGAGAACAAGCTAAGCACCTGCTAATCTCCATCTTTCCATTCATTTATCCGCTTATCCTGGCGAGGTCACTGAGGCGGCACGCCGAGCAAAGTACTCCAGACGTACCTCTCCACAGCACGTTTCCCAGCTCTTCCTGGGGGATCCTGAGACGTCCCCATAGGCCAGATAAGACATATAATCCCTTGAACTTGTTCTGGGTCTGCCCCGGGGCCTCCAACCAGTTGGACGTGCCCAGAAGGTATCCTGATCAGATGCCCGAAACACAGAAACTGGCCCCGTTTCAATGCAAAGCTCCCTCTGGAAGCCCGACCTCCTCGCCCTATCTCATGTGTGCTTCCTTCTTTTATTTAATAACTTAAGATCCAGACGCTGAATTATCCGCAGGGGTCTCTTCATACCTGTAACAAAGACTGAATAAAGAAATTTGACGTCTAAAAAACTGTTTTTCCCAACACTCTTACTGCAGAGGGGCTGCTAACTACAAAGACTGGCGTAAAAATGTGAATGGCCCTATCTAGAGCCGGAGTTTGGCTCATCCATTTCGGGCGGCTGTAGAAACATGGCAGTGCAGCACGGTGATATCCGCAGGCAAAGACTCCCTTTGTAGATATAAACGGCTCATTCTGAGGTAACAAAAACAGAACAATTCTTATTTTCAGGTGATTATACACTAAAGAAAATGTACTTAAACTCCATTTTTCCAGTGAACCCCCTAAATGCTGGACCTTTAAATCCAAGCACTTTCAAGTACACTGTAACAACTGGCAGTAAAAATATCTAACAGTGATGTCCCACTTTTCCAAAATACAGTAAAACACTCTAAATCTTGGTGCTTTTCTTATACTTTTCAGACCTCTTTTAACTGTGAGTTCTGGTTCATCTGAAAAATGTCATTGAGAGAAGCAAAATGACTGCAAAAAGCACACTGTTTTGAGAATATTTGGGGGTCCGTTGTCTCCTGATGTGTCCATGAGTTCACTGATGCTGCAAGGAAACAATCCCGTTCACATTAGATACCACACAGTAAGAAAAAACATACAAAAACAAAACCAGAGCCTTACATATGTTATACATAGATGTCACTAAACCCACAAGGGCGTCTTGCAGAACTGATTTTTGTGTGTGTGTGTGTGTGTGTGTGTGTGTGTGTGTGTTTTGGCAGTCATAGTGATGAGCGAGAGCGAAAGCAGGAGGACCCCCTGCCAGGCCTCCTCATGCATTATCAGCCCACAGCTCCCCAGCAGGCATCAACCACCACATACCAGGGTGTCGAGCTTTTATACCGCCGGGGGCACGTTGGGTTTTTTAATATGGGACAACTTTCAACTCTGCCTGCTCCTCTGCACGACTGCAAACTCCCCCGACACACACGCAGAGAAATGAACTCACACACACGGATAAAAAGGAATAAAATAAAAGGTTTTCATCATTTAATTGTAATCGATTGTCAGGAGAATAATACACAAAATTTGTGCTTGGTGCGCTTAATGGAAGTGATGCAGTTATCACACATACATACAATACTGAACGTAATACTGAAATGTGAGTCCGCATGTCAAGTAACTTCTAGGAAACATTTTCACGCCAAGGCAGATTGAAATCAGGTATTGCCTTGAATTTATATTTTCACGATGAAGTCAGCAGCCACTTCACAATCACACAGTGACTGGTGTTTGTCACGAGATGCTGCAGCATTATTGCCTTTAAATAATTGCATTTTTTGATTTAGGATTAGAGCTTGTACTCATGCATGCCAGTTAATTACACTCAATCTGTGGTTGGCTGCAGTGACAAAAATGTGATGCTTTGTTCTGAGACAGTTCAAATATTTAACCTGAAATATGCTGTGTTAATTCTGACACCAAGCACCTTTTAGTAAGGATTTAAGAAATCATTAAAAAAAAAAAAAAACCCACGTCACAGTAGAATACTGCCACCTTGTGGAGGAACACTGCCAAATCTCTTTGCTGCTTCTTCCTCTGATCAAACATTTATTTCCCTGATGCCACATTAACAGACACACAAGAGACAATCATTCATTTCGAGACATCCCAGGTGAAAACACTGGTCAGTTTTTAGATTTTTGGACTTTTTTTTTGTTTAAGTTTTTCCATCAAACTAATGGAAAGAAACATCCAAAACAGGTATTTAGGTGTTAATTCAAATCCTGATTTCTGCTCTGGAAATGAAAAGCACATATTTAACTAGATAATACATCATTTGCATATTTAAATATGACATTTTTGAAAAATTATACCACAAAAAAATATTTGTTTTGATTGAAATAATCAACTGGAAAAGTTTTAATGATCTATTACCCAATTTTTCCCCAAAAATCTCAACTTATGTAGCACTAAAATACACAAAACTTTCCAATTTATTCCTGTATATATTGTAAAGTTTCTACAGAGGGCTTTGTTTATATATAATTCATAGCCTAATTTATACAACATTTTATTCCCCAAAACATGGTGAAAATTTGATTTTTTTAAATGGTCGTTGACAGTATTTTCTGATTTCTGGAGTAATTAAGAAATCCAAAATTCCTATTGACTCTAAAAGGACAACAAAGTGAAGCAAGAGTTTTGAGCCTGGCTTTATCCAATGCTCTTGAAATGTCTGCAGAAAGCACATATTTGATTATACAGTGCCTGATTTTCATATTTAAAAATAAAATATCGAAAAACTTGAAATACAAAAAATAACTGTCTTATTCGAGGTGATCAGCTGGGGAAGTTTCGTGGTGAATTCTATTAGTTAAACATTTTACCCTAGTCTTTTTTTAGTCTAAAAGCGTATGGAATTTTACTACACAAGTCTTTTAAAGTTATTTCTCACTTTTAAACACCAAATTTTTCTACACTTTTCTAATATTTTGAAGGTTATCACAGCTCACAGAGGCGTTTGTTTATATATCATTCATAGCCCTGATTTATATTTCTTTTTATTCCTAAAAGCATGGTGAAAAATTGATTTTGGATTCTGGAAATGTATGCAAACAAGCACATCTTTAATTAGATAATGCATAATCTGCATATTCTAACATAATATTTTAGAAAACTGGGGAAGTTTCATGGTGCTATCTGTTAGTTGAAAAGTTGACCCTTTTCACCTGGTGTGTCTCCTTTCAATCTCAAATTAATTCATTTTCAGTAATAAAAAACAAACAAACAAACAAAAAAACAGGAGATTCTTCCCTGTCTTTAGCATGAGATTGCTGGGAACAAACGCAGATATTTCTGTCGTATTTCAACAGGAATTAAAAGCAATCTGAGTGAATGATGCTTTTATCATGTCGGCCTCAAGGCACATTAGACGCACTTTATGTAAAAAGTGTTTCCGCTGAAAGCTGTAATTACTCCTGCGGCTCTCTCTCTCTAACACACACCAGCCAAAGAATCTCACGCACATTAGGGTGCACAGTGTCGCCTGTTGGCAGCATGTCAGTGACTGATGCGAAATGAATTAATCAATGTTGTTCATTGATTTTTCTAAAAGCTGAAGATCTCATCTGTCATAACAGTCTGCTAAAGTTTACCAGCCAGTGATGAAAACATCCTCCGGACGCTGGATGAGATCAAAGCGGCAGTGATGATCGTAGCAAACTAAGTGATTGTACAGGATATCGGACAGAGACCTGTGAGAAAGCAACCATGTAAACCAGCGCCAAAATCAACAAAAATGAAATGTAAAACCTCCCTGCCAGTGATCACCTGTGAAACTCGCCGCTATTTTACAATCAGCTGCAATCAGTCATTCACTTAGTGGCATTACACGACCATCGTCCTTACATTCAGAGCTAATCCGTTTCCGGTTGCTCGACTTCGGCGTTGTGTCCTGCTCAAACCGGAGCTCTGTCGCACTCACGAGGGCGTCAGCGCCGCAGAGTGGTGACCCGCAGCCGGTACCTCGTACTTGAAGACGACACTGAACAGCTTTCCTCCCAGCCGGTCGGCCAGCCACGAGTTCTTGATGACGGCCATCTTGAGACTCTCGCAGCTGAGCATGGCGTAGTAGTTGGTGTGAATGGCTCGGCCCATTCCCTCGATGATCACCAGGTCGGTTTTTCGCTCCCGCACCACCATCGCCAGCACTTTGTCCAGACGGCTAAGGAAGGAAACGATAGAGAACATAACATTTTGTGACTTAATTGTCATTTACGACATCTATTGCACATCTGTCCGTCCTGGAAGTCGGATCTCCCTCTGCCGCTCTTCCACTTTCTTCCACTTTTCCCCTCGTTACAGGTTTTTTGGGGAGTTTTCCCTTCGTCTCAGGACAGAGGGATGTGTTATGCTGTAAAACCCTCTGAGGCAAACTGTGTTTTGTGATAATGGGCTTTATAAATAAAACTGAATTGAAATGAATTGTTTGCTGCACTAGATGACCATAATACAGCAGGTCTATGAGCTCTTCACCAGATCTCTCCGATGACTTGCTTTTAAAAAGTGGAAATGTGCAGCACAAACCTAACTCTTCATAAACGGTGATAAAACGCATCTCAGAAATGTGCTGTGCACGTTAACGCTTCAGCTCAAAGCTCAGTTCACACATTAAAAGGATGTAGTTCATGTTCATAGTTCACAATTTTAAAATTTAAACCCAGTTCACCCTAAAACTTAACTGTTTTTTTCCTCAGTTTTGTTTTGCATAAAATATCATCAGTCACATGTAGATATTTCCTAATTGTGATTTGATACTTCATCGTGTGTCGTCTCAATGTCGTCGCAGATGTGGTCGACATTCTGACTTGTTTTTTCACACCTGGTGAGCATTAATTGCATAAAAAAATAAAGTTTTTTTTGTAGTAATCTGTATTGATTTGCTCATAAAACTCTGGCTTCAGCAGCACCGGTGCTGGTACCTGTGTTGTCTGAATTGCCAGCTGCACTCGACATGTGGGGGTTGCGTCGAAGTCTGTTTCAGAGTCCTGCGTTGGGTCCAGTACCCGCGACGCGTGACTCACAAAAAGGGTGTTGGTTGATAAATAAACTAAAATAACGGAAGAATTACAATAATTAAATTTGATGATTAAATCTTTTTTTTAAACTGTGTAGATGTGCTGGACTTTATCTTAGTTTCACACGTATAAAGTGTCTCAAAATGTGCTGCCTAAGAAAAGCACTTGAACAAGGCAGGTTAATTTTAGGATTTGTGTTTGGGGTCAGGCTGCGCTCCCCGCTAAAATAGTGTCTTCCTCCTGTTAAATTGCGCAGCACCCCTCTCTGTGGGTATTAAAGGAACAGGTTTTGTTCAGGTTTAGGTAGGGGGAACACAAATTGACACGGAGGCCATCTTCGACAAAACCACAGCATGCCGGGTCCCGAAAACACAGCGTGAGTGTTGTTAAGTGTCACCAGTGTGAACAACATTCACGCTCATTAACTACAAACTGATACTTTCAGTTCACTGCTCACCAAAAACATGTTCGATGGAAACGCTTTTTTACCGCACTCACACACGACACTGATTCTAACAAAAATTTAAGGTTGAGTAAAAATGTCGAATAACAAACCTCAGATCCAGACAGGGTGAACTGGAACCACTCTGGACCAGCGTCAGCCTGTCGTCCCTCAGACCGGCCCTGCACGACAAACACGCCAGAGGTCACTGTTTTAAAAAGCTTTTTAGGAGTAAAATCATGAGATCACACAGAGAAAATTACATCTTTAGAAGCTACTCAGAAAAGATAATAAGACGTTATGTAAAAGTCAGTTGACTCTGTATTGCTCTCTGTGTGAGCATAGATTATTCGCCGCGGCCTACAGGTTATATTTATTAAAATCGTCTTTTTTTTTAAAAAGCACTCACTGAATCACTGGATCCATCGCCGCGATGCTTTCCGTCAATATCAGCAGTTCGCCGTTCGTTACGTCATTCAGAGCCGGACCAGAGTTGCTGGCCAACACGACCTGAGGGGAGACGAACAGAGAAGTGGGATTAAGATTTTATCAGATATATTATTTTTGAGATGATGTTGTTCGAGTTCTTTACCTCTGTTCCTCGAGAGAGAAGCTCTCTGACAAAAGGCATCACCCCTAGAATGATGTCTACTCCACTATTATCTACGAAAAACAAGGCACACTTATGAGGAGGACCCTGCAAGAGAAAACCAGGATGGATTGTATTCAAGCACTAATAGTCAAAAACACAGAAACACTATCGCAAGTACAGTTGGTATGACTAACAAACGCTATTTAATTTGTGCTCGCTAAAACACAGCTGTGCCAGGCGCTGACAGTGTCTGGACAGCGTGCAGTGCTGTCACGTGCTTTTGATAAAACCTCTAACCTCCCACCCAATATGCTGCAATAAAAAACAGACGGGAAAGAGGCTGACCTTTAGTCTCTCAAACCACTGGTCGTAGGAATCAACGAGCCACGGACGCTCTGAGGAGAGAAGAAGACATGAGAGAAATCAGTCTGAGGAACTACCTCAAGAATCGGCCTGAATAAAGATTCAACAACAAAAAAGACAAAAAAAGAGATAGATGAGACAGTTTTGGATACCTTCCAACTGTCGTTTAGCGTGCTCAAACCCAAACTCAGGATCAGACTCCAGGACGCTGCACGACATCAAAACAAAACATGCAAATATAAGACAGAAGTTTGCACCAGAGTGTCAAAATCACAACAAACTTCTCCGTCACTCGAGACCGAAACTAACCGCTGACGACTACAGACTTATTTTAAATCATTTTAAATTATTACTTTTATCTTTGCACCTCTTGTCTGCACTTTGGCTATTTTTAGTGATTTTTAAAAAATCATTTGGTAATTGATTTGACCTTTTATATCTAATATCTCCTCTCTTTTATTATAAATCTGTATCTTTTATTATGTTTTCTCGCTCTGTAATGAACTATGAATCGCCCTCTTGTATGAAATGTGCCACAAATATCTTTAGCTGCTTATCTCAGGTTCAGTTCATGATAATATCCCTGGCTTTAAATCATCCTTATCAGTCAATTTTGTGAAGAAACCAGAGCTTCTGGCCAAGAACAGCAGGCCATAGTTGACCTTTCCTGGATAGATTTACTCAAAGCTTCAAACTGCAGCAGAAACTTTAAAACATCTTGAAGAAGCATCGAGATGCAGTCACATTCATTGCTGGGATGCTTGCTAAGCAGCCCTTTAGTACCTTAATAGATTTTTTAGTTGTTTACTTTCAATCCATGCTGCCAACTGTGTGCACTCTGGCTAACCCCGGGTGGCTAACTTATCAAAACAATGAAACTCTGCCAAACGCACGACGGCAGCAGTGAAAAACTCCCCGATCAAAGCTGTGAAACGTAAAACTACATGATAAGAGCCTCTCCCGCTACCAGCACTCAGCCAGAAACCCATCAAACAGCCCGCTCGCAGGATATAAAAGCCATTAACTCACTCCGACACGGCCTTGGCCCCCCAGTCGAAGACGTTCCCGGCCAGGACGCCTCTGACCAGCGCGAACTGTCTCTCCTCCCAGCTCAACACCTCGAGAGACTTCACTGCCTTCTGGTAGTACTTGAGAGCCATGTCATTCTCCCTCTGTTTAATCTGCAAGAGGGCAGAGAGGTGATGCATACGTATGACACAGAATAAAAGAAAATAAAAGAATCCAGAGACATGAGAAAAATGTGATTTTTAAACAAATGCATTGCCCAGTTTTGCAGGTTAAATAATGGGGTGTGGATAAAATGTCAAACACTATGGAAACTATGGAAACAAAAAAAGTTGATAAATCAGATCAGTGAGGGCCACAGGTAGAAAACACAAGAAAATAAGAAAGGTTGATAGAGTTCAGTCAGACCTTAGAGTAGGGATCGGGAAAGTTGAACTCGTTTAAACAGTGTTCCCTCGTGTCTAACAGACTTCTGACAGTGAGGGATCCATAAGCACTAGGTGAGAAGAGAAGCACTCTACATTAGCCAGAGAGAAAAACATACGCAACAACGAGGGCTGGGGAGTTTTCACTGGGATTTTCATGTTTTGCTTCAAATAACGTTTGCTTTTAACAGAGAAACTGACCTTTGACAAAAAACACAACAACTCTGTTATGAAACATGCAGCTGGTTTCTGAAAATCTGCAGCTTTTTTGAGTCAAATTTCATGTTTCATTCATGTTCATCATTCTGATATCACTGCGGTTTATTCGGACGGACAGAAGTAAAACTACTGATTGACACATATACTTATGCAGCACAACCAACTCCTAAAAACCTACAGTGAACAGATTTAAAGGTATACTTCAACCACCAAATTATCATCTGTATATGTTATATACCCCTTGTTTTGTTAAATTCCTGAAGAAATTTTTTTTCTTGCCTGCCTCCAAAGTGAATGAAAAATCCAAAAAGGGGAAAAAAAAAATCTTGATGAATTTTAAATAAAAGGGGGCCACGATTAACCACAGCAAAACTATGTCAAAATATCTGTTTACAAACTCCCAGCCCTTTCAGATGGAGAAGTGAATGGAAACTGAAATCCAGACTCCAATTACAAAAACTACCGTTTTACATTATTAAACACAGGAGCGGATGTTTATAGTTAATATAGTTTTGTTGTTGTTAAATGCAGACCCCTATGGATGGCTTCAGTTACTCAAGTATGTTCTCAATTTAAGGCTTCTTTGTTAACTGTGGAGAAAATTTCCTCACAAATTCAACATAACACAGAAAAAAAAAGCTGTACAGTGAATGTTAATTTAAACACGTTTTATCCTAATACATTAATAAAAAAGACCTTGATTTTAAAAAAAAAATCAACGTAACACGGAGTGAGTCACTGATACACAAATGGTCATCTTGGAGGTGCAGTTTACCTTTGACAGATTTCCTTTTTTTTAATTGACAGAGTATGTGGGCAGTCACAGCAGGTATGAAGACATGAAGCTAATGCAGACATCGAAGAAAAGACTTGATGTCTAATCTACTACAAGAAACCTCTGAGTCAAACAGAGAAGCCATGCATGCAAAAACAAAAACGGGCCTTACAAAGGCTGGTGGCGGAGAGTCTGAAGCTTATGTCTGTATTTCTGGCGGAACTTCTCGGCTCGCTCGGCTGCCTCGGGCATGTCAGGCTGGCTCGCTACAGCTCTCTTAACCACCTGATCCGAAAAAAAAAGCAAGAGTGTTTATCGGACACATTCAAGACGCCTGTGGCTCACAAGCATCAAGTGGGAAAAAATACAAAAACAAACAGTTCACCTTACGTAAGAAATTTATCTGTAAACACTAAATATACCATCAAATGCTATATTTGCCTATTCTGTTTTATATAGTCATGGATAACAGGTGACAGACGTGACATCAAACTATGACTTTTGTCCAGTGCAAATTCAATCGAAAATGTGACGTTCTGGTTGGAGACCAGTATCAAAAATCTTTTTTTTTCTGGAGTCTGATGTTCAGTTTTTCAGTAAGAACATCATTTTAAACCTGTTTTTCACAGAGAAAATAAGCATTCTCACAATTAAACATTAACTATAAATCAAACATAGACTAGCTCTACCCTCTCATCCGAATAAGGTCACTTTTGGCACCGAAAATCCAAGATAGCAAAATGCCAAACTCAAGGCTTTCGAACAGGAGTCCAAAAACCAAATGCTGAAGGTCCGGCAGCTTTGTCCTTTATTTTCTGCAGTCTATGATTTTTCCTATGGCACACTGTAATTTCACACTCTGCTGTTGTGTTCCAATACATGAGCCGCCATCTTACCCCGTCAAGGGCCTCTTCGAAGCAGTAAAGCCAGTATTCGCGGGCCAGAGCGTCCTCTGTGAGGTCCACAGTGTCGGGGATGTACGATGAAGCGTCCTGCAGCAGAGGCAGATTCACCAGCTTCCTCTCCAGACGGTCCATCTCCAACATGTCAAACTGGGCACAACAAAGAGACACAGACGTTTGTCTGTCTTGTCCACAAACTTAAGACTGCTCATTGCCTCTTCCAGCTCCTCGAAAAACAAAACCTATGTCATCTATCATTCCTTTATTCTGGGACATATTTCACAATAGTCCAATTTTCCCAGCGATTCGGTGGAAGGTTTCGCTCTTTGTTAGTATCTTTTTTGCAGAAAGGACGAGAAGGATCTAGAAAGATTTACTCCTAAAAAGCCAGGGGAAGCAGATTCATTAATATAGGAGCACAATCAATAGCCAATTAAAGAACTAACTACACTGATAAAGGTTTCTCGAGTGGCGAGTCACCAGGGATGAGCTCATATTTCAGCTGCAGTCCTGCATCACACTAATGAAAACTAAGCTGGAGAAAAGCTCCGCGGTGTGAATGTTAACAGAGGTTAACAGCTCCCGAGGCTCTACGGAAGCCTGCATGCTCAAAGTATCACACCGAGGAATCAGAAAGCTAAGCAGCTGTCAAACGCATCAAACATTGTTATTTTCCATCTTCACAGAATATTATTTGACAAAAAAAAACAGTTTAGTAACAGACGACAAAGGAGAAAGATCTTCAGCACAATCAAAGCTCAGCTCTCAGGTCGCTCTCGGCCTCACGCAGGGGAACAAAGGGAATGTCTGACGTCTCTGAACGCTGAGCGTCTACAGCGAGAGAACGAGGCGCCGTGAGCAGGAGCCACACGTCATCAAACCAGAGCACAAACGTGAAGCAGACGGAGGTACTTACGGGAAACTGAAGGTGAGGGTTAGGTAGACAGACGAGTGTGTGGAGAGGAAATGAAAAGAAAAGATTAATGAATGTTTTTGTTAGGCCTGCCACGATAACTACTTCTGGTGGACTTTTGGTTGTCCCAGAAATAACTGATGTTATTGTCATTTTAAGATCATTTTATGCCACAGATATAATGAAAATATTATGGCATAAAAATCCAAGTACTGCCTTTTAAACAATGAACTGTCAGATAAGATGTAAGTTAAGGTAAGAAGATAATTCACATGCTGCGGCAGCTCAAGTGATTGAGCACCAGACAGGAAAAAAATAATTTAAAAAAACAAATTAGTTCAAATAAAAAATTATTAACTTAAAATCTATAAATATATATTATATACACTTTCACTTATACAGATACTGAATGTCCATTATTCATAGTTGCACATGACTGTTGTAATACACATATGGTGTGTATTATTTTTACAGTAAATTCCTAAAAATAAATCCTAAAAATAAGTCGTACATTAGTATTTGAATGAGAGAAAAAACTATTAAAATATCCTAAATAAATCAAATATGTATAAAACACAACCACACAAGCAAACAAAAAAAAGTAACAAAAGTTGCACTTAAATATATATTAAACATTTGGCAGAGGGGTAAAAAGAGTCATTCCTTTACAGGAAATGTATCTCCAAACCCGGGTGTTTATTCTTCCATCATGTCGGCTGTGACAAACACGCGTGTAAACACACCAGGCGACATCGTACATTTGTGAACATGGATATATGACTTCAGTCATTTTTGCTGACCTTGAGAAGTCAATAACGTAATTATCGTGACAGGCCTAGTCTTTTATGATGTTTTATGATTCAGTGAGGACAGCGGTGCGATGGTGTTTCCATAAAGGAGATAAAAAAAATAAAAACATCACGATGGAAGAAGGTGGGTGAAATAAAAACCAACGAACCAGCAGCAGAGTGAAAATAGGTCACGAGGTTTATTTTAGTGTGTGCCATGTGGCACACGACACAGCTGCGGGTCTTCATATCTGATCAACTGCAGACTCACCGTTCCGCTGCGCGCTCGCTGCATCGGGTTCATATCTGGAGAGACGCTCATCAGGCCGGAGCTCCCCGCGTAATTCTCACCCCAACTGTACTGGTTTGGATCTACAGAGGTATAATTAAAAAAAAAAGACACTGCCAAATAATTTTCCTTCACACACTGTTAAATTTCATTCGTATCTTTCAGCCTGTTATTTAATATAATAAAACATACACAGTAACACCACTGACTCCAAACTTAGGCAATAATGTGCATTAACAGCGTTTTCCTTACTGTCCTCCTCTGCTCCTTTAAGAAACGCTCCGATGGCTCCGAGATATCCTTCGTGTCTTAGAAACAAGGCCTGAACTTCCCCCTAGAACACAAAAAAACAAATGAAGATAACGACAGAAAAATATAGGTAGTAGGGGAATCACTGTGAAATTCAGCTGATAACAAACCAAGTTCAAGACTAAACTGAGGAAAAGAGACACTTTGCGTTCACTGTGTGGTTGGTTTGTTTTTTGGTCGGCAGAGGAGAGCCCTTGCCTTGGTGAAGAAGTTGATGCTGTAGGTGATGGTGTGCATGGTGACGGGGTGTCCTCTGATGAAGAAGCCTCCAAAGTAAACTCTGGACAGGTTGTGCAGTTTGGCATACAGACAGGCCAGCTGCCCGATATCGTTGCTGATCATATGGAGTAAGCTCTTGGCCATGTCTTCTTTAGAGAACGCTGCAATGCAGAACAGAGTTATATAAACATGCAGGAAAAAGGTCTACAACAAAACACTAAGAAAATGCTTCAGAAGGTTTCAAATATTAAATATGTGAGTAACTTTTTCAGTATTCAGATAAAGAATCTTCTAACCAACTTTCTTCTGTTCAGTGGCAAAAGAAAATATAACAAAATCATGAGTATTGGGACAAAGATTAGGGATCAAAATCCTGTTCCATATTTTCAAACTGAAACTGCAGAGTTGGACAGAAGCAGGATTTGCTCATTTCTGTCACGTGCTGCCATCCAGTTACAAACGACGGCACGTGGCAAATAATACCGCAGCGCATACACATAAAATCCACGTGCCCATCATGTGTCACCTCTGTCAGCAGTCGCTGACTTTCCAAAGCTGCTCGCAATAAGATCTCCGGTCAATCCCAAAGACCCGTAAGATCCTCCGTAGATATCTTTGACGAGCATGTCCACGCTCGTGTGCTGTCCTTTTGAGGCCAACTGTAGCAACTCGTCAAATCTCTACAGGAGAGAAAAGGGCAAAGTTCAGGAATGTAAGGATATATAATATTGTCGACTGTATAAAAGTGGATGTAGCTGCTGGATCTGAAAAGTGAAGCACGTATGGAAGTGCCTAAAACGGCGTTATTTTAAAGGCCAGCAGGAGGCGACTCTGTTTGTTGCAAAAAGAAGTCTGATTGTGAAAAAGTCTGATTCTCCACATTTCCCAAAGGCTTTATGGTCTCCATTGATAGTTTTGAAGGTAATTTTGTAAATGATGGTTATATTAGAGTAAAACAGACCAGAGTATGCTTTAGGACAGAGCTACCCTGTGAGCGACAAGCTGCAACCACAGTGTTCACTTCCGTCATACTTCTATTAAAATGCCAAAATCGAGGCTTCAAAACATCCTCAAACCACTGGGTGACGTCACGGTGGCTATGTCTGTTATCTTATACAGTCTATTAATAACACTGCTCTCAGAAGCCAATCTTTAGCGGTTGACTTCAAAGTTAGACTTTAAAAGTTATTTAGGATACCTTTGTTTTGGTGAGCAAGGCTCCGAGGCCCCAGAACGTTCCTCCGCCTATCGAGCTTCCTCCTATTCGCTCAAATTTGTCCTCTGATTCAACCTGTTGAGGAGGGACAGATCCAGATTACACAGAGGTTAGTCAGCTGGAAAAAAAACTTGCACAACAAACACAGGATGTAGTCTTGCTGAGTCGGCCATTTTTACGCACAGAAAAAGTCAACTCGAGGTCACACTTGAGAGCATTTTAATTTGAAGGTTTGTTCCTTTGTAGCTACATAACGAGGACAAACACTTTCTGTGCAGCCAAACTAACACTTTTAAAGTTTTAAAAACAAATGACAATACAGATGTTAAAAAGCATATTTACCAATATTTATTAATGCTGATTCATGATGATGATATGCACTGAAAGCTGATAATATGCTAAACAACAAAAATATTCTTAAAAACGTCACACCATTAACTGGTGTGTTATGTTGTCCTGCCAACAAGATATTTGTATGTAAAGAATTAAGAAATACTGTGTACAAACTGGTTTGAGCTTTATTCTGAAATTTGGTCTGTATTCAAGACATTTCTTTTACATATTGTATAATATTTATGTTACACAAATATATCTATTAAATTGGAGCTGGATAAGTTATCTAAAATCTTTCAGCTGAAACAACCTCTTGTTTCTGAAATATATCAAAAATGTTTGTAAAATTAAAAAAAAAAAACATACCAGCAGTCTATATACCTTAACAAAACCCAGAATATGCTTTAGTTTTTGGAATGCAGCTAAAAATTATCATTATTGATCAATCTGACAGTTTTTGTCTCATTTAACTGTTTGGTCTGTAAAAGAAAAATGCTCGACGTCTTCACGTGTCTTGTTTTATTTGATCATGAGTCTAAATCCAGGAGATATTCAGTGTTCAGTGATGTAAAACAGAAAGAAACAGCAACTGTGGAGAAGCTGAATCCAGAGAGTGATTTGTGATTTTGTCTCATAAATTAATGGATTATGACAGCTCTGTATTATTTGTTAAAACATAAACCTGCTTTGCTAAAACACTCCCGAAACTTGGTTACTACCTTGACGATGGACACCCCGGAGCCGATGTTTACGAGCAGGTACGGGAAGATGTCCGGCTGAGTGGTCTGAAAGCGGAACTCGGAGTCGGCGTGTTTGGCGTAAACGAACGCCTCGTGGGGGATGTTCCTCAGCACAAAGTTACAGCCTTTGATGAGACAGGTCATCTCGTCCTCTTTGTCCACTCTGCAACAACGGAGAGTCCACTAGATTAAATCATTCTCAGCCAAATGTGAAATACAGACGAGGCATCAGACTGTCCTCCGTGTGGCAAATCAGTCGGTATAATGAGCATTATTCTTTATTTTTATAATACATTTTTATTTTTGCAGACAGAGCAGCTCTCTACAGCTGCTAATCTCACAGATTAGTCCCCCTTTCTCTGAGCTGAATTACTCCTGAAAAGCTGAAAAATCGACATATGTACGTCCCCTAATGCTTTGTTAATGGCGTATGGATACAGACAATAACAAATCAACCATCATGTGAACGCTCTGATTTCATTGCTCGATGTTTGGTCAGCAAACAAAGTGTCTGACACAGTTTGCAGGCCAGTAAACAGCAGATATTTTTTAGATTATTCTCACGAGGTCTCCTAAACAATAACGTTTTTTGTCTTATTCACAGGAAAAGGAAAGGGTATCGGTTTGAATCTGAATCAGTCACCACAAAGGCTGAGGGCCATTGTCTATTCAAACTTCCTCTTCCAGAATATGCCAGATATTCACCTCCCTTTCTGTTTTTCTGTAGTCGTGTCTACAGTCCAGCCGTTTCTGCTATTTTCACAGCTGCTTTGTTTACTCACTTGAGTCCGAGCTTCCTCTCAATGAGCTCTTTAAACTTGTGCGCCCCTCCACCCGTCGCTTTGATAACTTTGGTGTCTGTGTTGACCAGGTGGTCTTTGATGAAGTCCAAGCACGTTTCAATGTAGGCATTTTCAAACTTGATAAAGTGCAGGCGTGCGGTGACCTCTTCCTGCACGGAGATTTCATAGAGCTTGTCGCTGGAAGCCTCCTGAGGACACAGAGGACACGGAAACACAAAGAAGGTGAATACTTGATTACATCCTGCCATTGACACTAGCTCTACTAGAGGGCAACGCCGATAGCTCTGTTGAGCGTGGCCGTCCGGTTCACCCAACTAGGTGAGAGGTCATCGATCCACTTTAACACAAGTTTTGCAATCAAACTGGAAAAAGCTAAACCTGCCCTGCCAACGTGACATCACAAAGACAACACAAATACGCATTAGACTTTCTGACATCTTTTTAATGTCATTTAAAATCAGAGCTGAACTTTGACCGTCATTTTGTAACCCGCAGTGGCTGAGTCAGCATAAAGTTTACAATGAGCTCAAACAGTGACGTGTAAGGACTGAACTTTATGTGGTGTGTTTTTGCATGTTACTGGGGAAACTACAGTATAACTGTAGTATTTTAAGCATGTGGACAGAGCAGAGAAGTGAACTATACCTGCAGGGCTGGTTTGAGTTTCACTGGAAATGTTTTCTTTTCTGTTTAGTTAGTGTGTTAGGGAATGTTTTTACTTGTCAGAGGAGGGCGGTGGCATGGCTGGGACTTTTGCTTTTTGTTACCCTCCCAAAGCTACAGATATTTTTCCTTGAGCCTCTCTGGGTGCATGGGTCTTCCAGTTTAGGACAAGCTAGATTTAAGACTTTTTAAGGCTTTTTAATGGAAAGAAAATTTAAGACCAATTGCACAACAACCAAAATTGAGTAAAAAGAACCAACATCAGTTACTCAGGTTAAGGGACAGATTTGCCCAAATATTTACTGTAATATAAAACAAGAAATTTGGCATTTATGTTTTAAATAAAAATAATAATAATAACGAAGAAGAGGAAGAAGAAAAAGAGGAAGAAGAGATGTTAACAGTAATTTTAAAATGTTACAATGCAACATCAGAAAATAAAAGGACTCATAAAATCATATTTACCCACGTCTGAGCATTTTTAAGACTTCTGAAAGATTTAAGACATTTTAATATCAATTAAGACCTTATTAATAATAACAATAATAATAGTAATTAGGAAAAGAAAACACTTTCAAAATCTAATCTAAAAAATCAAACATGTAGAATAATAAAAACAACATTACTTATGTTTGGCACACAACTATATACTGCCAGCAAAGAGCTCCATCACTTATATTTGATAACTAAGCCCAAAACGTTTTTGATCTGTATCTTACTTTTTGTACATGGTTAAAATAGAAGTAGATTTTTTCCATTTATTTTTGTATGTGCTCTTATTTTGAAGCCCTGAATCACTAAGGGATGTGGGATAGTTGGGATGGCGTCCCAGCTGTCATCAGTTAGTTAATTAGTCAGCTCAGGAAGACACCAGCACACAGTTTTCAAATTCTGTTGAAGGTTTCAAGTTTTTGTTGTTACTTGTAAATATTTTTTGGATTACCATAACAGGACTCTTCAAACCGGACCATGAAAATCAATCTGCTACAATCAACATTGAAACACGGTAAATAACCCAACTCAGCACCCCGCTGTTTATTGTTTCATGTGGAAAGCGACTGCTGTGTACGTGGAAACTAGAGATCAGGATAAAATGTTTTTTCAATATCAGAGATAAGCAAATGTATATCTATTTAATAACCATCAATTCTATACCACAATACACCCTGAAACCAGTATACTGCTGCAACTATACCAAGGATCTTTGGATATTTAAATTAATTTCTGTTTTTACAGTTTCTGGCTAAATGGTATAATTTTGGAAATTTAAAAAGGAAAATCAGTGTTAATAATATTTTTTTTTTTTTACAAAAATACAGCTATATAAATTTGCCTCTCCACTCAGCAAATATGAAATACATCAGTTCCTCAGGGTTCCCGCATCATAGAAAAAGAAATCAAAATGTTTCCAATCGTTTAAGTTTCAAACTCTTTTCAAACATAATTTCAGTAGGACCGTCAGAAATGTGAAAATCCAGCAATAATTCCTGATTTCACAGTCCCCGGCTGTCATAAACGGTGCCATTTTGACTTTTTTTTTTTTTTAAAGAAAACATACTTTTTGAAATTCTTCATAAATAAAAACCCAAAAAAATAATGAAAGTGTCTATAACTTTAAAGAAAAAATGAATTTCCAATTTATTTATTTTTTTAAAGAATTTAAAAATTCGACAAAACTTTTTATAGAAAATGCCTTCTAAACCCAAAATAAAATCTAAAAATCATTTTATAAAAGTTTTCTATTAAATTTCATCAATTTCTTTTTTTAAATCACCAAAAATTACATGAAGGGAGAGACGGAAGGCAGGGAGAAAAGAAAGAAATTTTCATAACCAACAAATAACAAAAACATAATGGGACCAAAATGTTGTCGCACATCGACTTAGTTATGTTAGGTCATCAGATACAAAATCTATATATATATTAAATATCATAATAATTCAATATATTACACACAAATAATTCCACGATTTTCACCAAAACTTTCAATGATTTTGACGACTTTTCCAGGCCTGGATTATGTGATTAAATTCAATGACTTTGCCAGGTTTTCCATGACCGTGGGAACCCTAGTCTCTCCCCAGTGCTTAGAAAAATATGTGACATACCTCCCCCCTCATAAATGACGAACAGTCCCTTAGGTCTATCTGGTTTTTGACATAAATAAATGCAGGCTACTGTGCAGTTCGTGCTCTGTGTAAAGTGTAAAAACATGGCACAATACTCAGGACGCCAGAGCTTTGACAGAAACCGATGGACAGCGGATGATTACCTTTGTCGTGTGGTCGAAAGATCGCACTTTGGCCACCTTATGTTGCACAGTTGAGTAGTAGGCGAGCTTTGTGAGAGATCCACCTGTTAAAGCAAAACAACGTGGACAACGCCCGATCAGAAACCCGTTATACAGCTGACACGTCGGATTAGGATCCAGATTTAACGCTTCGTGCTCTGTAAAGTTACCGTTAGCTACACAAACACAGGTGACTTCACCTTAGCGGAAGCTAGCTAGCGGCTAACATCAGTTGTCAAAGTTGGGCAGGTTTGTTTGAAACAAATCCGTTTTCGCACACAAAGATAACCCTGAAACCTCCCCAAGACTTCCGTTATCAAGCTAAACTGACTCGCTGTCATGCAAAAGTCAAATCAGACGCGATTTGAAGCGGCTAACGTTAGCTTTGTGTTGTTTACCTTCACTTAAAGTCATGTGTTGTCATAGTATCAGGCTGCGGCACAGCTGCTTCATAAACACACTAGCTACGATCGCGCCAAAGTGGCTGAAGAAAGAAAGAAAACGTCTATATTCTCAGGTACCTATGTCTATCGCGAACCGCTTTGCGTTCTCCAAATTGCGGAATATTTCGTCGGGTGGAAGAGTGATGCTTTTGTCCATGGTGTGACCACTTGTGCTGCTGTCCAGACGAACACATTCCGCCATGGTCGGCAGCGATTTGACGCTGCGTACGTACTGGGCGTGCGTACGTGCGTGCCCCTCCGTCGACCAATCAACATCTACGTACACTGTGAGTTCTATTTTGTAAACAATTCAGCACAATAATAATAATAATAATAATAATAATAATGATGATAATAATAATAATAATAATGATGATGATGATGATGATGATGATGATGATAATAATAATGGCAATAATAATAACTTAAACAACAATACATTTAAATTTATAATGCCAGTTTGTGTTTTATACATCACATTATGATTGTTTACTTAAATGTCTTAATAGCTTTTTTGTCTAACTTTAGCTAAGAACGTTTTATATTGTTTGAGTTCAATAATAAAATACAGGAAAGTTGGTTTCTGACCATTTAGTCTTATGAATATGGAATGACCCGAAAATAATAAATCTTATTTTGACTAAGTAAAGCATTACACCAAACATATTTATTTTAACTTTTATTCTAAGTTACTTTTCTAAGTAGTTCTAGAAATACTGTTTTTCCAGTCCACAGAAATCAAATGTATAATAATTTGTATTATAATAATTTTTTTTCAGCTTGAATCTGTTTAACAGACATTATTAAGAACTATATGCTCTATTATTATTATTATTATTATTATTATTATTATTATTATTATTATTATTATTATAACCAAAGGTACTGGTACCTAAAGCAGGACTTAGAGGTGAAGTAACAACTATTACAGCCACTGTCACTTTCTCAAATAATAGTTTTTTAATATGGCTGTTAGTATAGGGGTTGTTGGTTTTTTTACATCAATACTTCAATAAGCATAAGCTTGTAGTGGAATAGCCAGAACAAACTTGTTTTTGCTGTGCAGCCTCTCTTTTATCTGTTCTTGTGTAGATTCCAAATTATCAAAAATTACCAAACAAGCCAGAGTGAATTTTGGGGTAAATTGTAGTAATGAGGAATAAGATGTGTAACATATCCGATGAAATGGTGCAGATAGAAATATACTAAGTCTGGGATATAATATTTCAACCTGTGATAATTTTGTAAAGCTTCAATGAAAAGTTGGAATAAGCTGAATCAGCTTTTTCTGTATTGTATGAAAACTGTATGTAATGGGGTCAGCTGTGTTTTAGGTAATGCAACTTCCCAAGAGTCGTGTTTAAGTGCACATAAATAAACTAACCACTAGATGGTAGTGTGCAGTCATAAAATACATAATTGAAAGATTTTACAGTTAACTTCAAACCCAGGAGTAACTGGCACAATTCAACAGCACTACACTAACTACACTAACTAGTGCAATTCAGTTCAATTATCCCAATAAATAATGCAATCCCTATATTGTTGTTGCATTCAGATGAGGTTGCTCAGTGTTTAAGACGTCAGTAAATGATGAAATAACACAGCTCAAGATTCAGTTGATGTTTTTATTCAAAGATATTGAATTGATCACATCAGAGGCACTAATGGTGATGATGCATCACAGTTAAAAGACATTGTGCTCAAATAGAGCTCACAGCTTCAGTGTTTTTTCACAAAACACGGGAAATTGTTTAGTAAAAGCTAAACAAGGAGAGCAAACTCTCTGACAGTGAGAGTAAATAAATTTCAGAAATACATTTGTACCGTTAACACAACAGAACATGTTGATGACAGAACAGACGACTTCAAGACCCAGCATGGGTCGATCATTTTTTACACGGTAAAAAGTCAATCAAGTACAATAAAAAAAGGATCAAATGCTACCAGAAAGTAGCTGATGTTTGTCAGCCCCTGTCACTGGATCGATCTGATACAGAGAACTTACAGAGGTTCAAGACAGGTGTAATAATTCTGACCAATACTGGCCAAATTTTGATTATATTGATAAATCAATAAGATAATATACAGTATTCATAGAATACAATGATGTGCTACTCAGTATTTTCAAACAAAAAATAATACTTTTCTTAGAAAAAAAATTCCCAAAAGTAAATGGAAATGTCAGTCCAATTTGACCCAGAGATTAATTACTTTGCACAGAATAATATGTCTGATAATAATCTTTGACCAATATGGTCGTGTCAGTTTGTCTGGTGGTGACTCCAGTCTGTAGGTGTCTACCACGGCCTCCAGAGGACGCTGTTGACTGGACTCTTGTCTTTGGTTATGCTGGTCTGGACTGTGGAGCTCAGAGGAGAGAAGTCAGCCTCTCTCAGGTTCTTATCAGAGGAAGACTGCAGCTTGTTGAAGTGGTTCAGCAGTCCTCTCTGGGACTGTGTCTTCAGCTGCTCTTTGGACAGGAAGTGTGTCACCTCTTGGACACACCTGGAGTAGCCCTGACGGACAGCTGCTGAGTCCACAGCTTGATTCTGCTGCTGCAGTCGTCTGAGGAAACAAACGGTCATCTCCAGGATGTCAGCTTTCTCCAGCTTGGAGTCTGGCTGCTGTTTGAGGAACTCTGGACCCAGGAGAGACTTGAGCTGCTCGATGCTGCTGTTAATTCGCTCTCTGCGTAACTTCTCCACCAGAGGCTTTCTGAGCTGCAGAAAGAAGAGCAAAGTCATTAATACACTTATTCTGGAGCAAAGTGAGAGCATAAAATAAAACAACCTCTTACTGACAATACTGAAACGTTGTTGAATGTTGAATTTACCTTGTGGGTCAGAGTCAGATGCTCCTGAGAGTTGGTGATTGCTGCAGTGATTGTAGGTGCCATGTCTGGATCTCTGTGCTGTAGAGGTCTCTGTAGAGAGAATCTGATCTCTGCTGGCTTCAGCCCTCCTATTTATAGTCCCACATCTCCATATCAATGTGTGGGTCTTGGTCTAGTTGGACTTTCTCACAGTTTCAGCCAATCAGAGAGCTTGGTGAGACAATAAGGCATGTGGAGCGGCAACACGTTGAATGCTGTTATACTGCCTCGAGGGACAATGGTTAAATCTCAGGGGAACAGGTGGAGGACTGGGGGGGTGATGGAGAGAGACTCTCAGAGCTCTGTGTGAATCTGGGAAAGTGGTGACCCTGTAGAGAGAGCAGATCTGCTGCCTGATGCTGGGATCAATGACTTTGACTGAGCACACGCTGATCAGCCCATCACACACGTGGGAGACTGACAGAGATTGTCCTCAGCATTAAGAAGACATTTATACCTTAAAGTATTTTTGCATTTGTGCTCTAGAATCAAGTATCAGTCCTCGATTAGTTGACCGTGTTAAAAAACTGAAATCTTTTTTAAAATTACTTGTAATAATAATGTTTGGATTATTATGATCAGGTAGTTTTCGAAACACAATCTTGCAGATATTCGTGATTAGTTCACAGAAGCATTGCTCGGTACATTTAAACTTGTTCAGCTGAAAGTTGTCCAAATGAGACAGATGTGTCTTCTGTCTTGTGACAACTTGTTCCAGTGAGTGAAGAGTTGGTCAGAGTTTCCCACACTTTGATCACGGCACGACAAAAGCATTTTGAATGCCTCACTGGCCCTGTGTTGAGCAAAGGGCAGAATTTGGCGGGACTGACCATCTGGAGGAACACAGAGACACTGGCTGAGTTTTAATGTCCAAAAAGTTAAGGGTGTTTCTGAATGAAAAGTTGGTTGTTAGTGGGGATGTGTGCGATAAATACATTAAAGGTTGCTGCTGCTAGTCAGCATAAATAATCCCAATAATCCTAAAGATTTAGTTTCTGAAAATAAATAAATGTTTTCATTAAATGTCATTTGTGTACTTTTGATTTGTTAGTCAAGGTCCTGCTTTGTTGGATAATGTGTAATATTCATACTGCGTAGTCATTTGTAGATAAAGTACATGAAAGCCATATTTGAGTAAAAGTACAGATATCTCACCAGAAAATTACTTTTAATTAAAGTCACCTATTAGAATATTTTGTCAGCATCTGATATTTACTGTACTTTAAAAGAAAAGTATTATATGAAATGTACTTAAGTATTGGAAGTAAAAGTATTTTTAAAAAAGTGCTAAATCACATTTGTTCCACACATTTCAGCAACATGATTTGTTTACTGAAACAGTATTATTATTTACAAAGGGTGCTCATAAAATACGCAATACTCTGTCAGACCATGTTTAACCTTATAGACGAAATTGTGCTCAAGCTTGTTTTCTTCGTGTTTTCTTACTTTAAGACCAGTTGTTTGAATTTCGGTTTAAATATTAGTCATTAGAAACATCACTAGTTGATACAAATTTAAAGCAACACCAAATTTAACAAATTTACTTTTTATTTCTCTAAAACAAAAGTTCACCAAAAAAAACGTCTTCCCCCTCTTTTGTCTGTTTGTTAACGTTGGTCAATTAACTTTGAGTTTTCTTAAAACACGTTAAATTAGACAGAGGTATATGTGTGTGTAAACATGAAGCCGGTCTTTATAACCCTTGTTGTGAGAGCGACATCGCTGTGGCAGTCTGGCATCCATCAATAGAATAAATAAAAAGGCTTACATAGAAATAATGACCTGATAAACAGACGGGAAATTAAGTTGGCAGAAGTTACAGAGTTGGAACCAGAGTTGGACAGACAGTGAAAGAAATACAGAAAAAAAGGACAATAAGGAGGGAAAAGTGTGCCAACTCCCTTTGGAGAATAGTCAGGTGCTGGTGGGGTTGAGGATGCTAATCACACTGAACTGTGACTGTGCTCTCGCCGCTTTCCCACACTCTGCCCATTGACAGCTCCCGCCCGACAATAGACATGTGCCTTGTTAAATGCTAATTCATCCCCACACAAGCAGCTCTCAGCAGCTCTCCCCTGAGGGGACCGTTTGTTGTTTAGACACTCTCCTCAATTAGGGGACGAGAGCAAGAGGAATAATAAACACAAATATTTTGACTGGGGATTTAACCCAACGACCAATTAAATGTATTTAATTAATTCATATTTAGAGAGCTTTAAATTACATACTTTTAATATGCAGTATATAAACTTTTAATAGATGGAAAGCAAATGACAAAGCACATAGTTGTAAGCAAGTCAAATGACATTATGAAGTGTTCATTAATGTTTAGTATTTGTTTGCAATCACAATTTCTCCTACAAAAACAGATTTAATATAATTACAACTATGTTCTACTATATTATTAACAGTTTTCTGCATATACAACAGCCTCCACATATGGGAGCCCATAGGGAGAGTTATAATTGTTGACAAATGCATCAATAAACACGTGTGTCTGCAATATCTGTCATTTAATAATTGTTTACATACTGTTTTGAGATGCTAAATATTGGGGTTAAAGGATTGCATTTTTGGTGTAGATCAGAGGTGTAAGCTGATTTTAGTTTGTGGGCCACAGACAGCCCTAATGGATCTCAAGTAGGCTTGACCAGTAAGACCATTACGTAATAACCAACACCTCCAAATTTTTCCTTTCCTTTACTGTAAAGAAGTGCATTCTGAAAATAGTATTACATTAAAAAAAATAAATAAATAAAATAAAAAGAAGAGGAACAGCCTGAAATATCTTAACCCTTGGTTTGATTTCTTTCAACAACATAGGGAGAAGGCAATGACAATCTAACAAGATATGGCCCATACATTTGTAAAAAAAAAAAATATATATATATATGTATATATATATATATATAATTAAATAAAAATATTTAAAAAATATACAAGAAAAATTACCTGACAATAAGCAAAAAAAATAAATTAAAAAAATAGGTAAATGAAGGAAAGAAAGAAAGCAAATGACCTTTAAAAAGTGCTATAGATAGATAGATAGATAGATAGATAGAGAGATAGATAGAGAGATAGATAGATAATTAGATAGTTGTCAGGACATTTTCCCCTAATTTGTTGTGGATGATTTTTAATAATCAATCCTTCTTTCCCTCTTCCTCTGATAATTTTCTTGTCACCTCTCCCTCTCACTGTCATTATATGTGAATTTGGTGGCACTTTACTCAGATAGTTTATCGAGTGCTTGTAATATTTCAGCAGATTATTAATTTAGATTTATCAGTTCAACTGTTTGGCTTTATTCTGTAGATTTTTATACAGTACATCTGACAATTCACTGCATATTCTCAGAATATTATAGATGATGTGAACTATATCGACTCAACCTGTATTGCTTATGGTTGCAGACTATCCAATTATAGCATCCAACATTTAACTGAATTTATTTCAAAAACAACAGGCCTCTAAAAAAATGTGTTATTTGGCTTTTATTTTTCCAATTTTAAAAAATCTAAATAAAATAAGATATAATCTAACTATATATGCTATTAGGTTTAGTAGATAAGGAATGTAAACATTTAAGATTCAGTGGTAAAGGAGCCCTCGTCCCCCTCACAGACGTCTTTGTCTGCTCCGCCTCTATTGTCCCTCTGCGGCTCTGTGAGTGAGTTTCTCCTGCTTTCCCACACTCTCTCCATTCACTGCTCCCAAGAACAAAAGAAGTGTGTCTGGTTGCACATCACATTAATTATGGAGTCAGTTTACGTGTTTTGTCCTGCTGCCTCTGAATGGACATTCCTGTCATCAAGACTCGTCATTACCAGGCCTTTGTAAAATGTCTATCAGGAATGCAGACATGCTAAGGATTAATGAACATTCAAAAGCTCTTTTTTGTGCTCTGTCCTTTGGATTCAGATTGTTCCTCTGCATTCCAGCCTATTTATTTTGATGGGGAGGATAAATGGGTGTCTATTCCTGAATTAATCAGGTGCTGGTTATGGTGCATAAGACTAGGAATTTAAAGTTAAACTTTAAACTGCAATCAAACTTCATCTATAACATGATCTGGGCATTCCTACACAGCTGTTTTTAGGAAGTTATGTGTTTGAAAACCATCAGAAGAAAGTCCCACTGCATCCAAGATAGAATTACCATCTTAAAGTTTAATATGACAACCCAAACTGCAGACTCTGCAATATTACCCGACCAAACAGTAGTAAAGGAAATCAAGCAGGATGGCAATTTTGGATACATTGACCCTTTGAAACCTTAGCTTGCTTTTTTTATAAACATAGGAGCAACTTATCAAAAATGGCCCCAAAACTTGCCAGTCGTCACCACAGTTACAAGAAAATTACCTTTAGTTAAGAAAAAGAAAAAGAAAATGCAACCAAAATTCATGAAAATAACCTCAAGATAGATACCTTGAATATTTATAATTATTTGATCTGCATTCAATTCTTTTTATTTGATCTGCAACCCCCACCCAAAATATGGCAGGGAAACCATTACAAACAAGTTTTTACTTTATCTCAAAAACTGAGAAATTGGGGTGTAGCAGCGCCATGCAGATTGTATGTATGTGTGTGTGTGTGTGTGTGTGTGTGTATATATATATATATATATATATATATATATATATATATATATATATATATATATATATATATATATATATATATATATATATATATGTTAGTGTATGTATATATATAAAATAACCCACCCACATCCATTTAAGATCATTTCCTTGTCCACTTTTACTTTTCTTTTTCAGCTTGTGGGACATTCATGTTGCTAATTATGATTTTTGCTGTGTTGTTGAAGGACATCGAACCAAATTTTTTAGGTTTCAGAGGTTAAAATGTTAGGGAAAGGTGTCTGAATGCAGCACAAGAAAACTGATATTGATCCAGGTGTTAAAGGGTTAAATATTGGGTATGCTTTGTATAAAATACAAATATATGCATGTTTTATTTAAGAAATTTTAAATGTTACACTCCATTATCAATCTTCCACGTGTGTGATGGGCTGATGAGCGTGTGCTCAGTCAAAGTCATTGATCCCAGCATCAGGCAGCAGATCTGCTCTCTCTACAGGGTCACCACTTTCCCAGATTCACACAGAGCTCTGAGAGTCTCTCTCCATCACCCCCCCAGTCCTCCACCTGTTCCCCTGAGATCTAACCATTGTCCCCCGGGGCAATAAAACCATTCAGTGTGTTGCATCCCTTATTGTCTCACCAAGCTCTCTGATTGGTTGAGACTGTGAGAAACTCCAACTAGACCAAGACCCACACATTGATATGGAGATGTGGGACTATAAATAGGAGGGCTGAAGCCAGCAGAGATCAGATTCTCTCTACAGAGACCTCTACAGCACAGAGATCCAGACATGGCACCTACAATCACTGCAGCAATCACCAACTCTCAGGAGCATCTGACTCTGACCCACAAGGTAAATTCAACATTCAACAACATTTCAGTATTGTCAATAAGAGGTTGTTTTATTTTATGCTCTCACTTTGCTCCAGAATAAGTGTATTAATGACTTTGCTCTTCTTTCTGCAGCTCAGAAAGCCTCTGGTGGAGAAGTTACGCAGAGAGCGAATCAACAGCAGCATCGAGCAGCTCAAGTCTCTCCTGGGTCCAGAGTTCCTCAAACAGCAGCCAGACTCCAAGCTGGAGAAAGCTGACATCCTGGAGATGACCGTTTGTTTCCTCAGACGACTGCAGCAGCAGAATCAAGCTGTGGACTCAGCAGCTGTCCATCAGGGCTACTCCAGGTGTGTCCAAGAGGTGACACACTTCCTGTCCAAAGAGCAGCTGAAGACACAGTCCCAGAGAGGACTGCTGAACCACTTCAACAAGCTGCAGTCTTCCTCTGATAAGAGCCTGAGAGAGGCTGACTTCTCTCCTCTGAGCTCCACAGTCCAGACCAGCATCACCAAAGACAAGAGTCCAGTCAACAGCGTCCTCTGGAGGCCGTGGTAGACACCCAAGAACTTGAGCAAAAGTGAGGCTGTGAGGTTGTTTTGTACCTCTTTTCACTGTTGGACTTTTGACCTCGTCCTCATTCTTGTGGTTGTCTAATTTTGAAGAATTATCCCATATGTTAGTGCAAAGTTGTACTTTTATTCCTTTTGTAAAGGTCAGATTTGGTGTTTCTGTGATATTTGCAGACAACAGGTTGCTATTATTTTGTATTACAAAGATAGTCACTTATTTTTGATTCAAGTGTTACTCTGTGAAGTAAACATTACTGTTCCTGATGGGAATGCCTTTATAGTGTCAGTGACACTGACGACAATGGATGTACTTTTTCTCCATTTAGGAGACACAGTCAGTCATGTTGAACATGTTTTAGATTTATGTGATATTCACATACTCTGTTTATTGAAATGTCATTTCTGATAAATCTCAATTCTCTGCATTATTAGCAGATTTATTTTGATTATTCATTTAGACAAATGTGCTGCTTTATAACTCTGTGAGTGACAGCACTCATACCTTCAGTGAAGGGCTTGTTTGGAAAATGTCTCAACATGAATGTATCTCTTCAAGCCAAGTGATGCGCAATAAAACAATCACAAAAACAAAAATATGTTTATCTTCTTGTTTTTTTCAGCAACTCATGTAAATTACTGAACAGAAATTGCCAGATCTTAATCTACTGCATATTTCCAAATGTATTTTAAACCTTTGAGTCCGGAGCATATTGGGTTGATTTCTTTCAGAAACTTGTAAAGAAGGAAATAAACTGCTTTAGAAGAAATGCCCCAAAAAGTAGCACAAAATGAGTAAAAATCAATCAATGAATAGATAAATGCCAAGAAAATAACCTGAAAGTTAGGGGGAAAAAATCAACTTAATTAAAAATGCCAAGAAAATGACCCAAAAAAGTGTTAAAGAAATAATACTACTTATAATTCTGTAACATAATTTTGAATACATATTATGATGATAAAAGTTCCTCATTGTCTTTTTTCCACGTTTTAAAAATAAAAAACATATAAGATATAAAATCTGAAATACAGAACGAAATCTAAATCCTCACATTTGTGAAGCTGAAACCAATTTTCTTTTGTCTTAACCCTTCAAAACCTAAGCAAATGGGCTTGATTTTTTTCAAAAACATAGGAAGTGAGCAATGAGCCCAAAATTAGGTTAAAAAAAAAAACCAAAAAACTTAAAAGCATAAGAAAACAACCTGAAAATTTATGTTTCTTTTTTTTTAAAAAAAAAAAAAAAAAGGGGTGAAATTAAATTAAATTAAAAGAATTTCATAACATGATTTTAAATATGTAACTATAAAAATTATCCATTAAGTTTTCCCCTAGCTTTTTTCACCTTTTTTTCAAAGTAATTTGCTAAATCCACTATTTTTTAATTAATATTTTATTTTATTTTATTTTATTTATGGGACATTTCTTAACAAGTTTCTCATTACTTTTTCTCCATGATTTTTATAAAAACTAATCACACCAATTTTCTCTGGGTTTCGGTGTTTAAAATACTTGTGGTTTCTGAGAGCAGTACAGGAAAATTGATTTGGTTCCAGGTTTCAAAGGGTTAAGCCATTAACAAAGTAGCTGCCTCATCACTTTCTGTTGACTGACTGTTTGACTAATCGATTGTTTCAGCTGTGCTTGAATAAACTGCTGAGAAATCTAATTTATAATTTTTTTAAAATCCTATTTTATCAGCTGTTCATATATTTTGTGTATAAAAACCTTGATTTGCGGGGCGCCCAGTAGCTCAGTTGGTAGAGTGGGCGTCCCATGTATAGAGGCTGTGTCTTTGCTGCAGCTGCCGCAGGTTTGAGTCCGGCCTCGGCCCTTTGCTGCATGTCACCCCCGCCCCCTCGCCCTGTCATGCTATGTCTGTCCTATAGGCACAAAAAGCTCCTAACCCGTAACCTGTCCGATATATGTAGTGAGGTAAAAATCCCTCAAAAATGAAAGTACTTTGAAAAGAAAATACTGAAGTAAAGTACAAGTACCTCAAATGTGCACTTAAGTACAGTAAATGCACTTAGTTATTGCTGCAGTTCCTGTTTTAAAAGCATTTATTCCACTCAACAACTATGATAACTAAAAATAAATATCCCCCTTAAATTACATTACACTGCACTAAGTTCTGAACATGAACCACTTTTGTGATGCATTCAAAAAAAAAAGAGGCAACATGAAAAGACTTGAATTTCTTACATATTTATTTTTTGTGAAGTCTGCAAAAAGCACCAAAACAAAATTCAATCCAGTTTGGATGAGTAAAAAAATTAGAAATGGCAAATAAAACGAAACATGCATACATGGCATACACAAAACAATAACAAATCCCTTTTCAGAAGAAAGGCTGGTGTTTAAGAAAAGACACATTGTACCTTGAAACAAGGCAGTAAGACACTGTACGCAAACTGCAATCGCACAATATTAACCTATGCGGTAGAACAGGTCAATATTGCTGTTTGGCTTCAAATTTAAAGCAGATTTTCCTGCAGCTAATCAAAATATATTCTGAAGATTAACTTAAAACATTTTGGTCCTAACTAATTCCTGCATAGTTAAAAGACCAGATTTATTTTCTGTGGTCCACGAAAATCGCAAATCCCACAATAGCAGCACAACATGTTTTAACAAGTTTGCCCCGGACTCTTCTTCTTCTTCAGTCTGTGACCTCTTCACCTCTGAATCTCATTTTCTTTTTTCTCTCTTTTGAAGCTAAAACGAAAATCACATCATATTAAGGTTCTGTAGATTTTTTTCATCACCATGCAGTGACTGCATTTCTCCACAATCCAAACACAGAGATGCAGCTCTGTTACTTCTGTAAAAATCTGCAGTTTTTGGTGATTTCCTTGAAGGTCCGTTCTTTATTGTCTTTAAAAGCACAGAGGGGCCAAGTCTTCCTCTTCATCTGGGAACAGACGTAAGATGTCCCTTGAGTATTTGGAGTAGCCGTTGTGTGACAGCAGGGCTTTCCTCAGCGTGAGCAGGGACTTTGTCTTCTCCAGGATGTCTGAGAGAGGGATCCCGTTCTGCAGGTGCTCTCCGATCAGAGCCTTCAGCTTCTCCACGCCGATGCTGCATTTCCTCTCCAGCATGCTGAGTTTACACCTGGAAGAAACAAAGGTGGCTTAGTAAAATGAACTTAATGACTTAAATGACCTTTTTCAGAAATAAAAAGGGACAAGTTTCTAAGAAATGAGGTTTCTGCTCACCTGAAGAGCTGCTCCTTCACACTGTCTTGAAGAGCGAGGTCTGCGTAGAGGGCCATGTCAGCGTTTGCTTCTTGCTGTGTGAGGTTCTCTTGTTGCTCAAGCAGGTCCAGAGGAAGTCTCTGTTGACATCTGCGTCTGCTGCTCTGCATTTATGCTGTTCATCTGGCGCTCTGTCTGCATTTTCAGCCAATCAGAAGGCTCATAGCTCAGGACAATAGAGTGAATTTAATGCCTGTCACACAGAACAGGTGGGATGCTTTATCTTTATGCCATACATCAGGGAGGTCAGTGGGAAAATATTTTTCCTGAGGTGGACACGGGAACGTTTAGGTTTTTAGGTGCTTGGGCCTGGACAATAACTGACAGTTATAATTTGACACAGCAAAGATCCTTTAATGACACAAAAATATGACAAAATAAGACATTTTTACAATTAAGCTAAATTGCATGTTAAAGGTTTGTTTATGCAGAATCAAAGATGTGAGCTTTTTGATTATTTTGCAACATCTTTTAGTAGTGTTGTAACTGTATGTAACATTTGCGTCTTTTTTAATTTCATTTAATTTCTTTTTACTGTAACTGCATGTTGTAATTCTATGTAATCTTGATGTAAATATTTTGCTTTTTATCTTCATTTTTTAAATAACTGTTTTTGCATGCGCATTATTGCATGTAACCTTGATATTTTCTCTTTTTTGCTTATTTTTCTAACTAGGGACAGGAGTTTAAAACTAGTGATAGTTATAATCTTTACATGTGAAACAAGTTACTACAGCTCATTGTTTATAATGTAATTCACAATGTTCCTATTAAATAAACTATTTAAGTGACAACATAACATCTTAGTGGCATAAGCAAATACTCTCAGGCAGTAAAAATTAGATACACAGATACAAATGTTCTGTCTTGTGGTGAAAAAAATCAAAGATTGTTCGTTTTTATTTTAATTAAAAATAAATAAAAAATAAAAAAATAACTTTGAATAACCTCTTTAAATCAAACATACATTCTTTAAAAAATAGTCCAAAAGTCGTAAAAATGTTTTAAAGTTGTATTTTCTAATTGTGTGTTTTTGCAGTGAGTTACAGCGAAAGCAGATGGTTGGTCTGTGAAGTGGCTTTCGGCCTGAGAACAGTCCCCCGGCTTTGTGAGGGCAGACACACTTCCATTGTGTGTGCAGCTGAGCAGCCTGCATTCAGAAGTGTGGGAAGCCGTGTGTCGCCGTGGCTCCAAGCTCCAGAGCGAGAGGAGGGCGTGTGACCGGGGCACGCTCGGCCTTGTGCAGGGAGCTGTGGGAGCCCAGAGGAGGAGAGCTGGGAAACCTGAGCCCCTTTTTACACAGACAGCAGACACACACAGGCAGACAGATGGAGAGTAGATAAGCAGGCAGGTAAACCCACCTGAACATGATTGCAGCTTACAGTTGTGTGAGTGTTTCTCGCAGTAAAACAGCATTTCAAGACATTTAATTACAGACGAGAAAATAACATGCAAACTTCTGTCACTCATGAAAAAATAAAGAAGTAAAGATATAAAGAAAAAAGATACAATTTCAGTGATCAAACTGCTTATGATTCTGCTTGGAAAACCTTTTTTTGTCAAATAACTTTACAATGGTGGAATGTAAGTAAGAACATTTTTTAAAATGCTGTACTTAAGTACAAGTTTAGGTACTTGTGCTTTACTTGAGTATTTTCTTTTCATGCCACTTTATAGTTTTACTTGACCCCCTTTATCTGAGCACTTTAGTTACTTTATAAATTAAAAAAATAAATTATTAAAAAACTTGAAGAGTTTATAAAATATGGTGTTTTGTTATAAATTAGATCACTAAAAAGTTTATACAACTACAGCTGCTATGATTTGTTGATTTATCATTTATGAGCTGATTGGCAGAAAACTGATTGCCAACTGTTTTGATAAACATTTACATCTTTTTCTTTTAAAAAAAATAATTTTCAGTTTTGTGGGTGTTTGTTTATTTATTTATTTATTTATTTATTTTTTATTTTTAGTTTTTGGTAGTTTTTTTTCCTTTTTAAAAACATTTTTGAGTGGGATTTTTGGTGGGGGTTTTTTTGTTTGTTTTTTTTTAATAATTTTGAGTTTTGTGGGTGTTTTGTTTCATACAGTTTTTAGTTCCTGGTATGTATTTTCCTTTTTTTTTTTTTTTTTTAAATATGGAGAGTCATTTATGTTTAGTTTTGGGGAGATTTTCCATTGTTTTTAAATCATTTTTAGTTTTAGGGTGTTTTGTATATAATTTTGAGCTTAGGGTTTTGTTTTGTTTTTACAATTTTGAGCTTGTGGTGTGTTTTGTTTGTGAGGTTTAAGATGTATTAACTTACAGATTACTAGTTATCCTGTTAAAAATGTAATAATATAAGTTTTGTAGCCCTTTTAATTATTTCATCCATGTTATGCTATTTATCACATTTGATTGCTTTTTGATTACTTTTGTAACAAATGGGCAATAAGGCAGAAAAATGCCCAGAAATGGGCCATGCCGAAAGAACAAATGTTATATTCTGCTTAGAAACGTTTTACTGAAAAGAATATATTTAGATGTAACCTCTTTGCAATCACCAAAATTTCAATTACTGTTATTTAATTACATACATGTTTAAATTCATGCATAAATATACATTTACATCTTTTTTTTCTCAGTAACTGTTTATAGTTACATTTATTTTGTAAGACACACATCCCCCAGTGGGCTGGAGACAACAGAAATGATCACAGAGGTCCTGAGTCTCTTGCTTTTTTCCCTTGAGTATTAAATATACAGATGTGTGTGTGTGTGTGTGTGTGTGTGTGTGTGTGTGTGTGTGTGTGTGTGTGTGTGTGTGTGCATGCTTGCGTGCGTGCGTGCATGTGTTTGACTTTTTCATTGACCTCCCTCTCTCTTTCTTTAGTGTAGAAGAAGAAAACATGCATATAATGAAACCTTAGCTTTGATTTTAATACACTAATCCATTGGTTAATGCTAATTCTCATTGAGATGGTTAATTGGAATTACAGAGTACCAGTGAGTTTATTTGTCTTGTTAGCTGTGTCTTATATAAATGATTCAATTTCAATTTATGACATAAACATAGAATTAAAATGGGGGAAAAAATCTAAATCTATGATCATTTTATTTTCACTTACTTTTACTTTTTTATGTTTAAAAGATGACAAAAACAACAACCTGTTGTATCCTTCTAACCTACTGGTATGCTGCAAAAGAAGTGGGTGGGCTGGTGGGTCTTAAGGAATGCACTTTAATGGCGACATTATGTAATTGCAGCCAAAGTGAGATGCAGCATACAGAGAGATAATTTAACTCTAACTTTTGTTTTGAAAATATCAAATTGGGGCAGGGCTGAAAAACATCACTACAAGACAGTAAGACAAAACAACACGAAAATGCAAAATTTGCAACTGGCAATGTTTGTTTATTCAAAAAGACAAAATGAGCCACATCAAGTATGTGAAGCTCTAACAATAGATGATGATACATCACAACAGAATACTTTTCTCCAAGACACAGGAGAGAGTAAAGGAACAGCTGTCTTCATAAAAGACAAATAAACTTGAGTAGAAACTACAAACTGCTCATTAATATTTTCTTTTAAACAGAAAGAGAAATTTGCTCTTAATAAACAAAAGCAAAACAGTAAAAACTGACCTTTAAACAGATCTGAATGCAGGTTAATAACTGCTAAATACATTAATTTTCATTCAAGACAACTTAAGTCACAGGAAAATTGTTATAGTGTGATATTAAGAAAATCTTTATAGAAAAGGGATAAACATTTGGATCTTATAACAGATCAGTTTTGAACAATCAGAGATTAAAGTCAATTAATATGTCAAAAAAGACAGTTTTTTGATCACTATGATCAGTAACAATCAAAATATTACAAATGTAGCCATAACACTGTATTCTGCAAAGACAGAATGTACAGTGAAATATAATAATAGTAATTGCAGATGCAATCAGATTCAGTTCATACAACATGCATGACAAGATGTTCTCTTTCTTAACCTGAAAGATAATGTTGCTGTCATTTCCTCAGGAAATATCATCAAACTCAAAAGAAAAAGAAACACAAAATACAACCTTCTGTACAAACAGAAGAAAAAGTTCATGAAATTTCAAAGAATTCAGCAGAATTCAGTTCAAGTAAACTTTGACCAATATGGTCGTGTCAGTTTGTCTGGTGGTGACTCCAGTCTGTAGGTGTCTACCACGGCCTCCAGAGGACGCTGTTGACTGGACTCTTGTCTTTGGTGATGCTGGTCTGGACTGTGGAGCTCAGAGGAGAGAAGTCAGCCTCTCTCAGGTTCTTATCAGAGGAAGACTGCAGCTTGTTGAAGTGGTTCAGCAGTCTTCTCTGCTGTTGGTTCTGCTGCTGCAGCTGTGTCAGGAAACAAACGGTCATCTCCAGGATGTCAGCTTTCTCCAGCTTGGAGTCTGGCTGCTGTTTGAGGAACTCTGGACCCAGGAGAGACTTGAGCTGCTCGATGCTGCTGTTGATTCGCTCTCTGCGTAACTTCTCCACCAGAGGCTTTCTGAGCTGCAGAAAGAAGAGCAAAGTCATTAATACACTTATTCTGGAGCAAAGTGAGAGCATAAAATAAACAACCTCTTACTGACAATACTGAAATGTTGTTGAATGTTGAATTTACCTTGTGGGTCAGAGTCAGATGCTCCTGAGAGTTGGTGATTGCTGCAGTGATTGTAGGTGCCATGTCTGGATCTCTGTGCTGTAGAGGTCTCTGTAAAGAGAATCTGATCTCTGCTGGCTTCAGCCCTCCTATTTATAGTCCCACATCTCCATATCAATGTGTGGGTCTTGGTTTGAGTGGAGTTTCCCACAGTTTCAGCCAATCGGAGAACGTGGTGAGACAATGGAGGACACAGCACACTTAACGCTGTTATTGCCCCGGGGGACAATGGTTAGATCTCAGGGGAACAGGTGGAGGACTGGGGGGGTGATGGAGAGAGACTCTCAGAGCTCTGTGTGAATCTGGGAAAGTGGTGACCCTGTAGAGAGAGCAGATCTGCTGCCTGATGCTGGGATCAATGACTTTGACTGAGCACACGCTCTTCATCCCATCACACACGTGAGGAATAGGCCTAACATATATAGTAAAAATAGTCAAAATATGCAAACTAAGAAGAATGTTTTGCTTTTGTTTTGGTTTTTTCTGTGTTATTTCCCCATTATTTGTATTAAGCCAAGTGTAGCAGGTGGATTGCCCTTATCTGTTTATTCATTTACATTTTTACCACTTAACTGATTTAATTTTTCTGGCACCTTTTTTTATCAAAAAGGTGCCATCTTATAAAATAATAGTGAAAAAATACAGTGAGTTTCATGGCACTTGAAATAAACTCAACAGTAATCTGGCTGCTGTCCAGATGTAGCCGAGTCATTTGACACGTGCCTTGTCGCCAGTGTGAGGAACACGTTGAGCTCAGTTTCCCACACTGACTCCCTGTATGGTTTGGTCAATGATCCACAAAGGGACGTCAGTGACAGATGCTGGCTGTGTGTTGTTATAGAAACAGAGTCTGACATCACCAACCATCTGGAGGGAACGCACGCCATTGGCTGGCTCTGACTCTTTAAAAGATTTGAAATTTTGGTGGGAAAGTTTATCTTCAAGTATCACCGAATTGATTTATAATCAAATATTTTAAGTTTTCAATCATTTGGTCACACATTTTTAACCTCAAGTCATAATCATGCTTCATTTCTGAGCATTAACTGGATCAAAAGCTCTACACATGAGGGCGGGAGGTTCCCTGGACGGCAGCTGTTTCCTGAAGTGTGCCAAATCCCTTTGGAGAATGACTAGGCTGCTGGTGGGATGAATGTTATTCACACTGGCCTCTTCTTTCCAGGGCTTTCCCACACTCCTTCAGTTACCAGAAAACAGACATGTGCTCCTCCACAAATGGACCTTTTAAGGATCCTGTGCACAAGCAGTGAGCACCGCCAAGTGTGGGGCCTGTGTCAAACAGTAATTAGGTTAACCATGCCCATTAAAATAAAAAATAAACGAATTAATAATAGTAATAACAATAATATTAACAACATTATATGCATCGAGTGCCTCACATTAAAATAGAAAGAACATAAAACAGCCCATCGAGGTAATTTAATATAAAGGGACATTTAAACAATTGAAAACAAAAAACTAGTACACAGATACCAATACCATGGCAAAACCATGTATGATAACATCATTAGATCACAAACTCATTAGTTTCTAAAGCCATAGATAATATAAAGTCAAGCAAAAGACATCATTTAAACAAGGAAGCAGCAGAGTGAAGTGTAAAAAGAGTTTCAGGGCTATTTCAGGAAAGTCAGAGCTAGTTATTGGCTTAACTTAATGTAAGAAAGGTGCACTTAAGCAATATGTCAAAATGAAAATGAATTATTTCACATTTCACATACATAATTCATTAACTTTAACACAAAGTGCTTTACAATAAGGGCATTATATTCACTGAATGTCTCACGTGAAAATATACAGAATGAACATAAAACAGGCCAACAAGGCAACCCAAATGATTTACAATATTTGAGGACACTGTACTCATTTTCCTTTGATTTTTTTCACAGAATGGATTTAAACATTAACATAATCTGTGCAAGATAAAAAAAAAAAAATTAAAAAGTGACCTTACAACAGATCACATCATACTGAAGTAGCATTCAGTTAATTTAATCTCATGTAAATGTTACGTTGTCACGGCCAACAGGACACTGAAAACAAAAATAAGATGAAAACTGAGAAGGGCCTATATCTCAATATTAGCAAAACCATCCTAAAATCATAAAATAAACAACATGCAACATCTTTTTTTATATTGCAGCAGTGTGAAGTGTAAAAATACACAGTTGTATCAGGCCGTCAGAGCCAGTTAAAAGCTAAACGTGTCAGTAAGAATGGGCACTGTAAATGGAAATAAATTATTTCATATTTTACTCACATAATAAATAATAATTTCAGAATTGTGAAATCTCATGTTTGTGTAGGCGGCTGCCGAGTCGGAACATTAATAAGGCGGAACGTCTGATTTGTCATTTTGTCCACTCAGGTCATAATTAATGTGACAGGAAGTTGATAGTGGGTACCTGACGCGCCAAAATAAAGATGGCTAACCAGAATCAACAATTACTGCCAGAAGATATTCTTTAAAACTTATTTTGTGACTGAAAGTGGTACGGAAGTTTGAAAGTAGCTTACCGCACCCGAGGAAACAGAAAAGTACGAGTCAAGTAAAGAAATGAAGCCTCAGCGGGAGCAAAGACCTCACCGTTAACGGCTAATTTAACGTCGCACAGGTGCAGCCTCCTCCGTCCCCAAAGACTGGATCCTGCTCTCCTCTGGGACTCCTGCCATCACACCCGGTGATTTTTATATTCTTACAAACCAAAGAAAGACTATCAAAAACTTTAGACTTTTTTTCTGTTTACAAAAAGCAGGAAAACTCGATTAGCATCTCAAAGCGTTTCAACCGTTAACGAATTTAAAAAATGAAGGCTAATGAGGGTAAAAAAAAATAACACCAGAAGATGGTCTTTTTTTTAACATTTGTGACCAGAAATTCACACCGAACGAAGGAAGGACACAAAGTGCAGCACCTGTGGAAATATCACAAGACCAGGCAAATGTAAAAAGTGAAGAAATGTAGCCTGAACGGCAGGAAACGCCGGTTAACGGCTAACTTTAGACCAGTGTTGCCTCCTCTGTCAACACAGCTCCTGAGGTGGAGCTGCTGCTCTCTGCTGGGACTCTTAACACTCTCTTGGGATGATTTTTTTTGGACTTAACCAATTAAAAGAAGTCCGTCTTAAACGTTGCCCAGTCTGTTTCCAAAATGCAGAAGAACAGAGGTTGCTTCAATCTCGGAACCGTTCAGCATTTATTGGATTTAACGAACATTTTCACTCAAAATTGGAGGACCAGACTGAAGCCCCACAGGTGGACAGTGACGGGCCCCTGAGAGAAACCAAACCCAAAGAAACAGAGCAAGAAGAGCCACCAACACTTCCCTGGTTAAGTTTCGGGTGAGTAAGGATTTAAAAGTAAAAGCTTTATTGTTTACAATTGGCATATAGTTGGTTTTTTTTTTTTTAGTAACCGTTTTTAAAACAGTATATTCAGTGGTCAATACAAAAGAAGAAGACTAGGTACAAAACAAACAGACAAAAATAACATAAAATTAAATTAAAAAAAGTAGACACAAGTATGAACACGCACATGGGTTGAACTAATTTGATAAATAATAAAGTTTTAAGATTTGCATTAATTAATAGATGTGGGTATTTTTGCACTGCATATTTTTCAGTAATATATTGTTTTAAGATATGTATCTTGATCTGTTCTTTTTGTTTTTAAATGGTCTAGAGCACAGTTTATTAAAAACAAAAATAATGAATATAAAATTTGTCTAAATAATGAGCAAATTATTAAGATACAATTAATTCTTGGAGAAACTTGAATTTTTTTATGATGGATAAATCAGGTTCTTTGATTGAGGTTTTCTTGCCCGACTGTCTTTTGAGATCCATCTGAAAATCAGTCCAGGCGCTAGTCACATGTACACTCTTCTAGTTTCTGGTGAATAACAATTTAAAATGTAAAGCTTTATTGTTTACAATTTGCAGAATATGTTTTACTTTTTATTTACAATTTTGAAAACAGTACATTTAGTGGTCAGTACACACATTTAAAAATGAAAAAAAAGAAAAAAAAAAAAGGGACAAGTAGCCACGTGTATGAACACACACAGGAGTTTACCTAATTAGTTATATAATAAAGTTGTAAGATTTGCAGAAATTAAAGAACAAGAAAGAGGAAATACATAATTTCCTCTTGTGACATTTACCCAAAAAGATCCCAAGATAAACAGTATATGAAATGTTTGCACTCACATTATCTGTAATATAAACTACAACTTTGAAAATAAATTGTGTTATATGATCTGTCTTTAGTGACAACTGGTGGTGAATATCAGACGAAGAGTCTACTTCAAATTTAAATCTCTTGTGAAGAAAATCATCATCAGGGTATATTGCTGACACCAGCCGTTGACTGTTCAAAGCTGGATGTTTTGAGATTGCAGTTTTGAGAAGCATAAAAACATTTAGTGAAATTAACCAAATTCTTTATCTAATTTACAAAGTATTACTCGCAGAAACTTTTTCAAAACCATGCTCAAACTTTGTGCTCTCATTGGATGAAATTACAATATTCTAAAAGGGTGTTGATGCTGATTTATATCAGAGGAACATTTACAACCAGGCATTTTTTCAAACAAGTTCTTGTTTTAGGAGCCATAGTCTCTTTTAATCTCTGTCTTCAGGGCAAAGGTCTTTATCTATTGTCCCTCAGGGCTCTGTGAGTGAGTTTCCTCTGGTTTCCCACACTCTGTCCTTTCAGTGCTTTCACCACAGGAACAATAGAAGTGTGCCTCATTATGCAGCACATTAGATACCATTTCTTAACTCTTTTAAGTGAGAGATGGTTAATTTTAAATGTTTTTCGATAAAATACCCCAAACCTGACGACACTAAAATAATGGTGCAGTAAAGTATCTTTGAAATGTACATTTTCTCATTTAGTTTGATGACTTGACTGACTCCAGAGTGACATAATATTGATTATCTCTCCTTACAAAAAATCTTAATATAATCACATTCATATACTTAGTTTAGTACTAAAAGGTTATGTTATGGATAAACAATTCAGGTGAACAGTGATGGACACCTTAATTCATTAAGTTAATATAAAAATAAATAAATATTGAAAGTCTCTCTTTTATCATGACACAGTGACGCGAGAACACACAATTTTCAGCTGGCAGTGTTTATTCATCAAGGCACAAAGAGCCACATAAAGCAAAAAAGCTCCAACTAGAGGTGATGATACATCACAACAACTTGTAGATTTCTACAAGACACACTGTACTCAGAGAGAGTAAAGGAACAGCTGTCTTTATAAAAGACAAATGATTTACAATAATTGAGGACACAGTACTCATTTTCCTTTGATTTTTTTCACAGAATGGATTTAAACATTAACATATTCTGTGCAAGATAAAAAAAATATTAAAAAGTGACCTTACAACAGATCACATCATACTGAAGTAGCATTCAGTTAATTTAATCTCATGTAAATGTTACATTGTCACGGGAAAATTGTGACAGAGTAACATTAAACAAACCTTTCACAGTAAAAGAATAATCATACTGATCTTAAAACAGATCATTTTTAAATAATCACATAATGTGAGGGAAAGTCAGTTTTGACAAAATGTTCATAAAAAGAACTGTTAGGATTTTTGAGGGATTCAAAATCATCAATACCTATCAAGAGGTTATCAATATCTTTATGCACAATATTGTACCAACACACGACGTGCTTTGACACATAAAAGTATCACATGAAAATTGTGACATTAAGCAAAACCTTTTAAAAAAAGGGCTAAATATTTTGATCTCACAACAGATCAGTTTTGAGAAACCAGAGAGATTAAAGTCTCTATGACAATATCTTCATAATAAAGGTCAGTTGAAGGTTTTGATCAATATGATCATTGCCAATCAAATGATACTGAATGTATCATTGTACAGTGAGATATAATAATTGCTGATGCAATCAGATTTGGTTCATGCAACATGCATGACAAGATGTTTTCTTTCTTTACTTGAAAGATAATGTTACTGTCATTTCCTCAGGAAATATCATCTTGCAAAAAGAAAACACAGTGCAGCCTTCTGTACAAACAGAAGAAATAGTTTGTCAAATGTCAATTCAGAAGAACTCAGTTCCTCTAATCTTTGACCAATATGGTCGTGTCAGTTTGTCTGGTGGTGACTCCAGTCTGTAGGTGTCTACCACGGCCTCCAGAGGACGCTGTTGACTGGACTCTTGTCTTTGGTGATGCTGGTCTGGACTGTGGAGCTCAGAGGAGAGAAGTCAGCCTCTCTCAGGTTCTTATCAGAGGAAGACTGCAGCTTGTTGAAGTGGTTCAGCAGTCCTCTCTGGGACTGTGTCTTTAGCTGCTCTTTGGACAGGAAGTGTGTCACCTCTTGGACACACCTGGAGTAGCCCTGATGGACAGCTGCTGAGTCCACAGCTTGATTCTGCTGCTGCAGTCGTCTGAGGAAACAAACGGTCATCTCCAGGATGTCAGCTTTCTCCAGCTTGGAGTCTGGCTGCTGTTTGAGGAACTCTGGACCCAGGAGAGACTTGAGCTGCTCGATGCTGCTGTTGATTCGCTCTCTGCGTAACTTCTCCACCAGAGGCTTTCTGAGCTGCAGAAAGAAGAGCAAAGTCATTAATACACTTATTCTGGAGCAAAGTGAGAGCATAAAATAAAACAACCTCTTACTGACAATACTGAAACGTTGTTGAATGTTGAATTTACCTTGTGGGTCAGAGTCAGATGCTCCTGAGAGTTGGTGATTGCTGCAGTGATTGTAGGTGCCATGTCTGGATCTCTGTGCTGTAGAGGTCTCTGTAGAGAGAATCTGATCTCTGCTGGCTTCAGCCCTCCTATTTATAGTCCCACATCTCCATATCAATGTGTGGGTCTTGGTCTAGTTGGACTTTCTCACAGTCTCAACCAATCAGAGAGCTTGGTGAGACAACAAATGATGCCACACTCCAAATGGTTTTATTGATGTCAGGACAATGGTTAGATCTCAGGGGAACAGGTGGAGGACTGGGGGGGTGATGGAGAGAGACTCAGAGCTCTGTGTGAATCTGGGAAAGTGGTGACCCTGTAGAGAGAGCAGATCTGCTGCTTGATGCTGGGATCAATGACTTTGACTGAGCACACGCACTTCATCCCATCACACACGTGGGAGACTGACAGTTGATTCCATCTTGGGTCAAAAAAATATTGTATAAATTACATGTTGCTGAATTTGAAAACCAGTGGAAACAGATTTTTGCATCTAAATGCTTTTGCAGTGCAGAACCCTAAAATCCAAGTACTAATATTTATACAGTGTTTGTCTTAATAATTCAGTTGCAACATTGTCTCATAAAAACAACTGTCTACTTTTGAAAAGATAAAATAAAATCAAGTTAATTTAGAGTTAATTCTTTCATTCATAAATAAAACTGTAATGCACATGATGTACTTATAAGTTGAGAACAGCAGTCACTCTGCTGTCCAGATGTTTCAGTCTTCTGTCTTGTGTCTTGTAGTCGATGTGGGTAGAAAGTTGGTCTCAGTTTCCCACACTGACTCCTTGAATGCTGTGGTCAATGAACAACAAAAGACCTTTGAACGGAGCCTTTGTGACTGATAGTGGACGTGTGTTGTAATAGAAACACTGCCTGACGTCAGCAACCATCTGGAGGGAAAGAACACCATTGGCTGACTGTCATAGTCTGTAAAGTTTGACATTTTAATTTAAAAAAAAATATGTTAATGGGGCAGCTAAACTTATTTTCCAAAATTGAAATAATTTTTCAGTCAATTTGACACATTGACTTTCTGTTGATGTTCTTTTTTAAAAAATTTTATTTACAGCAGACTGGATCAGGATTTCACTTCGATAGATGAGGGTGGGAGGTTGAGGCAGCTGTTTCCTGAAGTGTGCCAAATCCCTTTAGAGAATAATCTGCTGCTGGTGGGGTTAAGGATGATAATCATGCTAAACTCTGATCCTCAGAGTTTTCCCACACTCTGTCTGTTAAAAGAAATTTAACACATGTGCCTAAATCCAAATAGAACTTTTTATTTTTTTAAATTTTTTTTAACACCTTGTGATTATTACATCGTGCCTCAGTTTTCTTTCTTTTTTTAATTTTACATTTCATAACTCATGAACATTTATGTCAAATAAGTCAAAAGGGGCTGTGTTGGAAACCACAGCAGGTTTCACATATGTAATTTAAATATCTGAAAAAACTATCTTGTTATTATAACCTATTGCATGTAGGTCAGTTACATGTAGTACTTGGCTATGGGCGAATCTGTGTGAATGAGATACTAAACAATATTGTTTTCCAATATGTTTTGTTGTCAGTCGCAAACTATTATAAGACTATAATAAAAAAAAAATACAAATATTACACATTTTTAGTTCCAAACAACACTTCAGTTTTACAATTAGTCTAACTGACAGAAACCTGTAGAAACAAGTTTGGTAAATTCTTTTATCATGGCAGAAAAAAATAGTCTGTGATTTTAAACATATTTGGAATTTTTCACTTTTGGGAGCCAGGGTCTCTTTTAATCCCTGTCTTCAGGGCAAAGGTCTGGATCTATTGTCCCTCAGGGCTCTGTGAGTGAGCTCCCTCTGGTTTCCCACACTCTGTCCTTTCACCGGAGGAACAATAGAAGTGTGCCTCATTATGCATCACATTAGATACAATGTCAGACCACTTTAAACTGAGACATGAATTATCTTAACCTTTTACATTAAAACTCCTGCACCTGACACTTAAACATAAATATTTTTGCCTCCAAAAAATACCTTGAAATGAGCGTTTTTCTATTTGATTTCATGACTTACTGAAAATAAGTGACCCAGTTTCATAAATAATCAAAATAAAAACATGCAAGTAGATTGGATAACTGTATAGAACTATTTCAGTGAAATGAGAAATATCACTTTTTCATATACTGAGGGCAAGTTTAAGGACAAATGAGTGGAGAACAATTTTCAGCTGTCAGTGTTTGTTTATTCATCAAGGCACAAAGTACCACAAAAAGCATAAAAGCTCCAACTAGAGGTGATGATACATCACAACAACAACTTGTAGATTTCTACAAGACACACTGTACTCAGAGAGAGTAAAGGAACAGCTGTCTTTATAAAAGACAAACGATTTACAACATTTGAGGACACAGTACTCACTGTACTTATAAGATTCTTCTTCAAATGAATCAAAACATTTGAATTTAGTGAACAGAAGAAAAGATATTAAAAACTGACCTTACAACAGGTCTCATTGGTTATAATAGTCAAACAAAACAAACCTTTTTCAGTCAAAGGATAAACATGTTGATCTTAAAACAGATCATTTTCAATAATCTCATAATGTGAGGGAAAGTCCATTAGGACAAAATATCCATAAATAGGACAGTTAAGATTTTTGATCAATTCAAAATCATCAGTACCTTTCAAGAGCTCATCAGTATCTCTTAGCACAATATTGTACCAACACATGACGCGCTCTGACATATAAAAGTATCACATGAAAATTGTGACATTAAGCAAAACCTTTAAAAATAAAGGATAAACCTTTGGATCTAACAACAGATCAGTTTTGAATAATCATAAAGATTCAAGTCCATCATGATAATATGTCCATTTTGATCAATATGATCAATATCAATAAAAAAGATACTTAATGTATCATTAAAGTATACTCTACCAATACATAAAGTACAGTGAGATATAATAATAGTAATTGCAGACGCAATCAGATTCAGTTCATGCAACATGCATGACAAGATGTTCTTTCTTAACCTGAAAGATAATGTTGCTGTCATTTCCTCAGGAAATATCATCAAACTCAAAAGAAAAAGAAACACAAAATACAACCTTCTGTACAAACAGAAGAAAAAGTTCATGAAATTTCAAAGAATTCAGAAGAATTCAGTTCAAGTAAACTTTGACCAATATGGTCGTGTCAGTTTGTCTGGTGGTGACTCCAGTCTGTAGGTGTCTACCACGGCCTCCAGAGGATGCTGTTGACTGGACTCTTGTCTTTGGTGATGCTGGTCTGGACTGTGGAGCTCAGAGGAGAGAAGTCAGCCTCTCTCAGGTTCTTATCAGAGGAAGACTGCAGCTTGTTGAAGTGGTTCAGCAGTCTTCTCTGCTGTTGGTTCTGCTGCTGCAGCTGTGTCAGGAAACAAACGGTCATCTCCAGGATGTCAGCTTTCTCCAGCTTGGAGTCTGGCTGCTGTTTGAGGAACTCTGGACCCAGGAGAGACTTGAGCTGCTCGATGCTGCTGTTGATTCGCTCTCTGCGTAACTTCTCCACCAGAGGCTTTCTGAGCTGCAGAAAGAAGAGCAAAGTCATTAATACACTTATTCTGGAGCAAAGTGAGAGCATAAAATAAAACAACCTCTTACTGACAATACTGAAATGTAGTTGAATGTTGAATTTACCTTGTGGGTCAGAGTCAGATGCTCCTGAGAGTTGGTGATTGCTGCAGTGATTGTAGGTGCCATGTCTGGATCTCTGTGCTGTAGAGGTCTCTGTAGAGAGAATCTGATCTCTGCTGGCTTCAGCCCTCCTATTTATAGTCCCACATCTCCATATCAATGTGTGGGTCTTGGTTTGAGTGGAGTTTCCCACAGTTTCAGCCAATCAGAGAGCTTGGTGAGACAATAAGGCATGTGGAGCGGCAACACGCTGAATGCTGTTATTGCCCGGGGGACAATGGTTAGATTTCAGGGGAACAGGTGGAGGACTGGGGGGGTGATGGAGAGAGACTCTCAGAGCTCTGTGTGAATCTGGGAAAGTGGTGACCCTGTAGAGAGAGCAGATCTGCTGCCTGATGCTGGGATCAATGACTTTGACTGAGCACACGCTCTTCATCCTGTCACACACGTGGGAGACTGAAACCTACTGTATAACTAACATGGTGTCAAATTTCCAAAAAAATTAGTGGAAATAGATCTCCGTGTCTAAATGCTTTTGTTGACCATAAATACGAAATTTAGCCCTTAACCAATTTTGCAATTCATATTGCATTTGTATAAATAATTCAGTTGCAATTTTTATCTCAGAAAAAAATTGACTACTTTCTATTTTTCAAAAGATTGTTGTTGTTTTTTTTTTTTTTCAAATAATCATTTTATGCATTAAAAAGATTGTAATGCCCAAAATGTAGGCTATTTAGAAATTTAAAAACAACAGTCACTCTGCTGTCCAGATGTTTCAGTCTTCTGTCTTGTGTCTTGTAGTCGATGTGGGTAGAAAGTTGGTCTCAGTTTCCCACACTGACTCCTTGAATGCTGTGGTCAATGAACAACAAAAGACCTTTGAACGGAGCCTTTGTGACTGATAGTGGACGTGTGTTGTAGTAGAAACACAGCCTGACATCAGCAACCATCTGGAGGGAAAGAACACCATTGGCTGACTGTCATAGTCTGTAAAGTTTGAAATTATGTTAACAATTTTCTTATAACTTGCCAGCTCATTTACTGTACAAATGATTTTTATCAACTCTTAATCAGTTTTAAACATTTTGACCATCCAGTGGTAATTGTGCTGTTGTATCAGGAACTGGATGAAGATTTCAGCTCCATGAGGGTGGGAGGTTGAGGCAGCTGTTTGCTGAAGTGTGCCAAATCCCTTTAGAGAATAATCTGCTGCTGATCAGTTTGAGGATGATAATCATACTAAACTCTGATCTCCAGAGTTGTCCGTTGAAAGAAATTAAGCTGTAGGTCCAAATCCAAGTGGACCTTTTGATGATTTTTTCACACATACAGTGTTCATTGTCCCTTACATCGCCCCCCTTGTTTTTACATTGGCCACATCAACAACATTTAATTTATATATATATATGTATATATATATATGAATTCATTGTTGTCTGTGTTTGAAACCAGTACAGAAATTACTCATCCTTAAAATATTTCAAAAGCCTGTGTTGTTAATATAAATATACACTGAGGTCAACTTGTGAAACTTGGCTGTGGTCATATTCTGACCTGTATAATTGAGACGCTCAACAGTGCTCTCTTCTTCAAATGATCCTGTTTTCAGTGGCAAAATGTCATAAGACTATAATCCTGAAACCAAGCAAATATTTTACATTTTAAATTGAGTTTTACATTTAATATTACTGACACATACTTATAGATTTTTCTTTGCATTTTTTTATCATGGTGTGATAAGTTGGAAAAAAACAAGAAATCAATCTGTGATTTTTACCACATTTGGAAAATTTCACTTTTGAGAGCTAGAGTCTCTTAATCCCTGTCTTCAGGGCAAAGGTCTGGATCTATTGTCCCTCAGGGCTCTGTGAGTGAGCTCCCTCTGGTTTCCCACACTCTGTCCTTTCACTGAAGGAACAATAGAAGTGTGCCTCATTATGCATCACATTAGATACAATGTCAGACCTCTTTAATGAGAGGAACAATTTATTTGTAACTTTATTACATCAAGACACCAGCCTCTGATACTTACACCACAGTTGTTTTCCTGTTAAAATGTATTTTGAGGTGTACATTTTCTCATTTCATTTGATGACTCAAGCTTACTGCAAATAAGTGACCCAATTTAATGAAAAATCAGAGTGAACCCATGTTAAAATGAACACACAAAGGTTTACAGTAAACTGATATGTTAAGGGGTAGCACAGTGGTCAGCGCTGTCACCTTACAGAGAGAGGATTATGTGTTTGAACATGCTTTTTTTTCCTGTGTGGTAGGGCTAATTGTTTTCTGTCTCTATGTGTCAGCCCTGATTAATTGGGGACCTATGGATGATGTACCTGCCTAGTGTGATGTTAGCTAGAATTGGCTCCAAGACAGTTCAACCCTCCAGGTTAAGCAGGTAAAGCTGATGGATAGATGTTAATTTAAGGATAGACAAATACTGCATCATACAAAGATGGGGTGGCGATCGAGAATTATTTCAAGTTTTTTCATCATTGTAAGGAGAGCAGGGACAAGAAAAAAATATTGCATGAAACATTTTTCAGTTAATGGTGTCTGTTTATTCAAGAAGGCACAATGAGCTCATAAAGCATAAAAGCTCCAACTAGAGGTGATGATGCATCACAACAACAACGTGTAGATTTCTACAAGACACACTGTACTCAGAGAGAGTAAAGGAACAGCTGTCTTTATAAAAGACAAACGATTTACAATATTTGAGGACACAGTACTCATTGCGTTTTACAAATGTTTTTCCAAATGGATTAAAACATTTTAACTTAGTTACCAAACAAAAAAAAGTAGTCATAACTGACCTAATAACAGGTCACATTGTTCTTAACCACAAAATTCAACTGAATGTCAAAATGTGTAAATTACATTGTCACTGGAAAACTGTGACAATGTGACATTAAACAAACCTTTTACAGTCAAAAGATAAACATGCTGATCTTAAAACAGATCATTTTTCAATTATAATATGAGGACAATTAAGATTTGTGACAAAATTCAAAATCATCAGTACCTATTAAGAGGTCATCAATACTTGCACTCTTGGTATTGTACCAACGCATGATGTGCAGTTAGATATAAACGTGTCACAGGTAAATTGAGACATTAAGCGATACCTTTAGAAAAAAAGATAAACATTTGGATCTAACAACAGATCAGTTTTAAGTAATCAGAGATTTCAAAGTCCATGATGACAATATGTCAAAAAAAGGGCTGTTAGAGATTTTGATCAGTATGATCAGTTCCAATCAAAAGATAAAAAAATATCATTGAACTACTATGACATGAAGTACAGTGTATAATAATAATAATAATAATAATAATGATAATAATAACAATAATTGCTAACACAATCAGATTTGGTTCATGCAACATGCATGTTCTCTTTCTTAACAAGAAAGTTAATGTTACTGTCATTTCCTTTAGGAAATATCATCTCACACAAAGAAAACAAAAACAAACACAAAATACAACCTTCTGTATAAACAGAAGAAAAAAGTTAATAAAATCTCAGAATTCAGCAGAATTCAGTTCCTCTAATCTTTGACCAATATGGTCGTGTCAGTTTGTCTGGTGGTGACTCCAGTCTGTAGGTGTCTACCACGGCCTCCAGAGGACGCTGTTGACTGGACTCTTGTCTTTGGTGATGCTGGTCTGGACTGTGGAGCTCAGAGGAGAGAAGTCAGCCTCTCTCAGGTTCTTATCAGAGGAAGACTGCAGCTTGTTGAAGTGGTTCAGCAGTCTTCTCTGCTGTTGGTTCTGCTGCTGCAGCTGTGTCAGGAAACAAACGGTCATCTCCAGGATGTCAGCTTTCTCCAGCTTGGAGTCTGGCTGCTGTTTGAGGAACTCTGGACCCAGGAGAGACTTGAGCTGCTCGATGCTGCTGTTGATTCGCTCTCTGCGTAACTTCTCCACCAGAGGCTTTCTGAGCTGCAGAAAGAAGAGCAAAGTCATTAATACACTTATTCTGGAGTAAAGTGAGAGCATAAAATAAAACAACCTCTTACTGACAATACTGAAATGTAGTTGAATGTTGAATTTACCTTGTGGGTCAGAGTCAGATGCTCCTGAGAGTTGGTGATTGCTGCAGTGATTGTAGGTGCCATGTCTGGATCTCTGTGCTGTAGAGGTCTCTGTAGAGAGAATCTGATCTCTGCTGGCTTCAGCCCTCCTATTTATAGTCCCACATCTCCATATCAATGTGTGGGTCTTGGTCTAGTTGGACTTTCTCACAGTCTCAACCAATCAGGGAACTTGGTGAGACAACAAATGATGCCACACTCCGAATGGTTTTATTGATGTCAGGACAATGGTTAGATCTCAGGGGAACAGGTGGAGGACTGGGGGGGTGATGGAGAGAGACTCTCAGAGCTCTGTGTGAATCTGGGAAAGTGGTGACCCTGTAGAGAGAGCAGATCTGCTGCCTGATGCTGGGATCAATGACTTTGACTGAGCACACGCACTTCACACATTTGGTTTAATTTGCAAATAACATACAGGATAAAGATATACATAAAAACTAAGTGGGATTTTTTTTTTTTTAACTCTTATTGAGCAAGAAACAAAACAAAACAAAAAATAAAACATTGCAGCAGGTGAAACTACCTAATTTTGAATTGATGGTTTACTAAGATATGTAATTTTATTTTTGAACCCAATAATTTTTCAATTAATTTTTCTTTATAAAACACACTGTTTTTCAGATAGCACTACAAGAAGTTAGAAAACATTCATGGTACCCAAAATAAACTCAACAATAATCTGGCTGCTGTCCAGATGTAGCCGAGTCATTTGACACGTGCCTTGTCGTCAGTGTGAGGAACACGTTGAGCTCAGTTTCCCACACTGACTCCCTGTATGGTTTGGTCAATGATCCACAAAGGGACATCGGTGACAGATGCTGGCTGTGTGTTGTTATAGAAACAGAGTCTGACATCACCAACCATCTGGAGGGAACGCACGCCATTGGCTGGCTCTGACAGCTTAAAAATGTTCAAATTTTGGTGGGAAAATCTATTAAAACTTCTCACCAAAGTTATTTGTCATCTCATATTTTTGGTTTCCAATAATTTTCATACAGTGTGAACATTTAGTCACATTCATGCTTCTTTACTGACCATCAACTGGATCAAAGTTTCAGCTCTACACATGAGGGTGGGGGGCTCTCCTGGGGGCAGCGGTTTCCTGAAGTGTGCCAAATCCCTTTGGGGAATTATTTGGCTGCTGGTGGGATTGATGTCATTCACACTGAACTCTTCTCTCCAGAGCTTTCCCACACTCCTTCAGTTACCAGAAGGCATGTGTCCCTCTACAAATGGACCTTTTGAGGATCCTGTGCAGAAGCAGTTCGCTACCAGGGGTACAAGGTGGTGTCTCCTCCAAAAGATAGTTAATTGTTAAACTTAGTAGTTATTACATAAGTTAAAATGCAAAATAATGTGTGACAAAATTGTATTGTATATTTCTGACCTTTTCAACAAATTGAATTAAAAAAAAATATTTCTGGGATTTAATAGTTATCTGAATAATACTCAGATTTTATGAAAGATGTGGAACATTTTAAATGTTTCATGGAGTTTCTAGCTGAACATATGAATGAGAATACAGTTTCAAATTGTGTGAAAATATGTAAACATTGAAAGTTATACCCATGAATTTTATTTGGGAAACATGCAAGCACACAGTTTTGTGTAGAAAAATATGGTAGCAGTTAAGTTGCAAAGACGGCAATGGAAGAATCATAATAAAGAGTGAGACAAACATAGGTTATTAACACTTTCAGCATTCACACAAACTAACAAGTTTCTTAGGTTAACTAGAAAGAGTAACTAAATGTAGTTGAAATGAACACTTGATAACAAAGTAATAATGCGGATTTATAACAGAGAAACAGGTTCAACCACAGGCATTAAAACAAGTTACAGTTTTAGTAGCCAGACTCTCTTTAATCTCCGTCTTTTCAGGGCAAAGGTCTGGATCTATTGTCCCTCAGGGCTCTGTGAGTGAGCTTCCTCTGGTTTCCCACACTCTGTCCTTGGAGGAACAATAGAAGTGTGTCATATTATGCATCACATTAGAAACAATATCTGACCTCTTTTAAGTGAGAGATGCTTAACTGCTGGAGCCTGACAATTATATCAAAATAAGAGCGTCACATTCGCTCTATGAAAGTACTTTCTTTAAAAATTTGGGTTGTCTTGATTCCATATCAATAAAATTGATTTGACTCTTTGTCAAAAAATTGAACCACATGCTATGCATAATTTTATAATAAACAGAAATTGTAAATGAACAGTTAGTATATATGTGCCTGACGTTATCTTGATTTCTCAGTTAAAGGTAGAAACTATGATGAAGACCCATAAAAATATATGTGGAAAGTTTCTCTTTCATCATTATAAAGGGGGAACCATGACACACAATGACATGAGAACACAAAATTTTCAGCTGTCAGTGTTTGTTTATTCATCAAAGCACAAAGAGCCACATGAAGCATAAAAGCTCCAACTAGAGGTGATGATACATCACAACAACAACTTGTAGATTTCTACAAGACACACTGTACTCAGAGAGAGTAAAGGAACAGCTGTCTTTATAAAAGACAAATGATTTACAACATTTGAGGACACAGTACTCACTGTACTTATAAGATTCTTCTTCTAATGAATCAAAACATTTGAATTTAGTGAACAGAAGAAAAAATATTAAAAACTGACCTTACAACAGGTCTCATTGGTTATAATAGTCAAACAAAACTAACCTTTTTCAGTCAAAGGATAAACATGTTGACCTTAAAACAGATCATTTTCAATAATCTCATAATGTGAGGGAAAGTCCATTAGGACAAAATATCCATAAATAGGACAGTTAAGATTTTTGATCAATTCAAAATCATCAGTACCTTTCAAGAGCTCATCAGTATCTCTTAGCACAATATTGTGCCAACACATGACGTGCTCTGACATATAAAAGTATCACATGAAAATTGTGACATTAAGCAAAACCTTTAGAAATAAAGGATAAACCTTTGGATCTAACAACAGATCAGTTTTGAATAATCATAAAGATTCAAGTCCATCATGATAATATGTCCATTTTGATCAATATGATCAATATCAATAAAAAAAGATACTTAATGTATCATTAAAGTATACTCTACCAATACATAAAGTACAGTGAGGTATAATAATAGTAATTGCAGACACAATCAGATTCAGTTCATGCAACATGCATGACAAGATGTTCTCTTTCTTAACCTGAAAGATAATGTTGCTGTCATTTCCTCAGGAAATATCATCAAACTCAAAAGAAAAAGAAACACAAAATACAACCTTCTGTACAAACAGAAGAAAAAGTTTGTCAAATGTCAATTCAGAAGAACTCAGTTCCTCTAATCTTTGACCAATATGGTCGTGTCAGTTTGTCTGGTGGTGACTCCAGTCTGTAGGTGTCTACCACGGCCTCCAGAGGACGCTGTTGACTGGACTCTTGTCTTTGGTGATGCTGGTCTGGACTGTGGAGCTCAGAGGAGAGAAGTCAGCCTCTCTCAGGTTCTTATCAGAGGAAGACTGCAGCTTGTTGAAGTGGTTCAGCAGTCCTCTCTGGGACTGTGTCTTTAGCTGCTCTTTGGACAGGAAGTGTGTCACCTCTTGGACACACCTGGAGTAGCCCTGACGGACAGCTGCTGAGTCCACAGCTTGATTCTGCTGCTGCAGTCGTCTGAGGAAACAAACGGTCATCTCCAGGATGTCAGCTTTCTCCAGCTTGGAGTCTGGCTGCTGTTTGAGGAACTCTGGACCCAGGAGAGACTTGAGCTGCTCGATGCTGCTGTTGATTCGCTCTCTGCGTAACTTCTCCACCAGAGGCTTTCTGAGCTGCAGAAAGAAGAGCAAAGTCATTAATACACTTATTCTGGAGCAAAGTGAGAGCATAAAATAAACAACCTCTTACTGACAATACTGAAATGTAGTTGAATGTTGAATTTACCTTGTGGGTCAGAGTCAGATGCTCCTGAGAGTTGGTGATTGCTGCAGTGATTGTAGGTGCCATGTCTGGATCTCTGTGCTGTAGAGGTCTCTGTAGAGAGAATCTGATCTCTGCTGGCTTCAGCCCTCCTATTTATAGTCCCACATCTCCATATCAATGTGTGGGTCTTGGTTTGACTGGAGTTTCTCACAGTTTCAGCCAATCAGAGAGCTTGGTGAGACAATAGAGGACACAGCACACTTAACGCTGTTATTGCCCCGGGGGACAATGGTGAGATCTCAGGGGAACAGGTGGAGGATTGGGGGGGTGATGGAGAGAGACTCAGAGCTCTGTGTGAATCTGGGAAAGTGGTGACCCTGTAGAGAGAGCAGATCTGCTGCTTGATGCTGGGATCAATGACTTTGACTGAGCACACGCTCATCAGCCCATCACACACGTGGAAGATTGACAATGATTCCATCTTGGGTAAAAAATGCTGCATAACTTACGTGTTGCTAAAATAAGATATTAGTGGAAATAGATCTTTACATCTAAATGCTTTTGTCTTGCAGAAACCTGAAATCTAGCAAGTACCAATATTCATACTTTATTTGTCTTTATAATTCAGTTGCAGCTTTCATTTAAAAAAAATACTTTTTTTATTTAAAAAAATTTTTAAAAAAATATTTTTTTATTGCATCCAATTCTTCAATACATTATTGAAATTGTAATGCCCATGATATATAGAGAAACTTGAAAACAACAGTCACTCTGCTGTCCAGATGTTTCAGTCTTCTGTCTTGTGTCTTGTAGTCGATGTGGGTAGAAAGTTGGTCTCAGTTTCCCACACTGACTCCTTGAATGCTGTGGTCAATGAACAACAAAAGACCTTTGAACGGAGCCTTTGTGACTGATAGTGGACGTGTGTTGTAGTAGAAACACAGCCTGACATCAGCAACCATCTGGAGGGAAAGAACACCATTGGCTGACTGTCATAGTCTGTAAAGTTTGAAATTATGTTGACAATTTTCTTATAACTTGCCAGCTCATTTACTGTACAAATGATTTTTATCAACTCTTCATCAGTTTTAAACATTTTGACCATCCAGTGGTAATTGTGCCGTTGTATCAGGAACTGGATGAAGATTTCAGCTCCATGAGGGTGGGAGGTTGAGGCAGCTGTTTGCTGAAGTGTGCCAAATCCCTTTAGAGAATAATCTGCTGCTGATTGGTTTGAGGATGATAATCATACTAAACTCTGATCTCCAGAGTTTTCCCACATTTTGTCCGTTGAAAGAAATTAAGCTGTAGGTCCAAATCCAAACGGACCTTTTGATGATTCTTTATTTCACATATGTTTTTTTTCCCTTTTATTTGTCTCCCTTGTTTTTATATTGTACAACTCAATGATATTTAACTTCAGACTTTATATAAAGACAGTATTGGCTGCGTTGCAAGCTTGGGCTGAAATCACATGCCATAAAAATACTTTTAAAAAACCTGTCTTGTTATTAACCAGTATACACTGAGGTGAACATGTGAAATTTGGCTGTGGTTGTATTCTGTCAGCAAAATTCTGACCTGTGTGATTTAGATACTGAACAGTGTTCTCTTTTCCATAGTGTTGGTTTTCAGCTGTAAAATATCACAAGACTGTAATCCTAGAAACAAAGCAAGTATTTCATATCTTGAATTCCCAATAACAGTTTAGTTTTACAATTAACTTACCAAACAGAAATTTATAGAGAGACTGTTTTTTGATTATGGCAAATAATGAAAAATGAGCCTTGATTTTAAACAGATTAGGAATTTTGCATTTTTGGGAGCTAGAGTCTCTTAAGCTCCGTCTTCAGGGCAAAGGTCTGGATCTATTGTCCCTCAGGGCTCTGTGAGTGAGCTCCCTCTGGTTTCCCACACTCTGTCCTTTCACTAGAGGAACAATAGAAGTGTGCCTCATTATGCATCACATTAGAAACAATGACCTCTTCAAAGAGAAAAACAATTTGTTTTAACTTACTACATTTAAACACCCGCACGTGACACTACTACCAAGGGTTTTTACCTGAAATTTGTGGCCTTTATATTTGTCATTTGATTTGGCGACTTGACTGACTGTTAATAAGTGACTTAATTTCATGAACTAGAAAAATACAGTCACTTGAGTGTAGATCTTAGCCAGACGGCCACTCAAACTGATAGCAGCCACTAAAGACAATCCTTTTAATTTCATCAGACACATGGCAGTGAGTATTTAATAAAAATTCAGGCCTCATCTATTTTTGACACAGCCAGACACATTGCAAAGAGCTGACAGGGTTTTCCTGTTCTGGATACAGTGTAACTGTGACGATTGAATGTGTTTATGATGATAAACACAGCTGGAAGTCTTTGATACTTGTATTCCTAATAATACTTTGAGAGGCGTTAACTCTGTATGTTGGCCACAGCACAACAACTTAGGAAAAAACAGCAATAAACACAATTAAAGCAGACAAAGAAAAGAAACTATCTAATTACTTACACTATGACACACAATAACATGAGAACACAACATTTTTAACTTGCAATGTTTGTTTATTCATCAAGGCACAAAGTACCACAAAAAGCATAAAAGCTCCAACTAGAGGTGATGATACATCACAACAACAACTTGTAGATTTCTACAAGACACACTGTACTCAGAGAGAGTAAAGGAACAGCTGTCTTTATAAAAGACAAACGATTTACAACATTTGAGGACACAGTACTCACTGTACTTATAAGATTCTTCTTCTAATGAATCAAAACATTTGAATTTAGTGAACAGAAGAAAAAATATTAAAAACTGACCTTACAACAGGTCTCATAGGTTATAATAGTCAAACAAAACAAACCTTTTTCAGTCAAAGGATAAACATGTTGACCTTAAAACAGATCATTTTCAATAATCACATAATGTGAGGGAAAGTCCATTAGGGCAAAATGTCCATAAATAGGACATTAAAGATTTCTGATCAATTCAAAATCATCAGTACCTTTCAAGAGCTCATCAGTATCTCTTAGCACAATATTGTACCAACTCATGACGCGCTCTGACATATAAAAGTATCACATGAAAATTGTGACATTAAGCAAAACCTTTAGAAATAAAGGATAAACGTTTGGATCTAACAACAGATCAGTTTTGAATAATCATAAAGGTTCAAGTCCATCGTGATAATATGTCCATTTTGATCAATATGATCAATATCAATAAAAAAGATACTTAATATATCATTAATGTATATGCTAGCAATACATAAAGTACAGTGAGGTATAATAATAGTAATTGCAGATGCAATCAGATTCAGTTCATGCAACATGCATGACAAGATGTTCTTTCTTAACCTGAAAGATAATGTTGCTGTCATTTCCTCAGGAAATATCATAAACTCAAAACAAAAAGAAACACAAAATACAACCTTCTGTACAAACAGAAGAAAAAGTTCATGAAATTTCAAAGAATTCAGAAGAATTCAGTTCAAGTAAACTTTGACCAATATGGTCGTGTCAGTTTGTCTGGTGGTGACTCCAGTCTGTAGGTGTCTACCACGGCCTCCAGAGGACGCTGTTGACTAGACTCTTGTCTTTGGTGATGCTGGTCTGGACTGTGGAGCTCAGAGGAGAGAAGTCAGCCTCTCTCAGGTTCTTATCAGAGGAAGACTGCAGCTTGTTGAAGTGGTTCAGCAGTCTTCTCTGCTGTTGGTTCTGCTGCTGCAGCTGTGTCAGGAAACAAACGGTCATCTCCAGGATGTCAGCTTTCTCCAGCTTGGAGTCTGGCTGCTGTTTGAGGAACTCTGGACCCAGGAGAGACTTGAGCTGCTCGATGCTGCTGTTGATTCGCTCTCTGCGTAACTTCTCCACCAGAGGCTTTCTGAGCTGCAAAAAGAAGAGCAAAGTCATTAATACACTTATTCTGGAGCAAAGTGAGAGCATAAAATAAAACAACCTCTTACTGACAATACTGAAATGTAGTTGAATGTTGAATTTACCTTGTGGGTCAGAGTCAGATGCTCCTGAGAGTTGGTGATTGCTGCAGTGATTGTAGGTGCCATGTCTGGATCTCTGCTGTAGAGGTCTCTGTAGAGAGAATCTGATCTCTGCTGGCTTCAGTCCTCCTATTTATAGTCCCACATCTCCATATCAATGTGTGGGTCTTGGTCTAGTTGGACTTTCTCACAGTCTCAACCAATGAGGGAACTCAGTGACACAATAAGGCATTTGGAGCAGCAGCACACTTTTGCTTCGAGAGACAATAGTTAGATCTCAGGGGAACAGGTGGAGGACTGGGGGGGTGATGGAGAGAGACTCTCAGAGCTCTGTGTGAATCTGGGAAAGTGGTGACCCTGTAGAGAGAGCAGATCTGCTGCCTGATGCTGGGATCAATGACTTTAACTGAGCACACGCTCATCACCCCATCACACACATGAGGGAATAACACTCATGGTGCAGAGTGACATACATTTACAAAAAAAGTAGATCTTTAATTTCTTTACTGCTTTCATTGAGCAAAACTTTAAATGTAGGAGGTGCAATCCCTTTGTTTTGAATTGATTATTTCGTTAAATATTTAATGATATTTGAAAGTTTCATCAGTTTTTTTCTCAGTTTGCTTCATCAGAAATTCAGTAGTTTGCAAACAGCACTATAAGAAATTAGAAGGCAGTGTGGTGACCATTCATGGCACTTGAAATAAACTCAACAATAATCTGGCTGCTGTCCAGATGTAGCCAAGTCATTTGACACGTGCCTTGTCGTCAGTGTGAGGAACACGTTGAGCTCAGTTTCCCACACTGACTCCCTGTATGGTTTGGTCAATGATACACAAAGGGACATCGGTGACAGATGCTGGCTGTGTGTTGTTATAGAAACAGAGTCTGACATCACCAACCATCTGGAGGGAACGCACGCCATTGGCTGGCTCTGACAGCTTAAAAATGTTCAAATTTTGGTGGGAAAATCTATTAAAACGTCTCACCAAAGTTATTTGTCATCTCATATTTTTGGTTTCCAATATTTTTCATACAGTGTGAACATTTAGTCGCATTCATGCTTCTTTACTGACCATCAACTGGATCAAAGTTTCAGCTCTACACATGAGGGTGGGGGGCTCTCCTGGGGGCAGCTGTTTCCTGAAGTGTGCCAAATCCCTTTGGGGAATTATTTGGCTGCTGGTGGGATTGATGTCATTCACACCGAACTCTTCCCTCCAGAGCTTTCCCACACTTTGTCCATGAGCAGAAAACAGGCATGTGTCCCTCTACAAATGGACCATTAGTGGATCCTGTACAGATGCAATTTTCACCACTAAGGGAAGAAGATGGTGCCCTCCCAAAAAATGATTAACCATTCAAAAAGTAATTGGTACACAACATAAGTTAAACTTCAGAGAGAAATTTCTGATCAAATTGTTGTGTGAATGCTGGATGTTGATAAACTTAAGCAGTGATTGGCTGGAAATGTATGAAATATATAAGAATTTTGAATTATTCTGTGAGGAAGTCCCAGTCGATGTGACTGGTTTTAGTTGAAAGTTTGTTTGTTTCTAGTATTACAAACCTTCAAACAAAGTTGAATATTTTGAAAAAGTAATACGAGGATTTAGGTATTTAATATTACCAAACATTTCTAAAAGATGTGGAAAATTTTAAAGTTTGAAGGAAGTTTTGAGGTGATAGTATGAACGAGGACACAGATTTTCAAAATGCAGGAAAATTTGTAAATTCTGAAAATTCCATCCATTCATTTAATTGGGGATAATTTGCTGTAAAGAGCACAACATTTCACCATCTTTTTAAGATAAGAACACCAAAAGTAGTAGCACACATGAATTTTCTGTGTTGAAAAATGTTGTAGTGATTACGTAGCAAAGTTGCAGAATAATGAAAAAGAAGGAGATGAACATAGGTTTCAAACACTCCAGAATTCACATAAACTAACTAACCAAATTCTCAGTTTAACTTACACACTGTAATGAACAGAAACTTTTTTTTAAAGCCTCGCTAAAAGTATTTGCTCCCAAATGAACATATATTAACAGTAGTAATGCTGATTTATATTAGAGAAACATTTACAATCAAAGGTGTTTTTCATAACATGTTCCAGTTTTAGGAGCCATAGTCTCTTTTAATCTCTGTCTTCAGGGCAAAGGTCTTTATCTATTGTCCCTCAGGGCTCTGTGAGTGAGTTTCCTCTGGTTTCCCACACTCTGTCCTTTCAGTGCTTTCACCACAGGAACAATAGAAGTGTGCCTCATTATGCAGCACATTAGATACCATGTCCGACCTCTTTAAAGTGAGAGATGGTAAACTTTAATCTCTTTACATTAAAACTGCCATAACATAATACCAAAATAATAATGCAGAGACAGTGTCTGATTTTTTTCAATTGATTTGACGACTTGATTGACTGTATATAAATGGACATCACATTGATTATCTCTCCTTACCAAAAATCTTAATTGAAAAACAATCCTTATAGGTAAACAATTCACCTGGTGTGTGTGCTGAATTTATCTTGGTTTGTCAATCAAAGATAGAAACAATGATGGAGATCTCTTAATCTTAATATGAAAATAAATGTACAAAGTCTATTTTCATCATTATAAAGTGGGAACAATTACACACAATGACATGAGAACACAAAATATTTAGCTGTCAAGTGTTTGTTTATTCATCAAGGCACAAAGAGCCACAAAAAGCAAAAAAGCTCCAACTAGAGGTGATGATACATCACAACAACAACTTGTAGATTTCTACAAGACACACTGTACTCAGAGAGAGTAAAGGAACAGCTGTCTTTATAAAAGACAAATGATTTACAATATTTGAGGACACAGTACTCACTGTACTTATAAGATTCTTCTTCAAATGAATCAAAACATTTGAATTTAGTGAACAGAAGAAAAAATATTAAAAACTGACCTTACAACAGGTCTCATTGGTTATAATAGTCAAACAAAACTAACCTTTTTCATTCAAAGGATAAACATGTTGACCTTAAAACAGATCATTTTCAATAATCTTATAATGTGAGGGAAAGTCCATTAGGACAAAATGTCCATAAATAGGACAGTTAAGATTTTTGATCAATTCAAAATCATCAGTACCTTTCAAGAGCTCATCAATATCTCTTAGCACAATATTGTACCAACACATGATGTGCTCTGACATATAAAAGTATCACATGAAAATTGTGACATTAAGCAAAACCTTTAGAAATAAAGGATAAACCTTTGGATCTAACAACAGATCAGTTTTGAATAATCATAAAGATTCAAGTCCATCATGATAATATGTCCATTTTGATCAATATGATCAATATCAATAAAAAAGATACTTAATGTATCATTAAAGTATACTCTACCAATACATAAAGTACAGTGAGATATAATAATAGTAATTGCAGATGCAATCAGATTCAGTTCATGCAACATGCATGACAAGATGTTCTCTTTCTTAACCTGAAAGATAATGTTGCTGTCATTTCCTCAGGAAATATCATCAAACTCAAAGAAAACAAACACAAACACAAAATACAACCTTCTGTATAAACAGAAGTAAAAAGTTAATAAAATCTCAGAATTCGGAAGAATTCATTTCCAGTAATGTCTGACCAATATGGTCGTGTCAGTTTGTCTGGTGGTGACTCCAGTCTGTAGGTGTCTACCACGGCCTCCAGAGGACGCTGTTGACTGGACTCTTGTCTTTGGTGATGCTGGTCTGGACTGTGGAGCTCAGAGGAGAGAAGTCAGCCTCTCTCAGGTTCTTATCAGAGGAAGACTGCAGCTTGTTGAAGTGGTTCAGCAGTCTTCTCTGCTGTTGGTTCTGCTGCTGCAGCTGTGTCAGGAAACAAACGGTCATCTCCAGGATGTCAGCTTTCTCCAGCTTGGAGTCTGGCTGCTGTTTGAGGAACTCTGGACCCAGGAGAGACTTGAGCTGCTCGATGCTGCTGTTGATTCGCTCTCTGCGTAACTTCTCCACCAGAGGCTTTCTGAGCTGCAGAAAGAAGAGCAAAGTCATTAATACACTTATTCTGGAGCAAAGTGAGAGCATAAAATAAAACAACCTCTTACTGACAATACTGAAATGTAGTTGAATGTTGAATTTACCTTGTGGGTCAGAGTCAGATGCTCCTGAGAGTTGGTGATTGCTGCAGTGATTGTAGGTGCCATGTCTGGATCTCTGTGCTGTAGAGGTCTCTGTAGAGAGAATCTGATCTCTGCTGGCTTCAGCCCTCCTATTTATAGTCCCACATCTCCATATCAATGTGTGGGTCTTGGTCTAGTTGGACTTTCTCACAGTCTCAACCAATCAGAGAGCTTGGTGTGACAACAAATGATGCCACACTCCGCATGGTTTTACTGATGTCAGGACAATGGTTAGATCTCAGGGGAACAGGTGGAGGACTGGGGGGGTGATGGAGAGAGACTCTCAGAGCTCTTTGTGAATCTGGGAAAGTGGTGACCCTGTAGAGAGAGCAGATCTGCTGCCTGATGCTGGGATCAATGACTTTGACTGAGCACACGCTGATCATCCCATCACACACTAAGGTAGTAATATTTCAGGAATAATGTATCAATTACATTTAAGATGAAAAAATAAATACAAAAACTGTTTTAATTTACTCATTATTCAAGTGCTTTCACAGAGCTACACCTTAAATCCAGAGTGTCAAATCACAATGTTTTTAATTAAAAATGTGGACAGATACGTCATGATTTCTTAAAATGTGATCATTTATTTCTAAAATGTTGCTCATCAAAAAGGTACCAATTTATAAAGCAATATTTTAAGACGTTATAAAGCAGTGTGGTGACCATTCATGGCACTTGAAATAAACTCAACAATAATCTGGCTGCTGTCCAGATGTAGCTGAGTCATTTGACACGTGCCTTGTCGTCAGTGTGAGGAACACGTTGAGCTCAGTTTCCCACACTGACTCCCTGTATGGTTTGGTCAATGATCCACAAAGGGACATCAGTGACAGATGCTGGCTGTGTGTTGTTATAGAAACAGAGTCTGACATCACCAACCATCTGGAGGGAACGCACGCCATTGGCTGGCTCTGACTCTTTAAAAGATTTGAAATTTTGGTGGGAAAATCTATCAAAATGTCTCACCAAAGTTATTTGTCATCTCATATTTTTGGTTTCCAATAATTTTCATACAGTGTGAACATTTAGTCACATTCATGCTTCTTTACTGACCATCAACTGGATCAAAGTTTCAGCTCTACACATGAGGGTGGGGGGCTCTCCTGGGGGCAGCTGTTTCCTGAAGTGTGCCAAATCCCTTTGGGGAATTATTTGGCTGCTGGTGGGATTGATGTCATTCACACTGAACTCTTCTCTCCAGAGCTTTCCCACACTCCTTCAGTTACCAGAAGGCATGTGTCCCTCTACAAATGGACCATTAGTGGATCCAGTGATAGAGGGCAGGGCTTCCAAAAAAAGTAGTTAAACATTAAAATAAATAGTTGGTACCCAACATAAATTAAACGACAAAAGGCATTTTGTGATCAAATCGTGGTGTGAATGCAACTTGATGATGAAAACTTTACACAGCAGCAATCTGCTTGAAACATATTAAACAATAGAAAAGTTGAATAAATGTAAGGAAGTTCCGAGCATGTGACCACTTTTACAGTTTAAACTATAAAATAATAAGTATGAAAGATACAAGCACTAAATGCAGTAACGCACATGAAATTTCTCCCGAGAGACATGTAAAACTACTTAAGTTTCAAAGAAAGTGGTGGAAGAATAATATTGAAGTTTGAGAAGAACATGGACGATGAACACGTCCAGCTTTCTCACCAATTAACCAACCTGCTACGTTAACTCACAAAGAGTAACTGACAGAAACTTTTTTTAAACACCATGCTAAAAAATGTCTTTCATGGGATGAAATGTCAATTTTCTGTAAAAAAGTTTTGAAGTTGATTTACTACGGGAGGAACAGCTTCAGCCAAGTTCCAGTTTTAAGAGCCATAGTCTCTTTTAATCTCTGTCTTCAGGGCAAAGGTCTTTATCTATTGTCCCTCAGGGCTCTGTGAGTGAGTTTCCTCTGGTTTCCCACACTCTGTCCTTTCAGTGCTTTCACCACAGGAACAATAGAAGTGTGCCTCATTATGCAGCACATTAGATACCATGTCCGACCTCTTTAAAGTGAGAGATGGTAAACTTTAATGTCTTTACATTAAAACTGCCATAACATGACAATACCAAAAATAATAATGCAAAAACAGTGTCTGATTTTTTTCAATTGATTTGACGACTTGATTGACTGTATATAAATGGACATTACATTGATTATCTCTCCTTACCAAAAATCTTAATTGAAAAACAATCCTTATAGGTAAACAATTCACCTGGTGTATGTGCTGAATTTATCTTGGTTTGTCAATCAAAGGCAGAAACAATGATGGAGATCGCTTAATCTTAATCTTAATGTGAAAATAAATGTAGAAAGTCTCTTTTCATCATTATAAAGTGGGAACAATTACACACAATGACATGAGAACACAAAATATTTAGCTGTCAAGTGTTTGTTTATTCATCAAGGCACAAAGTACCACAAAAAGCATAAAAGCTCCAACTAGAGGTGATGATACATCACAACAACAACTTGTAGATTTCTACAAGACACACTGTACTCAGAGAGAGTAAAGGAACAGCTGTCTTTATAAAAGACAAACAATTTACAATATTTGAGGACACAGTACTCACTGTACTTATAAGATTCTTCTTCAAATGAATCAAAACATTTGAATTTAGTGAACAGAAGAAAAAATATTAAAAACTGACCTTACAACAGGTCTCATTGGTTATAATAGTCAAACAAAACTAACCTTTTTCAGTCAAAGGATAAACATGTTGACCTTAAAACAGATCATTTTCAATAATCACATAATGTGAGGGAAAGTCCATTAGAGCAAAATGTCCATAAATAGGACATTAAAGATTTCTGATCAATTCAAAATCATCAGTACCTTTCAAGAGCTCATCAGTATCTCTTAGCACAATATTGTTCCAACACATGACGCGCTCTGACATATAAAAGTATCACATGAAAATTGTGACATTAAGCAAAACCTTTAGAAATAAAGGATAAACCTTTGGATCTAACAACAGATCAGTTTTGAATAATCATAAAGATTCAAGTCCATCATGATAATATGTCCATTTTGATCAATATGATCAATATCAATAAAAAAGATACTAAAGGTATCATTAAAGTATACTCTACCAATACATAACGTACAGTGAGATATAATAATAGTAATTGCAGATGCAATCAGATTCAGTTCATGCAACATGCATGACAAGATGTTCTTTCTTAACCTGAAAGATAATGTTGCTGTCATTTCCTCAGGAAATATCATCAAACTCAAAAGAAAAAGAAACACAAAATACAACCTTCTGTACAAACAGAAGAAAAAGTTCATGAAATTTCAAAGAATTCAGAAGAATTCAGTTCAAGTAAACTTTGACCAATATGGTCGTGTCAGTTTGTCTGGTGGTGACTCCAGTCTGTAGGTGTCTACCACGGCCTCCAGAGGACGCTGTTGACTGGACTCTTGTCTTTGGTGATGCTGGTCTGGACTGTGGAGCTCAGAGGAGAGAAGTCAGCCTCTCTCAGGTTCTTATCAGAGGAAGACTGCAGCTTGTTGAAGTGGTTCAGCAGTCTTCTCTGCTGTTGGTTCTGCTGCTGCAGCTGTGTCAGGAAACAAACGGTCATCTCCAGGATGTCAGCTTTCTCCAGCTTGGAGTCTGGCTGCTGTTTGAGGAACTCTGGACCCAGGAGAGACTTGAGCTGCTCGATGCTGCTGTTGATTCGCTCTCTGCGTAACTTCTCCACCAGAGGCTTTCTGAGCTGCAGAAAGAAGAGCAAAGTCATTAATACACTTATTCTGGAGCAAAGTGAGAGCATAAAATAAACAACCTCTTACTGACAATACTGAAATGTTGTTGAATGTTGAATTTACCTTGTGGGTCAGAGTCAGATGCTCCTGAGAGTTGGTGATTGCTGCAGTGATTGTAGGTGCCATGTCTGGATCTCTGTGCTGTAGAGGTCTCTGTAGAGAGAATCTGATCTCTGCTGGCTTCAGCCCTCCTATTTATAGTCCCACATCTCCATATCAATGTGTGGGTCTTGGTGTAGTTGGACTTTCTCACAGTCTCAACCAATCAGAGAGCTTGGTGTGACAACAAATGATGCCACACTCCGAATGGTTTTATTGATGTCAGGACAATGGTTAGATCTCAGGGGAACAGGTGGAGGACTGGGGGGGTGATGGAGAGAGGCTCAGAGCTCTGTGTGAATCTGGGAAAGTGGTGACCCTGTAGAGAGAGCAGGTCTGCTGCCTGATGCTGGGATCAATGACTTTGACTGAGCACACGCTCATGATATTTACCCTTTAATTTAACTAAATTCGTCTCAGTTTACACATGCAACGTCTGTGCCAATTATCTTGTCATTATGTATTTTACTAAAGTCTTTTTCAGAACAGAATTTTACTGCTGCAAACACTAAAAATCATGTTCTAAATCAGTTTAAAATCATGTTTTAAACTGGGACAAAGTTGTCCTGGTGTCCAGATGTAGCAGGTGTGTCCTCTGTCTTGTGGCTGCTGTGAGTAGAGGGTTGGTCTCAGATTCCCACACTCTAAGCATTGTGTGGTCAGTGCGCAACAAAAAGACTTCTGAAGAAGCTTTTGTGACGGCTGCTGGTCATGTGTAATGGAGACAGAGCCTGACGTCACCAACCATCTGGAGGAAACTACACTCATGGCTGCCTCCAAGGTTTCATACAAATTTATAATACAACAAAAAAAAAATACATGAAGTGTCAGCAATCATGCTGAATTCTAACTTTCATTGTATAACTGAAGTAAATTTAAATATTAAGTTAAAGTACAGTTTTGCAAGGGTGATGAAAAGCTCAGTTCTTCATATGAGTGTGGGGGGGTTGAGGCAGATGTTTGTTGAAGTGTGCAAAATCCCTCTGGACACGAGTCGACTGCTAATCATCCTTAACTGTGACTCAGTACTCCAGAGCTTTCCCACACTCCGTCCACTGACATAATTCCACTGTAAGTGCCACGTGACTACAGGACTGTCTTTGGCCCAAACAGAGGACATTTTTGTTTAGTTTTATTGTTTTTTTTATAATCAGGATGTTAATCATAACTTTAATAAAGCTTTCATATTCGTCATAAATGGGGTTGCAGCGCTATAATAGTTTCAAGGTATACTGTGGTATTGAAACTGACAGTTATCATACTGTATACATTTGCTTATCTACGGTATTGAAAAGGTGCAAGATTATTATTATTTTCAAAAGAGAGACCTTTTGGACATACTGCCATAAAAAAAATGATTTAAGTTTAAATGATTGTAATAAAATATTTATTCAAAAAAATAAACTTTTAATTTCTTTTTGGGGTCAAGGTAACTGTTTCTATTAATAATTGTGGTACACCATGATACCAGGAAACCATGAAACTGTGATATTTTCTGAGCTGGTTATCGTACCGTGAAAATCTCAAACTGTTGCAACCCTTGTTATAAATGTACTTGCCTGTACTGTAAACAGAGTTGTTTTTGGAAGATCCAAAGTTTACAATACAAAACAAACACTGAGATAAAATAGTAAAATGGATGTTGCCCAGAATCAAATAACCACTCTGTCTGACATTTACACTGAAAAATCACCAGTTTTAATTAGTCGTTGTCCTAAGTCTCAGTAATTTACTGTTGTCTTCATGTGAAACTTTGGTTTACAGTTTCATCTAACATATAACATACTAACATTTTGTGATCTGTTATTTCAAGATGTTAAAACACTCTGTTTCACTTGATCAGCTTTCAGTGTTTTCACACTGGATCAGCTTTATGAGCATGATTGTAAACAAACAAGCAATTTATTACTGTAATACCACCATAATCCCTCTTAACCTCCATCTCTTTAGGACAGAGGTCACAATCTGTTGTCCCACTGCGGCTCTGTGATTGAGTTTCCTCTGGTTTCCCACACTCTGCCCTTTCACTGCTTTCACTTCAGGAACAATATGTCTGAAAATCTATCACATCACACGCTACCTGACATTTGCAGGCTCTGGTTGGAGAGAGCAATTGATTTTAAATGTTTCACATTTTAACACATTGAACTGACAACTGCACCAAAATTGTAACACGGCAAGGATTTTGTTTTTAAAACATAATCATAGGCACACACCTACACATTTGGTTTTGTGACTTATGAGGTGCCACTGCATTTAATATGTCAGTTCATCAAATGACAGATATACTTGGCTTGTATTTAAATTTACATATCCATGTGTACTTGATGGACAGATGCAGCTGTGTGTTATTTAACCCCTGGGTTTTTCTGGAATCTGCATCACCACAATGTAGCTCACACATCAACACACACACATCAACAAAAACGACATGAACACAGACGCAGCTGATTAGATTGTTTTTGTTTATTCAAACAAAATCAGTGATAAAGTATGAAATTCTCAAATGTGATGATACATCACAGCAACAATCACTGTAACATTTTCAAGGCACGCTGTACTCACAATGAGCAGATGATCAGTCGTCTTTACAAAAGACACAAACAGCAGAACAATCAACACCAATATAAAACATCATGAAAAATCGACATAATCTTCATTTTACAACAAAAGTGAAAAATAAAAACTGACCACAGAACAGATCACACTGAGATAATCACAAAGTGATACAAGTAGGTTACTACCCCGTTAAGTTGAGTCATTTTCTTAATAGAAAAAGAAGAACGTTTCACAGCATTCTTAGACAGAAGCTGGTTAATAAGACCACCTTTAAGACAAAAGGATCAATCACACACATTGATCCTACAACAGATCAATGTTGAGTAATCACAGATTACAATTATGAGATCAAGTTCATTTTGACAAAATGTCCACACAGAGGACAATCAGTATCAAAAATGATCACTGATAACAAATTATTCTACATCATTTCATTACATATCATCAGAAAGTGATACACAGATGTACATACTAGTAAATCGTACACATATAACATACATTAATGATGAAAGTGTTTCCAATTTCACTTTTCCCTAGGAAATGTTTTTTCTTCCTCAAAAAGAAAGTTTGAGATACACATAAAAGTATTTAAACAGTAGTCTGTTCATTCAGAAGAACAAGTTCTCAAATTAAAATAAATATAATAATTTCCAGTAAGAGAAGTCAGCCTCTCTCAGGTTCTTATCAGGGTCAGCTTGTTGAAGTGGTTCAGCAGTCTTCGTTATTTAAATGAAATGTCCACATAAAGAACAATTAAAATTTTTGGACAATTAGAAATTATCAGTACCTATCAGGAGGTTCTCAGTGACTCCATGCACTATAATGTACTAACAGATAATATGCAGTGAGGCATACAAGTACCATGTGACATTACGCAACATTTTTAAAAAAGGACATTTTAATCTAACAACAGAGCAGTTCTAAATAATCGAAGAGATTAAAGTCCATTATGATAAAAATATTCTTGAGAAAGTATTCTACCAATACACAAAGTACAGTGAGATATAATAATAGTAATTGCAGATGCAATCAGATTCAGTTCATGCAACATGCATGACAAGATGTTCTTTCTTAACCTGAAAGATAATGTTGCTGTCATTTCCTCAGGAAATATCATCAAACTCAAAAGAAAAAGAAACACAAAATACAACCTTCTGTACAAACAGAAGAAAAAGTTCATGAAATTTCAAAGAATTCAGAAGAATTCAGTTCCTCTAATCTTTGACCAATATGGTCGTGTCAGTTTGTCTGGTGGTGACTCCAGTCTGTAGGTGTCTACCACGGCCTCCAGAGGACGCTGTTGACTGGACTCTTGTCTTTGGTGATGCTGGTCTGGACTGTGGAGCTCAGAGGAGAGAAGTCAGCCTCTCTCAGGTTCTTATCAGAGGAAGACTGCAGCTTGTTGAAGTGGTTCAGCAGTCTTCTCTGCTGTTGGTTCTGCTGCTGCAGCTGTGTCAGGAAACAAACGGTCATCTCCAGGATGTCAGCTTTCTCCAGCTTGGAGTCTGGCTGCTGTTTGAGGAACTCTGGACCCAGGAGAGACTTGAGCTGCTCGATGCTGCTGTTGATTCGCTCTCTGCGTAACTTCTCCACCAGAGGCTTTCTGAGCTGCAGAAAGAAGAGCAAAGTCATTAATACACTTATTCTGGAGCAAAGTGAGAGCATAAAATAAAACAACCTCTTACTGACAATACTGAAATGTTGTTGAATGTTGAATTTACCTTGTGGGTCAGAGTCAGATGCTCCTGAGAGTTGGTGATTGCTGCAGTGATTGTAGGTGCCATGTCTGGATCTCTGTGCTGTAGAGGTCTCTGTAGAGAGAATCTGATCTCTGCTGGCTTCAGCCCTCCTATTTATAGTCCCACATCTCCATATCAATGTGTGGGTCTTGGTCTAGTTGGACTTTCTCACAGTTTCTAGCCAATGAGAGTGCTGGACAAAAGAAAAGGTACTGTCGAGCAGCCACATGTTCAGTGGTAACATTAGAAGGGGGCCATAGTTAGATCTCAGAGGAACAGATGGAGGACAGGATCAATGACTGCAATCAGTCACACGTGCAGTGGACTATAGACTCTGTATACAGACATTATGTAAAGCTGACTTATATTCTGAGTTCACAAGTGACTAAATGGTTTGCATGTAACTAAACAAAAACATCAGTGGGAAAATGATTTGTCTGTATCATGTCGCTGTGGTTACAATCCCTATTGAATCCTTGGAGATGATTTAAAGTGTAACACCAGCATGCTGGTTGCAAAACATAAAAATATTCAAATGAGCAGTGTTTTGGTCTCCGTTGGATCTTTGTCAGGTCATAATGTTAAAAAAAAGGTGGCTACAATGATATACCAATAGCCTGATAGGCTCTATGATGAGAGATGGGAATATCTCAAAACAACTGACAATCCAAAATTGTCAGATTCAAGTGTATGTGACAAAAACCATTAAAAACATATTTTTTACCAAAAATATCCACTCACTTACTTAATATTATTCTGTTAACATACAGGATTAAATAGAGAAAAGTCCTAAAATCCAGCATGAGTTCTGTGTAATAATGATACCTGATATTGAGTCAGTGGGTCACATTCATTTATGTATTACAAAATTAAATATATATATATATTAAAAACAGCAAACACAAGGGGCAAAAACAGTTAAATAATATGATCCTAATTAGATTTTTTTAATAGGATAGTACTTGTAATAAAATCAGGTTCTTATGGGTAAAAAGTATTTTAAAATATGAAAATGATAAAACATATATTTTTAAAATTTGTATTTGCACTTCTATTTATTTATTCCATCAGCATCCCTTATATCAAATACTGTCAACAGTTAATAAAATTCAAAGTTCTTGATTTTTTTTAACCATTTAAATTTTTTTATTCAAATCTTGGCAACACCTGATTAAAAAAGTTTCATGATTTTTTAATTATTTTTTTTATTTAAAGGTTAATAAATAAATGACCGTGCACGACTTAATGTGTCTTTTAATGCATGTTTTATGATTTCTCAAGTGGAGTCCAGGCCAATAACTGCAGAGGGGACTGTTTACATGAAGTAATCTCTTCATGTGCTTTACATAAAAAAGTGGCCTCAGTTGCTAAGTTATTACAGTAATACATTAATTCACCTACTAAAACCACTTTTGAATGAGTAAAACAGCTCAGCCCAAGTTTCAAGACGTCCCAAGCACTGTGTTTATCAATAAAAACACGAAATCGCCGTTTCATAGCTAATTAAAATCTCTTTATTACAATCACATGTACATCATCATATTCCAAAAAGCTTGCTGTTGTGAAAAGTACTCTTGCACAGACAGATGGAGGTGGTGTTGCAGGCTGGATGGAGGGATTGTCAGATGGAGTAAAACAAGTGTTGAGTTCCCCAGCAGCAAGTGTCTCCGCTCCAGTGTGCTTTTAATTTCACATCACATGAGGACAGCAGCGCTATTTTCAGCTCTCAGTGTCCTTGTGTAACGTAAGCAAAGAGAGTGAAAGGGGGGGCGGGTGGGAAGTAAAAATTCTTTCTTCGTCATCCATTATTCAGACTGTTTGAGTCACAGCTGAGAGAGACAGAGAGAGAGAGAGAGAGGAGGAAAACATGGAAACAAACAGATTCCACATCTTGTCCACTGCACATCTGTCCGTCCTGGAAGAGGGATCCCTCATCATCCTCTACCGCTCTTCCTGAGGTTTCTTCCTTTTTTCACCCGTTTCAGGGGTTCTTTTCGGGAGTTTTTCCTTGGGTGATGTGAGGGTCTAAGGGCAGAGGGATGTCGTACACTGTAAAGCCCTCTGAGGCAAACCATGTTTTGTGATAATGGGCTCTATGAATAAAATTGACTTGACTTGACTTGACTTGTCTCTTTAAAGTGTTTTGAACAAACAGGTCGACATTTCTGTAAATTATATTGTTCTCTGTCTTCTCCAGAATCAGATGAGAAGATGGATATCAGTTTCCTCTCTGTGTCTAGGGCACAGATAAGCCCAGGATGTCCTTAGTTTAACGCAAAGACTGGAAGCAAAGGGTAACTGCTAGCCGAGCTTAATCAAAGAGCAAAATTACTCAAGAAACTAAAATTTTGTCTGATTTAAACAAATAGGTTGTTTAGGCCTGCCGACCCCATTATGAGTACAGAGCTTTTAAGATCAACACCAAGCTTAGCCTGTCACTGCTCACATCTGCAAGTTCTGAGTGAACAACGCATGCTTCCAGCCCAAAGACTGTGTAATAAAGATAGACAATATGATTGCTCCCCAAAAATGAGGCCAAAACATGTCTATCGCTCCCTGGTGGCTGGCTACAGTACAAGTCATAAACTCTGTCCCCTCAATGTTGGAAGACAGAAAAATACAAGTACAGGTCGACCATTTTTTTCCCAAGGGTGGTTTTTGTCATTTTAGGTAATTCCTAAAGCAGTGATTCAGGTATTCAGTTTTCAGATACGTTTGGACGGATGACTTTCCCATCAGCTGTACTTGGTGTTTAGTGCTATAGCAATTGTGAGCATGCTAACAAGGTGAACTAAGATGGTGACCATGGTAACAATTACCTGTTGAACATCAGCATGTTAACACTGTCGTCGTGAGCACATTAGCATGTTGACGTTAGAACATAATTCAGAGTGCTGCTAGTGTCGTTTTAGGTTTTGATGTAAAAGGGCTAGCAGTTTCTTCCTGCTTCAATACTGCAACCCAACTGAAACACATACTGTAAAAACACAATTTTTTCTTTTTTTTACACCTGTTCAATTAATAAGATTACATATTTAACATCTGTTGCTAGAAATGTCTTTCTTGTGCTTCCATTATTTGTGTAAAGCTGTTCTGAACACATCCTGGAGCCATATTTGTACTAAATACACAGAAATGAAACTAATATCCATCTGAAACACCTGACTCCAAAGAAAACAGAACAAGAGGACTTCTCTAAAATGTTGAGGTGCTCTTTTAAGAATTAGTGTCAGTGATCCTACTCATAATTCATGGATACCACATTTAACAAAACTGAATCACTTTCCATGACTTTAGACAATATTGTGAGTGTTAAACGTACTACTACTACAATGTTAATCTTTGTGCTGTATATACAGCCTCCATAACACAGCTATAAACCTACAGAATCACATGATAAACCACTGGAGGCGTCTGATGGCATCAGCATGTCCTGTTACTATCTCCCATCTCATCTGCACCTTCTTACAAAATCAATATGTACATGTCATAATGACACAAAACAACAGTAAAATTCAATTTAGCCATTTAAAGAGACAATAATATTCACATTTTGTGTTCACTCTTTGAAAATGGTAAATCAAAGTTTCACCAGCTTTTCAGTAAATTAAGAAGATTTTCAAAGATCATAAAAACTGTTCACATTGGTTTTGTAACCATCACAAGAAAAATATTGAAATATGTCCAACACAATGACAATAAATTTATTTTTTTCCTCCATAAATCACTATGATAGTTTATAAAGAAAACATCAACACATACTATCGTTCTATCTACAGTCTTTCCACTGGCCTCAGTCCCTGGTAGAGAAAGTAGGGAAAACTTTTAGTATAAAAAATGATGTGCAAAAAGTTGTTTTCTTAGGTCCCTCTCATGGAAAACAATGTAAAGAAATCATTTAAATATCTACATAACCTTTGCTCTTGCCATTTTAGGTTCTAGGATTACGATGCACTCGCGGTGACTCGTCACATTTGTGCATCTGTTTGATTTAAAACGAGTTACTGCATTCGATGACCAGCTGACAGGTAGCGCACACAACACCGTCACTGTCATATTAAAACTAGCTTGAGGTATTATTGCACATTTTCCCGAACTGCAGACGTGGAATCCGAAGATTTCAGATTTACTCACGTTGTACCTGTTTTTAGTGGAATGTCAACGCTGACGTGAGCTCTGGCTGTGTTGTCTGTTTAGACGCTACAGCAGTCTGGACAACCTAAGCTGACTTGAGGTTATCTTCTTGATGGCTCCACACAGTCACCGCATCTCTATAGATTTCAGTAAACGTGCATAAGCTGTTACCTGGGTAGGTAGATCTGTAAACATCCTGCCAACAGTTAAGACACTAGCAGGAACAGGGAGCCATGTGCCATGAAAGCCCAAATATCTGATGCTGCATTCACGCTGTTTCAGCAGAACAGTATGAATCGGGGTAACACATGATGGTGCCTTCTTTTCAAAGATATATTTTTTGCCTATGCCAAGGAGACCACATATTCAGTGCTGTTTGTGCATTTGTCAGCAGGATTACGCAAAAACAAGCGACTCAATTATCATGAAACTTGGAGGAAGGGTGTAACATCAGCCGAGACAGGACCTACTCAATTTTAGAGAAGATCTGAATCACAGGGCGCATACACAAATTATTTTTCACTTTTGTTAAAATTGCAATAAATGCACGCAACTCTCACCCTGGACGTCACAAGCAAACATGCAGGTTGCTGCACCAAAACAGCGGCGGCGGGCGGTGCAGTGTTAACAATGGCAACAGTGCTAACAGAGCTAACAATGTTAGTGGAGGTAAGCTCACACCCATCGGGGCAACCTGGGGATAAACCCGTGGGTGGGCTTTACTGGATGTGGTTTGTGATGCGGCATTCATTGTATCACCTTTGTATGAGCACCGCTGTCCCATGCATGCCTGGCACAAGTAGTGTGCAGTGCATAGGTGTGGCGAATAGCTTACCAGTGAAGACATACACACAAAGGCAAAAGTGGGAAAGGACTCAAATGCACTCACATGCAGGCGCAGCTAACCCCGCTACTAAATCAAAGAACAGACAAGCTCAGATGACAACACACACACACACACACACACACACACACACACACATAACAACCGTTACTGCTCTAAATCTTTACATGGCTAATAGTTACTTGCTACTATATCATAACGTGAATGTCATTTGCACCTTTGGTATTGTAAGATTGGGCATTTGGCCTTGGCGAAGGTCTGCGCTTTCCGAGTGCCCGTCTTGTATATTAATATCTTGGGTGGCGAAGAGATTAATAATTCATATTACTCATGCCCAGAAACGTACCTAAATGCATTGTTTTAATTGGTGTGGTTTCCCTGGTAGCCATGGTCAAAAGGCGACACAGATAACACAGCTTCTGTCATATTTAAACTGGAAACAGTGGAGGGGGATGGCAACCATGCACTGTTCAGAACAAGTCTGTTACTGATCTTGTAGTCATACCAGATAAATTAATATTATTGTATTTATATTTATTTTCGCCAAAAATTCTTACATCTCTCATACCTCCAAGTCAGAATTGTAACTCGGAGGTTAATGTAAAAGTGATTTCTGAGTTCGGTCTGAATGAAATGACGTGAATGCAGCATAACCTCCCAGACACATCAGCAGCTGACATTACAGATTAAAGCTGTAGCCAAAATCCTCTGCGGACCTCCATAGCACATTGTTCCTGTTGTCCCTGATCAACACGGTTTTCACTAGTGTTTCACAACCAAGTAAATCAGGTCACATTTTTCATCGTAGTTACAAAAGCTCCCACCGTTTGATACTTTAATTGTAAACAGAGTTTCTATAAAAACCACTCAAGATTTGGTATCAAATCTCAGTTTTCATTGTCTGCATTGCTACAGTTGATGTGTTCTGTGGCCCTGATGTAAAAGTATTCTTATGTGATCTATCGTTAGTGCACAGCCAGGTACATCACGCAGAACAGTATTGCTCCCCGAAATCTCATGGTCTGTTTGAAGATTTGAGTCTGAACCCAAACGTTTTGTGAATTTGTCAAAGATTCTGTGAAATAAATGTAGCAAAAGATGTAGCAGGAAACACGTGATGCAGACACACACGCTCAATTGACCTTGTTCGGTTGGTTGTCTTTACAAGCGTCATGCACTGACACACACATATTGTCCGGAGTGCTGTACAGTGGTGACACACCCACACATAAAGCTATCAGTTGAGGTGATGTACAGCAATGACGGTGAGGTTCCCTCTCGCACACACATTCATATAAGGAACAGTCCGACATTTCCATAAATCCTTTCGTTCTCTGTGTTCCCCAGAGTTGTATGAGAAGATGGATATCAGTTCATCTTTGTGCTTCACGTACAGTACTCCAAAGAGGACAGAGACAGCATTAGAGATGGTAAACAGTGCACACTGTGCTGTGAGTCCATACAAGGGGTGCACAATATTGGATTTTTGCCGACATCCAACATGCAGATATTTTCCTACTCATTTTGGATGATGCAGATAGCAACATATGCACATATATTTTTCCACCTAAGTGCAGAGAATGTTAAGTCTCTCCTGTAGTGGAATTCACATAGTACGCATATTATTCACTTCGTCTTACTCGTTTTCAGACATGAAATATTTGCATTGTTTGCTGAATATGTTCGATGGACATTCTGGTGTTGTTTTTCTTACTTTTATTTTATTCTCCCATCTTATTTGGCATGTTAGAAATAAAGATCTAAATGCCTACTCTTATCTTGATGGCCCACTGGTGGCAGATGCAGACATTAAACACAATCCTTTTAAAAATGTACACATTAATTTTGCAAAATAATAAAACTACTGGGTTACTTGTAAAATATGCCATATTTATTCATATGGAACAAATTTTAAACAAACTAAAATTCATCCCATTAACAGGCTTGGAAGATGCTCTCCCAAAGACAGTTCTGTCAATATCCAAAACCAAGGCAAATTTCACCTATTTTGACTAAATAAAGTCACATAACAAAGTGTCATGTTATTGACTTGTCATATCAGCAGAAAACTTCATTTCGGGCCTCTGACAATATTTCATTTTAGAGAGTTATCTCTAAATGATGTGACAATATCATCATGTACCTCTACTGCATACAGTCTGCATGGTCAGATATTTTGGGGTGGTATATAACTTTCACGGAGAGTTCTGCGTGGACATGAGCAGATGAGAATTACAGACCCCTGTAGACCCACGCAGCTACACAAATGCACAACATAGAATCCAACCGTTGGTTTAATTTGGCAAGATTTGGGGATGTTAGAAGGTGGATTTTTTTCTGTTTATATTAAGCTAGGCTGGCAGTTTCTTCCTACTTCCAGTCTTTGTGCTTAAACACATCCTGGAACTCTCTCTGTACTGGACAAAGATGAAACTGGCACCCATCTTCTCATCTGACTCTGGAAAAGACTGAACGAGAAGAAGGGTCTACTAAAATGTCGTATCGTTAGCCCAGTATCACGCACACTCACACACAGAGTTACAGTTAGACGTGGTGCCCATGCAGTTAGACGGTGGTGACCGTGAGCAGAGAGCTGGTACACATTATGTCCTCCTGGTCATCCAGCCTGGTCCCATGAGTCAGCAGCTCCTCTACTGTCGTCCAGTCATCCAACAGCTTCCTGTTCCTCAGACGACTCAGCTTCCTCTGACTCAACTCCAGAACTGTGTTGCACCGCCCCTCTGCAAAAGATCCGCCTCCTCTGCTGTCCAGCACACCTCCATCTCCGACAGAGGGTCCTCCTCCTCCTCCTCCTCCAGCGATGGATCCTCCCCTCATGATGGCGTCTCGTATTGTCCCGCCTCTCGCCTGCATCTGCTGCTGCTTCTGCTCACGGGCCAACAGGAAGTGTTCCCTTCTCTCCATGCGACTCCAGTACCGACCCATCAGCATGTCTGTGTTGGTCTCCTCATCCGTGCTCATCCCACTTCGTTCATCCGCCAGCTGAGATGCCCGGTCCCTCAGGAGCTGGTTCCTTCGTGAGGTTGTGTTGGGTTTGGAGCTTGAATTAACTTTATGCTGCAAACCAGAACTGGGATTAGGGCTTGAACACACATTCATGTGTCCTTTCTTTGCATCCCATCCAGCAGCAGAGCCGGCCCCTGTGTGGCCCTCCAGGGTGCTATAGAGACCTCTGCTTCCCCCGCCACTCTGGGACTGACGGGTGGCTGGTTTCGGCCAGGTGTCATTGACATCTCCAGCCTGAGGAGGGTGGACCAGACCCTGGTGCTGCTGCTGCAGCTGTTCTCTGGCTCGGCTCCTCCCCAGCTCCTGCTGCCTCTCTCTGTCCATTTCCTCTTGAATCTGTGCCTCCCTTTCCCTCTCCAGCTCCTTCTCCTGCATTTGCCTTTTTTGTTCCAGCTCCCTCTCGACCTCAAGGTCCCTTTCCGTTACCAGTTGCTCTGGCATCAAGCCTCTTTCTTGCGAGTGCCACCAGTCGTGGTGAGCAATCTGGGCATTAGGGTTGTTGTCGTAGCATCGCTCATGTGTGCTGGCACCCCTCATATGCGCCATACTGGTGGGGTGTTGTTGTGGTGAGAGGGCCAAGCCTGTTGGGTGAGAAGCCATCACTCCAGCCACTAGCTCACCTTCCTCTGGCAAACCCGGTGGCAGGATGTTATGTGGCAGGACGCCTCCACAGTGGTGCAGGGTCGTTGCGCAGTAGGAGGGGGAAGCTGGGTGGCTGGCTCGACGGCGGTACTCCTGCGGAGGAGGGCGATGGTGGAGCGTTCGGCTTCTCCTCAGCATCCCCACTGAACTGGAGCCCTGGTGGGGCTGCTGCATGGGAACTAGTGGTCTCCGGTGGCTGGAAGGGGTGCTGCAGGTGGAGAGGACCGGGGCGTTCATTCGTGAGACTGCAGCGTGAGCATGGGAGGGGTTGAAGAGAGCTCCACTGCTGGAGCTGTGGCGGTTCAGACAGGGCCGGTCGGCTTTATGGAACTGGACCGATGAAACCCTGGAAATACAAACAGTGAAGTCAACAAACAATCAGCAACAACACATGTTTGGGGTGAATGATATTTACAGGTTGCTGTGAAGGAATTTTCCCTGATTAAGGGTCGCTCAACAGTGCAACGTGCAGTATTACTAACATTTTTTGTGCTGTTACCCGCCTCAGATACTGTTGCTTTGAAAGTTGATCTTCTAATTAGGCTTAGGTGGTATCTATGTTTTCATATCTTCACACATTCCTGACATTTCACATTTAACAATATTTGTGGAACCAAAAAAAACCAACAAGCAAACTTAAGAGCTGAGCTGCTGGTAGTATTAGTCATTGCAGCATGTATGACATTGTCTTGCCTTTAATGTACAATTTAGCGATATGTCCCACTGTTGATTGCTGATACATTTGTACAGGTCTGTGTGTGGTGCCTCTCCCAATGTTTCCTCTTTGAGATGTGTTTTAGAGGCGAGTTCACTAGGCTCCACCAGCTCAAATGTCAAGAAAGGAAAAATTCTTAAATCTTTTTTCCTTATTTAACAAAAAATACAACTGCAAACCTTGTGAATTCAAGTTTCTCCCTTGCACTAAATTATAACTATCTTAAATGCCTTTTTAACTAACACTCTGGTTTGGTTGAAGTAAACCCTTAATTCAATGAGTTAGATGTGAAAAATGCTCTTTTTCTCACTGACTCTCTCTGCTGTTGCTGGTTGGCTTTTTACTAGTCCTGTACGTTAGGGGTGCCCAGCAGCTCAGTTGGTAGAGCGGGCGCCCCATGTACAGAGGCTACGTCCTCGCTGCAGTGGCCGTGGGTACAATTCCGGCCTCGGCCCTTTGCTGCATGTCATCCCAAATAAAGGCAAATAAAAAGACTGGGAAAAAAAAAGTCCTGCACGTTATCCCCAGCACACCAGGTTGCCATCTAAACCAGCTCAGCTGCCGATTTCACCAGCAGAGACTGACCTCTGGTGGTATGAACTGTATACCTCAATATACCACCTCAATACGGCATCTCCTTATCAGTTAAACAAACAAAGGAGTGTTTGTAATTTAACAGTAGTAAAGATCCTAGTTTCAGGATTTCTAAATGCCCTGGTACACCACAATACCATGATAACACCTGGGCCTACTTCTAATGACACCTTGTCTGTCATTTTGTAGGGTCAGTAATTCTAAAAGCTTCTACCTGAAAAGGCCGCGAGATGGGATATCCATAATGGGCCCAGCCCCCTCCTCCAGCTCGAGCTGCAGTCGCGGGCATTGAGGCTGCACCGTCAGGGCCTCAGGGATGGCCTCCAGCAGCTCGCGGTGGCTCTTGGGGCAGCTGTCACGCCGCTCCCGCCTCTCGCAGGGTTCGCCCTGATGTTGCATTCTGGCGTTGTACAGCCGCATTCGCTTCTCCAACAGCCTCTGAAAGTGCCGGAACTCCCCAGTGCTCACGCTGTAAAAGCCAGAATCGCTGAGCTCTGAGGAAATAAAGGACTCAGAGGAGGGAGAGCCACCGCCTCCGAAGCCACCACAACCCCCTGGGGCGAGGGCCGCATGTGAATGACAGTCCTCCAGGCCTCCTTCCTCGGTCTCCAGCCCCGAGAGGTCTCCTTGGTGGATGGAGCCGTCAGTCCAGCCCAGACCGCTGTCCAGCTCATGGTGGAGGGGCAGGAAGCCCATCGGCTTCTCCAGCATGAAGTCCTCATCATCCGTCTGCAACAACAGGTATTCTCATTCCCAAGACCATTTAAACAAATGCACATGCATGCACGTTTTCTCAAGAATGATAAAAACAATCACTCTCATGGGCGAATTCACAAACAGTTTTGCGTCAGATGTATGCACGTTAACTAATATGAATTTGTACAAAAACCACAACAGCACTGAGACAGTTTTTGCTTGATAGTGCTGGTTGGGGTTTCAGCAGGTGCTTTGAGCATCATATTTTTTTCTTTTATTTTTACAGGTTTAGTGGCCATAGAAGTCCTTTTCTGTCATTTCTACTCAGAATGAAAAAGTGATGATGTGTAACCTCAGCTGTAAGACAGACAGCTCAGTTTTGAATACCTGACTGTGGCAGCCGTTAGGTTCTTCTAAGTTTGCATTGCAACATCTCATCAGGCAGTTTTGTCCCTTTGGTCCACGACCATTCATTTCTGGATCCTAAGAGATTCATGATGTGACACACAGAAAATGAGAAACAACACAAAGCTTCTGTATGTTCATGGACACACTGAACATTATAACTAACTGCAGGAATTCTGTGTCAAATCTTTACTAAACTGCCATGTAAAGAGTGTGTGTGGTTCTTTGTGTCACCTGGTGGCCCAAGTCCACAGTGTCCCGTGGGGAGCTGGACAGGTAGCTATACCGTCCTCCTTCACAGTGATCTTGTGGCAGAGACAGATGGCTGTAATAATGTCTGAGACGAACAACAAGAAAACACAATGAAGACATTTTTAAGACCAAATCATTTTTTTATAATAATGCAATACTAAAGACTTTTATGCACTCATGTTGTAATGCTCACTATCTTCATAGCTGAATTCTACGGCATCTGTTTGTTTATTTTTTAAATATATATTTTACTGGTCCATGAGATATTACAGAACTGATTCCTGGTTCATCTTTTAACGTGTATTTTTGTAGTTGTTTGCATAAAGGAAAACACTGTTAGATACTTGTTTTTGTCTTATAGACATCCAATGCAACGTTCATCTCACTATGCTCATCAGCTTAAAATACCCAATGCGAGTCCACAAACCAAACCAAGATAAAAAGTAGTTATTGATTCCTGCGCGTTTTTACAGCAAAACTGCAAAAACAACAACCAAGAACCTTTTATTGAAGCAGTTTTAAACAGCAGTTAACAGCTCTCCACAATAATCAGACCTCTTACTGTATAGATCCTCATAATGTTGTCTGTGTGTGTGTGTGTGTGTGTGTGTGTGTGTGTGTGTACCTGTCTTGGTAGGAGGGGCTGGAGGCATTGAGCCCCGCTCCCATTAGTGGGAGGGGCAGGTTGAGGTGCTGCAAGTTGAGAGGAAGGGGCTCCCACATTCCCCTGTCCGCCTCTGTGCCACACCCCCTCTGACCCTTAATCTGCATGGTGATCGGACGCTGACTGGCCGCCAGGATCCGCAGAGCGTCTCGCTGGCTCAGGTTTGCAAGACCCCGCCCACTCACCTGAAACAAGCACAGAGAGGACGAGAGAGGATGTGATGTCAGCAAACATGTGCCTCTTCCCACATCCAGCAGACAGAGCGAGATGATCATCCTGTCGGAGTGCAATGTAATGTGAACGCAATATTCACTCCGATTTTAGTTCCACTTGAGTCTCGACTAACTCCTGAGACAAACATCTGGCTCTTTAGCCGTGAGATATTTCACTATCTGTAATAGATAGACACCAGCTTTGTCTGTCTGCAGTCCGGTGCTGCTGTGTGAGCAAATACTCAAGCTACATTCCTATTGCATGTTGTGGAGCCGCTTAACTCAACCTGGCTGAAGTTGTGGATAGAACCTGGATGATTTTTTTTTTTTGATACTGCGTCAGTTTAGATTCCAGTAAGCTAAGTGATACAAGAAGTTAAAACACGCAGACCAATGATTTGTCAGAGAGCATTGTCAATTGAGCAACATGGAGCATCCTGCACAAACCTGACACGATGAAATAGCCAAGCTACTGTCAAAAGCAACTGCAATTTCTAAAAAATTCATTCAACCCAGATCTTAAAACGTGACAGCCTGCAAAACTGCAGCGTTGTTGATTGATGAAATGCAGACTTTCCTCTGTTTGGTTGCTGGTGAAAGGATTACATTGACAATCATGTCACGGCAGTTTCATGTGGTGTCACTACGCCAATCAGCTGAGAATCCCGCCTGTAATGTCGAGGTAGAGTCAGCAGAGAAAAACTAAATAGAGAAAGGACCCGGTACTAAAAATGAGTGGAGTCAGGCCGAACCATGCAGTGGAAAAGAGGTACAAATGATTTGTTAAACTTAAACTTGGAGGTTAAAGAGACTAATTCTAGTTACACAGGTAGATGTTAAGCCTGCTTGACTTTAAGCCTGCTGCACCTCCAACGGTGCCTGTTCGGTTAGCTGCAGGGTCATCAGCCGGGGGCCACCATTCACCGATGTCCCGGTGAATGGTGGCCCCCTGAAAAGCTGAGAACATTCTGAGCGTTATGACAGACATTTTGCCATCACACATTACTCAATTAAATGTTTTTATGAAAATATTGACCACTGGATATCCTCTGATCATATCAGAACATCCAATTACAATAAAAACCTGTTTTGTGAAAAAAAAAATGATTAATTTTATGTTAATGTTAGTGTCAAACAATTTACAAAATTTACACTCTTCTGTAGATGAACTGTGCAGCCAAACTTGGGGTCAGAAATGAAATGGTGGCTTTGGAGGGCTCTCTGGTAGAAAACACTTAAATCCTGCATTCTGTTGAATTGATTGTAATTGTTGCATTTATTTGTGCATTTTCTGCATCCATTTATGCTGACAGAATATTAGTGGTCTGCCACTTTAATGGAGGGAAAAATGTACATGTCCTAAATATTGAGGGGGCGTGTCCCCTGCATCCCCCTCGTAATCTACACCTACTATATGTGAGCAGCAGCACTCTGCTGAATGTGCATCTTGTGGTCTTAGGGTTGGTTAATATGAGATAAATGCAGCAGTTTGTTGGTATTTGTTGGCAATGCTGTAAATTCGTGAGGAGGATCGATTTAAGGCAACTTTTAAATTCACTGTATCACCTCCAGAGATAGTATATAATACCTGCACACTGATTTTGTACCCCTTTTTCACCAAAATATGCATGTTAATGTTCCCCCCTCAGCCTGTAAAAGTATAACTTGCTCTGGTCCTGGATGAGCGTTGTCAGTAACCCTGATCATGGCATAGTGATGTCATCAGGGTTATCTCAATTTGAACGTGACAAATGTAAAACAGAAATCCGGCGTTACAATCTGAAGGTGTGGCGTTTTTAAGATGTGGCTGTTTACCAGGCAGGGAGGGTTCAATCACGAAAAAATATCCAGCTGCATTATGGGAATTGTAGGATCCAGTATCATGAGAGTTTGACCCATGCTAAAGGATAAAAGTGAGCATATTTCAGCCTCTGTTATTTTAAATCTCTCTCTCACAAGTCCAGTAACTTTATGGAAGTGGCAGGCTGCATCACTAGAGAAATGCTTTAAATCCAGCCATACACTGAGAAGACAGTGTAAACGATTCCACAATCAATTTTTTGTCTGCATGCTGCCATTTTAACTGCACTTGTAGCCTTTTCATTTTACAGTGTGAAGACACTACAGGCTCAAAAAAAAAGTCTGAATTAGTCGACATTATGCAACTGGGTCACAAGACACGGATCTGCCTGCAGACAGATGGTGGCTTTATTCAGAAATGACAAAACAGTCGAGTTGAGAGCCATTTATATCAAATATGACGAATGTGAACATGATGTCCACATTTCCACTAAAGGGTTAACACCTACGAGCCAGCATCAACCTCATCCTGCTTCACACACACACACGCACACACACACGCACACATACACAAGCAGCTCAGCAGCCACCGAATTAGACGCATGAACAGTATTGTTAACTCCAGCACATCACAACCATGAGTCACCCTCCGCTACATTCAACCAGACACACACACACACACACACACACACACACACACACACACACACTGCATGAGCTGAGAAGCACAAAATGGCACCTGTGTGTGGCTACAGAGGACAGCAGCAGAATGACTGTGAGCTGTGAGATGACAAATATAGACCACGTTCTTGCACAAAACATGAAAATTTTACATTTACATTTTCCAGAAAACTTAGAAATAAACTGAGATTTCAACACATTAATTAGGTTCATTATCCACGCAGGCATAAATTTACAGTCCTGCAGAAATCATGATTTGATGCCATTTTGCATCTGCATCCACATACACAGGCACACACACACACATGTGCGTGCACACACATACGCGGGCACACACACACACACACACACACACACAAACCTGGAAGTGCCTTCCAGAGTTTAGGTCCATCTTCTTCAAATAAGACATCATTTAAAACAGACAGTATAATTTATAACATTGAGGCAGATCTTTGGATGCTTACCATTTGGTCACCCATCCATGGTCCAGAGAGCCAGCAGCCCATCGTCACGGCAACAGAGGATAGCCGCCTTGGTCCCTGTGAAAATTAACGATGCTGCTGCTTCCTCCAGCAGATCGTCTCCTCCTCCTCCTCCTCACTCTCTCCGTCTATCTCTCCTCAGCGTGCCTTTCCACACTGTCCTCTTCCCTTCCCTCTTCTTCTCTTCTAAATATCCCTCTTTCTTTCTTTTTTCATCTATTTCTTCAGCGTCTCGATCCTCGCCCCTCCCCCTCCTTCACAGCTCCTGGATTGAGCATCCTGCACACAGTCACACACTCATGCATGCATGCAGCTCTGCAAACATAAAAATATGCGCAGGCTGACACAGTGCGTTCAGAGACGGAGAGGGAAACACACGCAGTCACACAGTGAGGATGGTGTCTGATTGGTGGCCTGTTAAGGGTCATCAGCCAATCAGATGGAGCGTTCTCCCCCTGGATGTCTTCCTCTCTGACTGAAACTCCTCATGAATCCTCGACATGTGCAGGAGGGAACCTGTGCTGCAGCGTAACACACAGAGGAAACACACCATCCATCTTCTGGCTGTTCATCCAGGGTTCTCCACCAGATGCTGCTCAAGGCATGCTGGGAGATGTAGTTCTTCATGTCTACTAGAGGTCCTCCGTTTCAGATTGGGTCCAGAATGTTGGAGAATCTTTCAAATCTCGATGTGATCGGATTTATTAAATAACAGAGAGACCTGATCTGGAGGGGAACTGGAGAACAGTTAGACCTGGTGTAAACACAGGGGTGATTCAGCGTAATGGGGCTTTTAGACTGGTGATGTGGTCCAGATACACTGTTTTCAACTCAAGGTGTGAACCAAGAAACTTACCTGAGTTGATGTGGCCAACACTTGATGTACTGCATAAGTAGAAGTAGAGGAATCTATTTATTGGCTTACTGATCGAGTACCCCAGGAATGAGTCCTAAAACCCCAAAATGAAGTAACATCTCCGGTACCAGTATCTCTGGTTCCATTGTCTTAAAGTCAATGGGTTTTTGGTTAGATAGGTTTTTTTTTTAATAAGTTGTCCGTTTACATTTTATTAAGTCCCAAAGTTACGCATATTTAAGGGCTGAGCCGCTTGAGTGACAAGCTGTCTGCAAGACGCCACTACAGTCTGCGAGTCAGATCTACCTCTCTCTCCTCCACAGCTCCACCCTCCAACCAATATGGTGGCTTCTGGCTCCAACAAAACGAAAGTCCACAAACAATTTTGTTGCAGTGGAAAAGGCGACTTTTGAACAACCTAACACATAACACACCAACCTGTTCAGCAGAAAAAAGGCCAACTCTGTGTCGCTCTGCATCTCCATCCTCCCCTCAAGAGTTCACCAATGAGAGCGAAAGAGAAAGTCAACCTCAGATTCACTCTGCTGCTTGGCATTTCACCTCACTGCCTTTGCAGAATTTTTCCCTTTTTCTTTACATACTATAGTAACTTGTCGCCTTATTTTTGATAAAGTCCCAATCTCACCTGCATGCTGTAAGATAATACACGAGTTCATACATTGATTTTTTATAATGTATTTAGGAAAATCCTGCATAATATACATTTAATAACTTGGAGCCAAAGCATTTCAACACATTGCTAATTTTCAATGAAAAACATATAAATATGTTGTTCATCTTAATCTATAATCATCTTGTTCATATGTGCTGCAGTAAAATGCACATATTATTGTGCACATATTATTGAATCTCCCAGCAGCCCACATACTACTATGTTTTTAGAGATGAAACACTAATGTACCATATTGGTGTGATGAAGGCCCTGTCTCAACTGTCGAAGGCTCATGCATTTTTCCTTCATGGTTGACGTTTATGTGATGCCTGTAAATTTTTAAAACCTTTTTGCAGGGTTCTCATTTTAGATAAATCAGCTGGAAAAAGTCAGCTGGAGACTCAGTTTTTAACCTGTCTTACACTAGTTCGCTACAGTTGATAAAATCAGAAATATATATATATTTCTCTCAGCAACAAAGAGGGGCGTTGGGTTCAGCAAATGGTTATTGAGCATCGTGCGTTCTTCAGTCCTCAGGATTTTGAACTCGAGTTGTGAACTTGTTGACTCCCCGTTGAAGAAGGTTTATCCCTGTCAATGAGTATCAAATCACAAGAGACGTCCTGCTCATCTTAATATTTTAACACCTTTCTCACTCTTATTGGACAGCTGCCTGAGTCCCACTACCGAACCTTCTAAGAGGACAACGCAGGAGAGGACAGTCAGAGATGTCTCAGATCCGCAATGGACAGAATCAGACACATGAGAGACAGCCCCCTCCTCAGCTTTGCAGTAAGACACACAGACACATGTATGTAGGCTTCATTTCATCTGATTCACTCAGTGACCCTGCTTTGACTGTTTGGTTGTTATGGCAACCATCTCGCCTGTCAGATGTGTGTGTGTGGTGTGCATGTGAGTGTGAGTGAGCGTGCTGCTTTGCTCATGTAGCGAATTATCTTTTTAAGACGTGAACAGCTGAATTTTGCAGAGCAGACCTGCGTTGGTGCAGAACACTGGTGAGACTGGTGACACTACCGTGCTGCAGATGTTCGTGATGATCGTGTGTGTGTGTGTGTGTGTGTGTGTGTGTGTGTGTGTGTGTGTGTGTGTGTTGCTGCTGCTGCTGATGGGTGCATCTGGATGCCTGTCGCTGAGCTCTGCCATTTCTGTACTGGAGTATGGAGGCGGAGGGAGAGAGAGAGAGCATGTGTCAGTGTTAAACGCACACTCTGTGGAGCCTCAGCTGCGACACACAGACCTGTCTGTGTCTAAAAATGGAAAGCATACTTGCTGTTGCTGAGATGCCACAAGAAGCTTCTAAATGTGTCGAATGCACATTCAGGAATTCACATTAACATCCGCCAACCTTTGAAATAACATGAATAAAACTGTGGCCTCTAATGTTAGATCACCAACATGCTGGGCGTTAAGAGTTAATGAATTAATTTTGCTTGTTTTAAACTCATGCATTGTAATTTATACTGGGGACGCAGGGACATGTCCCCCTCAGCTTTCAAAATACAATGACTGGGTTTTTGTTGGATGTGACCGTGTTACTACGACTACAAAAAACGAATGGTGGTTTTCTCATCGGTGTGAGGTTACCAGGCAACCAGCAACAACCCCATGAAGATACTGCACCTGGATAAGAAATAGTCCCACACTCAACCCCCTTTTAACCCACAACATGTTATTTTTACACTTTGTTTTTGTTTTGCACCGAATAAACACTAACATACAGTATAATGTGTAACTTATTGGGATTTTCAGATGCTGCCAGGTGGGTTTTGTTAGCTGGCTTGGCTCTGTACGTCACACATACTCTTTATACTAAAGACTGTGAAGTTTAGGACAATCTGTGGTGAATATTTTTCCACATTTCCGCACAAAACTGGACATTTTTCATTTTAATAATTGACATATTGCATTGTTTTAAAAATATAATTGTCAATTGTTATATTTTATTTATGTTTCTTGACTGTTGCAGTACTTGTTTTTGTATTTTGTTTTTTCCAGAGGTGGAAAGTAACTCAAGTAGCATAACGAAGTACAGTTTTGAAGTATTTTACTTGATTATTTCCATTTTATGCTGCTTTATACTAATACCCCACTACATTTCAGATGGAAACAGTGTATTTTTCACTCATTTCACATTTTTATTTATTTGGCAGCGTTTTTTACTCGATACTTCAGACGTTAAAATTATTAATACAAAAATGTACATAAACTAATAATACCTGATGCAAAGTTAATCTATCCAGCAATTATGTGAAGCAGTTCAGATTAGCTCCACCTTTACCAGCTTTAACATTAAAGTGATGTACACGAGTGTATCAGTAATTAAAATCCAGTAACATTATGTATTTTACTTTCAAAAGGTCCATTCTATGAATTGAGTACTTTTACTTTTTTGACTTTTTAACACTTTTGTTCTTTTAACATGAAGTCAACTGTGGAGGATGAAAAGCTTGCTGGCAAGATCAGTGAGGATGACAAAACTTTTACATGTAATAGAGTACGCTACAACATAGTATTGCTTCTTTTAATTTAAGTAAATAAATGTGAACAATTACTCCACAGCTGAATATGTTCAGGTAAAGAAATCTCAATTTAAAGCCTTCAGTGATTTTTTTTCTGTTGCGCGTTTAGTCCAGTTTGTCTCTGACAGGCACCCGTTTGGTAACCAGTCCTAGTTCATGGTCGCCTGTGATTGGTCATTTAAGACGGTGCAGCTCTGTGATTGGTCAGATTGCACGGGGCAGCGCTGTGATTGGTTAGATTATCAGCGGCACCGGAGCGGGCGGAACAACAACCCGAACACACTTTTAATGACAGCGTTATTTTCGTGTTTAGCAGGTGTTTAAATTAATTTGACAGTTTATTTCAGTACTGAGGTTGACGTCTGAAGAATCGCCATTATCAGATACAGCTAACGTCGTTTTCATTCAGTTTTCTCTGGTATTTAAATACTGTTGTGACTGAGTGAGCTGTGTTAGCTTAGCAGGCTAATTTATCATTTGGAATCACAGCTAACGTTAGTTATCCAGCGTTATCTTTGTAGCAAAAACCGCTAACGGGAGCTACAGCAGCAGCGCCGGGAGATAAGGTAACAGCATTTACACACATGACAACTCGTTAACGTTTCTAGCAAAAGGCTTATTTAGTAGTTAAGCCAGAAACTTGCAGCAGCTTTAGTCAGAGCACAGCTGGATCAATGCACACCGCTTCTTAGCTCATAATCTACAAAGCTAACGTTGTGCTTTCATTTCTGTTGAGCATGTATTAAACTCTGCAGAGAGGAGGACTGATTAGCTTTGTTTAAAGTAGCTCTCTTAAATGTTGAACTAGGAAAGACATGAATATGAAGTGATAACAGAACATATTTAACTCTTTGAAACCTGGATCGACATCACTTTTCTTGTGCTGCTTTCAGACGTCTCTCACAAGCATTTAAACCTTGAAACTCTGATAAAATTGGTTTGATTTCTTTAAAAACATGGGAAAATGCAATAAGCAACTTGGTAAGAAATGTTGCAGGAATTGCAAGAAATTAGTGGATTTTGAAAATGTATTTTTTAAAAGCTAGGGAACATGTCAAGTGTAAAACTTAATAATTAACATATTGCATATTTTAAATTATGTTACAGAATTGTGACAACTCTTCTTTGTTGTACTTTCTTTTTCTTTTTAATGACTAATTTTTTTTACCAATTTCCTGCAATTGTTTTGGTAATTTCTTCTTTTCTAGCTCAGTGCCTTCTTCCCATGTTTTTGAAGAAACTGAATACAACATGTATGTTTTCTCCAGTGTATGATCACCTGAAAATAAGAATGAGAACAAAAATGCTTCTGTCACCTTAAACTGAGCTGTTTAAAAGTACATAAGAATATGGTCCTTGTCTACAGAGATCGCCATGTTGAACTGTTGTGTTTCTACAGTAGCCCAGAACGTACTAACCAAACACTGGCTCTGGCCATTCCAGTTTTGGAGTTGGCCACTCTAATAAACAGCACCTCCACAACAAGCAGTGCTAAAAAAAACACTGATTTTTTTTTTTTAACATGAAACCAGTGTGTTCAGTTTTTTTTTTTACTGGTTTTAACTACCTGGTCTGTTTTTTATGGAGAGGAAGAGACTTCTGCAGATGATTTGGCTTTCAGTAAAAACTCCTTTACAATAAACACTGAAGGAATCCTCACCTGGATAACTTTCAGCTTTTTGCAGTCTGCAATCCTAACCCTTCCTTTAAAAGACCTCTGCAGCTCTCTGAAATAATGTGGGAGGGCAAGTTGTTACATGAATAAACATGAATGAATGAAAGCAGAATTAGTATCAGGTGTTCTTATAATTTTCATACAATTAAGACAAAAAAAATATTCTGAGTGGATTTATGGACTCTGAGCCAAGGACCTTGTTATTAAACCTCTCAGAGAGTCAGCTGACCAAAGCTGATCATAGTAATGCAGTTTTGGTTTTATCTTTAAGTTTAGGAGCCACACATGGATAAGCATGATGGGTAAATACGGGTCCTTATTCACACCAACAACATTGTAGACAAAGAGTTGTTGTTGTTGTTGTTTATAGCTGGTTAACCTGCCTGTCTCCTTTGTCTTCCCCACCGGCAGCATGAACTACCCCCCCACCAAGAGGCTCCGAGGCCTGAACAAGGATGTAGTGACGGCGGCGGCCTTTGATGACCCGTTTGGTGATGACGAGGACTTCACTCAGGATGATCTGGATGAGATTGACATCATCGCCTCGCAGGCCAACATCGCAGCAACAGCAGCACCTGGGCTTGGATCTAAACCAGGGACCAAACCCGTGGAGTCGGCCCGCGGGTCGGCCCGGCTGCCGTCTGCAGGGCACAGCAAATCTGTCAGCAGAGCTGCAACCAATCAGAGCAGAGAGAACACGTTTGGGTTCAGCAGCAGCAACAGGGGGAATGCTGGGATACCAAGCAGAGAGCCTCTCGGTGAGTACACAGCAGATCCAGGTGCTGGAGTTTTTTTTTCTTCCCAAAATGATTTCATAATTAAAAGATCAAACCTGTTAGATTTTTAGATTTTTTTTTAGATCTTCCTTCCAGGCAGCCATTGATTTCATTTAATTTATAAGAAAATCTACCTAAAAAAAAAGAAAAAAAATCAATTCAAATTCAACAAAATCGTTGTAGTCAGTTTGAAGATGGAAATATTTTAAGTGGAAAGAAAATAAGTTGGTTGTAAAAGCCCATAAACTCAGAGGAAGAGTGACTGCAGACAAGAAACTGAGAGATTATCTGATAAGTTTGTAAAATCAGTCGTTGTGTATTTTCACAGTAAATGCACTTAATGTCAGAAGGGGGGAACTTGTGCATATTTCTGCATTTTTGTACACTTTACTAAAATGTATTGATACACCTCAACTCCTTAAGACCTGCAGAACCACTGCAGTGTCCTTTAACAAGCAGACTCCAAAGTAAAGGGCAAAAAGCTAAAATTATTGATGGTTTTAGTGTGAAATGTTGTCAGAGCTCTGTTGGTTTGCGTGTCCAGGTAACAGACAGCAGCTGCAGTTTGGGTCGGACAGAGACGACTCCTACAGTCTGCTGGAGGCTCAGCATGCAGAGCTAAAGAGGAAGGTGAGAAGTGCTGCTTTCTTATTATATAAAATTAAAAAACAAACAAAAATGAAAACTATGATTCATCCTATCTGATGAGCAGGGCAGGTTTAGACTGTCCGAAAATGTAATACCCAATATTTTTTGCATCTTTCCACCAGTTTTAAATATTCTTAATGTTTTGTGGTTCATCATTTCTTCACCGTTCCCCAAAGTCCTTCCTGACATTGTTGATATCTTTGATATTTCTGGTAAAAATGTTTTGCTAAAATACTGTGGGTTTAAACTATGTTTGGCTGCACAGCATTAGTTTATAATGACTGGCCCACCAGCGAGCTGCTGCTTGGTGCTTAATGGGTTTTTAAATGGATAAAGATTTACATCCTTTATCTGAAAAGCTCTAGTCCAGCCTCTGTAATTGATCTGACTCTGTCGATAGTCATTACAACAAATTCAAATTTGCACATTGATATGAAAACTTCTGAATCTGACCAGGCATTTACATCAGTGTTTGAAAGTGTGTGTTACAGACACTTTTCTGCCTGGATCAAGGAAGTGTTCAGGTGTGAAACCCAGATATAGAAGGAACATGTAAAGATAACAAAGATGGAAGCACTGTGACGTCTTTCAAAGCAGAGATTTACCGTTAGTGTGGTTCAGTAGAAAATATATGAATAACTTGTACCAGAGAGCAGAGTCTGCATTAACATACCCTGCTGAATGTGTTTGTTATTAGCTGAAGGAGGTGGAGGAGGAGATTGTGATGAAGAGCGGAGAGATTCGAGTCCTGAGAGACTCTCTGAAAGGAGCTCAGCAGGAGAAGGAGGCCCAGAGGCAGAACCACATCCTGCTGGAGACCCAGAGACAGAAAGAGCAGAGCGACAAGGAGAAGGAGCTCAACAGGAAGGTGCAGAGCTGAAAAACAGACACACACACACACACACGCACACACGCACACACACACACACACACACACACAATATAGTACATATGTACTTTAGAATAACATGATAATAATGACGTATTGTTCTCCATTTTCAGGTTCAGTCTTTGCAGTCAGAGCTACAATTTAAAGAAGCCGAGATCAATGAGATGAAGACCAAACTTCACAGTTCAGACAAAAACAAGTTGGCATCTCCGCTTTCTAGAAACAGGTCAGTCTTCATCATCATCATCATCATCATCATCATCATCATCATCATCATTATTATACAACAGATTTTATAATAATTTAAACGCTCTACATTTTATAATATTTTAAACTGGATATCCTCAGATTTTGGACAGTTGTTTAGACAAAACAAGACATTTAAAGGCACCACATTGAACTCAGTAAACTAATAAAGAGTTTGTGGGGTTGAGAAGAAAAAAAACAAAATTAAGGAAGTATTCTGTGTTTTGTCAGGGGGTCAAAGGTCACACTGCAGAGGAGCAGCTGCAGCTATACGACTGACCAGTGTGTGTTTCAGAGTGAGTCTGAATGATTGTCCATCTCTAATCTGATAGTTTGTTCTCTTTACTTTCAGTCCTAAAGTGCTCAACAGTCTCGCCCAGTTGCATCATGGGAGTGGCAGCAGCTCCTCCTCTCCAACAGCAAACGGTTTCATCACCAAAGAGTCGTTTGGAGCCAGCGTCCCATCCAGGACGACGACTCCGCTGAAGACACGGCGAGACGGTGGGTCACATGATGAAGGCGATGATGGTGAAACAGAAGTGTCGACGATAACCACAGTTTGGCTGATGTGTGTGTTTGTGTGTTCCAGCGGACAGAGGGTCGTCCAGCAGCAGATCTGGTGACAGACAGGAAGTGTCTCGTCCAGACCCCTTCCTGTCGGTCAGACCTGCACACCTGCAGCACCGAGGTCAGTCAGTTAGTAAAATCTCTTAGGGTCGTTCCACCACCCGTCGTTCGCTTACCTTCAGCCTTTGGTATTACATAACAACAAACTTTTTTTTTGCAATTTGCGGGACATTTTTTGTCAGATTGCTCATTGCCACAGTGCTTTCAACAGAATTCAAACTGATTTTCTCAGGTCCCAGAGGTTTCAAATGCTTGTGAAAGGTGTCAAAACTGATGTCAATCCAGGTTGTCAAGGGTTAAGTTGTCTCTGTGTGATCTGTTTTGGTCTCCAGGCGGCGTCCTGCTGGGGTTGTTGCTGCAGCAGCCTTTGTCTCCCAGCAGCCTCGGTCTCTCTCACCTGCTGTCTATGAGTCTGACTGACATCCACCTGAAATCCAGGTAAACGTCCTGAACGCGGCTGCTATTGGTGTTGCATGTAAAGTCGTACAGCGCTGCGGTACTGAGAGGGAAGGAGAAACAAATCTTTGATTAATGTCTGATAATATGATAGCAGAATATATCCTGATCACAAAGTGAAAAATCATCACTTCCTATTCCCTCATTAACAATACCGAAGTGTCCTGAAGTAAAACATTTAACCCCCAGATACTGCAGTGAAGCAGCACAGTGGCCAAAGATGAAGATTAAGGAAAACTAATTCATGACGTGTTGTTATGTGTTGTATGTTGTGATTTCAGTGAGCGGTCTGATGGTTTTCTGCTCGACTCTGATGCTTCAGCTGGCATTTGCGGCGATGGCGGCGGGACTCTGGGAGCTCCTCTGAGTCCAGTCCAGAGTCTAGCTGTAACTGGACTCAACATGCTGAGTCAGAGCCGACCAGCAGCTGCAGCCAGCAGCAGGAACAACAGGTAGACTGACTGAAACACCACAGCTGCTCTGCCGAAACTTTACCAACTTTGATATCTGCTGCCCTCTGAACAATCCAGAACAACGTAACGTTGCCGAGGCTGAGCAGATCTGTGGACTGCGGAGCCCTCTGGTGGTCCAATGATGCAACAGCTGCACTGAATTGACCACGTCAGAACACAATCATAAGGCCACGTGTTGATGCAAATAATTACTGTTTCACCATTTTAAAAATATTGTCTTTAAATATAACTGACATCTTATAAACATCAACCAAGATTAGATGGACCAGAGAGTGTCCTGCAGGCCAAATATGCCTCAAGATTTGTGTTTTCTTTTGTTGTACTTTACTATTTTCACTGTAAGAAAACAAACATTTCCATTAATCTAATTTTTATGTTACACTTACACATCAAAACTAAAAAAGTAACCAACAAACTAGAGGTGTGACATATCATATCGTTCATGATGATTCTGATCTAATTTGTTAATATGATAAGAAAAATCCATATCATGATAATGACAATATTCTGGCTTCATGACATAGTGATGTCATACCGTCATACAGTCATACGCACAGCAACGACAACAAGCATGGCTGAAACCGAAATTCCTGCTGACTGCACTGAACTTTGAAGGCAGTCTTTATTCTGACATTTAAAACTGCACCACTTATTTTGTAATTTGCAATTCTATGTTCTTGAAATGAATACTAAAATATGTTTCAGTGATTTCTCACAGCATCAAGAATATTATTATTACAAAAATAACCTGAAGTATTGGGATATTATTTCAGCCACATCGCTCAGCCCTGCAATAAACATCAAAATCTTTGACCAGGTCACTACTTTAGAAAAGTTAAGAACCACTAATACAGATGTTTAGTGTGAAACGGAAAACCAACATTCATCTAAGCACATTTGAAAAAAATCTAAAAAAAATATTGTGTGTGTGTGTGTGTGTGTGTGTGTGTGTGTGTGTGTGTGTGTGTGTGTGTGTGTGTGTGTGTGTAGGTCGTGTCCCGGCGCCGTCCTCCTCCTTCCTCTGTTGGACCTCCATCTGTCTTGGCTCTGTCGGGCTCTGGACTCGCTCCGCTCCTCTTCCACTGGCAGCAGTGGCTCAAACTCCACCGCTGCCAGCTCACTCCCAGCGGGCCGTGCTGCTCCTGCTGCTGGACTGGGGAGAATGGAGGAGGCTGGTTTGACTGGTTTCAGCGTGGAGGACACTGGTTTTGCTGCTCTGAGGCTCCTCTACCTGCTGCTGGCCCACAGTGACGAGGTGATAACAGAAACAACACAAATTCCTTCCATGTGAAACTCAGATTTAAGGTGAACACAGAAGTTTTCTGCATTCAGCAGATAAATGTAAAAACAGTCTTTTTGTGTCAAACTTTTAATATACGTCCTCTCCACAGTGAAGCTCAAAAATCCAAATGAGGGAAAGCACATTTTTTAAGAAGAGGGAGTCTAAGGGCACTTTCACACCTGTAGTTCAACTCACTTTGTCCGGACCAAGGGGAAGAAAATACACATAGTTGTGTTTTAGTTCTGGTCCGGTTTCTGTTCTCAGTGACTTTTTACAAACAAACTTGCATCATCAGGATCCACATTGGTAACTAACAGTTTATGCAGCACTGTAATGCCTCTGATGTGTGTTTTTATGTTCTGTGCAGGGTTCCTGCGGGTCTTTAAAAAGTCTTAAGAGGCATTGATTTCATTAATCTAAAAATAAGACCTTAATTGGTATTAAAATGACTTAAATTAATCTTTCAGAGGCTTAAAAAATGCAAAGGGAAAAATTAGTAGATTTTTATTATTGTTTGTTTCTGACATTGCTTCATAAAATCTCAAAATATTTGGCTATTTTCTGTTGAATAATTTAATAAATTTCTGTTCTTAAATTCGTCATGATGGGAATCCAAGTGGTGGAATCTCATATGTAGAGTGAGAAACACAAAATCGCCAAGAAAACCAGCTAGAGATGCCAGATATTTCCTACTTCTGTTGGTAAACCAAATAGATACATTTATGATAATCTAATATGTTTATTATCTTCCGTGTGTTGCACTCTAAAAACACTTTTTTTTTGGTTTTTGTTTTTGTTTTTGTTTTTGTTTTACTTTTGATACAGATTATCTAAATTTTTCCCTGGACAAAAACATGACGTTTATGTAAAAATAAACTTTTAGGCAAAATAAAACTGTCTAAGTTTACATTATTAGAATTTTGGTCTTAAACTTCTGTCCGAGTGGCTTTAAAAAAAACACAACATTAAATATTACTTGCTTTAAGCAGCTGGAACTGGAAGAAGTCACCATTAGCTGATTGATTTATTAGCAGTTTAAACTGTGAAATTATGCTAAAATGCTAATTTACTTTGCACCAAATGAACTGCACCAGACTAAAATTTCCAGGTGGTCTTGGTTCGGTTGTTTGAGTCCAACTGAAAGCTTTCACACTAACCCAAACAAACCATCCAAACTGACCTGAGTCGCTTTAACCAAATAAAATAGGTTAGATGTGAGAATAGAAGAAGGTCTTCACATTGTTTTTACATTGGAGGAAAAAACATGAACAGGATCAATAAAAGTTACTGTGAATGAACCTCAGTAATGTTCTAGTGTTTATATGCAGTTTCCAGAGCTCACGATCAGCTGTTTGTTGAGTACTTTAAACTTTGAACTTTTGGGATGTTCCAGGTGGTGGAGGCTGTGTTGTCCAAGAATCAGAGCGGAGTCACAGACAAAAAGGTAAAAACAGAAACACACACTTCCGCTTTTAAATCAACCTCCCCTCCTCGGCTTCATGACAGCAGAGAGGCGATATCGAAATTACAACATGATGACATGAACCTACATTTTGATTGTTTTTATCATAATAACATGATGATATCATTTTTCACTGAATCCTCTTTCCTCCCTCTGGTCTCAGACTGAGCGCCTTGCTGCAGGTGTGGGTCTGGGCTCCCAGAATGCCTTGCTGCAGTCTGTGTTGCGGTTGTGTGAAGCTGGTCTAGGTGGTTTTGGCTCACAGAATGAGGACCTTGTCCTCAGTGCCATGAAGACCCTGTGTGTCCTCATTGAGAGGACGCCAAACACCCACATCGACAGGTACACACACACACACACACACACACACACACACACACACACACACACACACACACACACACACACACACACAGTGCATCAGGCACCATACCAAACACAGCACTGTGTCAAAGGTCACAGTGGGTCATATTGTTCATCTGTATGATTATATGATAGAAATCTGATGTCAGCAGTTAAGTGGAGCAAACGTGACAACAGATTTTTAAATATTAAGAGATTTGTTCTTTAATAAAAACTAAAAATCATTTGATGAACATAAATAACTTTTCTTTGAATACTTAATTAAAACATTTAACACATGCATGTTGAGATCTAACATAAAATCCTTCGTCATCTTATTATGACAATGTCACTTTGACTGAAGAAAATGTATTTCTCCTCAGTGACCCAAAGTCAGGACATGAACACAAATTTAAACAACAGTTTCCCTAATAAAGTTTTGTTTGCAACATTGTTGACAATTTGAAAATGAAAGAAAATTATTTGAGTTGTTTTGAGAGCTGTAGGATGCAGAGAAGGTGTCATGAAACTTCACCTGCTCTGACACACCCTTTAGCACACATTGTTGTTCTTTTTAATTCTCCAATTACATTGCAAAATATACACCATCAAACACACACACACACCCACCCACACACACACACAATGCAACCCTCACCTGGGAGGAGTACTGCCGAAGGTGGAGGAGTGGCGGAGCAGGGAGTGTGTGTGGGTTTATTAGAACTTTCCGCTGACTGTCAGTTGCGTAATATCTGACTGTAAACTCCCTGCAGTGATTTATCGTCACTGACGTACAGAGAGAAGAAATAACTGATGAAATATCAAACTTCAGTCTGACCAACAGTGAAGAAACAAAAATGACGAAAAAAACACGTATTGATCATTTCACTGCTGACTATTTCTTTATTCGTTTAAAATGGTCACGTCTGTGTTTTTCTGTGTTTCTCTCAGGTTGCAGTGTGTGTTGCAGGTGGTGTGTGTGTGTTTGTCGGCCGACTGCAGGCTGCAGACAGTTTCGGGGACTGTGTCTGTCCTCAAGTCCATGTCCGACCACCAGACACTGTCTCAGCAGCTCTGCTCTCAGCACGGTGAGTCTCCGCCCACCGATGCAGCGCAGTCACTGCAGTAATTTATGTCATTTTTGTACTAAGTAACATGATTTAAATGATTGTGGTTGTTTTGTCTAGACCCATGTGTTTTCCTGAAGTTGTTCCAGTTCATCAGAACCAGACCAGACAACCAGGCAACACACACAGACTGGATTCTGCTGGACCTGCAGGTAAAACACACACACACACACACACACACACACACACACACACACACACACACACACACACACACACACACACACACACTGACTCATACATCCTACAGGGGTTTTATGGTCTTATTATGTTTCAAACAACATTTTTTGAGCAGTCTGACCCTGTCTAAAGTCAAAGCGTTTCTCCGTGCTCTCGCTCTCTGCTCGTCTCCTCCTGGCTGCATCTCACCGCCTCCCTGATCTCTCTCCAACAGCTCTCTGTCTTTTGTATCTCTTTGTAGTTTCAAACCATAAATTGTTGAAAGAGAGATAATTGCTCATGGTGTTGCATTCACATGGAGGAGGTGTGTGAAGAATGAAAAAAAAACGAGAGATACTCCTCACACCTTCTCTATCGCTGCGTAAAGCGGTGATGAATCATCTGTTTTGGAAAGTTACAAAAAAGATGCTGTTAGATGATTCAACAAGCTTCATATAAAGCGCTGTGCAGTACAGCAGGCTCTCCCGGCCTCTGCAGAGAACTGGCTTGATGGTGGAGGGTCATCAGGTGACCTTGTTAAGTTTTGGCTCAAACAGCTGACTCGTGATAATATTCTCTTCTCCTTTTGTTGTTTGCCTTCTTTTCATTTCTCACCATCCAACACATCCATGCATTTCTTGGTTGCGCTGGCATCCTGTTATTTTCAGGATAATATTTTAAAATCTTGTTGCGCACTTAAAGAGCCCCACATGGCCAGACTCTACAATATAAAAGGGACCCTCTGTTCCCCCGTACTACAGGTCGACTCAGGGAAGTTTTTCAGTTGGCCCCTAAGCTTTGAAAGAGTTACCCAGCTAGTTTCAGATCTCTGGACTCTGTAGAGTCTTTAAAAAGCAGTTAAAAAGCTTCCTGTTCAGGCAGGCATATCGTGTTTTATGTTTTTATCTGCTCTCACTGTATATAATTTTATCTGGGTTTTAATTCTAATTACTGAACATATATGCATACACCCACATACCCAAAATCAAAATCTCCAATTTTTCATTATTATTTACAGAAAAAAAGGAAGATTAACGAGGCAAACATAAATATTAAGTAACCAAATAAATAAACAGTAACCCCTGTAAACACCTGGTGATATTCCCCTCATCATCCTGTACCTCTGAAAAATGATGTTTTTATACTTTATTGTAAACTGGTTTATGTTTTTATACGTTATTGTAAACTGGTTAATGTTTGGACATTGTTTTAGCTCCACATTAAAACTGTTCCATAGTTTCACTCCACAGATTGATGAATGAAAACTTTCCGGTGGTACAAAAACTGCAAGTTCTTAAATTAAATTTTCCCCTTAAACTTTAGCTTCCCTCTCAATCACTGAACAATATTGTTTGAATTTGCTGATCTCAGTTCAAAACGTCCTTCTTGTTCAGTTTTTGTCACGACACTATTGTAATTGCATCATTTGAACGATTTTAATACAGGAAATTCCACTCCTCAATGTTTTTATAAAGAGTGGGACTTCATTTGCTTGTGCTGGCAGCAGCTAAAATTTGAACACAGTTTTTATTTAAAAATGTATTGTACTGTACGATTTGTGTCTCAGGTGGTTCGCTTGCTGAGCAGACTGATGACTCAGAGAGCAGAGAGCTGGACCTCCAGCCAGCACAGCAGCTGTCAGTGTTACGCTGAGGTAAAACTCTCTGACCTTTTCTTGATATAATGACAAACTATGAGTCGCATCTGTCTACAAATATTTATCTCGCTCTCCCTCAGTTTGTTCAGACAGTGGTGATTGTTTTCCATCGTCAGTGGTTGGATCTTCGTGGTTCTCAGGATCAGACCGACTCAGCAGGTCGGTCACATTTCAGATTTAAAACACAAATATTCACCACTCCGTCCCTAAAACTGTTCATGACTCAAAACAATCCTCCTCTACAATCACATTTAACCGCTCAGAGTTGTCCTTATCCGTTTTTACTTCAGGTTTGACCCCGCCTACGCAGAAGTGCTCCGCCCCCTCGTTGCCATGGTGGCACGGCCCGGCGGCGTCTCTGCTCAGAGAGTGTCTGCTGCTGCTGCACTGGCTGCTGCTGCATCACGGCAGCTTCTCAGAGAGCTGCAGGCCGCTGCTGCACATGTATGACCAGGTGATCCCTGCAGTGCGAGACACGCTGAGGAAGATCCCCGAGCTGAGCGAGAGCGAGGGTACTCACACGCACACACACACACACACACACACACACACACACACACACACACACACATATACACACTGTATATGTACACTCACTTCACACCCAGAGTTTCCTCACGGACAGCCAGCAGTCTAACCTCACCCTGATGCCTTTCCTCTTGTAAAAGTGAAACAAGAAATAACTTTACGAAAGCAGATCATAAATCCCACATTTGAGGCGCTTTGGTGTCAGTTACATCTCTCCTTCAGGCTCTTGAGGTGGTCAGATTTAGTCACCAGCACTTAGTTTTTTTATGTTAGGAGATGTTTTTCTCTCATTTTCAACTTTTCTTATTTTTAACACATTACCAAAGCCATCATAAACACTGTACTGACTGTCTAGCATGCACATTATAAATGGACTTGAAAAACTTCCTAGCGTAGCAACATTAAGGCTACAAATGCCCCACAATGCATTGCTCTCTGTAGGTGCTTGCAGATGTGTCAAGTACAATCCCCACTTTTTCAAAGCAGATTTCCTTAAAAAAACAGTGTCTTACATTTGGGCCAAAATGTTGTATTTGTTCACTCAAGCTTCAGTTCAGTGCAGATTTAACATGTCCAGCTGGTGATTATCAAGCTAATTTAAACCTGGCGTCTGACTCTGTGTGCATCTGCCTGCCTGAATGTGACTTTTGGACCTTTTGACTCCACTTTTGTATTTTATGTGTATCAGTCACATCATGACCTGATCCACTTAATCAGGTCAGTATTTATGCATTTTCTCTTTAAGTGAGTGCCTAATTTTATGTAATCAAGGTGTAAATACATCAACCTGTCACAATATTGTTAATATTCTGACATATTTTTACAAGATTCTGAATTTTACTTGCGGCACCATGAATGACATTATATGGCACTATTTTGTATAAATTGTCAATCGATTCTTTGTTACACCTTTAGTCTTACTTCAGTCCAACCTATGACCACACATTTTTCCCTTCGTTTTGGAATTTAGGGCCAATAGACCTTGTTAACATAAGTATAAAAAACATATTTTGATGGCAAATATTTCGTGAGGGTTAAGAAATAACTTTTACACCTAACTGCGAATGTTCAGGTGTCCACATACTTAAGTTGGTCACTCAGAAATCTGAAGTTAAAAAGACTGTTTTCTCGGCTTCTTGTCCGTCAGAGCTGGCGTTGGAGGAGATCTGCCGCTCAGAGGGCGACGACACTGACGACATGGACACTGATCCTGGCTCCTGATTGGCTGCAGACACGAGGGACAGTTTTCTAACTGTTGATTGGATATTTCAGACTGAGACGAGGACAGAGCAGTTCTGTGATGAAATGGATGGTGGCGAGAAATTAAGGATCAGAGGAAAATTCAGAGGTCTGAAGTGACGGACAGTCACAGGATTTATTCTGCTGTCTGATGTGATTTAATAATAAAACATGAAGGTGAGACACACAGCTGCTGCTCTCAAAGTCATTCTGTACGTTTCTTTCCTCCCTGTCTTTCTTCACCTCTTGTTGTTCGGTTTGGGCTGCTGTTACTTCTCTCTGTGCTTCACACGTTTATTAAATACATTAACACGTGGTTTTACACTGGATACTCTGTCTGGCTGTGGTCCCACATTTACCAGTATGCCTCCTGACAGCATTTTGTAGGAGAAACAGCCTCAAAACCCCAAAAAGCTGCAGGCTCTTTAGACATGTTGCCAAACAGGAAGACACACACAGAAAACAGTTGTGGGTCTCTCCTCAAATCTCAGTCATAGACTTTTCATCCTTCAAAAGTCTTAAGAGGCATTGAATTCATTAATCTAAAAATAACCTTAATTTGCATTTAAATGTCTTAAATCAACCTTTCAGAAGTCATAAAAACACAAACACACCTGAAGTTTGACTTTTTTTCTGACATTGCATTAAATATCATAATAAATGGTAAAATCTTTTTTTTAAATAATTTACTGAACCCCTCTTCTTAAACTCATCATAATGAGAGTTAAAGCAGTGGAATCCCAAATACACAAAATCACTAATAAAACTCACCAATATTACAACATGTTTCTCAGTTCTAACCAGACCAAACTTCTTCACTGGACCAAACATGTGATGTTTAATGTTACAGCAAACATTTGGGCAAAATTACCCCTAACTCTATGTAAAAAAAGTTGGTTTAGTGTTTATGTGGGTTTTTTTGTTTTTTGTTTTTTTTTGTAAAAGTGGTCTTAAATTTCATCCTGAGTGGCATTAAAAGAGTCTTAAAAGTAATAATTTTAATTTTCCTTAAGCTGTAGGAACCCTGCATATTAATCACAACAAAAGAAATACAGACAGGTTAAAAGACTCGTAATAAAGTGTCTCCTTAGTTGAAACCAAACAAAAACAAGTTCGGGACCAGAGCCGTTTGTGAAACATCTTTATTTATTCTCTAGCTGTAAGTGAGGTCTGAGTGACAGATTCAGAAGAAGGCATCCTATTGGCTGGCTGCAGGTCTGTCGGGTTGCGATCGGTCAAAGGAAAAAACAAGAGTGCTGGGAATACTTTTAGTCCGGTTATCTCATGAATACAAGTTAAACATGCTCTATTTATGAATTGGAGTTAATATAACTGTTACGTCAGACATTGTTTTCTTATGATCACACGTCACTGTGCTGTTATTTTGGGATGTCAGTTGATTCAGAGCCACTTTTGTCACATAGTCAGTCCTCGGGAACAAGAGGCGTCCCAGAATAAACCTGCCTGCATCTAATTGTTTTTGTTGCACTTGTAAACATATTTGACATCTCAAGGCAACTATTCAGCATTTTATATCTAATGATATGAGTGAACTATATTATTTTTCTGGATAACCCTTTTTTATAAGCACCACAAAAACTGAATTCAGAGGAAATGAGTGACTGAAGTTTTGATCATGAGATAACACGGCCTGAAAAAGATCGCGGAGGCTCTCGGCTTCGAGAAAACTGGGATCATCAGAAAAGGATGAGACACTTTGATGTTTAAAATTCAGACTGAGGCTGAATATAAACTTGTGTAATTTTCATTTTTAGAGACGTCTTGTGACTTTCCAACACTGACCGATCCTTCTCTTGTAATTCTAGGGAGCAACCAAGAAGTGTAAACTCTGAGCGAAAGAAACTGTGTCCCATTTTCATGCTCCGCCTCCTTCAAAGTCCAGTTTTCAAAACCAGTGGTGTGTTCAGGCGGTCTTTATTCACCTATTAAATCAGAGTAGTCGTGTCACCGGGTGCTGAGAAGTGGTTTAATCACATCTCCCTTGCAGGATGTTAGGAAGGAGTCATTAGTTTAATTCTGGGATGTAATGAATTCTCCTCTTCACCAGTTGACAAAGAGCGCCTGAACACACTTTGTGTCTGTGGTACTTTTCTGGTGAAACTGGTGGCTGTTAGGAATCCAGCAGAGCTTGAATTGAGACGCAGCAACAGGAAGGCACCTGAGGGTCGGGTCAAGTAATCCAGGATCAGACTGTCTCTGTAGTGTGTGTTTGTGTGTGATCTTGTATGTCTACCTTTGCGAGGACCTGTGTAGGTTTTTAACTGTTTGTGAGGACATTTGGCCTGAGCGCTGTTTGAGGGTTCAGATCGGGATTGACTTTCAGGTTTAGGTTGATTGTTAACCCCAAACCAGGTTATATTTGGAGTTTGGGGTTAATTAGTTAAGAAAAGGGTCTAGACAATGCAATGTGCGTCCTCGCAAGGGTAGAAGTACAAATGTGTGTGTTAGTGTTTTTCAGTCCACGTTGGCACCACCTGGTCATCATCATCTTGTTTATTCTGCAGTGTTTTTTGTGAGCTTTGATGTGTCTTTTGCGTGTTGTGATGTGGCATGCAGGGATTGGTCAGCCACGGGTGCATCAGCAGCTCCGAGGCTTTCAGTCTCTCTGCGGGCGACTTCCTCAGCATGCAGCCAATCAGACACTTGGCCTGCGGTGACAGCCACTCGGGCAGGCTGAAGGACCCGCGGCGGATCTTGGCGAACAGCACAGCCGGCTGCGTGTCCTGAAACGGGTATCGTCCAATCAGCATGGTGTACAGAGACACACCCAGGCTCCAGATGTCCACAGCTCGGCCCGAGTAAGACCTGTTCCCGCTGGTCAGCAGCTCGGGGCTGACGTAGGCGGGGCAGCCGTGTCTGTCCGTCAGAGAGTCGTCCTCATGGTTTCCGTGCAGGAGGACGCAGTCGTCCAGGCCAAGCAGAGCGAGGCGAGTCCTGCAGAAAGATAACAACACTTTTAATGTACTTACTGCGTCGGCAGTAGTATCTGTAGTACTGGAGATAAAAGTATTATTAGTAGTAAAGTTAATAGGGGTGTTAGAGGTGGTATTTCTTTTTTCAAGGTTTCATCTATAATACTGATAGTACTAATTATTATGCTGATACTACTGATAAAAGCACTGTCAGTAGTTTCTGTGATATTTTTATCAGCATCATCAGTATTTGTACTCTTTTTAGCAGCATTAGTAGTATCAGAAGTGTTACACTTTCAGCAGGTTATCAGAAGTATTGGCAGTATGTTATGCAATATCAGTAGAAATGTATATTGGTATCAGTATTTTAAGTAGCATTATTAGCAGTATCGGCAATATTTTTGAAGTATTTTTTAGGGGCAGTATGAGTAGTGTTGGCGTAGGGTAAGCATCAGTAGTTTTAACAGTATTAGTTGTAGTTTTTGGCAGTATCATCAGTACATGTTTATAAGTATTACCTGTATTTGTCAGTAAAGTTTACAGTATTAGCACTTGCCTGTAATTGTCGGTATAGTATGCAGTATTAGTACTTGTTAGTCTCACCTGTGTTTGTTAGTATAGTATGCTTTTTAAGTATTATTATAGTACTGGAGTCTTACCTGTATTTGTCGATGAAGACAAATCTACGGAGCTTCAGGTCTCTCAGGACGACTCCGTGTTGATGACAGTGCGTCACGGCGTTCAGCATCTGAGTGAACAGATGCCCCGCCTCCTCCTCTCCGAGACGCTTCCTGCTTCGCACAAATGCGTGCATGTCGCCGTGGTGACTGGGCAGGAAGACGTACACACTGTCCTGGCCGATAACCACGTCCAGCAGGCCACAGATGTTGTCATGGTGACCGATGCGGGCGTAGGCAGCCAAGCGTTCCTGGTAACCACGTAGAGGAAGAACCTGTAACCATGGCAACCAGGAGAGATGGTTTAGGTAACATGTTTACAGCTGCTACAGTCAAAAACTGCTTTGTGTGCATGTATTTTTGCAACGTTGTGAGTATTTCTAGAAGTATTACCAATATTACAGCAGTATCAGAAATAGTGGTATAAGTAGTATTTCTAACATTTTTAGAAGAGTAATATCAGTAATATTTTATTGGGTTATAAGTACAATATTTTGGAGTATCAAGTATTTTCAGAGATATTTTTTGTAATATTTTCATCAGTATCAGAATTTTTACAGCATTAGCAGTATTTTTTGTAGTATAAGCAGTATTAGCAGTATTCCTACAGTATCGGTAACTGGTGGCTCTACCTGGCAGGTGTATTGCTGCTTTGTGTGTTCATGCTCGGCCCTATAAGTCTTCTCCCCCTCATAACATTCAAACAGGAAGTACGATCCGACTCTGGATGGCGATTGGCTCTGGTTGGACTCGGGGGTGGGGCTCCTGGGCCTGAGGCAGTGTGATAGGCCGGTGGCGGGAGGGTGCGGATCCAGACGGGCGACTTTACATTTCAGTAGATTGTCCTGCGGCTCGTCCAGTAACCTCTTCAGACACAGCTGAGACCTGGCTGCGGTCATGCCCATGCTCATCTGTGATTGGAGGAGACAAGTGACATCATCAGGTAACTCATTTAAAACTGTGTTCTTACTGTGGCGTCTGCTGCTTAGCAGGAGGTGCAAAATAGGTTTTAGACTTCATTTTAAAACTAAAAACAGCTGCCCACTGCTGCCAAAACCGCACTAAGAAAAAGCTGAGTGAACTGAAAACAGTCAGGTTGCAGCCGGACAGCTGAACAGTGAGCTGAAACTCACTATAGAGCTCCGTAAAACCAAGGGGGGGTCTGCAGATTTACGCTGTTGTGCAATGTAGCAGAGCACCTATTTTTGTATTTCTAAAAACTTTACATAGTAGTTTTATTCGTGGTGCATAATGCACATTCTTATGTTTTTACATACTTGGCATAATGCACTTTATTTTTTACAAACTACTGTTACAACCTTGTAGCATAATGCACAGATATTTTTACATACTTTATATTTTACATACTTTATATTCTGGTTTTATACATGTAGCATAATGTACATATTGTCATGTTTTTATAAACATCTTACTTTCACTTTCTTACAATTCTCTGATGTATATCAGTTTCCCTCCAGGCATCAACTCGGTATTCCTGATTTAGATTTAGGTGATAACTCTCTGTAGGTTCATCATTTTGAATGACCTCTTTCACATTGTCATTTCATACTTTGTTATTCTAAAAATATTGACTGCATTCTCTTTATGTCTGCAGATTGTCTGCCCGTGTGGTTTATCTCGGGTGTATTTCAGGTAAGATCTTGTGTTACTGATGCTTGTACTGTGTATCAAGTTTAGACGGTATCGTAGACAGCACATGCACTGTATGCAGATTGTGGACAAGCACTTAATATTAACCAAAATGTTGTGGTTGATTTTATTTCAAGACTGGTACTAGCTGAGTTAATGTTGCAGCCTTGCTGATATTTTTGGTACATCAGTTTGATATCTGCATCTGCGCCCTCTGCTGGTCGTATCAGGAGGAGCTGAGCCTCCTCCCTGCACTAAAACGCTCCTCAGATGTATTTCCACATACAGTAAGAGGAGTTATATTCGTATCACATCTCGCTGTGTTCTGTGTCTCTGCTACTCACACGTTACACTGTTAACGTGTCTATAGGCTTCATGATGCAACTTCCTGTAAGCTGACAGGCGCTTCAGCTTTCAGATCGTTGCATCAGAGCACAACAGTTTATAGTTTAAACACCCTTTAAATACAGTCAACACCTACCCCACACACACAAACGATGAGACAGTGTGTGTGTTTTTATATAAAGTTTTTTAGAGCCTGCAGTCGCCGTGGTTACGCTGTGTGGCAACATGCTCTTGGCCAATGCTGCTTTCACTCTGGTGAAACACCCTGAGTCACAGCGGCAACGTCACCCCCTGACACACACACACACACACACACACACACACACACACACAGTGACTCTGAGCTGTTTGATGTCTCATCTCGTCAGCTGCAGTTTCACGATCAGAGATCAGAATGTTATTAATAAACAACCAAAGAAGGAGCACTAAATTCTACTGAACTCAATTCAGTTCTACTGAACGTCTGTCTGACAATGATGAAGCATGTTCCTGACATTTACTTTCAATATTTATCGGACAAATCAACATCCACTGCAGCACCTCCTGTTACAAATGTCAACAGAAGTTTGACTTAGGTTTTATTACTTCTGGAATAGACCCTTTCTGTTTCACTTTAGGTCTTTATTTTATTTACTGAACTTGGGCATGTTGCAATACACCAGTATTGACAAGATATTTTAAGTTGAAATACTGATATCATGTTAATAATACACATTAACCAATACTGTGTAAATAATCCAGTGCCCCGTCATTTCCGTTTCTTAACATTCTTGTTTTGTATCCCTCAGTCACCACCATCTAGTTGCCCATTAAGTGTAATAGCTTTTTTGGAAGATTCAGTACAGTTACGGTTACAGACTATCTCCCCAACTCCCTACACTGTTATTCATTTGCCAAATTATGGCAGAATGTACAATTAAGAAATGTCATTAGTAAGTAAGTAAGTGAGTAAATTTTACTCATATAGCACTTCTCATAGAGAGGACTCAAAAAGTGCTTTACAAAGGAAATACAATAGAATATAAAATACAATCAATAAAAAATAACAATTTAAACACAAAAAACAGGACTGCAGTCAATTACAGTCATTAAAAAATAAATATAGAAATAAGATTTTTTTCTTATGACATTATTATTATTATTATCATCAACCTGTGTATTGATATCATGATAATATCTGATCTTTTTTTTTATCACAGTAATGTGACGTTTATATGAATATTTTAGGCTATGATGGGTTACTGTCACACAATAAAAGACAAAGGAGCCGGTTGAGGAGGGCAAAGGCATCTGTGACCTCTTTTCCATCAAGCATGGACATTGTGGAGTACTTTACGAACCTGGGAGTGTACACTGACAATAAACTGGACTGGGCTAAGAACATTGAGAAGAGCCAGAGCCGTCTAAACTGCCTGAGGAGGCGGAGGTCCCTCAGCATCTGCCGGTCAATGCTGAGGATGTTTTATGAGTCTGTGGTGGCCGGTGCTTTCCTGTTTGCTGTTTGTGTGCTGCAGCAAGTTGATGTTAGCAGACGTCAACAAACGGTGTTATTGTGGGGGTGGAGCTGCATGCTCGGCTGCAGTGTCAGAGCGCAGGATGCTGTCTCAGTTACGAGTCATCCTGGACGCTGCATCCCACCCATTCCCCAACGTGCCGGTCAAACACCGGAGAACATTCAGTACGAAACTCATCCTTCCTCCGGGAGGCACCACAGGAAGTTATTCCTGCCTGCGGCCGTCAAAAGTTTCAGCTCCTCCCTCAGAGTGTGTCAGACAGTTTGAGTCAACAGACTCGGGCGCTTGGACTTATTTCACCCGTCAGCAGCTATAACCCTGTTTTTTATTTATTTATATTTTCAGCTGTGCAACACTGACTTAACTGAAAAACAACTGTGTGCAAAAATTCAACTGTCTCTATTAATATTCCTATTTAATTTAGCATATTCTATTCTTGCATTTATATTAAACACTTTGTTGCACAATGCACACATTTTTACACATTTTTTTCTGTTTTCTTATAATTTTTCTATGCTTATGTACAGTTTAAAAGCAACTGTAGTTTCCTCCCCATCCTGCAGGTCGACATCAAAACTGAGGAAAACATGACTGAACTTCTGTTAGTTCTCTGCCTCTGGAGGTAATCTGCACTCTGACACCTTAAACAAACTCATAAGAAAACTAAGAAGCGTTAAAGCTGACAATTATCTTCAGTACTAAATAATCTAAAATTTTCTCTGTTGTATCAACTTCTCATTTGATCCATACTATGTTAGTTTTCCAGAGTCCAAGTTGACGTCTTTAAATGTCTTATTTTCTCAAAACCCACAGATGTTATGTTACAAATCCTCACAGCAAGGACCAAACTTAGACTACTAATTGATAGTTTTTACTGATTGGATTTACTGTTGATTAATTATCACTAAAACTCACTTTAATCGCCAACTTTTCTTCTGCATTTTAACTTATGTGACTATAAATATTTGAAACTTAATTATATTTTCCTGACTGCTGTCTGCCCTCTTTTTGGTATCTGGTAAACATGGATTGATCACAGATCTGACAAAGCTTGTCAACAGTTGTTATTTGTTAGTATTATTTTCTTGCTTCTCATTTAATTTTAATACCTGTCATTACTGAGTTTAATGTACTTTTTGGTTTTGTGATATTTGTGTTCACAGTGCACACTGCAGAAAACCTACATTAAAGTAAGTATTTTTTTTCTTGAGCATTACAAACCTCAGATGTCATTCAGTCATCCATGCTGACTTAAAAAACATCAAAGTTTAATTTGGATCTTGGGAATAGCACCAAGACCAAAAATCTCCATGTCCACCTGCTAGCACTTTCCAGAACTTTCAACTGCATCACACAGTAATACACACTTAACATGAGCGTAATCTACTGAGCTCATATGTCAACAGTCATGTCCATGACAAATGAGCTCACTTCATCAGCTGATGAAGACCAGTCTGACTCAGTAAATGTTCCAGTAGAGTTTCATAAACTACACAGCAGAGTCCAGAAGACTGCATCTCTCAGGCAGTGGAGTTAATGACTGAGTACACTTTGAAAGTATTTGTATGTCTTGTATACATGTTGGCCACATTTCAGAGGTAAATAGTGTACTTTTTAAAACTTATCATTAACTGACAACTGTGGAGCCAAATATTTAAGATTAAAAAAGGTGAATTCATAATTTATGCTCATTTCTACTGATGACAATACAAAAAAACTGTATTAAATTGTTAAAGTGAGTTCCACCTCAACCAGGTACAACATTAGGAAGCTGTTTACACTAACACGCAAAAGTAAAAGTGATACTAAAGTATTAATATCACATTTTAAAGAGACCGCTCTGCACAATGAGCACTTTTAGTACATTGTGCTGATGATACTTTACTTATTATTGAATATCTGTGTATTTCGTTTTTGCTTCATTCACGTAAGTGAAGGATGTGAGTACTTGTTACTGCTCTCAGGTCAGTCTCTTACCTTGTGCTGTTCAGTTAGGCGGACTGGTTCGAGCTGCAGGTCAACAGGAAACCAGTAAACTCAGTAGAAAACCCAGTAGAGTCAGAGCAGAGCGGAGGGTCTGTCTGTCTGTGAAGCAGAAGTTTCTGAAGACATGAAAAATCAAGTGGTTTTTCCTTTGAAGTTTGGAGTCCGACTGGAGGTAGCAGCTCTGAAAGCTACTGGGAGGACTGGAGCGGACTGTCCGGTGATGACGTCTTTGTCTCGTTATTATTGTTGTCTCGGTTGCGCAACGTGTCGTCAGTCAGCTGTTGGTTGAGTTTCTTCTTCAGTCTGAATTCAAAGAAACTCTCACAATAAAAAATTGAACATGAAACAACCGAAAATGTTCCAAAAAAGTACAAATGAAACTATTTTTTAACACATATCCGGAGCTGAAGCGAACAAAGCCGAGTCAAACCGAGTCCTTTCTGCCCTCGTGCCCGTCCGCCTGGGGTTAAACTGAAATACTGTCCACGTGTGGCTGAGTTATAGATCCAGTCTGACCCTCCTGGACTCTGGTCTGCTCGGACCCTGCTCGTCTCCAGAACTTCGAGCCGCAGCGAGGACTCGGACTGACTCGGGTCGGTCTGGTTACGGTGTTTCCTCCGTGATGTCGTCACCCAGCGGGGGGCGGAGCCTCGATGTTGCAATCCTGAGCCGATCAGTCGTCAGAAAACTGACACGAGACCCAACAGAGCTGTTGCGTTATGTTTCTTTATTGAACATAACGACCGCCAGAGGAGGAGGAAGGACTCTCATCTCTTACATATGAAAATGCAGTAATAATATCACAGTGGAGGAATACTGTTACACATAAAAAGCTTTCAATTTTTTACTTACTAGGCTAATAAAGTGAAAATACTATCAGTACAATATATATATTAGTAATATGCTGAAAGAACCAAAAGTAAAAGTACTATTTATTTATTTTACATTATTGAATTATAATTATTATGTGTTCATGGCTTTAATATTGAAGCTGATAAAGGTGGAGCTGCTTTTAAGATAATATAATCCTTTAGTAGTCCCACAGTGGGGAAATTTGAATTGTTACATCAGCAAGGGGCAAGATGCCAAACTCAGCAGTTAAAAAAATATATTCACCAATTGCACATGGAAATAATTGCATACTGTGACAGACTGCACTTTAGTTTCAGTCTGTTTTTTTTTTCTGCAGAATAGCCAGGGATCAATATCTTAATTTATAGTTATTACGTGAGCTATCTGTTAATTGTATTTGTTAATATCAATGAATCTGCAAAATAATTTAAGTTATTAACCCTTTGAAACCTAGGCAAAGTGGCTTGATTTCTTCAAAAAAAAAAAAAAACATGGGAAGAATGCAGTGAGCAACTTTAGGAGAAATGACCCAAAAATGAGCACAAAAGTAGTACAAAAAAATCTGTGAAAATTAGAAAAAAGAAACAAATGGGGAAATAAAAAAATACCAAAAAAAAGGAAATGAACTGAAACAATTGCTATAAAATTATATTAACTCTCTAAAATAATTTTAAATATAATGATTGTGATAATCAATACAGTTCGGTTAAAAATGTGTCCCTAGCTTTAAAAAAAAATTTAAAGCTAGGGATTTAAAGCTAATTTCTTGTAAGCTGCAGGACATTTCTTGCATCATCGCCTTTTTCCCCATGTTTTTGAAAAAAATCACACCAATTGGCTCAAGGCTCAAAGGTTGAAACACTTGTTAAAGGTGTCTGAACGCAGCACTGGAAAAGTGATGATGTTTCCTTACATTAAGTAAATGTAAGGGATCGAAAAGTTAAATATTTCCCACTGAAATATAATTGAGTAATGATAATAATGATAGTAGCTTTTAGATATAACACATTTCATAGAGATGCAGCCCAAAGTGCTTAACAAGACCAGATCAGATGGAAAATAAACAGTAAGAAAAAAGCAAATGTAAGTACAGCAACAAATGAGAGAAAAACAAATAAAAAAGCAAAAACAATTTGGTTACAGGACAACAAAACTTTAACAGTGATACCAGTAAAATTGACCAAAATTAAAAGCAGATTTAAAAAGATTGGTCTTTAATTTATTTTTAAAAACTCAGAGGGAGTTAGCCATTCTAAGATCTAAGGTAAGTAAAGTACAAGTACCTCAAAATCATATTTAAATAGCTCACCTGGGTAAATATACTTAGTTTGGGCCTCTGACGCCTGTTTAGATCACATGCAGTGCAACACCAGTGAACACAGTCTGGGTGTAAACATGCAGACAGTTTCTGCTTACAGCACAAAATCTATATTTTGACAGCTTCCTTGTCATGAGAATGAGAAATAGCACCACTGTCTACACTCATACCAGTCACAGTCTTCAGATCTCAGGGATTTTTTTTTTTGATTTTCGAAGAAACTATCTAGAGATGTAACATTTTGTTTAACACCTCTTTGCTTTATTACCAAAAAAGGTTCCAACAAATACTGATACAGAGACACTCTGACAAAGCGAGTGAGACTGTGTGTCATGGGAGGAGGTCGAATGTTTAAAATATAGAGACAGCACCGTGGTGAGTCAGAGATTTAATTTTACACAACAGCTGGAAGATTATTACATTTTGCACTGAAACTCTCAAAAAAGTTCAAAAGACCACATGACAAACGTAGGTGCACGGCTTTCAAATATAATTTGATACATTTACATTGTACTTAGTATTATACAAAGGAAATGCAATATACAAATATATATATATATATATATATACAAATAAAGTAACTTTGACTGTCCCATTTGTTGCCCAGAATAATGCAGTAGACGTGAGGTTTCGCTCTGACGGTAATCATGGTGTTGTTTGTTTGTAGAACGTGACCAGGTGACCTGCAGAGCTGCAGCCACCTGCTGACATTTGACCTTAATCTGCGTTCAATCTGTGTTCAGAGGCTCAGCACTCGTTCACTTCGCCTGTTCATCTGAGTTTGTTCCACATTCAGACACGTGTGGCACGTTTGACCCTCTTCTAAACTGTGCTTCCTTTCACCTGTCTCACCTCAGCTCTCCTGTCTCACCTGTCTCACCTCAGCTCTCCTGTCTCACCTGTCTCACCTCAGCTCTCCTGTCTCACCTCAGCTCTCCTGTCTCACCTCAGCTCTCCTGTCTCACCTGTCTCACCTCAGCTCTCCTGTCTCACCTCAGCTCTCCTGTCTCTTCTGTCTCTCCTGTCTCACCTCAGCTCTCCTGTCTCACCTCAGCTCTCCTGTCTCACCTCAGCTGCAATGAAGTACGCAGGCTTCTTTCCTTTACTTTGTCCATTCCTGACGACCCTTCATTATCTGTATCGTCATTACTTACATTCATGCATCAGTAATGACAATCCAGTAATAAAACATGAGATTCTGCATAATAAGTACTTTTACTTTTATATTTTGATGCTAAAACTTTTGTACTTTTACTTAAGTTAAGTTTTGAATTTACTTGTAACAGTAATTCTATCTGTAGTATTCTGAGTACTTCTTCGGCCACTGGTACTTAGTTACTTTTCATACCCACAAACCTTCATATAACTTTAGAGGATCTCCACCTGAATTCATCTTAGATTATCTTCAACTTTAGAAATAATTTTAACACAGAACGAGTACAGTGTGTTTCTTACAGTGTAGTAATGTTAGTCGATGCATGGAGGAGTCATGACTGACGAAGTCTTCACATGGACATTATGGACACGTGAGACATGTGAGACATGTTGATTAAGCCCAGCAGGAAGCTGACACAGACACCTGCTGCTACACAGGAAATGAGGTCACAGCTTCATTATGTAGATTTTCCTCGTGTGTGCGGTGACCCGTGTGTGTGTGTGTGTTTGTGTATGTGTGTAGTCAGCTGTGCTCTGATTGGACAGATTCCAAGCGACAGGTACAGCCCTGACTGACCTGGTTACACACACACACACACACACACACACACACACACACACACACACACACACAGCAGGTTATCTCCACATGGTTAGTGTGTTTTTACGCCACATGATGAAATATTGAAGAAACAGAGGAGGAAGAACACTGTGTGTGTGTGTTTGTACTCTTTGTGCGTGTGTGTGTGCGCGCGTGCGTGCGTGCGTGCGTGCAGGCTTTGTGCGTGCGTGCAGGCTTTGTGTGTGCGTGTGTGTGTATGTGCGTTAAACTTTACTGTCTCTTTCATAACCGACGTGATGAAATCAGAGGCCAAGTGTCTGACTCAACTACGGCCTGCCACAAGAACACACACATACTGAGAACAACACACACACACAATGAATACACACACACACACACACGGTGGCTTTCTCACACTGTCCTCGTTCTCAGGATTGTCACCTGTACGACACCTGTGCTGCTGTGATGCTCGAGTTTTGATCTCCACTAGAGTCTGGCTGCTGCTGCTGCTGCTACTCTGTGTGTGTATGTGCTTGGGTGTGTGTGTGTATGTGATTGCGTGTGTGTGTGTGTTTGCGTGTGTGTGTGGACCTGCTGTCTGGTCTCTGTGCTCTGTTCTGGTGGCCTCTCTCTCTCTCTCTGTCTCTCTCTCTGAGTTTTGCTTCAGGGCATCTTGAACATGGTGAACAGTGGGAGTTTTAAACGACAGTTTAAGCTCGGCGGCGGTTAAAAACCACGATATCCTCCAGTGTATTGAGCCAGAGCGCTCGGTGGTCTGTGTTAAGTGCAGCTAACAGCAGATTTTGAATTTAAAAAAAAGGCTGTGTTGAATATATTAGAAAGTTAAGCTCATACTAGACTGTATGTAAACAAATATCTGTACTTTAAAGCTCTGCTCACATGTTTGTCTCACCTCTAAGAGCAGTATTACAGTTTTTTATATATTTGCTTTAACATATTTCTCAAAACTGAAAAATGTTCACATTTTTCCGTTAAAACTCAACCACCACCCAAACTGTGTATTTACAGCGTTTGCATATTTTTACTCACTAAAAACTCTTACATTTACATTTAAAACTAAACATATCTAAGTTATTGTAAGTTAGACTGAGATTTTCTACATTCTGCTGCACCCACATCTACAAAAATGTTTTTAATACAACTGTTTACAAAAACTTCATATTACTGAGTTCACTCTTTCAAAACACGCAGTCAGCACAAAAGTCTGCATTGATTAATTTGATTAATCTGATTAATCTTCCCTCATTAATCCCTAATTAGATTTTGGTCGTCAAAGGTCAGGGTGACTGTGACCTTGCATGTCTAATTTTTGTGAACGCGAAATCTAAAAAAGGGTTACAGGAGTTTCCTCAAATTTGGCACAAACATCCACTTAGACTCCAGAATGAACTGATTAGAATCTGATGGTCAAAGATCAATGGTCAAGGTCATGGTGACCTCCTAAAACATGTTTTGGCCACAACTCATGAACCTTGCATGCCCACTTTAAAACTGTGCTGGTTGTAGAGATCTTCTGTGTGTATAGCGTCTTTGTCTTGTTTTTACAGACATGGACGTAAACTGCGTGCACGGAGGGATAAAACGTGTGGAGATATATCTAGTTTGTTGTTTGTTTGTTTGTTTTTTTACAATTGGTAACACACTTTTCTCAATACTGTTTTTTTTAAGTGTTTGCACAGTCAGCAAAACAAAAGTCTGAGTAGAATAGTTGTTGCGCTGTTTGTTCATGACAAACCTCAAGAGACTTTGTTGTCATGTTCAAATTTCTGAGCACTTTAAAGCAATAACGATTGTAGATGACGATCTCTGAAAGCACTAGTTTATGGAATATGATTTCTATTTTATCTTCTGCTGCCACATTTTCTCCCACATGGATGTCAGAGATCACCCTGCACAGCTCAGCAGAGCCTCTGTGGTTCAGGTATGGGAGTTAATTAGTTCCCAGTAGTGTTATTAATATTATGTCTGTCTTTCATTTGGTACCAGAATCAATAAAAGGTTTCCTATTTCTCGCTGGTTGGAGAAGACAAACCTCGAGTGCATCCGCTGATCAGAGATCAGTACACACACACCTCGAAGAAAAGTTAAAACATGTCGGTAAGGAGCCGTCACATCTGATGATTAAATAAGTGACCCTGCGTTGTGTCAGCTGAGGCAAGACGTGGCAAACACTTGAGTCAGAAACACTCGCTTTGGTGACAAAACTCCCACCTGTGCGCAGATTTACACGAAAGCAAAAAACTTCTGTCCAGTAGACGCACTGAGAAAAAGACGAAGGTGAGTGTCATTCTGAAAGATTAACGAAGTTCATTAAACAGCTGTAGTTAAGTATTGTTTTTGTCATCAAAAGGAGAACGACATCCAGGGCTTCCTGCAGAATGGAGAATAAAACTCCACCTGAGTGAAGACGACAGCAGCGTCTTTCAGTCTGGACTCTTCGTTCGCTCTGGTGCCTTAAAGGTCAGCACTGTTAATACACGTTTTTTATCACTACATGCCAAAGTGTCACTGAAGTTGAATTCTACACAAAAACTGTGGTGTACTTACTAGAGTGAAAAGAGTAAAACTACCATTTTGGACGACGTCTTGGTAAATAAAATGATTTAAGTGGGCATAGAAGGTGCATTTCCATTCAGCTGCATTTTCAATTTGTGCATTAAAAAACATTGAAAATCTTCAAAATAATACTAAAAGTTGTTATGGAAAGGTAGAAAAGTTGGTGTATTCATAAAAGGTAAACAATACTAAGTGCCTCATCCCTCTGGAGGGTTTGAACACGTTTACGTCTGCGCACTGTTAGGATAACTCTTCTAAGAGCGAAGAGCTGAAGTATAAGTTGTTCAAAACTCTCTATTTTCATCGTCCAGTGTGCTCTTCGTTGTTTTTCTTCATTTGAGATTTGACTAGCGCTCTTTTAAACATATCATGTCGTTGCACCTTCCTCTGCAGCGGCGCCTGGGTCCTGAGGAAACAAACCAGGCTTTTTGTTCAGCCCTTCGGGGCGTGCTTTGTGATCGGGCTTCAGTGAACTTGACTAAGCTGTGAAGCACGTTGGGTCTCCTTTGAGCATGAAATGTGCTATATAAATATCTTTATGTTGCCTACATATCAGCGTGTTAATATTGCCTTTGTTAGCACGTTAGTATTCGCTTTTAGCTCAAAGCATCGCTCTGCCTAAAGGAAATACAGCTTCACACAAGCAGGTTGTTTGATTTATATATAGAAATAATTCATTTATAATTTGTCAGTCAGATAAAACACAAGATTCTGCACTGCTGAAGGCTTTTTTAAAATATAATTATTGGTTATTATACTTGTGATTGATCTTTTTTTTAATGCTCTCATCTCATGAAGCTTGATTTTGTCCCAGCCTCTTCATTTCGGTCTTACACACACACACACACACACACACACACACACACACACACACACAGAGGTCACCAGGGATGATGCAAAACTGAGATAAGAAAAGAAGACACTTAAATACTCTGTGTGTGTGTGTGTGTGTGTGTGTGTGTGTGTGTGTGTGTCTGTGTGTCTGTGTGTCTGTGTGTTGGGTGGTGGGGGGTAGATCTCTATAAACACACACACATACAGTGAGGCTGGCCTGGGATTGTCTCTGTGATGAAACCAGCAGTAATGTCTGCTGTTGGCATGACGACTCCATCCACTGTGACATGTGTGTGTTTATGTGTGTGTGTGTGTGTGTGTGTGTAATGAGGGGGTGGGGTTGCGGGGGGTCTAACCTTTGACCTCCTTACGTTCTGTTTAAGTGGAAACTGAGTCCTAAATCTTGAAATAAAATCATTTTTATTGTAATAATGTTAATAATACATCTGCAGAGTTTGTGTGATGATGTTTTGGACCGTTTCATCTGACTCTGTTAAATCCCTCATTAAACCTGAAGGTGTAATTTGGTTTTAAAAGGCAGCTTAATGTTTAAAAAGTAAATCTCTGCAACCAGTTTAGTCATCAGAGGAAATGAAGTGAATGTACGCTGACTTTATCAGCATAAGGTGGCGGTGTGAGTAAGCGAGTCATTGCTGCGTTTCTAGCTGCTTTTCAGCTTCCAAACGTTGGTGTTTGGTAACGACGCCTCGCTGTTTTTCCTGGGGGATAGTGGCACAAAAAGCGGTTGCGTTTTTTATTGAAAAGATATCCAAAAAAAGACACGCACATCCCGTAGTGGCTGCTGGATCCAAGATAAACCAAAATGTGAAAAAAAAATCCCTTTAAGGATTTTATTCTGTGAAAATAAGTGATGTTTCGAGCCAAAAGGTCACTTATTTTTCACATTTTGCTTTTTTTATTGAGACGTCACTGCGTTTCCTGCCAGGATTTTGCCTCCAAAAGTGATATTTTATATTTGATATTTTTCCCTAATCATAGCCAATTGGTTATTTGTGCCTAAACCGAGCCACATTAACCACAGCATTGTGAAAACGTAAAGTTTAATGCATCTGCGGCATAATAACACATGTCCTAAGTTTGAATAAGGGTCAGTTTTCAACAACAACAGCACTGCAGAAACCCGTACATTTAATATTTTACACATACAAGTTTTTTTGTTTTTTTTTAAATAATTGTTATGTGTATAAAAAATATATGTAATTTATTGTCAGTGGAGCAGGAAGTACCTGCAAGGTACAGACATCTCCCCAAAAAATGACTTTGATAGACGTTAAAGTCAATTAATAGAATATTACTTGAGTGAAAGTCTTAGAGTATCTGATATTTACGATACTTAAGTATCAAAAGACATTTTATTACATTAAATATACTTAAGTATTGAAAGTAAAAGTACAAGTAAATGCAGGAAATAAAAAAGCAATTGGTCAGAATTTGGAGGAAACGTACACCACCTAAAAAATGCACTTGACCTTATGTGAATAACCTATTATCTAATTTGCAAGCTGTGGTCACTTATAAGTAAAAGTTTCTGATTTTATTTGGTACTAATGAGGTAACAAAAATGCACCGGACATAGATATACCTCGATGCTGGGGTAAAACTGAAGCAAATTACTTTTACTCTAATACATAGAAATGTAGTGGAGTAAAAGTGAAAGTTGACAGAAATATGAAAACACAGTAGTATGTTTTTGAAGTACACGTTTCAAAAACATACTCAAAAGTTTTAACAAAGTATTAGTACTTTGTTACATTTCACGATTTTATTGTTATTTCATATTTCATGCTGGTTGTAGTTTTTTTCTTCATCACCAGTCTGTTTTTTTATTTGTAACTCACATCAGAAAATCCATTAATCTGAGGATCATATGAAACAGCGAGAGACGGAATTAAACTATAAAATTTAATTTATTTTAAAAAAGTAAGTGAACACCAGGCTGAAACACTGTTTTCTGCCCTCTCTGGTTGAAAAACCTGCTTCAGATTTGTGCTGCAGGTGAAGTTCACCTGTACATTTTCTCTGAGGTGAGAAGTTAAATTAAACCAGTGAGGTTGGCAAAAAAACATGGTTTTCAGGGGGTGTAAATCTGCTCTTTAATATTCGTAAAATGCCCATCAAAGATGAATTTTTAAATACATTTTTAATTTATTTATTTTGGTCGATTTTTACATCAAATGTGATTTTATTTTCCTGTGTTTATGAGTTTTCTCCTCTCCCTGTGTTGTGAAGCACTTTGTCTTGATATGAAAGTTATAAAGAAAATCATTGATTATCTCTGATGTTTAATTAGTGATTGAAATGTTACTGTAGTGAGTATTGACGATTAGTGTAGAACCTCATCGACGTGACTCAGTAAGCAAAACTGTCTTTTCATTATCAGCAAGTATTACAGTGCCCACAAGTATCAAACTCCAGATCCAAAATAATTAAATTAAACAGAATATTGTGTACACACAACTTCATAATCTGATGAAAACTATGTGCGTTTATATTTCTGGTTTCGTAGTTACAGAGTTTTAGTTGAGACTTTTCGAGTTTTATGCTTGTGGCTCTTTGACATTTCAGGAAATTAATTACAGTTTTTGTGTTTGCAACTCCTCGAACAGGTTGAACTCACCTGCAGCTGCACGGCGGGACTCATCCACCTGTTGGCGGTGATGTTAGCCGTTCCTGCTTGTCGGCTGCCCTGCTGTTTCCTTGATGCAGAAGAGGATTTATGAATGAAACGGATGAACCTCTCGGGATCGTCTTCATCAGCGTCTCCTCAGGTGTGTTGCATCAGCAGCTAATTAGACACCATGTTCTCTTCCCATGTGAGCCTCAAATCTCTCCCATATTTACCGAAATGAAACTCATCACAACAGCAGCACGATTCAGTGAATCTCTAGAGAGGATTTACTGAATCAAAAGATCTGCTGCGGCTCAGTGAACAACCAGCGTTCACTGTGTATGAGATTGATGGCAGAGATGAAAAAGATTTCCATGTTAACTAACTGAAATGATTTTAGAGTTGATCGGCGTCGACAGTATAACATAATATCCATTACATTTTCTGTGCAACTTTGAGAAACGGTCTCTGGCTGACATGAGGCACACGAGTTTGTAATGACTTGGATGTTTAATACTGTTTGCAAGTCAGAAACTTGAAGAAACCATCCAGATTTCACTGCATTTGCAGACTCAACAGATGCATTAACAAAAATTCAAAATCATCCAAATCAAAGCTGACTTTCTGTAAACTTCAGAGTCTGCTCAGGGTGCAGACTTATTTTGCTTAAAAGACGATGAAGTTTTTTAATTTCTTTCTGCATTGCACAAACGTACAGCGGATGCCCAGCTTCTCCAGCTTGCTTGCAATGTCTCAGAAACGTAGGCGTCGTGCTGCCTGAGCGCACAAAAACGACACTCCGACTTTTTTCCCTCCCAGTGAGGAATTAGAATATTTGCAGTTCACATAATGCGGTCAAAATTCATAAACATTTTTGAAGTGCTTTAAGATACATTCATGACCAAAGCATATGTCATGAGAGAGAGAGACAGTAGAAACAATGGTCAATGTTATGTTGACGTTAAAGGTGTGATAAATCACGATGTCAGCTGATGTGCTGAGTAACCTGCAAAAAAACATTCCATCTTAAAAAGTTTCTGGTTGTGTTTGAGCAGCGTCGAGTGAATTAAATTATTTGCATGTGTATGAAAAATGCATCACTCATCTGATAGTTCCTTGGTTGCGTTTTGGATAATGACGAAGCCCATCTGATGTCACTGCAACATGCTTTGATGCGGTTGGGTGCAATTAGGCACAACTCAAACTGAGTGTAGGTGTGAATGGCTGTCTGACTGCTGATCTGTTTACCCCGACCTCTGAGGGTTTTTAAACACCTCAAACTTCCAGGAAGGAAAACAAAAACCTGCTGAAACAACCTGAATGAGAAACGCTGTAACGTGACATGAATGATGAACATCTCCGTAGATGTTGAACATCTCTGAATCACAGGAGGACGCTGTGATTGGTCCGTTTTTTTCTCTTTGTGTTAAAGCTGCACGATAATCTGATAATCTGACATCTGAATGTTCTGTTGATTTGAATTAAAAAATACTTCAGTTAAACTGTTTAATAGACAAAATAAATGATAAATAAAATGTTTGAACCATCGGAAAGATCACGATAAGAAAAAAGTTTTCAACATCAAGACGGGAGACTAAAAACTGTGAAAGTTTGTTAAAACGTAAACAATGTAAATATAGAAGAAACATCAAATATTAATTCTTATATTAACACTCAAGTGTGTGTGTGTGTGTGTGTGTGTGTATATGTTTGTGTGTTTGGCCGTGGTTTCATTGCTCTCCTGTGCAACCATCAAATGCAACTTGAGGCAATACCCTACACACACACACACACACACTCGCCCATCTCTGACTGAAACAAACAAAACAAAATAACACACACACACACACACACACACACACACACACACTCCCTCCATCACCATCCGGCTGCTTTCTGCCGTAACGAGGTGCAATCAACACGCAATGCTGACCAACACACATACACACACACACACACACACACACACACACACACACACACACACACACACACTGAGGCTGGTTGAAAGATGAAGTCAGCCTCTGATTGCAGAAGAGTTACAGAGTGTTGACTTGTTCCTGTGTGTGTGTGTGTGTGTGTGTGTGTGTGTGTGTGTGTGTGTGTGTGTGTGTGTTGACCTCATACTGCCATGATGTCACATCCACAACAGTTGCATTAACAGCAGCAGCCGTCTTCACGTCCACACATGTAAAAGTTTCTCACATTTATGCAAGAAAATGAACTGAAAGGAACTCAAAGACATTTGTTTTTGCTTTTAATATTTAAGTTTTTAACTCGTGTTTTTTATTTGACTGTTTCCATTGAGCACAGATAGGTAGAGCTTCAGATAGGATAGAGGTAATTTTAACATTTTATTAGTTATTAGACATCAGCCTGCTGTTTCGGTGTAAAGTTAACCTGTTGTTGACTGTTTATTTTTATTGCAGGTCTATGAAACAGTCTTTAAAGGGATATTTCACCCAAAATCAAAAAATACATATTTTCCTCTAACCTGTAGTGCTGTTTATCAGTTTAGATTGTTTTGGTCTGAGTTGCAGAGTGTTGAAGATACCAGCTGTAGAGATGATGATGTAGAAAGAACTACACACACCAACTGAATCATTCCTACATGAAACTGCTCACAACAAGGTCTGGATTGTCTGGACTAATCCGGTCTTGATTTCTGGAAAGAGACATTGATGTAGAGTTCTTCAAATTCATTTTTATTTATTTATTGTGGCACTTTGAGCACCACGAGACGAGTGCCATCTGGTTCCATTATATTGGAGAGAAGTCAGACACCTCTATGAGTTGATTTCTCCAACACTCAGCAACTCACACCAAAACAATCCAGACTGATAAACAGCACTACAGGTGAAAGGAAACATATGTTACCTTAACTTTACTTTATATTAAAGCAACGGGAACACAAGACGTTAATGTCTAACAACCAACAAACTGCGAAAATTTAACAACTCTTTATGATTTGTTATTTCTGTCAGCGGATTATAGCAGATGTCAGTAGTTTCTAGAGTTATGGTGAACACTACTGGGTAGTAAAATAAGAAAAAATGACACTAAATAAATTTGAAAATAAAAGTAAATTTCTGTTTACGTCCTGCAGCTGATGTTTCTCCGCCAAAAGAAACAAATGGATAGCCCGATTTGTTTAGCTGATACCATGAAACCAGTTATTAATAGTATTAATTTCACATAGGAGCCGATTAAAAATAACTCAAACACACTGAAGAGTTTCAGCAGCATGAATCTGTTTAATCTGCATTTGTTGACGCTTAAGAGTCAGACGATGTTTGTGCTCTGAATTATTTATGAAAAACTTTTGCAGTGCTTTTTTCTGAAATGAAATCAGTCGAGTTATCTCACTCACACCTGCTGTGTGTGTGTGTGTTGGGGGGGAGGTTATTGGCGATTGTGTGTGTGTTGCATCATGCTGACATTCTGTCACACACACACATTCTCTGGTGATGAATGACACTCAAACGCTCGACGTGAAGAGCTTCAGTCAGATCACACAAACTGTTCAAACTCTACTTCGACTCGACTGTGATGTCACAAACCAAGTGATTTGTTTTCATCAGATTCACATAAACTCTGATCTGAGTGATTAAACTTCAGTCAGTGTTTGTTTTTGTTTGATTCAACAGGACTGAATGAAGAAGAACGACTTCGAGCCACCAGAGGGAGACAAAGTCCACCGGCTCATCAGGTCTGTCTGATTTATTTCTCTGCTCACAGAAAACAGTTTGCTTCAGCTGATAATGTTCATAATGCGTCACAAAGCTGCCACAGTCAGTGCTTTTAATCTGGAGGACTTTAATGGACTGTATCCTCGCTTTAGAAAAATGTCCCCACTTTACAAGTGTCCCTGTTTTCTAAAAATGTCCTCACTTTACTCAAGATGTCCTCACACTTTCAAAACATTTAACTACATTGTAAAAATGCCCTGATTCTCCAAAAATGTCCTCTCTGTACAAAATTATCTCAATTTTACAAAAGAGTACCCACTTTCTTAAATGTCCCCACTTTGCAGCAATGTCCCCATTGGACAAAAATGTCCTCTCTGTACAAAGTGTACCCACTTTCTAAAATTGTCATACTTTGGCAAAAATGTCCTCACATTGCAAAGAATGTCCCCAATCTACAAAATGTCCCCACTATACAGAAGTGTACCCACTTTTTAAAAATGTCCCCACTTTACAGAAATGTACCCACTTTCTTAAATTATCCCACCTTTGCAAAAATGACCCCAACTTTCTAAAAATGTCCACATACTACAAAACTTTCCCCACTGTAAAAATGTCCCTGCTTTACCAAAGTGTCCCTACTTCACAAAAAAATTCCTCACAGTTTCTGTCATTCTCTGTTATTGATTGTGTCCTGTATATTTATTAATAAGAAATAAGCTATAATTTTCTGAAAATATCATAATTTACCTCAATAATTAAACTGCAAAATATCATAATTCCTCGTGTGTATTGAGATGTTACATTGAATTGTAACATCTTTGTAATAATGAGTGTAAAATGCTGACCTTATTTTAAAAGTTTATTTCAAGACCAAATCAGAAAGTCCATAGAAAATCTCTGTCCTGTTGAAACTGTAGTGAATTATAGTTTTTGGTGGCTTGCATCCAAACTTGTGACCGTGAGCTGATGGTCACAAGTCTCTCAAGTCTGCAGATATATTTTGTGTTAGTTTTGTAAAAAGCTGCAGGGTTGTTGAGGATTGAGGTGATGTAATTTTAGGAAGGATAAAGAACGTATTAATGGAGTAAACACCCCGAGCCTCACAACCCTGCAAGGTTTAATTTTCTTGTACTTTAAAAAATTTATTTCTACTCATCAGACCTAATTGTGTGTCATAATAATAATATCCAGTTTATCAGTTGATTTTTATACGCTCATAAATATAAAATGTAATAGTTGTAGATAAGTGGATATTTTAGTGTTAGAGAGTTAAGTACTTTTATTGAAATACTGTACTTAAGTAGAATTTTAAGATACTTATACTCGAGTTTACTTAAGCTTCCATTTTATTCTACTTTTTCTTCTACTCCACAACATGTCAGAGGCAAATATTGTACTTGTATTGTATTGTACTTCTACTTTTTTCCCTCTACTACATTTATCTGACAGTTTTAGTCACTAGTTGCTTTTCAAACTAAAATTTCACATTAAAAAACACACAATCAGTTTATAAAATACTATTTTTTAAATACTTTTCAGATGGTTCAGATGGTTTCCTTTGATAACTGAAGTCCATCAGATCAAATTCTCCAATATTTCACTAAAAATCAAGGATAGAATAAAAAATCATCTAAAACATAGATATTTATGTGTGACTTTTCACTCTCATGACCATTGAGATTATTCTGGTGACCATTTAGTGCGGCTCGAACCCTAATTTGGGAACCACAGAACTAGAAAGAGCTAGAAATAGAAAAGGGTCATAGTTACGGTTGATATAACTACATAGAGGACAGCGGACGTAAATGGGTAAATTTGTGTATTGTGTGCAGTTATGTAAAGTCTGTAAAAAGACGTCAATACGAGGAACTTTTGGTTCCATACGGGGCGAGACCAGCAGTCTCCTGGTTGAAATTAAACGTTTGTTTGACCCCCCCACCTGCCCTACGTCCACTCTACTCACTCTTTGAATGTCTTTATGTCCACTGGGACAAAAGATCCTCATCGACTTAACTTTGGATTTTAACATATTTCATACACGTAATGTGCTGATAAGACTTTGTGTCCCTTTCGTGTATTTTTATGAGATCGGACGACTCTGTGAAGGTCGTGGAAAAACACGGAAAACACTACCTCCTGCTCTGGCTCTAAAACGTTGGACACAAATTGGGTCAAATGTGAACTTGACTTCCTGTGTCCTTTGGGTGTCCAGGTCACATGATTCAGAGCGATGTCTCTGTGATTAGTGTTGACCGTCGACATAATAAAACTGGATCAAATATGAATTGGGAAGTCATTCTTCCGACTTCGTTGTGCTCATGTGCTTTGAGGTTGTAAAGTGGGAACAACGTGGACGCTACAACGTAGATGGGCTACATTTAAACGCTAAACAAGAGGTTTGTAGCTGTTTCCATATGTGAATTCATAAAAAGTTTCTAAAAAGTTTCTTTGCCCTGACCAAACATTGACTTTTGTCCGCCATGTTTATGCATTTATGACGTCAAGTCAGCATCTCCTGTTATAAAATGATCTTAGAGTTGTCATGTGAATATTCCCGGTGGGAAAGTCACATGAACGTAGTATGAAAATGGCGCTTGTTTTGTTGATGTCCCACCCAGCGGTTTTCCAAGGCTGCACTGAAGTACCACCCCGAGGCAGGGACTTGTTTCGCCCCTGTGAAAGTTCTCAAAAATGGTCCTGCAGGGGCGGCTCCTGTGGTGGAGACACCCAGCAACAGCGAGACCACGAAAAATACCTCTGAGCTCCTGCAGTGGAAACAGGCCTTTAGTCACATGATCAGTCTAAGTTGATGATTCTTTGTTTTCCTTCGTTTTTTCTGTCCCAAATAGAACGTTTTTTTAGATTATTTATTATTTCTGTGCTATTTAAATCAGTGACAACCTGCTCCACAGTAACAAACACACGGAGACATATGAACAGATAAATGCACACGATATATATCTCCATTATCATCTCATTTAGTCCTGCTGAGGATCTTTTATCTATTTGCTGAATTTAGTGCTAAATTTATTTTTAACTTAAAATTTAAAAACCCAAATTGGTCTAATTTAACACAATTCTAACAAAAACTAGGATTAGTAACTGTACAACATTAGTCAAAGTTACGGTTGTTGCATCTTGATGCTCATCTTGTTGATTGAAGAGTTATTTTGGATCGTCTCTCTCAGTTCCTGCTGTGTCATTCAGACGTCACTGACAGAAAATAACACCCAAACTGTTTTCAGTCAAAACAAAATAAAACCTTCCCTCATCAGTTTGTGGAGCAGCAGACAGTCTGAGTCACTTCACGGAGAATTTCAAATATTTTCTGACGTGTTCGTTATTTTACTCATTCACTCTGTTTTTAGAGACGCTCGTCAGTTTGACCTACTTACACAAAGACAGGACACCTCATGACGGTGTCATCTATAACAAACTTAAACACTGATGCTGTTGTCATCAGATTTGTGTGTTTGATGGTGGATTCTAACCAAGTATATTTACTCTCATTAATTGTACTTGAGTGTTTATTTGTGGTATTTGTACTTTACTTGAGTATATACGTACATTTTAGGCATCCTTACACTTCTACTTTTTACTTCAGATCATGTTCTGAATACTTCCTTGATGGCTGACTGCAAAGCAAACTTGCTTTGGCATAATAATACACTTGAAGGTGAAATTTAAATATTTTAAAGGAAATACACAGCTGATAAAAGAAAATTAGGCTCAACAAAAAACTGATAAGAATGTGGGGTTGGGGTTGGCCGGGGCTACCTCCCTGTCTCTTTAAAAGACAGAAAATTAAATCCGCAAATGTATTAACAATCAAAGAAAACAGTTGAGTGTCACTCCTCAGTGGACAGACTCTCTCCAAAGTGGTCTGGGAGTTGTCCAAAGTAGGACAAGCACCCGCAGAGTCAGCACCCTCCTCTGGGCCTGGGAGCGGCTCAAGGCAACTTTTCTCCAAAATTAAAACCGTGAACTAAACTAATAACACAAAAAACAACAAAACAACAAACCGCTATCCAGCCCCCAAGAGCGGGCTTTGTCACGATCAACCGAGAAGGAGATGCTGTCATTTCGGATTAAACGCAATTGTGAGATGACGGCGTTTCCGTTAAGAGACGATATGTGACTTCTCCTCCTGCAATAACATTCCAGTAACCATGGCGATGGATGTTCAAAACATCAGCAGGTTCATTTCGGTTGCAGCCGCCGCACTAACTGTCGTTATTTCCAATCGAAGGTGACGTAGGCGCGTTGTGCGAGTGATAATGGAAATGCAAATCCCTTATTCGTGAGAGCGGCCATGTTTGAGGGATTTCTGGGAGGTGATAGTTCACCATTTCACAGAGGAGTTGAGGATTCAAACCTTTCGGATGATCAGCTCAACTTTTAAAGAGTTATGCGATGCAATTACACCTCTCGTAGTGCCTGCTGCGTCACGAGGCAGCCAGTTCCTGCTAACAAGCGCATAGCCATGTTAGTGACCTATAAAAGCCAAAAAAGTGTTAATGTTTCAGTTTTGTGAATCGCCTGAAATACCACCTCCTGCAAGCGTAAAAACTTTTTTGCGATAAATGAGTTTTTCGAAATTGACATTGTTTCCATCAGATGTATTTCATATTTGAAAGCACAATTTGAGGCTTAATGAAACCCGCCTATTGACTCCGTTGCTGATATAACTTCACTTAACGCTGTTTACTCTGTTAATGCTAAAGTTAGCACTTTTTGCTGTGCGAGCCACCATTACGGTTTTAAAGCAGCGGTCGATTGAAATCATTTTGGTGGATCAGCTGAATGCAGCTCCTCTCACCATCAGCGCCTTTTATTTTGGTTTAAGTTTACTGAAAAACAAAGATGATCCACTTGAAGACTGGAGACAGAAATTGTGGACGTCTTCCATGACTGGAGCGGTATTTTGGTCGTCGATGCAGGCTGTGAACTTTGCCTTCGTCCCCCCTGTGGCTCAGACAGCGTTTTTGGGAGGCAGCGCTCCGACTTTCACCATCTTCCCGTGTCACCTCAGACAGCGGCGCGGCCGCAAACTGGAATAAACGTTGAATCCTGATGAGTTTTTAGTTTCTACCTCCTTATCTCCTAACAGAGTACTTTATGCAAATGTGAATCACAATTAAACAACAGAGTTTAATTAAATTAATCCTTCTGATATTCATTCTGCTGTAATCTTGCTCTGAAAAAAACAGAGAACTGAGCTGTTAAATTTTCATTTACTGTAACTGCCACATTGTTTCAGTGCTTCAAATACTCAAGAAACTGATGTTGCCATTTTTAACCATTAATTTTTTTAAAAAAGTGTTGTTTTAAAAAATATAAAATATAAAAATTAAAAAGTCATAGTATAGCATGTCTTCCATAAAAATTAAAAAATAACTTATTTCAAGTAATTTATTTATTGCATCAAATACTCAAGAAATTTATGTTGCCATTTTTAACCAATACATTTTTTTTTTTTAAGTATTGTTTAAAAAAAATTAATCAAACAATTTAAAAGTCACAGCATATCACGTCTTCCAAAAAAATGAAGAAATTTATTCCAAGTAATTTATTTATTCATAATTCTTTATTATGGCAGCTTCAGCAGAGGATGCACATTGGGAAACAATCTTTACTTCTGATGATTTTACTGCCTTGTGTGAAGTACCTTTCAGATATTTTCTGGCCTCGTTTCACTGAGGCAGCAGGAGTAAAATATGTGCAGGTCACGACAGACTGCTTGTACATCACATAAGTCCAGGAATGCCAAAAATCTGAATGACATTTAAATGGTCACATTTTTCACATTTTCAGTGAGGTGGAGGAGCGCAGTAATGTCGAGCATTCAGCTGAGCATTAAACACACACAGAGCAGCAGAGAAAACCAAAACTCAAATAAATTCAACATGTGACGCAAAAAAAGTCAAATGACACAAATTTATTTCTTTAACTCTTGAACGGCAGCAGTAACTATTTGAACTTTATTCAAAATTTATGAGATTTCTGTTGGAAAATTATTCAGATCCAATAAATCTGTAATTAAAACCTGATGTGGTGGACATATATCTCCTCCTTTGTTCCCACCAAATAACCTTTTTAAATCTATGTGACTCACACAGGTGCCATATTTTCAATTTATTTTAAAATTAGGTCCAATTTTTCCGCAAAGAACCAGTAATAAGCTGAGGTTTTTCTCTGTTGTTTCAGCACATTTACAGTTCAGTGTTTTACTTTCTGTTAAAATAACAAGACACATTGTTCTTCAAATTAAAAGAAAAAATGTATGTTCGTCCTTCAGAAAGAAACGTTAAAGTGTTTCCTGCTCTGATGAAACCATCAACAGGTCAACATTGTTTGTGCCTTAAAACAATCATTTATTCTTTTATTTGTTTAATGAAATTACTGTTAAATGTGTTTTATGATGTGAAACACTGTGCTTTATGTTAAGAAAAACATCCTGGTTTGAACCATTTGATGGCTGTTATCAGCGGTTATAAGCTTCATGTGCTTCTACCCGCTGTGAGGTCGAGAAGGCCATTATCAGGCCATGAAATGAAATTTTCTGCTAAAAAGGGCTTTCATGGGACTTTATCCCGCGTGTGAGAAGGCACATGGGAGAGCGGGATGATGGAGGGATGGTGGATGGGTCAAACACAGGACTTTCACCCCATGAGTCTGCGGTTTTAATCTCATGTGAAATCATTATTTAAAGCCGACCGTGGTCTTATTCTCCCCCAACCACATTGTTTTTGAGCTTAAACCTAAAGAAAGTGAAGGTCCAACCTAAAGAACTAGTAACAATTAACAGCTTTCTGTTGTCATTTAACGTGATGGTTTGTTACAGAACAATCTGAGAAGCTGTTTTTAAAAACCGTTTGGAAATGAGCGGCATGTAAAAAAGCAGCAGGTAGAAAAAGAGAGAGACGACTGGTTGCTCTGTAGACTGTAATCGATGTAGGTCAGAAACTTGCATCAGGTGCTCATGGAAAATGGAAACAAACAGGAGGGAAATCCAGGGACTCCAAAAAATGTGACAAACCGAGAGGAATTTTTTTATTTGGCGAAAAATTAGCTTAATATTAGCTTTTTTTATGTGTCTGCATTCAGAAAACGATAAATCTTTATGAAGAGTAGCCGAAATGACCGGGTTTAGAATCCGGTTTTATTGCCAAGTACGTTTACATATACAAGGATGTGACTTGGTGTTTTGGTGCAAAAAAAATTTACATAAAGGAAGAATAAAAATAGTGAATTTAAACAGAAAAGGACATAAAATATAGAAGCAATTTAAAAATATAAAATGAAAAAATAGAATATAAAGAGCACAAAATGTATGTACAAAGGGGGAAATGGAGGGATTATACAGATGTGCCTATGTTGGAGTTATAATGCAAATATCGTAAGTCTAAATAATTAAGTTAACAGAGGAAGTCTAGGCTCGTACATCCGCCTGTTACACCAGACCAGCCCAAAATAATTCTCGGGAACTTCATCACCGTCAGACCGAAAGCCAATGGGTACCAAGATTACTATTTATAGAACCAGACTGCTAGCATGGAAAATGTTGCTGAAATAAGGTCAAAGTTCAGTATTTTACGCAGTTCAGTATATTTTGTGAGTAAAATACCACAATTTGTCCTCAGTGTACCACATTAGTCAGTCAGTCTGTCTCTGTCTGTGTGTCTCTAACCACCAGCTGTGCTCTGTTCATTAACCTGCTAACCAGCTTCCACATGGCTCCTGTTAGACCACACACACACACACACACACACACACACACACACGCACACACACACACACGCACACACACTGGCACGTGTGAACAGAGACAGAAAAGATTTATTCGTTTCATTTTCAGTCATCATCAGTGTCATGTGAAACTTTTATCCTCACTGTGACCTCTTGAGTTTTTTTGTGTTTTGGAAAGATTTTGGGATTTTGTAGTTGTGACGAGTCGATTTTTTTCTTTATTTTCGGTGCAGAAATGTGTTTAAAAACCAGATCTCTGCAGGTGCAGGTTTACTGAGGCATGACACGAACACACTGTGGTCCGCCTGCAGGAAACACCTCTTTTCCTGTCGATTTACCAGTCCCTCTGGTTCCAGTCCAGCACTGGTTCCAGTTCAGCTCTGGTTCCAGTCCCTCTGGTTCCAGTCCAGCACTGGCTCCAGTTCAGCTTTGGTTCCAGTCTCTCTGGTTCCGGTTCAGGTCTGGTTCCAGGCTCTCTGGTTCCGGTTCAGCTCTGGTTCCAGTCCAGCACTGGTTCCAGTTCAGCTTTGGTTCCAGTCTCTCTGGTTCCGGTTCAGGTCTGGTTCCGGTTCAGCTCTGGTTCCAGTCTCTCTGGTTCTGGTTCAGGTCTGGTTCCAGTCCAGCTCTGGTTCCAGTCCAACTTTGTTTCCAGTCTCTCTGGTCCAGTCCAGCTCTAGTTCCAGTCCAGCTCTGGTTCCAGTCTAGCTCTGTTTCCAGTCTCTCTGGTTCTAGTCCAGCTCTGGTTCCAGTCCAACTTTGGTTCCAGTCTCTCTGTTTCCAGTCTCTCTGGTTCCAGTTCAGCTCTGGTTCCAGTCCAACTTTGGTTCCAGTCTCTGGTCCAGTTCAGCTCTGATTCCAGTCCAGCTCTGGTTCCAGTCTCTCTGGTTCCAGTTCAGCCCTAGTTCCAGTCTCTCTGGTTCTAGTTCAGCTCTGGTTCCTGTCCAACTTTGGTTCCAGTCTCTCTGGTTCCAGTTCATCTCTGGTTCCAGTCCAGCTCTGGTTCCAGTCTCTCTGGTCCAGTCCAACTTTGGTTCCAGTCTCTCTGGTCCAGTCCAGCTCTGGTTCCAGTCTCTCTGGTCCAGTCCAACTTTGGTTCCAGTCTCTCTGGTCCAGTCCAGCTCTGGTTCCAGTCCAGCTCTGGTTCCAGTCCAGGTCTGGTCCATCAGACCCACATGAGCCTCATTAGCAGCAGCTGGTGGGAGCGGCGGGGAACATGTGAGGTGTGCAGGCGGTCATGAGACTCGACGTGGAGTTTCAATTAAAACCGAACCGACTGACGAGCTGCTGCTGGTTAAACGGCCTCATCTCTGCTCTGATTGGCTGATCCTGAACCGGCACGGCGACAAATTAAACTCTCACGTGCGTCACGTTTATTTGAAGCTTCAGGTTGAGTTAACTTTGATTTGTGAGTAGTACATTTAATGTACGTAAGTACAAATTCAAGATACTTGACCAATAAGATCGCTTTGCTATTTTTCCGTTCACCCTAAAATGTCACGATTATTATACAGTTTGAAGACGTGCACCAAGCAGGCCAGCAACTACGCAGGCGGAACAAACATGTTTTCATAAACGGACAGCAAACAAATGGCTACAGACGCGGACGCAGCAAAGAAGTCAACAGCGAGGACGCCGCTTTGGGCGGCGAGAAGTTGAAAACAATTTTCAGGAAGAAACGAGACAGCTACATTACACACACATACTAAAGAGACGAAGGCGTGAGAGTGCCGAGTAAAGATTGGGGTCAATGTTTGAACAACCCCAAGAAATGCATTTACGTCTGTATTATTATCCCAGACCACCGTGTGTGTGTGTGTGTGTGTGTGTGTGTGTGTGTGTGTGTGTGTGTGTGCGTGAGAGAGAGAGAGTGTGTGTGAGAGAGTGTGCGTGAGAGTGTGAGAGTGTGTGTGAGAGTGTGTGTGAGAGTGTGTGTGAGAGTGTGTGTGTGAGAGTGTGTGTGAGTGTGTGTGTGAGAGTGTGTGTGAGAGTGTGAGAGTGTGTGTGAGAGTGTCTTAAGTCTCAGGATCAGAATCAGTTAAACTAAAGTAAAATCACGTTACTGTCAGTGGCGGCGTGACACAAAACCAAACTCTACTTACGTAACAAAAAAAAAAAAAACCTTTCAGAAAGAAATTACACACAATCACACACACACACACACACACACACACACACACACACACAGACATTTCTACAACACTGTTCCTCCATTGGCTGCTGCTGATGAATGGACGAGTTGTTGACCAATCAGCGGCGTGTGACCGGTGAATATGTAGGCCGATCAGCATCAGCTGGCCACACTCTGACTGTCGCTCCATCACACACACTTAAACACACAAACACACACACAGTGAGTGACAGAATCACGCATAAAAACACAAACATCAGTCTGCTTTATTTTTATCGTCATCATTGTCACCGTCCGTCGTCCGTCCATCATGCACAGCAAAGAACAAATCAGGTAAGAAAACGCCTTTGTGTCTGTTTTTAAATGACAGATGTGTTTTATTGTTGAGTTGTTCCTTTTTACTGTTTATGCCTGTGTTTACTACGTTTTGGCTCGTGATGCCTCATCGTTGCATATTTCTACTGTGACAATACCAACTAAAACCTGATTTTTTTCTGTTAATAACTTTAAGCGTACTTAACATGTTTATTTATCTCGTAATTCACATGGACATCATAATTTTTTTTTTTTTATTTAAGTTAACATTTCTTTGCGTTTTTTTCTGAATCAAACGCTCAGGCGTTCCTTCTGGAGCTGAAATGTAAACAAAGTTGAAGAAAAAGGAATTTGTAGAAACAGCTGGGCATTGTTAAGCGAGGGAGAAATAAATTACAGTCTACGACGCTGATAATTCTTATATATACTAATTATAGCACAACGTCTTTCACAGTTACAACACGAACACAAAGTGTGTGTTTCAGTAACAAAAGGAGCTTTGGGAAAGTCCCAGTAATTTACAAAAATACTAATAAGTTATTTCCTCTAAAAAATGCCAAACTATTACTTCATTTCTCCTTTTTTTCTTGTTTTCTTCATCCTACAATTATGTACCAGTTGGAACCGAGAAAGTATTTTACTGAACTTATAAAACAAAGTAATTCTGTAAAATGCAGGCTGAACTATAAAGTATAGAGTTTCTATGGCATCTTTAAGTTATATCCCCAATATTACGTAACACAGACACACAATAGTCTCCCAGCTGATATAACATCCCTTTAAGTTTATCTTCTAACTTTCAGTTATTTCAGCTTTGATTTTGAGAAACAAGATTTTGTCCTTTATTTTGACATTTCCTAAATACAACAAAACCTCTGAGCCTCGGCCGCAGCTGCTGTGAAAACAAACCTGTCAGATGCACGAATCGGAGCAACGACATAAACTCTTCGTCCTTTATGTCGTTAATGACACGAGGTGCCACAGTTGATGTTAAATTCTGTTAAAACTGACCCAGAAATTAAAAGTGAGCTATTTTAAAGAGCTCCTGCCCTTTAAATGACTGAGCTGTTGCCAGGCAACCAGTGTAAACTCCAGGAAGTTACTGATCTCAGCCAGCAAATGGACATAATTTCACATCACACTTTGCTCTCTGATGAATGAGAGTGTTCATTAGTGAGCGTTGACGGTATATTTTATTACCGTTATACGGAGCCAGCTAACTGCTCCCCTGTTTCTAGTCTTTATGCTTTGTGCTGATTGGTCTGAATGTGCCTCTGAGGCACATTGTGATTTCTCATTTTGGCCTTTATGAATAAAACTGAAATTGTTTATAGGCAGGTATGATGAGAGTGGTATTGATCTTCTCATCAGAAAGCAAATATTGTCACTTTTCTGTTCAGCAAATATAATCGACAAAGATAGTTTAGAAAGGTTATCATCACTGTTTCTTACTGTTTTATATTATTCTAAATTTTATCCTGATGCTTCAAGTTTTTGATTGTTGCTGTCAGATTTGACAACATTTGTCACACTTGAACCAGAAAATAGGAATCAAACTGAATGTTATAGTAAAGGTGCATAACATACAGCACAGCTATATGTCCTGATTTAACTTAGTGTGATGCAGGTCCAGAAGTTGTTTTTTTCTCAGTTTAAAAATTTTAATGTCTTTATAAAAATTCGCCAAAACACAGAAACACGGGAGTTGCCTAGATTCCAAAAAAAAAAAAAAAAAAAAAGATGGATATTTACTTAAACTAAAGAGGAGTTTTGACATGAAAATAAGAACAAACAGGATTCATACTTATTAACATGTAGGGCGAGATAAATGAATAATTAATAAATTATTTTTAATTTCACTGTTGATAAAACATGATTGTGTTTGCTGGTCGATTTTATTCCAGCATTAGAAGCATTATTCTAAAAGGTTAACAGAATAAGTGGAGGTCTTTGTGAATTCACATTTAATAAAAACAAAAATCCTTCTTAAATAACCAAAATAATTGCCTCCTGTTTGCAGTCATGATGAATACCAGAAGACAGCTGATTGGCTGATGTCTCAGACGAAGCACCGCCCCCAGGTGGCGATCATCTGCGGGTCCGGTCTGGGCATGCTCGCTGACACCCTCAAATGCCAAGACTCCTTCGCTTATTCCGACATACCGGGCTTCCCGCAGAGCACAGGTACTCCAGACATACAGTTTTAGGACTGTATAATAACAAATATTAAACAATATTATGCAACTTTATGACTAACTGACAACCTGACAGTGTAGAGCTGTTCAACGCATATTTATACACATTTATATTACAGGTGGATTAACTGCTAAACACAAGTTACATTAGTGTTTGTGTGCTAAGTGTCATATTTTGAAGGTTGTGTATTTATTAATTTGTTTTCGTTATAATTTGACTGTGTGTTTCTGTGTTGCAGTTCAGGGTCATGCGGGTCGACTTGTTTTCGGGGAGCTGAAGGGGAAGTCATGTGTTTGCATGCAGGGTCGATTCCACATGTATGAAGGACACTCACTCTGCAAGGTACATACGCACACACATTTATAAAACTAACCTTAAAGGAAGAGCTTAACATTTTGGCAAAGACACACTTTTTGCAGAGTTTGGTGAGAAGATTGATATCACTCTGTGTGTTCAGTAAATATGAAGTTACCAGCAGCAGCTGCCACAATAAGAAACAAAATACAACCTGTTCTCATTCCCAGATCGCCAAATGCTGACACTCACACACCCACGCCGTCTGACATCAGCGCACGAGGCATCCTTTAAAGTCTTTACACACACAACATGCAACATTGTCGCATTTAAGGTTCAGTGTTAGCATTAGGCAACACAATAAATTAGAAAAGTTCAGAAAAAAACATGTTTTGGGTCAAATTAAATTTGGTTTTTATGTAATGTGTTAGGCATTAATACATATATGAGCAACATAAGTATATCGCGTAGCTATGTGAGTTACATAACATAATGTTAAAACAAACTTTTGGTTTCACTCGAGACACAAACAGCAGCCTCTTGGGTGAAAGTCTGTGTTTGTTTGACCATCCACCACCCGTCCTGCCCAACCTATGCTGAGTTTCAGGCGCTTTAAACTGCTTCTGTTGCTTTTAGCATCAAATATTGCTGTAGATGAGTTTAAATTTGGGTTAGTTGAAAGTTCAGTGCATCTCACAAAGACACCAAAGGATGCATTCAGCATCTGTGACACGTGCTGAGGGGGATGTTACAAAAAATCAGTGCGTCGGACTCAAAACAGGCTGCAAAATCCAATAATCAACACTCTGCAGTCACACTTTATGGAGGTTATGTGCCAAACTTTTTCTTATCAGGAAACTAGCAGCGACTCCAGACAGTTACTGGTACCAGCCAAGACTTTTTCCAGTATATAACAGGGTTGACAGATTATCGGCCTGGCTGAATATTTGGGCCAATATTGGGCGTTTTGCTGATTATCTGTATTAGGGATTTATTATAATGATCGGCGATAAAATTAATTAATCAAAAAGTGCAAAGAAAGTGTCAGCATGGGAGGAACTTTTACTTTGTAAAACCTCAGGGTGCTATTTTTATTTATTAATTTTTTATTCAAATTTTCACGACTTCATATAAATAAAATAAAAAAAGCTGTTGGGAACTTTCTGTATATGATGTTGAAAGTTTCAGTTTTCATTAAACATTTGCTAAGGGCATTTAAAAAAGTTTTATATTGGAGTTTATATCCCAATATCTTCATTTTTATTGTAAATGCAGATTGGCTCCAAATATTGGTTATCGGTTTCATTAACTACCAATAATTGGTATCGATTTTACCCCTGAAAATACAATATCGGTTGCAGTGGACTGCCTTGGCGTGGTCTTTACATTTTCCCTCTGAGGAACTCCACAGCTCAACGCCCCCTAGGCAAGTGGGGGACGCGTCAAAAGACACTGTTTTACGGACCCATAAACATCCAACAGAGGGTTGCTAATTAACTGAACTGATACTCCATGTAGGCATCTGCAAACACATTCTGCTTTTAAGCCCCAGGAAGTGTCAGTACTTGACCCTTTCCATCATGAGATGCGGTGGGATATAGGCATCCTGGAGGCCACATCCAGCATACGACAGTCTGTAAGACATCTGAATGACCTCCTGGGGTCACTCAGGCACATGAAGCAACAGTCATTCACTGCCCCCCTGCTGAGATGACTAAGGCAGGACATGTTGTAAAGTCATTATGCATTCTTGTGTTGAGACTAAAATCTGACAGAATTACTTGGACCAAGGTTGCGAGTTAAAGTTTAGCTTAATCCCCTAATCTTTCTCTTTGTAGGTAAGAGTTTGTCTATGTGCTTTGATGAAGAAGTAGCACAAGAGTCATGTGTTACGTTATAAATTGCCTTTTGGTCTCCTAACATGTATTTGAAATTACTGTGATGAGACTAATTTATGCAACGGGTTAGATCGTGTAATTCGTCATGAAGTACAGAGAAATAAATGTCTCCTAAATTACATTAGGTCTTTTAGAAACTAATGCCAGATGTGCGATCGCTCGGTGCAAAAGTTCGCTAACCCCGCCTTCCATCCGCAACCCAAATTGAAAGATAAAATCGTGTGAGCTCTCAGCTCAGGGCTTCTCTTTGCTTCTCTTCAGGCTTCTTCTGCTTCTTCTTCTAGTGCTTCTTCAGTGCTTCTTTCGTTTCTAATCCCTTTTACCGCGGCACTTCTCGTGCTTCTGCACTCCCAACTTTTTCTTTTCTTCAGTTTTATAAGCGGAGCCACAACAGCTCACCAGAGCTTTGCTGAACTTTACTTTTGAAGCCATTTTCTTTTTAAATCTCTTTGACGCTTTTCTTTATACCAGTTTTTGGTCAGTAAAGACACTTTTGCAATTAGTTTTAAGTAAACTCAAGTAAACGCCGTCAGACCCATGGGACTACTTTTAAATATTTCTGTGAGTTTTAATTGAGAAGGACACTCCGCGATTTGCCATCAACTCTGCCACGGATCTAGAAGCAACACCTGCTGCACAACTATCAGCATCCGTTGGCTGCCCTTAAGGGCTTTGTTTAAAGACTTTTACCTGTTCACCGAGGCGAACACCGAGGCCAGTTAAAGACCGCTGCACCTGAATGGAGAATGGTGCCACTTTTACTTTAACGAGTGCAAAATCCAAATTCTAACGTAGTTATTAATAACTGCTGCACGGTCGACCCTTAGTATATAACCCCTGTAAAACAGAAATGTTTTCACACTGTAGATTTATGGATTAAACAAAAGGCTTAGTCAGGATATCTTCGCCTCTGTCGCTTCAGTTTGTCTGATTCTGTTTTTTGAACCTCATACTGTGAGTCCCCGGTAAACCAAAACCTAATCCTGACTTAAACTGTCAAGTTCCAAAACTTCAATTGAGTTCTCACAACAGAAAAAAGCAGAACACACGTAACGACAAGAACGTCAGCGTCTGTTAAAGTGGAGAATTCATCTTTGTTCATCTGTGCTCTGGGAACAGACGTCAGAACATTTTTACTGACACCACGATGAGCAGGAACGCATCATTTTAGTGTTTTAACCCAGTAAATTTTTAATGTGAGAAAACACCTCTCACTCACACACACACACACACACACACACACACACTCACAGTATGTGAGCTGATTAAAGCACCTCAGTCACGCAAAACCCTTAGCATAACACACATAATGCTTTTTGCAATCAGCAGCACGAGACTAAACCAGTAACGTGGTGTGTGTGTGTGTGTGTGTGTGTGTGTGTGTGTTTCGACATTTGTGAACCCAGTTCAGGTCATGCATGAGATTGGTCACATGCAGCCTTTTAGCAGACTGTTCAATGCTGCTATTGTTTCCCTCTGTATCTCTCTCACACACACACACACACACACACTCCGTCTCTCTGTCTCTCTCTTTCGTGTGTGTCATCCTGAGAACATCTGACTGTCCTCTAGTTGGCGTTATAACTAACACCAGTTATTATACCTCAGACACATCTGAATATGTTTCAGTCTTAAAAAGAAAAATATTGGATGCAGGATTTGTTCACAGGCTTGGAGAACTTTTCACCTGGAAGGCTGCACTCGGGGCAAAAAGAGCCCATAATTTAACCATTAGCAGGACAGTCATTTCAATGATGGATTACACATAATTTAATATTGTCAGGAGACACTGCTGGATTGTTAAACAAGGAGAAGAAAAACGTCTAAAGACTTTTAAAAATAAAAATTGTCAGACATGCTGCGTCATGTGACGAACCCCCGTCTCCGTAACAACGAACCTTAACAGGAAACTTGTTATGTTTTAGAGTCAAATGAATACCAATTTTATGACAAGAGACCTCACTGTCTGTCTGTCTTTCTGTCTGTCTGTTCATCAGACAACGTTTCCAGTTCGAGTCTTCAAGCTGTTGGGGGTGGAGACTCTGATCGTGACAAACGCTGCCGGCTCATTGGCCGACGGCCTCCAGCCCGGTGACATCATGATCATCAAAGACCACGTCAACTTCCCCGGGTTAGCCGGTCTGAACCCGCTGATCGGACCCAACGACGACAAGTAACGCATATAACATATACTCGGTTGTGTTGTTTTGGTCTTGCTTTTTTTGTTGTCGTTTGTTTTAAATTTCTTGTAAAACTATTTTTTAAATTGTTGTTGTTTAATTGTTACAATAGTAAAGTGCTGAAGTTGCTTTGTTGTTGTTTATGTCATTGTTTATTGTTGTTTATCATTTGTTGTTTACAGGTTCGGGCCTCGTTTCCCAGCCATGTCAGGTTGCTATGACAAAAACCTGCGTTGCTTAGCAATGGAGATTGCCAAGCAGCTGGGCGTGGCTGGCCTCATGCAGGAGGGCGTGTACGCCATGGTGGGGGGGCCAAACTTCGAATCGATCGCGGAGGCCAGACTCCTGCATCGACTGGGGGTGGACGCTGTCGGTAAGACACGCACACACACACATACACACACATACACACACACACACACTAAAACCAAACCACTGATTACACAAATTCAAGATCACACAAATGTAAGTCATGGAGCGTAGGCTGTTTTTTTGATTGTTTTTGGGGTTTTTTTTCAACATTTGGGGAGACAAAGAAATTTGGATTGCAAAACACCTCATTTCCTTTACTCTGGTGGGTGTTTATCCACCAATTTGTGCCCCCCAGGGTGTGTAATGTGAAAAATATATAATCTAGATACAAAGATAGATGGACAGATGGACAGAAAGGTGTCTGTTGTGTCAGTTAGTTTGAGCCAAATTAAACGAAGATTTAAACAGTAAAACTTCTGAGAGTAAATTAACTAAAATAAACTGAAAACTGTCGATCTTTTTCTCTGTGCACGTGTTTATATTGTACTTCATTGGTTACGGTTGATCAAACGACAGATCTGCGCAAAAAATAAGCGATTTTTTCGAAATGCCGATAACACACAATTGCGAGATGACTGCGTTTCCATTGAATGATGTTAAACGACTTTTCCTCCAGCTGATAACGTTACAGTAACCATGGCGATGGATGTTCAAAACATTAGCAGGTTTATTTCTATTGCAGCCATCGCAGTAGCCGTCATTATTTCCAGTCGAAGGTGACGTAGGCGTGTTATGTAAACAGTAATGGAAAGGCGAGCCCCTTGTACGATTTCTGGATTTCTGGGAGGTGATAGTCCATGATTTCACAGAGGAATCGTGGATTTAAACTTCCGGATGATCTGCTCAACTTTTGAAGAGTTATGGGCATAACCATGGCATCCTGTGACCTATAAAAGCAGAAAAAAAGTGTTTCCATTGCAGTATTGTGAAATATTCTCGTGCAAGTCTAAAAACGTTTTTGCTATAAATGGGATTTTTATTTGTTTTTATTTATGTGTTTCCATAAGGCATATTTTATATTCACTGTTTAAATTTGCTCAATCTGAGGGTTAAAGGAAACCCGCCTACTGAACCTGAAGCTTTTGGAGTCCGACTGAAGTTGCCCAATTTATAATAATCCTTTTTTTCTAGAGTGTTGTAACTAATCTGAGATTACCCACATGAGCCTAATCCTCTGTTAAAGTACAAGAGTATTAGCATTAAAATATACGTAAAGTACCCAGAGTGTACTCAAAAGTACTCAGAATGCAGAAAAGCACATTTTAGATTAATATAAACTATGTAATTGATCAGGCATCATCGCTCATATAAAGTATCTGTAAACTCAGAGTTGACAGTACTCGCAGTAACAGTAGTATTATTTACAGTACAATCATCAGTATCAGAAGTACAGTTGTGTCCTCGCTCCATAACTTCAGGTGTCGTGTGTTTACAGGTATGAGTACGGCTCCTGAGGTCGTCGTGGCGACTCACTGCGGTCTGAGAGTCTTTGGTCTCTCTCTGATCACCAATAAGGTAAACGCACCGATCAATACATCTGTTTATCGATGGATTGTGACTGATAACGATAACTGATTAACTGACTGCTTAAATAACAAACTGACAATATGATTTAACTGATTTACTGATTTATTAGACCTATAAATGAATTGATTATGTGACAAATTGATTATTTGATTGATTGATTGATCTGTGTCAGGTGTGTGAAGAGTTATGAGACAAAAACAACGAATTCATTTTCTGATTGATTGATTGATTGACTGACTGACTGATGTGTTAATTGGCTGATTATTCGATTAATTATTTGATCGATTGATCTGTGTAAGGTGCTGAAAAGTTACAAGGACTCTGACAGTATGATTGATAGGTTGATTGATTGATTGATCGTATGGTTGACTGGTTGACCGACTGATCGATCTGTGTCAGGTGGTGAAGAGTTACGAGGACACGGACAGTGTGAACCACGAGGGCGTCCTGGAGGTCGGCAGGCTGCGTTCTCAAACCGTGCAGCAGCTGGTGACCGAACTGATCGGCAGGATGGAGATCAATAACAACAACACCAATAATGCTGTCTGAACACACACACATTCTCAAACACACACTGTGTATATATTTGATTGTTGTATTTATCTACAACATTTTTATAGAGTTTTCTTGTGTTTTATCATCCTTAAGAAACGTATTTTTTACTTCTGTGACCAAACTTTATTTATATCAACATGGTGCCTAATAATTCTCTATCAGGGTGCGTTTGTGTGTACGTTTTCATTGACGATACAGATTAATATAACGATGACCGCTGTGTCAGACAGTGCTTTTATATAAAGAGATATAAGACAAAGACTTTTCTAAAGATTCTTATCATGTACATTTTATTTTGTAAAAACATTCACTGACTTCCTGGTGAACGTTAATCTGATTAAAACATGCTGACAAACCTCCGGCTTCCTGTTTCCAGTTTGTGTTGATCAACTAATCTGCAGCTGAGTGTTCGGCTGTGGTGAAGAGTCCAAAAAATGTCTCTCCTAACATTTGAAAACGTGAAAAATGTAGAGAATTTCTAAGGGCTTAGGAAGAAGAAGTAAAAAGCTATTTTTAGGCTAAAATTGAGGATTTTACGGTCGCTTGCAACTGCTAGGAGGCCATAAATTCGTGTTCAGCGAAACTCGGCATGATGACGCTCTGTCGTCTCTTTTATTCACTTTTCAGTTCCCCCCTTTTTAAAACATAAAAGCTGCAAAGTTTGCTTTATGTGTAAACCACAGACCTTATTCAAGGCATCTAAATAAAAATCCATTCAATGAAAACTCTGACTTCACGAAGAGGGAACCAGAAGTGCTGACATGCTTGTTTATTTCGGGATTTTCGGGATTCTTGTGGATTATCTTCAGTAACCGGGTCATGATTTCTTAAAAGAGACGTTGCTGTTAAGTCTTTCCAATGTACTTTTTAGGCCGAATGCTATCTAGTTTCATTATTTTAGAGAGAAGTCAGACATCTCTACGGCAACTCACACCAAAACAATTGTGATTAATAAATAGCACTACAGGTAAGGGGACAATATGTCTTCGTTATTCCAGGTTGGACTGTCCCCTTCACTCTGTACCTTTGGTACCAGAGTCTAATACAGTGGAATAAAGTGACTGTACACAAGTTCTGCTTAAGATGCTGCCAGGACAAACACGTTTTATGTCCGAAAGAAAGACAAATTATTCCTTAAGATGAAACACTGATAAGTTTTTGTTCAACTCTTAGAAGAACAGAATGTTTTCTTTTAATATTCTCAGAACAACAGGTTGTTTTTATCTTTCTGATTATTTCTGAATAACAAACTGATTTTCTTCAAACAGGAGCTGCAGGTAAGTCAGTCGTACAAATCCGTACATGTTTAAAGAAGAATATTTTAAAATGATCGTTAGTTTCATAGTAAATGACTTTGACTTTATGTTGCACCAGATTACTAATGTTAGTGTGAAGTTTTGCTGCTGTCCTGTAGAGACTGCGGTCAGTCACAGCTACAGCTGCTCGCTCCTCGGCTCAGCGGTCGTGTGTGCGCTCTGTGCTACAGTGAGCTGTTTGTTCTTCATATATAGAGCGGGGGTGGGATTATGGTAATAATGGCTCCAGTGCTTCATTGAGTTGACTTTTAGGCTCGCCCCGAAAATCCCGAAAGTGTGCCAATTTCAGATGAAAAATGAGGATTTACGGTCTTTAATCTCCTTTTTTTCCAGGTGTGTTGAAGAGCTGAGCTCATTACTGCCCCCTGCTGTTCAGATATCAGTGCGACGATGACCTCTGAACTCTTCTTCGTGTCCTTGGTGGTTCTGCTGCTGGTTCTGCTGGTTCTTCTGATTCTCATCTGGATCCTCAGGCACAGCAGGAGCAGGTAAGAACCACTCTGTTAATAATGGACTTAACTTTTGGTGACGTCACCCATTTGATTTTAGTCTTCTGAACCCTCAAGTTCTACATTACAGCGGTCAGCATCTTGTTTTTTGGGAGCCAGAAGTGACCAAATTTGGGCAAGACGGTGACACTGTGGATCTGACTGAGAAGCTGAGGCCTCTCCAAGCAGCCCGTCCTTAATTACGCATAACTTTGGGCCTTAATAAGATATAACAAGGTGACTTATATAAAACTTCACCCCCCGTACAGTTGTAATCAATGTTGAAATTAGCTATAGAGACCAAAACTGTGTTGTGCCAGGCTGTAAACATGTTAATATCTGCTGTAAAGTTGAGCATTTTAACACGGAGGTCTGTTGGGATTGACTTTGTTTTGGAGCCAAACGGTGACTAGAGGAAATGCAGTTTTTGGCACTTCAAAATTGGCTTCATTTCTCAGCCTTGAAGGTTCACGCTTGGTGAATATGCAACAAAAAGCAACTTTTCCACCAGAACAAAGCTATGACAAGTTTGAAAATGTCCTTAAACCATGGATGTATTATAGGAAGTCTGGATACGTCCATGGAGGCGGGGCCCCTTTCATTCCTATGAGAGCTGCTCATTAATGCATGCTTTAAAAACAACTGTTTTTGGGTATAAAATATGAAAAAATACCCAGATCTACTGGCCCATAAGGCATGCGCACTAGACTTGCGGTAGTCGAGTGTGCCTGAGCAGAGCGTCTGACTTAAATCTAGATAATAAAATTAAACGTTTCGTAAAAATGATTCACTGATTTACAGACGTCTTTTTCCCGATATAAGTTAATAGAGAAAATTCTTTCTGGGCGAGGGGACATCACGTGACGGACCCGGGCGGAGTTATTCCACTTTGGCCTCTGTGTATAATTTGCATCTGAGTTTTGCGCACCTCCTGGGGGCTTGACTTACACAACACCAGAAAGTCTCTCAGGTCTGTAGATCTGTTTGTTCTGGTTCAGAATCTTGAAGCGTCTCTGTCGGTTCTGATTCCTCAGGAACTTGGCCGAGCTGCAGATCTCAGCAGGACAACCCGCTCGCGTCCTGACCGTCAGGACCAAGCCAGACCACGCACAACAGCTACTGGACCGCCTGCTGGACCGAGTCTTTCTCCAGGTGGAACCAGGGCCAGTAGTGCAAGGAGAATTTGGAGGAGAACCTGGAGCAGAAGCTGGAGAGGAACCTGGAGGAGAACTTGGAGGAGGACTTAGCTCAGATTCTGGATCAGACCCTGAGGTCTCAGGAGCAGCTTCTCTTCCCAGCAGAGGTTTGTTGAACCAAAACTTGACAGGACCAAAGGCAGTGAGATGGTCCTGGTTCACCTCAGTCTACAGCATTAGCCAAGTTATTGAGACTTTTTAAGACTTTTCGTGTGACGCTCAGAATAATATTTTAAACTTATTTTACAATAACCCTAAAATGAACTGAAGGTTTACCCAAAAGTTTGCCCAAAAAAACAATTTCTTGCCAGTTTTGCGTGTCTCACTCTGCATGTGGGATCCCACTGTCTTGATTTCCGTCATGCCAAGTTTGAAGAACCTTTTGCATCAAATACACCGAACCTCGTTTGCAACACCTCGTACTGATAAAATCCCTCCCCCGGCTCAGCATTTTTAAGATTTTAGAAAGATTGACTGAGGACATTTTTGTACTAAATAAGGTGTTTTAGAGCGTTTTGAGACTTGAATTTTTGGATCTAAATTTGTGAACATTGAAAATATTTTCTTATTCAGCTTTTGAAACTGCAAAACAACAAAATTTCATGTATGAATTTGAAATAGGTGAATTCCAAACAAATACATTCAGGTACATGCTTTTCAAGGTAAAATATTTCAGTGCTATTGAATTCAGTGGTGTTAAATTTTAAGTTTTCAGTGGCTGTTAAAATTCAAATACTTATGACTGTTATTTGCTTCTATGAATTCATTATCTGAACAAGGCTCTTTAGTATACAGGATGTCTTATGTCGGACAGATTTAAAGACCTCCTTCGACAAATGAGACGTTATGACATTTAAATAAACTTGTTTTAGTTTTTTATTTAATTGACTCCGAAATGTTCAGTCTTTAATTAAACCTCTTCTTAACTGTTCCTGAATTATCACTCCTGAGTTTAAGTGTCTCTCTTCCTTTCAGAGTCTCTGGAGCAGCAGTTTTTTCAGCAGCAGCTCCACCTGCTGGCTCTGAGATTAACTGCATCCTAACAGACAGACATTGCTGCCAGTTATTTGTTTTAATGGACCTTTTCGTCATTTTATTGCGATTGTTGTCATGTATTACATATCCTTCTAGTCCTTTAAATGTGATTGCAGGGGATTGCTGTAAAATACCTTGATGCTCGGTAAATTGTTCCCGAATAATGTTTTGATGATGAGCCACATTTTCAGAAATACAAAGTCAGACTGAGAAATGTTCTGAAGCCCCTAATACACTGAAAGTCTGAATTATTTATGTTTGACTTTTTTCTTTGACTGAAGCTTGATTGTGTCTCTCCTGCAGCAGCGAGCACTCTTCAGAACAAACTCTGGAAATGGATCACTGTTGCAACTCCTCCTGCAGGTGAGAAAAACAGTTTGTATGGATCATAACTCCATAAAACGATGCACAGAAAAGCAGAAACGTATTTCTTTTTTAAAAAAACTTTTGTAGAATTAACACATGATTTTCATTGTTATGGCAATTTTTTCTCTTATTTCTGTAATTTTGCATTAATTTTTGGTGAAACATGTTTTATAAATTAATATGATTGATGTCCCACACTACAGCCACACCTCCTCCTCCTGTTAGTCACAACCGAACCAACAACCTCTGCCCTCAGCGGTCGGATGGGTCGGATGCATCCCAGCATGCCTCCTGCAGTGCATCCTGGGAGCAACATGTTGAGTCACAACTTTAGACAGAAATAAAGACAGAAATGTAGGATAAAGGCTTTTTATTTTCATAATAATGACATTTAAAAACACACAGGCTGACTTCTAAAAGATGAAACTGACAAATAAAACTCATGTTTGTTAAAAAAAAAAAACAAACCACTGTATATAACATTATAAATCTTGGGATTTTGTTCATTGTAATTTTATTTTATGTTATTCTCCGGCCATGCCGACACTCACATATTCTAAAAGACAATCAGTCATTTCACTTACCATGTTATGTGTTCACATACAGTGAAGACAGTGACTTATTCTGCGTCCACATGGAATAAAGGAGATGGTAAATGGAAAAAATAGATATCATTTTAGCAAACAAAAGCAGGACAGTAAAATTATGTGAGGCCGGCAGAGAATATTTGCCGTTCATCGTTAACGTATTTCAACTTTTTGCCATTTTCTGTAACAGAATTTACAGTGTGGTATAATGTGGCTCCTTCACACAAGGAGAAAACACAACAGACAATTAGGGGACATAAAGAGAAAAATTACATACAATAATACACTTAATTGATTTTTTTATATTTTTTTTTTCATTCTTGGTGAACAACACAAAACTGTCACCACTGCAACTTATTATTATGGGTTTCATTTATTGGTGGTATAACCAGTAAAAACAAAACCAGCTAGTCTGAAAATTTTTTTTTTTAAAGGAAATCTGATTAAACTCCGCTGATCCTCAGTGTAAGTCAGTAATATCAGTCCGTCTGCAGAGGGAGTGATGGAGCTGCTGGTGTAGCTGGACACAGCAGGTTGGACTGAAGGAGTTTAGGATCGGTGATTGGTTTCTGTGCTGCTGTATGAGGCAATGGTGATCTGGAAGGAAACTCCTCTTAAATTTTAAACTTTTAAACTGAGGGGGCGGATAAAATCTAAACATCTGTGATGTGTTGAGTTACAGTAAGGGAGACTCACGCTGACACAGAGGAACACAGAGGAAGTAATGTGGGTTTCTCTATAATCTAATTTTCCATGTGAACTCATGCCAGAAAAAAAACAGGGGGTGTATGAAAAATTAAGAATGATGCACATGGTAAATCCAGATCACGAGATGCTAAAGTGACCTTTTAAGTACCTTAGCTCATAATCTGTTTCTCCAAATAATGAGATATCGGTCATAATTTTGACTGACTGTCGCATAATTTTGACTTAACATCTCATAAATTGTACTAATTGTACTTGTAGGCCTATAATGTGGGCTTAAAGGGAAACAGCGATGAAGAATAAAGTTGGATCATTAAAGACAGAATATTGAGAAGAAAGCTGAAAAACTGTGCTGCAGAGGCCAAAATATCCTAACTTTTAGTTCCTAGTGTGCATCAGTCTCCAAAAACACTACACTGCACTGGCCATAGTAACAGCCTCTCATTAGCCTGGTAAAAACACTGTCTTTCAGACTTCTCACCTTCAGTTTGTAACACAGGCTTTCTAAACTTTTATTATCTCAGACTTGACAAAACTCCAGCTATCTCACAGTCAGATCCGTGACCAGTGGGACTAAACTAATTGAGTGGATGGATGATGGAAGATGGAAATGCACTTTTAATATTCAAAGCTGAAATGTGATGAGCAAGCACCAAATACCAGGTAGACACACCCCCAACCACACCTGCTCACGTAGGAGAGCTTTAAAATCACCCTTGCAATACTGCTGAAAATAATGAAAATATGACACTAAACCTAAATAAAAACTGTCCTGACTGTATTTGTTGTAAGAATTTGGGTTTTTCCCATTTACTTCCTCGGTGTTTTTAGGAGCTGCTCTGATCATCACTTCGAAGTACTCGTTTCAGGTAGTCCTTTTATCAGCTTGATAAAAGGACAATTCATCTGATCGAAGGCCACCTGAATTTTCAAGAGTTGCTCCAAACATCAGCTTGCTAGGCAGTAAACTACCTCTAGCTAATTAGTAAACTCGTCCTTCTTCAGTTAACCACTAAAATTTGTCGGTTAGTCTTTTATCAGCAAGGTAGTTGCCGGTATGATTGATTTGCTGTCCAGTACAAGCCACTGATATTATTATGAGTTACTCCAATCATCGGCTCGCTAGTTAACAATACCGTCATCTTTTTCAGTCAGTCCTTCATCAGCTAACTAGTAAACAATGGTCAATTAGTCCTTTGTCAGCTTGCTAGTTGATAAATTAATGATTCATCTGCTAGCTAGTAGCTATCAGCTATTCGTATTTTGCTGAGTAAACTGGTATCTTTGTCAGCTAGCTAGCTGATAAACTAAAGATTCATCCGCTAGCGAGTATATGCCAAAGGTGTTTTTATGAGTCACTTAGATCATGGGTTTGCTGTTTGGAAAACTGTCTTTTTCAGTTAGTCTTTCATCAGTTTTGCTAGATAATTAGTAAATTGGTATCTTGGTAAGTTAGTTCTCTGTCAACTAACTTGTTGGTGAACTGACAAGTCATCCACCAGCGAATGTATTTTAGGAGATACTCTGATAATCAGCTAGCTAGTTGGTAACTAATCTTTTTCAGTCCTTCATTGCTAACTGGATTAATAAACTGCTCCTTTGTCGGCTAGCAAGTTAATAAGCTAACAATACATCTCCAGGCTAGTATGCTACAGGCTACTGCCATTTTTATGGGTTACTTCAATCACTGGCTTGCTGGTTAGTAAATATGTTTTTTCAGTTAGTCCTTCATTAGCTAGCTAGTTAGCCTACTGATGATTCATCCACTAGTTAGTAGTATTTTATTAGTTAGTCCCTCATCAGATATCTAGTAAACTGATCAGTTTGTCCTTTGGCCGCTAACTATTTAGTTAACTATTTATTTTGTCTCTTAATTCTTCATCAAATAGCTATAGCTAGTTAACTTATTTTTTTCTAAAGATTATTTTTGGGGCTTTTTTGCCTATATTTGACAGACCAGCTATTACGTGAAGGGCGAGACAGAGGACATGACTTGGAGCAAAGAGCCACAGGTTTGAATCGAACCTACAGGCAACATGGGACGCCTGCTTTACCAGGCGAGCTCGAGGACGCTCCGGGCGACTGGTTTTTAAGTCGCCTAGTGCTTCATCAGATAACTGGTTAGTTAATAAACTGGTCCCGCTTCAACTAGCTAGTGAACATAACCTTAATAAGGTACATAGTAAACCGCATGTTAGTGAATTGATCCTTTGCATTGCCAGCTCATTTGTTAACTTTTCCATTTATTAACTAACTATACATTCAGATATGACGCATTTCTGTCAGCATGTCCTAGTCCAAGTTAGTGAACAGACTAAATATTTGCAGCTGTTATCCTTTCAGTTGTGTTTTCTGTATTTTATGTTGGTAACTATAAAAACGTTCATCCTTAACGCATCACTTTAACCCCAGATGGAAGGTTTTATATGCAAACTAATGTAATCTGACTGAACTGTTTTATTAAGACAAACTGTGTCTTTTAGGTCAAACAGGAAGTGACCAAAATGTTCCCTAAACCAACTTAACCCTCCACACTGATAACACACACACACACACACACACACACACTCACACACACACACACAGACACCCTCCCTCCTTAGTTATCTGTTTCTCCTCCGCTGTCGCTCTGACACACACACACGCACATACACTCACACACACAGAGGGAGGTAGATAACTCTGTGATTCCACTGCTGAATTTTTAACGCTGTTGTGGAACTTTTTTTTTCCAGGCGGGTTACTGTGGCACCAGGGTACTGTTACACCGACAGGGACAGAGAGACAGGGTTCAGTTCAGTGCTGTTGTTTACTGCAGCTGGACGGACACAGGACTGTTCATGGGGTGCATGGTAAGTTGTCCACATCTATCTATGTATTACATGTTATTTTCATCTTATTTATTTATTTGCATGTTTTGGCTGTCAGTTACAAAAATAGCATGTGTAAAATATGTTTTCATACATTAATTTTTTATAAAGTATCTCACTTGTGAAATGTCCAAAAACCAATTCACTATATAAAAGCAGTTTATTTTTTAGATGTTTAACATGCAAAAAACATCAGTTTCAGATATAATATACTCTCACAGGTGCAACATATTTCAGATTTTTTAAAATTACATATAGGCACATGTGGTTTTGGACATCAATAAACATTTACATGATAGAGGTAAACATGGTTTTCAGGCATTCAAAGTATAATTTTGAAATGTGAAAACTTTAATTTATCATTTATCCTTTTTTGTAAGGAGCTTCTGGTTGATCTCACATCACTAAAAGCACCTGATGTAGTTCATTACATCATTCATTGTAGTTTTGTTGTGGATGTATAATAAGCAAAAATTAAAAAAACATAATTACTGGTGATGAAAAGTAATTTAAAGATTTTTTTAAAGGTTTTTATAAGCTGTCACTGTTACCCCAAATAAGTTCACTAACTTGTCTTTAAGGCTGCAGCTCTGTCCTGGTCTAACTTGCCCATCACAGACTGTTGTACTTGGCACCTTTAAATACTTGAATTATTTATTGTAGGAGGTCTGTTTGTGTGTCTGTGCTCTCTTATGCATACTAGAGGTCCTCATGGGTCCATTCGGTTTCTAGTAACGAGGATTCAACCCGAGACTAAAATTATCTTCCCTATAATCAGGGTATTTTTGTTGTTGTTGTTTTACATTTTTGAGTATAAATGCATATTTACACTCAGTTAAACTGATGCTGGTTCCAGTCTATATTGTTGTAAGAGACCTAAAACAGGCTTTTTCCTTTAAGCACGTTCAGTGCAACGGATGTTTTGGAGTTTGTTTTTTTTTTAAGAGAGAAAGTGATGTATATGATGTGTGAACTAGCATGAAATCGCGCTGTGCACTTTGCAGCACGATACTGAGTCTGCACACTGTCATCATAAATGTAAAGGGATGTCACAGGAAATGTGCTCTCAATGTAAATATCAGGAAAAAAATGTCCCCTGTTATTCTTCTCTCATCCGTCTCTCTTATCTCTCCAACAGTTTCCATTACAATTTTTAATAAGGAATGGCTCGTACCTGCTCATGAGGGTTTCTGTTGTAACTCTGCGCTGTGACTGTCATGTATGGTGCCCTGTTTTACTTACAGAGTTATACTCTGGTCAAAGTCAGCTATACGTTGCTTGTGCAACGGCATGTCACGAAGTCCTTAATGAGCTAGCAACGAAACAAACATTTGGTAAACTGAGACTGATTTTTTAGATAAAATCTGGTATTTATGTTCTTTGGACCAAAAAAGAAAATCTGCCAAGTTGTCTTTTCCCAACAACCCCTCCAGGCCATAAACCCTTATTAAGACATTGAAACAGAAATCAGATACAATTCTGTTTTCAAAGAGTAATGCTTCACACAAAACACACGAAGGAAAGCAGCACAATCCTTCAAGAAAATTTTATCCTAAAAGCCACTCTCCCCTTTTAAAATAAATAACCTTTATTTAAAAATGACGTCTCTTTAGATAAAACAACTCTTTCGTAAGAGATATTTGGCCAAACAGACAACAGTACAACATTGTACTTGATTTTTTTTGTGCGTAAACACAGCAAGCCGTCACAGTAGCTGTTTTTACAGCGTTTACGGGACAGAGCCCCTGCAAGTCCCTTCATTACGCTACTTTTGCTTTTTCACATAGAACTAAAAAAACGGCGGAATAATGTTGCCCCAGAGTAGGATTTTAGATAGCATGCTGGCATCCTGGAAGCAAGACGGGTTTAACGTTGTAACAGCATTGGCCTCTAGTGGGCCATACACACCTCGGCAGTCCTTTTAAACAGAAACATGGCAGTAACAGTGATTTATTATCTCTGTTATCTGGCTGTTGCTTTAGCCCTCCGCACTGAGGGTAAGGAGCTTCCAAACCTCATTATCTCCGTTGATTTGAGGCAATTTTAGGCAGCTGTTCTTCTTTAAATCAGCTATCTATCTGTTTTGAAATCTCCCAGCAGTGGGTCAAATACATGCTGTCAAAACGTCACACCTGTCCCGTCCATGGTCCCATCTTGCCAGCTGTCCGTTTTACACAGACATTGATTCTGCGCTGTTATTACCTCCGCTAGCAGCTTAAAGGCAAGAAAACCACACAGCGATTGTACCTGTTATGCAGAAAAGAATAACAGCTCGATATCCTACCTTGAACAAGCAGTGTAAAAGGGGGTTGTGTTTTACTGCCCCAGTCTGTTACACCTGTAACCACACCCACCAGTGACATCACAGTGCACTGACACGCCCCAGAGCACACCTCTACATTAGTGCTGCAAAGTTAAACTACCAGACGTCCGCAAAACTGATCTTTGCTTTTTCTTAGAAAATGGACAGAAAACTTAAAACACAGAATCATGTTACATCTTTTTTTAAAATGTCTGAGATTAGACAGGTGAGAAGGGCGGGACGTCTGCTCTCTGTGCTAAAGTAACACTTTTATATGGTTGTTTTGAATGTCACTCAAACAATCAGTCAAAATGTTTAAAACACCAGAGTAAGCCAGACTTAAATCTGAAGCCTTGATCTTCTTGTTTCCTCCTTTAGGCCCATCCTGTCCTGATGCTGTTACCGTAGCAACATGACCCTCAACACCCAGAGAGAGAAGCAGCCCTTGCGGCGGCGAGGCAGCACACCGATTCCTCCCGCGCACTTACACCAGCACCCGTCCTGGACTCGGGACCTTCAGGACCTTCAGGACCCGGTGCTCCTCGGCAGCACCCAGCCAGACGTCGAGCAGCCACGCCCACAGCGCAGCCACCCTCCTCTGGGACAGTCGGCGTCCTACCACCCTGGAGACAAGTCCCTCCACTACCGAGCCCAGTGGAGTTCAGATTCGGACGACGACTCGCAGAGTGACTCGGACTGTGTTTACAGAGTGGTGTTGCTAGGCGATCACGGCGTTGGAAAGACCAGCCTCGCAGGGATCTTTGCTGGGATCACAGAGAAGGATGAACAACCTGGAGGTGGGATGTTACATTTGTTCTCTGATTAATTTAACTGTTAATCCGTAATGTTCTCACTTAAAACAAAATGCGAGACAGAAGTCGATCACATCCTCTTTTAAAAACTGTGCGTCGATGCAAGTTCAAAGTGAGGCTGTGTAACTTCTGAAAGACATTATTCCTCCACAATGTTGAATTAATGAGTAATGAAGTACTTTTTCATAGTTCAAATAACAGGTTTTTTTGTTGTTTTTTTAAAGTCCATGTAAAGTGAATTCAGAGATTTGCTTCAAAACACATTATAAATGTTGGAAACTGATTGTTGAAAACATGTTACAAAGACTCTTTATATATAGTCCTGAATTGTGGAGTTAGACAGTTGACTATTTTCTCACCATTTTCCTGTTTTAAGATTTTTTGGGCGGGCCTAAAACCATAGCTCGATGACGCACTGGAGCTATACTCAGCATAACCCCGCCTCTGACAATGTAGCAGTATAAACCGAGAAGCGTCATCAGCATAGTACCGCGAATGGGCGTGGCCTCCGGCGGACACGCCCCCAGCGTTTCAGATCGGAGAATATTGTCCATTTTGAGACCTTCTTTTACATACTTGGCGATTTTTTTTGGTCATTCAAATTTGGTCAGGTGTTTAATAACACATCTTTCTGTGATGTGACGAACTCAGAACACATTTTAATGATCACTCAACACTGACTTTAAGTGACTAAATCAGTACAGAACCCGTCAATGTTTTCCACCATGTTTGATTGTCCTGCTGTAGCTTTCATACTGCAGTTCAGTCCTGAGCGCTCAGTTTCTGTCTCTTTGTTCTGACATTACAACCTTGACTGACCTGACATCATTGATCAGCTCTTGTGTCATGTGGTGATTGGCTTGAGGCCATGATTGACAGCCTGTATTGATCCAGTGGTAGTCTGACACGGTGTGAGGGGGCAGAGTTAGTTTTCAGGTCGACTGAGCTCCATGTCTGGTTTTGCTTCTTTTAATCTTTTTTGTCGTTGTACGCTCAGAGTCTGTTGTTTAGCACGTGGTTATTTGGCTCTTAATGATCACAGATATAACGGGCAGCTGTGATTCGTTGTTGGTCCTCCATGTTGTTTATTGTTTAGCTTTGCTCTGGGAATAAAGATGTTGGTCGATCAGTCAACCACTTTGGTCCGGAGCCACTAGAATATCTCAACAACGATTGGATCGATTGCCATGAAATGCCATGACATTGGTGAATTTAGTAACTCTTTTCATCTAGCTCCACCATCGGGTTTTAATGAGTTTAATACTTTGGTTTATGACCAAACCTCAGTGTGCTTTTAGTGCTAATTAGCATCTGTTAGCATTCTAAAATGTAAAAGGGCATGATGAACATTGTAAACATTATATCTGCTCAACATGTTAGCATTGAAGTCAAAGCCCCAATGTGACTACAAACAGCCTCATAAATCTGCAGCTTCTCAGTCTTTTTGTTTTTTGTGTTTTTTGTTTGTTTCAGAGGACACATACGAACGGACACTGACAGTGGATGGAGAGGAGACCACGCTCATCGTCATGGATACCTGGGAGAACGACAAACTGGTACAGCGTGTTTTTGTGTTGATAAAGTGCAGCTGTGGAGCATTAGATGTCAGTTTTGAAGCAGAGGATTATGGGTACACGGCGTCCTGCAAGGGACCCGATGGCTAGTGGCAGATTTTTTTAATTTTTAACTGGATTAACTTCATGCAGAGGCACATTTTACAGATTAGTCTTCAGAAAAACTGTTTTATAACAACAGGGCAGAGTTTGGAGGACACATTTTTTTGACATAAAAGTTAAATTTTTCAGTTGAAGTTAATGGAAAAAAAAGAAGACGGTTGTTGTTAAGATGGAAAGATGACGTTTGACAATGTCTCTCTCTTCCTGTCAGGAGGACGACGACGACTCCTCGAGGGACGACTGTCTGAAGGTCGGGAGTGCTTATGTCATAGTGTACTCCGTCACCGACCGCTCCAGCTTTGAAGCAGCCGCTGAGCTCCGTATCACGCTGCGACGCACCCGGCAGGCTGAAAACCTTCCCATCATCCTCGTGGGCAACAAGAGCGACTTGGTCAGATCCAGAGAAGTCGCTGTGGAAGGTGGGGGTCAAAGGTCACAGGGGCACATTCACACACATATGATATGCAACAAACTAATAATGTTTAACAGATGCCATTATAATAGTTATCGTCTTTCTGTGTGTTCGTTTTCCCAGAGGGCCGAGCGTGTGCCGTGGTGTTTGACTGTAAGTTCATTGAGACGTCGGCGTCTCTGCAGCACAACGTTACAGAGCTTTTCGAGGGCGTGATCCGCCAGATACGCCTCCGTCGAGACGGCAGTGAGGCCATCCAGCGCCGACGCTCCATCTACAAACGCAAAGAGAGCCTAACACAGAAGGCCCGCCGCTTCCTGGACAGACTGGTGGCACGCAACAACCAGCGCATGGCGGTCAAAGTGCGGTCAAAGAGCTGCCATGACCTGGCCGTCCTTTGAAGACGTTTTCATCTGGAGCGTCAGGTTGAAACTTCCTTGAGTTATCTCTCGGTGTGATATCGCGGATGATGGCATCTGCAGTGACTGTCACGCTCAGCGAGTCAACACCACTGACTGTTGGGTCCCAACATTTTTGTGACTTTTCCTCCAGATTACCTTAAAAATCTGCCTGCGGAGGATCATAACTGTTGGGTTTGAGGTTGGATGAGTGTTGTGCGTGTGTGTGTGCGTGTGTGTGTGTGAACAGGTTCAGGATGTTCTGTTGTTTCTACTGTGTCCACTGTGTTGTTCTCCTGAGGTTTCTACTATTATCAGTTCAGCACTGTGAAGAATAAACCGACCATAACGAGGCGCGGCAGGTCTGATTTTTCCCCGTGTTGAAGTGGTGTTCACGGTTCACGGTGCTATAAATTACTTTGGTCTTGTTTCTTGTTTTAGCCTCTTACAGAACATCAAATTGTAAGAAATGTTTTTAACTCTGTATTTATCTGCTCTGACATTAGGTGTATCGGCACTGCAGCATTGTGGCATTGCATCTTCAACCAGGCCACGCCCTCTTTTCTGGAAAGCAGCGTTAATCAAGACTTTCATACGAAGATTGGAAGCACTTAAGGTACGTGAATATTCGCCATCTGTGTGGTAAATCGCTAAATGATGCTGGTGGCAGTTAATACTGATGGATGGCTGACGTTTAGTATTGCAGCATCAGACTCCAATTAAATCTCAAACTCTAGATCGAACAGTAGTCTGTTGACAAGTTGGTTATTTACAGACCACACTCCGCCTCACCATACCAGATGATTCAGTAAAAATACACTGATTTAATTGAATGGTCTGGTATTATGATCTGCAAATCTTTACGTTCACTTGGACGAGGAAGGAATGACGGGACACGAAAGCAATCCACCTTAAAAAATTGTGAATTGTTCTTAATTTTATTAATTTGAGATCATTTCATAATTTGAAGCTTTATTTTACATTTTCTTGTATTTATATTGGATAGTTTTTTTTAAATTAGATTTAAATGATTTAGGTTGTTTTTTAATACTTTTATGTAAAATTACTCATCAAAAATTCTCGTGTGTTTTTAAGTATAATCTCTTCTCTGCCGAAGAGGAGATTATAATTTAACACTCTCTATTAGGTTGGCCGGGCCTCCTGGATGTTTACCGTTGCCGTGGTGAAGTGCGGTCCGTTAGCCACAGTTAAAGAAGAAGCGGTTTCACTGAGCGGTCGTCATAACGTCGGGGTTGCATCGTGACAACTCTGTGAAGTTGACAAAAAACAGGCCGAGTGTTTGGCTGATGGATGAGACAGTTTCTCACAGCCCGACAGGCTGCACACAAACACTGTCTGTTTGCAACCGTGTTAATGGCCCAAACATAAGACTGGTTTTTTTACGTTACATTTGATGAGACTAAAGAGTCCACATTCATGCAGAGAAATCCTCACCGTGTTACCGTCTTAGTAACATGTTTGCATGCTAATATTTACTAATCACACACGGTACACTTCAGGCTGTCTTTAGTTCACACATATGTGGTCAAAAACCAAAATATTAGACAGATTTTTACAAATGTCAACCTGCTGGTGGCGCTGTAGAGGAAAAGTCTGCAAAGCATTTTTTGAGTTTCTGAAAGAAGTGAACAGAAATGAATCTGAGCTGCTGTAAAATGACAAACTGATTTAAATCTGCAGCAGTTTATCTGGAAACTGCATCAGGCAGACGGATTGTCCCAGTTTTTACTGATCAAATATCCTATCTGCTTATTGATCGGGAATTTTGGTCTCTCTCTCACACACACACACACACACACACACACACACACACACACACTCTGTGGTTGTGCAGGGACAGTGCGTTGAGGGGGAGTGTTTAACATTGATTTGATGAGGGTAATGGAAAAAATGCATGACTCTGCTCAACCCGGATGACACACACACACACACACACACACACACACACACACACACACACACACACACACACAGAGTGATGTGTAAACATCCTCTCAGTGGAGGAGGACCAGAGACTTGAGCTGTGAGTTCAGCTCCCTCCTGAATCTGTTGAGAATAGAAACATCAGAAAATCCTCCTCAGTGTTTCTTCTCTGAGGTGTAAAAGTTGAGAAAAAGATTTGGTGACCCAGATTTTTACAATAATTGATGATTATTGTTGATCTTTTGCTCTTCTTCTGTTGCTGTAAAGCAAGCAGTGAAGATAAAGCACCAGCTCCATCACCTCGCTCTGGTCAAAACACAGAAAGGCACAAATGACTGACGACTTTGTTTGGCTCATTTTCGGAAATCAGCGTGACGTATAAAAGCACGGTGGAGTTTGGAGGTTAGCGAGTTAGCCAGCTGAGATCAAAAATGGCAGTTTTGGACAGAGGAAAGACAAAATCAATTTATTAGATTGTTTAAGGAACGTAAGGCCTTAAAATGTATCTGTAACGTCACTGAATATTACATGATTTTCAAAGTCGGAGCGGCTGCGACAACCATTGTAACGACTCTGGATGTTTTCGTTCCTTATCGTTGGCCGATGGCTGCACAGCCATCATGGATACCTTTTTGGGGCTATACATTTTGTCCGCACTCTGCGCTTTACGTGGTACCTTTGGTTTGTTTTCTTCTCTTCTTCATTTGTTATTCTTTTGAGTCGAAGCAGAACGTCTCGACCAGTTCAGGTTCAGTTAAGTTGTGTACATGAAAGATTAATTTTACCCTCAACGGCATTATTTAGGTGTGTTAGTTGGACTTTAAGAAATTCTACTTAGTATGATTTTAGTCGGACTAATGTGCTTACATGTACCAAAAAATCCGGTTTTATTTGGACTAACACAATAATTCGACTTCTTCTAACATCATGTAAACATACTGAGTGCGTAGAGCTCCAGACAGAGCTGGTCTTTTCTCCTGTGTGAGTGCGTCGAAGTGTACTGTTCATCATTTTAAGATTTCTTTGCAGGAATTTTTGGGCTTGACCACAACAGCAGGGTAATGATTAAGGCCACCGATTTCTTTTCAAATTAAAAGCCTGTAGCAGTCACACACAGTCCAGTCATACACTAGGTTTTCACATGGTCTTGTTTCTCTTAATCTCGACCAAATGGACCAAATTACAGATGTGAAAGCAGCTGTAGTTCAATCAGCTCATGTTAACTGAGACCTCATGCCCAAGATCAGGGCAAACAAGAGTTTCAGAAAAAGTAGTGCCATGTTTTTCCTACAAATCATAAAAAAATAAAATCAGTGATTTTCTCCTCCTCATGTGACATCAGAAAGCCCCGTCCACTTCTAATCGTTGAGTTGAGCTGCAAAGAAAGCCGAAAGCTTCGGACTGACTGAAACAAACACCGCGTCACTGACCCAAACATTATTCTAAAGAACATTTCAAACATTTCGTCCTCTTTGAGGTGCGTTTGATTTACAGCAACGGAGCAGAGAACAGAAATCAAACACCCCCTCCTGTGTTTGTTTAAACTGCACAGTTTCCTCTCTGTCTGTTTCTGGTTCAGTGTAAAAACCTCAGTACTTTAACTCTGCCTCGTTATTCACACACTTACACACTCTGACGCTGCCAAGACGTACAGGAATGTAAACGGAGGACGCTGCCAGCAGTCAGAGCGCGTGAGGCTGTGGCTCCCCCTGCTGCCTAAACACTGTCTGCTTCTGTCTTTGATGGTTCACAATACAAACAACTGATTAAACATGCGAGGACGTTTTAGAAATCTAAATAGCAACCAGCGGTGGGAGGAGTATTCAGATCATTTACTCAAGTAAAAGAACTAATCCGGGGTTATTTTAGTTCACATTATATGTCTATGTTCATTTTGTATCTGTGCTGCAAAAACTTCAATAAATATATGTTTAAAAAAAAAAAAAAAAGAACTGATACCACACTGTAAAATACTCTTACTTTTAAAAGTCCTGCATTGAAAATGTAAAAGTATAAAATAATTGCAAGTTCTTCTATTTGAAAAGCTAGAAGCATGAAATAATTTTCCATGAAAAATTACTTAAAAGATGATCAGTATAGTTGCCAATTAATTTTCTGATAATCTGACTAATCACTTCAGCTGCATTTGTGTATTTTCATATGGTTTGTGTGCAAAAAAATGGATAAAGTAACTAGTAACTATTGCATTAAATAATTGTGGAGTAAAATGAATAATATTTCCCTCTAAAGTAGGCTATAGCGGAGTAAAAGTAAAAAGGAGCTTGAAATTAAAATACTCAAGTGAAGTAGAAGTACCTTGAATTGTACGTAAATACAACACTACTGTACTAAGTTACTGATGCTGATGACCCATGAATTTGAAATATTTAATTACGAAAAACAAGTGACCACAAAATGAAATGAAATGATTAAATAAGTTTGAAGTCAATTTTTAGGGGATCAGTCTGAACAGAGCAGGCCGTCAGGGTTACGCCTGTGTGAACGCTTTCGTAGCTCCAGGCTAACCGCTCCCTTTGCCTCGAGCTGCAAGCAGCATGAAAAAACGATCAAACAACAAACCATTCAGCCAACCTGAATGAGACGTCCCCCGAGACGAGAGCAACTTCCACTGTTTAGGAAACTCATACAGAAACCAGAGATGGAGCCGCCAAGTGAGGTCAACTTTATCACTGAGGAAAATGAACTCCAACGCTGGCTTTAAAACCAACGAGGTTTACAACCTTCATATGCATACAATTGATCATAGTCGTATAATTATGATACTGCAAGGCACCCAAAAGACCGGGAACAGACAGAGAGATTAACCCTTAGGGCCCACTTTAATATTACACACACACACACGCATACACACACACGTATCACTCTGCGCATCAAATGCATTTTTCATAATAAAGCTTTAAAAAATATTGTACAGTCATATGGTTTACTACTTTCAAGGAGTTAATTTTTTAACCAAAATGTGAAAAAATAGAGGTCCGTGAACGGTGGAGCTCCCCTTAAAGGATTTTATTCTGCAAAAATAAGTGATGTTTCTATTTCTTCACATTTTTTCACATTTTGGTTTATCTCGGATCCAGCAAGCACTACGGGATGTCGGTGTCTTTTTAAATCTCTTTGCATTAATTTTTTAACCAGCATCAGTCCTAATCATAATTATCAATTTTTTTTTTTTTTTTTTTAGAATTTTAACCCTTTAAATGCAATGTTTTTGTCATGATGCCACTATGTTTTTAGATTAAAAAAAACACACACACAAAATTCATTATTTTCAATATACTACAAGCAAGATTTATTCTCAACTATCACAGCCTGGGATATGTCTGTGATTTGCAGCAACACTGATTGTGGAGATAACATGTATTTTCTCCATATGCCAAATATAGTAAAAAAAAATGACATCAGGTGTAAAATAGTACAAAACGACAAATTTCAAGACAAAATCCCCGACTGACACCCAGAAATAATACAACACATGTTTTTATGCTTTGATGGCTGTGGGATCAGAAGTTGCCATTTGGATGGGTTTCAATGGCGCATTTTTACATTAACAGTCTGAATGTAACAGCTTTATTTACACAGTGGATTTTAAACTTATTGTACAAGCTGAGCTGGAAATTCCAAGATTAAACAGAAATACACAATCTTGCCAAAGTTTATGCATGAACACGACCAAACAGACCCTCGGGGTTAAAGACAGTTTCCTCGTAAACATTTTATTTGGTGCTTGTGTGGGAAATGCCGGCCTGTGTCTTCAGCTGAGGACGGTTTGTGCTGTAGGGAGGTAGGTGGGCGTCCTCTGGGCTCCTGCTGGAGAGCCTCATGTGCAGACCTGACAGCACACGCCTGACGCTGTGCCCGAGCTGTGAAGCACGCTGTCTCAGTCCCTTTGTGCTGCAGACATGAGCTTCATGCAGGAGCTCGGCCGTCTGCAGCCCAGCAGACATGTTCAGAGCAGAAACAAGAGCCTTTAATTGGGTCGCTGCGTGGAATTTGAGATCTGGTTTTCAAACCTTCATTATTTCAGTTTTGTGCCAACATGTTTCATATCAGGGACTGTTCTTTATTAACCAGTGGAGGGGGATGGCGAGGGTGTGACTTTGTTTTTGTTTTATCCTCCGGAAGTTTCAAATTATTTTCCTTGAGCCTCCCTGAGTGACTTCAGAAGAATACGTGACCCTCCCTCCACAAAAAAATGAGTTATTAGATTTTTAAATTTTGATGTTTAAAAGTTAAAAGTTAAGATTAAATCCCTAAATTGAAAAAAAAAAAAAACATTTATTTTTTCACTCATGCTGGTTAGTTTGTGCAAACAGAGTTTTTTGGCCAAATTTCAAATAAAACCTAGAATTAAGTAATTTTGATGAAATATCACGACATTGAGCTTAGATTTGATCATGTTTTTGTTGTTTTTGTAACGGAAACAATCATCCCATGTAATGTGCTCAAGGACCATCAAAACATTTTAAGTGCAACGATAATTTGTGTCGATTACGGTGGCCTTGAGGGTCAGAGCACCACACATTTCCCAAAACAAAACCACATTTCAGAAGACAAAAAATAACATTTTCCCAAAGTGTTTTGGGAAATATTGTAGTGTTTCTGAAATGTTAATTTTTTAATGTTTTTTTTTTTTTTCTGAAATACTGAATACTGAAGTACTACCATACATGATAAATAGTGTAATTTTTGCAATTCCCAAAGAACGGGCTTGTGTTCTTTTTCTCAGTGGTAAAATAAATACAAAATACAGCCATTTAAAATTGTATGCCCCTCCCCTAAGCCAAAATAAAAATATTAAATCCCTCCTCAGTGTTTAAAAATTGTTTGACATGCTTCCCCATTTTTGCACCACCCCCTCCCCTTTTATAAATAACAAACAGTCCCTAAATTAGTGTAATAATTTAAGTAATTCAAAGTAACAATGGAGCCTGGTACATATGTAGGAGTGCAGCAGGAGGAACACCGGAGGGGATTAACAGGATTAACAGAGTTTTTCTGCCCTGGGGTCTCTTTAACGGTTAATCCGGCCCTGTTCCTGTTTTATATGCTTCTGTGTAAAAAGTGCTCTTCTCCTCTACACCTTGTATGACATTGATCCTGTTTAAACTACCTGCAGAATAAAGGGACCTCCAACATGACTGGAAAAAGGCGGAGGTGTAGAGGGGGGCTGACACCGTGACATCAGGCGTCAGGATCAGCGTAGCTGCCTCCTGCTGACCTGAGAAGTATTTACCTCCAGGAGACACAAACTGCCTGGACATGCCTGGCACACAGAGAGAGCAGCTCGGGGCCTGTTTTTTTATATGTTAAAGAAACAGTCTGACGCTGAAATATTCATGTTATCAGAGTCAAGGTAAACATTAGTATCTCAACAAGGGAAATTCAGGTGTTCAAGGTGCACAAAACAATTAGAAAACAAATACAAATACATGTGGTTTCCCCACCTTGCATGCATATATACTTACAGTATACGGCACCATACAAGTATTTCATACACCATAGCTCTGACTAAAATATCATCAGGCCCTGTGCTCTCGTGCTGTCTCATATAACAGCGTAATTGCTGAAGAAACAAACTAATCTAATTTTCCTCTGCAGAATCCCTCCACTGCTGCCACAGCTTAGTTGGGACCTGTTCAGATCAGATCAGATCAGTTTCGACCCCGACGACCCCTTACTGAAGAAAGGACTTCATTTATGACAACATTTATGCTTCTGTAGAAGTTTGATTTAATAAAAAAACATGAGAAAATGATTCAGTAACCCTGTGATGTGCAGTTTGTAGGTGTTCCTGTTATTTTGTCCACCCCTGTGTAGCGGCCTGAAGTATCCGCTCTGTTCTGTAATCCAGTCCAGATGGGGCGTGGTCGACATTCCTGCAAATCAGTGCCGTCAAAACACCCGAGCGAAAACCACCTGAACACCGGAAAATGTGCCCATATCCTTCAAAATAAAAGACTGCAGTAGTTTCAAATATGGACAAACGCAAATGGTGAGGTCAGGTGAGACAGTTTAGTATAACATAACATAACTTTGGACTGTGTATCTAGTACTATCAAACTTGGGATATTACATATTGTAATTCTGTGTATAAACACAATTTGTTATGATTCGATGTGTTATTTTGTACTGTATAGCGCTGCCTTCAAATTTCAGTGTCCAAATAGACTCTCCTTACTCCAAATGTTTTGCACTTAATGTTTAAAGCCTGTGAATGAAAAAAAAAAACCCAAATCAAAATGAGTTTGTTTAAATTTAGCAGCCCATTGCACTTCATTTGGTGATTGTGCAGTTGCTGGGTGTGGGAATTTATTTGGGGCATTTTCCATTCGTATTCTCTTTTTCTATGTATGTAATTTATACTATTTGTGGTAACACCGATACACTTTTTTATACAGTTTTTTGTACCCGGCACTTTCATTAATTTGTTGCTCCCCAATTCGGACTATGCAACTCTATTTATTCAAAGTTTCTAGCCAATATATGTAGGTTAGACAATGTTAGTCAAGTTGAGTCAATTTTAATTATTTAGCACAAACTAAAAAAATAAAAAAAATAAAAAAGTAGGTCTATATGAGGATACATTTCATTCTTTTCATTTACAGAAACCCAAAAATTACAACGAATTACGAAAACAAAAAGTTTGTTCATTAGAGGCAAAGAAAACTTACTTTAGTCTACATTTAAAACATGTCTGTATTTATTTCACCATATATATCAGGCATATTGGGTCCAAAAAAATACTTGCGGATGATTAAACATCTGTGTTAGTAAAAATCTTGCAGGAAATAAAGGTCGTAGTAGAAAAGTAGACTTTTATTTTGTAAGTGTACGCCGGAAGTTATGTTTTATTGTCGCTGTTTGGACAGCTGTAAAGACGGCGTGGAGCTAACGGAGTGACTTTCTGGATTTATTGATACATTGCTGATCAAACAGCATCAGGATGGACGGCTCAGGTAAGAACTGACACACACGACAGGACACAACATAACCCGGGTCCCCAAACTGAGCGGAACACCCCCCAGCTGCCGCAGGACGCTGAGCCGCAGGAATTCACGCCTGCCAGCGTCCTGCAAACCTTTACATACACAAACAAACACAATTTTCATGTGCATAATGTATCTCTGAGTAACTTTAAACCTGTTTTAAAAAGTCACGGGGGTGTGTTTAGATTTTTATTGATCCGGTCTGCAGGAAGAACCCGGTGAACTCGCCCCTCGATTCTACTGCAATAAAGATTTTGCAGCCTTTTAACTACAGAGTGGAGCTACAAATAGGCTTAACCTAGAATAGGCTGGAATAATAAAGAAAAACTCATCTTATTAATTAAACTAAATTAATTTCATACCTTTTTCATGTCTGAAAATTGATTCAGTTTAGACAAATTCATTCATTCATTCAAATTATCAGTTTTTAAAGGGGGTTGCTTAACATTTTTCTACATGTTTATTGATTGATCAATTTTAGTGGCACCAGATTGATTGGACACAATATTCCCCCAGACTCAGTAAGTGTGCATGATGTAGGCCTATACCCAGCTAGCAGGGAGCGTTCCCACAACATTGGCTTTACGCTTCCTATAATGTGAAATAATGTTGTAAAATAATGTTCAAAGAGCCTTTTCAGGATATTTATCTTTCAAATAATGTCCCTAAAAGCTTAAATGCTGCCTAAGACGTAATGTTTTAGCTGCAAGATTCTGAATATTTTGGTGATGTTTGGAGGTGACAGATAATAAAATGTTCTCCTTTCATTTCCTGCCTTATTCCCTTTCCTATCCCCTTTCCTTCCTTTGCCTCTCCTTCTATAACTCCTCCTTTCCTTTCCTCTTCTCTCCTCTCTGCCTCCTCTTTTTGTCTTCTCATCCCCCTTTCAGCCCTTTCCTCTACTTCCATGTCTTTCCTTTCTCACCTCCTCCTCTACTTCCCCACTCTCTGTTTTCATTTTGCATCCACTCCCTCTCCTCTGTATTTCCTTTGTTTTTATTCCCACATGTTTTATTCCACCCTTTCCGTTCCCTCCTCCTTTCTTTCTACAGCTTCTATAGGCTTTCATACCCTGATTTCTCCTTCATTACCTTTTCCCACCTCCTTTTTTAAAATCACATCGACTCCTTTTCCTCTGTATCAGCCACTCTCTATCCACGGTCCCTCCACCTCTCCTTCTATTCGTCCCCCTTTACTTTCCTACCTCCTTTTCTCCCTCTTTTTCCAGACTACCACTCTTTTTGTTTTCCAGTCTTTGTGCTAATCTAACTGCCCCAGCTTCATATTTTCCATAAAGAGTGTTATCAGTCTTCTCATCCAACTCTCCGCAAGACGGTGAAAAGGTGTATTTCTCAGAGTCCTTGCATGCCCTCGCTCCACCAACACAAGTGTTTTCACTTATTTTGAACAGTTTCCTGTTGTTTATTCCAGCTGCTTATCCCCCTCCCTCTGCCCCGCCAGCCAACATGTTTGGAAACGTGCCCGGCTACGAAGGCACCGTAGCAGGAGGAGGTAAGAGGAGTCCGACCTACAACTCTTCGCAAAGCATCCATGTTGCGGCAACTGTTTAAAGTTTTTTACTGTTGCTGCAGGAGGTTACCTGCCACCTCCCATGCCCTTGGAGCCTGTGGCCCCGCCCCAACCTGGCCCTGTGCCTGACGACTGGAGGTAAAACCTGACGCCACTCAGTGATGAATCAGACTCATTCAGAGAATATTCAGGTTTAACTGATGATGATGTGTGTGTGTGTGTGTGTGTGTGTGTGTCGTAGCATCCCCACTCTGTCAGAGGATGTGGCTCGTGAGGCGTTCAAGAGCTTTGCGTCGTCTCAGTGCTGCTACAGCAAAGCTCCCGCCAACGATGGCGTCATCACCAGCATGGAGCCGAGCAACACCTACAGAGTAACGCAGCGCTTACTCTCTTTGTGACGCTGTTAACGGCGAGTTTGTTACTTAAAGGGACAGTAGGCACCTTTAAATGAAAATAACTGTTTTTTGTATTTGCTGAAACTTTGAGACAGATGATCTATGAAAAAAAATCAGTCTACTCACTTTAGTCTACTCACATGAAGGAGCTCAACCAATCAGAGCCGAGACGTCTCTAACTCAACTGTCAGTAGGCGGGTTTCCATTTACCCTCAAATTTCGCAAAATTTCGGATTTAAGACATGCTTAATGGAAACACATCAATATCGGAAAAAAACTTGAAAAAGTCTTACGCTCGCGGGAGCTGGTATTTGAGGTAATTTGAAAAAGTCATATTTTCACAAAACTGCAGTTGAAACACTTTTCTAGTTTCAGCAGCAGAGAGGAAGAGTGATGGGCGGAGATAAGATGTGTTTCCGAAATAAAAAAAGGCAGTTCTGGTGATGTGACTGACATTGTGTTCAAAGACGAGGTTGCTGTCGTAAAATAAAGAGGTTGCTGAAAACTAATAAGACATTAAAACCAATAAGAAAGTAAGAATAAAACAAAATAATAATTCAGACTAACAGTTGGCAAATAAAATATAATAATCAATTTGAGTTAAAATCAATAAAGATTAAAATAAAACAAATATTCAAGAGCAGAAAGTGTGATGACTGATCACATCTGCGATCTGATCACAGTGTGTTAACACAAGCTTCTTCCTCACACACACCACGGATCGTACGTTCATACCAGGAGCACGCAGAGGATCAGGTCTCCGCTGTCTGTCCATGCTCTGCAGCTCAGGGACAGCACGTGTCCACACAGAGACAGTCTGAAGACAGACTGACATCACTTCGTGCCAGTTTATAAACTCTTTGATTGTGTGACTCTGGTGACTCTCGCATGACTCTCATGTGATGAAAATGTTGTAAATATTTAGCCTGTATTCGGTAACTTCAGGGGTTTTCCAAAGTCTGATAGTCTAAAATTAAGAAAACTGAGCCCCCCTCCCCCTGTTGTCTTACTTTGGATGATGATAATTCTCAAAGTCTTTGGCTGGCGGCTGCAACTTGAGTTTAAAAGTTATGCTGTTATGTATGTATATATATATATATATATATAAAACACATTTCAGCAACAAGGCAATTCAAAGAGCTTTACATAAAACCCCAAAAGCATCGATACTTAGTGCAAAAAAACACATGATAAAAGGACATATAAAAAAATTAAAGAGTGAGAGAACTGAAAAAAAATGGAGAATGAGAAGTGTGTAAAATGCTCCAAACAGGCCTCAAGGGTTAAAGATGCCACTGCTGATGTAGTTATGTAACACTGTCGTCTCTGTTAGCTGAAATGTTATTAACATTACACCTGTAGGGACTCTTGTTAACGTTTGTTTCCTGTCCTTTAGTATCGACTGGAGACGTTCACTGAGTCCAGGTCAACTGAGTGGGCCCACAAACCTCATGAGGGTAAACACACACACACACACACACACACACAAACACATTTATGCAAACTGGTGGTTTTTGATCGACAGGTGACGTTTCTCTCATGTGACCGACAGGTGAACCCGCTGACTTCTACACCCAGACCGCCCCGCGACCCTGGGAGATCCAGGCCACCCAGACTCCCAGCCTCTTCACCAATCACACAGAGGAGATCCGCGTGCCCTACACCTCCTCCATCAAGGTGATTGGTTAACAGCAGACGTCCATGTTGCTATGGTTACCTACTGATGCATGTAATTTGATTTAGATAAAAATGATGACCTGAAATATGTTTGATTTTTAACGTGCATCTGACAGCCAATCAGAGAGCGACATTCTGAAAATATATTATTATAATTATAATATAATTCCTAGCAGAGTGAAATCTGACAAAGTACGCTTTAATTGAAGCACTGATGACGTTACAGTTCTGATATTGAGTGATAAAGATAAAGATTTTGAGTTTCCTAAACAGAAGGACAGATGGAGCCACGTAACTAGAAAAGGTGTCTGGCTGTGATGACCCAGACAATACTGCAGTAACTACGCTAAATTAAACTGTAATATAAAACACGGACGCAATTCTGATGAACCAAGTCCATAATTCCTCTGATGATGTCAATGGATTTTATTACTTTACTATAAACTAGCTTAATATGTGTGTATTTCTTCGTAACATACACCGCTATAAAAATGCAGTCTAGGCTCTCTGTCACAAGCTTTGCATTGTGGGATATTTATGTCAGCCCAGTGTTCTGTGTTTGCATACACACGAAGGTTTTGGACAAACTTAAAAAGATCTCACATACGGCTTTAACTCGCTAAATTGCATGTTAGTCTGGAATTTGGGACGCAGGCAGTATGTCAGTGTGACTTCAACAGACAGTAAAGTTATTTTTAACTGTGTGTGTGTGTCTGTGTGTGTGTGTGTGTGTGTTCAGGAGTGCCACAGCTGTCATGCCTCGGGACTGATGCCATGTGAGGAGTGCCATGGAGATGGAGGCGTAAGAGGACAAAATCACTTTATTAATTAATCAGAATCAGAATCAGAATATAGTTTTATTTACATATGCATAAGATAAAAATATAGAAGCAATTTAAATATACAAAATGACAAAATAGACTATAAAGAACACAAAATCAGTAATAATAAATTACACAGTAATTATAGTTCACATTACGATTTCATAATTAATGTAGTTTATGCAGCATTATGTAAACAATAGTGACGTGACCAGTTTTATGAGGATGACATTTTAGAAGAAACTCTACATGTTAATATTCGTGTGTGTGTTTCTGTAGAAACCGTGCTGGGTGTGTAACGGCTCCGGGATGAGGGATAACGAGAGCTGCTCTCGCTGTAACTCTACAGGCAGAGACAAGTAAGGAAAACTTGTTACACTTCTTTGAATGGTCACAAGTAAAAATGGTTGGAAACCTCTGACCTAAATGTTAAAAGTTTTAATCCTAGAGATTTCATCTGGCTGTTTTTGCGTTGGAGTTAGGCGCACTTCGCCACTGCAAACTACTAGACGTAATAACAGGATGTAAATACACTGAATGACAATTGCTAAAAGAAAATTTAAAAAAAAATTGTTTGATTTAATGAAAATCTTAAGCATTATAACTATCAATTGTTTGTTCAGGTCTAATTTGGGACCTTTGTTGCATGTCTCTCAGCTCTTTCTTGTCAGCTCACTAATTTCGACTGCCTCATAGAAAAAGACAAAAATCGCCCCTTTAAAGAGCCAGATCTCTCTTTCTGCATGTTTGATCAGTTTACTACAAATCTGAACTCTCTCTGTAGTGATGCATTGAGGGACTGAGATGGAAAAGTGTCACACATAGACTATATATAAAGATGGACAACATGCCAGTAACTTTTCAGTCTCGATTGCCCCCTGGTGTCTGACTGCAGTATAGGTCATAAAGCCCGCCCCTCCATGTTAGTGAATGGGACATAGGCCAAACTAAAAACACAAAGTACACGCCAAAAAAATTTTTTTCCCAAACATGGTTTCTTTCTTTGAAAGTAGTTCTTATCATCCCAATGTTTGTTCAAGTGATTGTTTTTATTATAAGTTTGATTTTAATGAGTTATTCAATGCTAAAAAAGGGAATTTTTCCACCATGATTGACAGCTGTGACAGCCAATCTGTGCACTCGCATTCAGTGGGGCTGCTCGCGATTGGTTGGATGGTATTTTGGCTGGAACATCCCCACCGCAGATATTGCTACTGTGCAGACTCTTGAACCTACTGACGCCGCCAGTGCAAGATGACAGTGTCCATATCGAGGCTGTTTTGGTCTCACTGAAGCATTGTGGGGTAGTTAGGGGCGGGTCATCCTACTGTCACAGAGTGAAGTCGTGTTATCAGAACACCAAACCCAGAAGACAAAACTCAAACAGTAAACATGAATGCTGTGGACATTATTCTCAGCTGATGCCGTCCAGCAGAGCATCATGTGGACATGATAGGTGGCCTTTGGCGGCTGCATGATACTCCAAAAGCACTGCAAAGGCGGCTGTATTTGAGAACGGGCTGGTCATTGACCTGGCAGCAGCTGCACGACGAGATGTAGTGTGATACAATAGCTGAGTAGTGTATTTAATGTAGGCTATTTAAATTAACTGCAGATTATTAAAATGTAATGCATGCAGTTCATGCTGTGTTCAGGAGCCGCAGAAATTGTTTCTGAGGGCCGTCATTGGCCCGCAGGCCGCACTTTGAGACACTATGATCTAGATCATAAGAAACAGCGGTATGGCCCTTTAAATGACTCTGTGATGCCAGTATGCTTGGATCATATCACAGAAGAATGTGAAACATGTGTGTCATGTCTGACTGACTGTGTGTGTGTTGTGTGTGTGTGTGTGTGTGTGTGTGTGTGTGTGTGTGTGTGTGTGTAGCTGTTCCTCGTGTGACGGTCGAGGAACGAAGGAGTGTGAAACCTGTAAAGGAAAACGACAGCTGCTGACCTACATCAAGCTCAAAGTGGAGTGGTAAGTACTGATGTTACAGCAGGGGTCCTTGAACAGGGTCCATTGGGGCCTGGAAGAGATTTCAGTGGTCCTTGAGAAGCTGCTATAGGGCCTTAAATAGGTTCAAGGAATCATAAGTAGTTCCAGAGGTCACTGATAATTTGATAATGTTTCATGGGGTCTCCAGAGTTGTAGAGGTCAAATAAAAAAGTTCCAGGAATCTTTGAGGGGTTTCAGAGGTCCTTGCGAAGCTGTTGCAGAGGTACTTGAAGAGCTTTTATCTAACCGTTAAGGGCTTCTGGACTCGTTTGCGGTTCCAGGGATCCTTGAAAATGTTCTATGGGGTTCCTTAAGAAGGTTTGAAGGACACTGGACCTTTCAAGGGTATTTGATAGGGTGTCAACAGTCCTTGAGAAAGTGCCCTGAATCCTTGATGTTGTCCTGGAAGATGTTCCAAAGGTCCCTTGAAAATATTCCAGTGGTTCTTCAGTAAGTTCCTGTGGTCTTGAATATCTTCCAGAGCTCCTCAAAATGTTCTGGTGGACTTTGAGGAGGTTCCTAGGGTTTCCAAGGGTCCTTGAGAGAATTCCCTGAGTCCTTGATATTCTGTTGTTCCTGTAGAGTGTTCCTGTGGTCCTGGAAGATGTTCCAGGAGTTTTTGAGGTGGTTCTTGGGGCCTTAAAAAACTTCCAGGACTCAGTAGAGATTGCAGAGCTCCTTGAAAGATTTTCAAGTGGCCTTGAGGATATTCCAAGGGTTTTGGAGAAGGTTGCATGAAATCTTGAAACAACAATGGTCCTGGAAGATGTGCCAGAGGTCCTTCAGGGGAGTCTGTGGGGCCTCAAAAAGCTTCCAGGGTTTACTAGGGATACTAGAGCTTCTGGGGGATTTTCTAGTGGTCTTTTAGGAGGTTCCCAGGGTTTCCAAGGGTCCTTGAGAAGGTTCAAATGGTCCTTGAGAGTTTCTAAAAGTCTTTGCAGATTATAATCCAGAGACTCTGAGACTGAGAGGCTAAAAGCAGCACACACAGCACACGCTTTTTAAAGTTTTCTATTGTAAAAAAATGATTTGATGATATTTGCTGAGCAGCGGTGTGTCATTGATCAAACTTTGGTGACCTCTTGTGGCGTAAAGATGAAACTGCACAATGTGAATTAAAGTGGACAGAAATACATACTATACAGTGTCTACAATTTAAAAAAACTGATAAAATTACAAATATGTTTTTATTATTATCAGTGTTTATACTAATATAAGTTGTTATATGGGTAAATGTTTTTTTGAATGTATTTACAGGCTGTTTGTGTGTCTGTGTTCAGGACTAATCAGGTGGAGGACCACGTGGTGGAGCAGAACCCTGGTCTGAACAGTGACGATCTTCGTTCAGTGAGCGGGAAGCAGCTGTTCAAGAACAACCAGTACCTGGTACACACACACACACACACACACACACACACACCCGTTATTGAGCTGTATTTAAAATTGATCCTTTCAGGGTTTTCCTCAGAAAATTAGATAGTGTTAGTGCTAAGCTCTGCTCATCCTGTGATCAAAATAATGTCTAAATGACGGGTTAAGAACAAAAGAAACCTTTGCACATCTTTTTTTCCAGACAGGTGTGTTGGAGAGGGTAAACAGAGGAACTTAGAAACACAGAAAAACTGCCACACACCCTCTAAGTCGCAAAAGTTATTGTTTTGTTTGCAGAATGTCTCATTGAAATAATGATTTTTGCAACTTAGCAATGCAGGAGTTTTTCTCTGGGTTAAACAGTTTCCTGTCGAAATACATGATTTTGTTTCACTGCTTGTTCTTCCTGAAACAGGAAGCGTGACTCTCCTCCCTTCATTATGTTCCTGAAATAAAACTCGGCTGCCTGCTGTGTTGGTCTCTCTGCCTCTCTCTCCTCTTAGCTCTACCCGCTGCTCGGGTTCCCGAACCCGGCCATCTCCGAGGCCTCTGAGCGTCTGATCAGAGACCACCAAAGCAAGTATGCCCAGACCTCCAGGATCCTGCAGCAGGTAGGTCACCACGAGGCTGCATGACTGACAGATTCAGGAGACTAAACTGAGGATAGCAATCACTGAAGCCCCTTTTTTTGTTTTGTTTTTTTGCCTCAGTAACATCATTTTTCGTGCCTGTGCAGATCTCAAGTTATGGGACACAATTAAAACAGGCAAATAAAAGCACAGGACGTTGGGAAGAGATGAGATCAATATGAATTAATAATATTAATACTGATTTCCATCTGAAGTCTCAGAAAGAAAGAAAAAAGGTTATTTTCTAAAATATTGGAACTATTCCTTTAACATTATTCTCTCTCTCTCTCTCTCTCTCTCAGAGGCAGACGGTCGAGTTGATCCCGATCACTAAAGTGAACTACAAGTGGAAAGGCGACTCTCACGTCTACTTTGTCTACGGCAACGAGCACAAAGTCAGCGCCGACAATTACCCAGCAACCTGCTGCTGTGTCATCCTGTAGATACACACACACACACACACACACACACACACACACACACACACACACACCCACACACACACACACACACACACACACACACACACACACACACACACACACACACACACACACACACACACACACACTGTCCCAAAATGCAAAACTATCCGCTCCCTCCTGGAAAACTTCCAGATTTTTCTGCTGGTGCTCGCTGAGTTCCCAAAGTAGTCGGGTCCCAGTTTTGCAGATAAACCAGTATGTTATACGTACTTAGAGACACACACATTTTTGTGCTGTGATAAGGAATTAATTTCTAATATTATCTAAAATTACAAACTTCATTATGTCACATTTTACTCTGAACAAATGGGAGAGTAACAAGTAACTTTCTCATTATTGGCATTGATTATTTGTGTTGATTAGCTGTTTAATTTCACGGTTAAGATAAAAGGTGTTTCGCTCAAACTAAACAAACCTGGAGGGATGGGATTTATCTGTTTCTCTTTGCGTTTCAGGAACTGTGCGCTCAGTTCCAACTCTACCTCCTTTTAGGACGCCGTGATGCTCCTCCAGGTGTCCTCATGAGAGAAAATAATGGACGTTCCTGCCGTTTACCCTTTAGAATAAATGAATTATATTAGATACACTTTTAATCTTTCACATTAAGAACTGAATAGCTGATAAATAAACATAAGATTGAAACACTGATTTTATGTTTAACCCGACCGGCTGTTTCCCATGATTCTCTGTGTGGACACCTGCGTTGACCATCACGTCTCTGACACCATGACCACTTACCAAAGATATTCTTCTGTTAACGAACAGTTTACTGAAAACACGTGCCAGTATGTGCCATTCATTTGCCTCAGTATTGCATGGAAACCTCAAATGTCCAAAATATCGCTGTTTTGAGAACAAGCAGGAGCTTTAAAGCCTCGTCCTCTGCTAAACAGCTAACACTCAGCTGAAATGCATTCTGGGGACTTTACTGGGCCGACAGCTGAAGTAGCAACCAGAAACTGATCTCCAGTAAGAACCTTGTATCTCCAGTGCTGATTATTACTTATACGTTTTTCAGTGAGCTACGATCATTTTTTAAAACTTTTAGCCTGAACAAAAGTCCTTAAAAGCTCTTTGATGCTTTAACGTGGTGCTATTGCTATTTTAAGATCTTGAAAAATTGTTTTAAAAACTTTCATTATTTAAACTCAGTAGAATATGAAAGTATTTTACAGCCTTATTTACAGCTTTAAGTCACAGAAATAAATGTGGAAAAGAAATGCTATTACAGCACCTCTTATGGTTTAAGGGCTAATTGAGATTGTTTTGTGTTGATGGTCTGTGAGGCTCCTGGAGATGCTGGTCTCTCGACAAAACTCAACAGCAGTAAAGAGAAACATCTGAAAGAACAACAGGTGGACAGTTAGATAAATATTAAACAGTTGTTAAACAGTATTGAGCATTTTGAGATCAAGGGTGAGACAGCAGCAAGACTGCTCGACCTTGTCTGCAATTTTTTCTTTTTTTTTTTTAGCAGAAAAGACTTAAAAACGTGCACTCCATCAGAAATACAAAAAAAGGAAAAGGAACTGATTGTGTTCCCAGCTGGCATTGAACGTCAACATAACGTCAGAAAGTTGTTGGACTCTTTAATGGAACAGATGTTACATTTTGTTTGGTTGTTAATTTTTATCGTCTAATGACATTAGAATTTAACTTTGTTTGGACGTTAACATTATGACGTCTGGCAGACGGGTTTTGTTCTCCGTGCCTTATGCCTGATGATGATGTTGGCATGAGACGTTTGGAGAACTTTTTGGAAGATTTTGGTGACTAAACAACACAACATAAAACCAACAAAATATCAGCGTCACAAACTGACATCGACAGTAGACGTCCTGACGTTGACTTTTGGTTGCCAGCTGGGTTTGTAAATAACCACAACATTGCCAGAAAGACTGATTTAAAACCCTTCACTGACCACACGTATCAGTAAAGACACAAATATAGCGTTGAAAAGTCCAATGTATCAGAGTGAATGTATTAATGTAAAAGTTGAAACACAGTATTGGAGTTTTATTTTGGACAAAATTGCAAAGAAAAAAAAACTGCTTGCTTAGAACGTAACTGGAGTTGAGCTTATGCGGGACATAAAACGTGTCCCTTTAAACTGCCGTCCTGCAGTACAGCAGAGGTCCTGTAGAGGACGCTCTCTCTGAGTCACTAACAGACTCTGCTGACTGCCTTCAGTACAACCAGTTTATCTGTGACTAAAAGGACGAAGCCACTTTAGGTGTAGAGGTTTTATTGTGTAAATGGCCATATTTCATATATTTATATATATAGTATATAACCGTATATATTAGTTGATTGACTAAATAATTCGTATTCCTTCCTTTCTGCAGTTCATAATATCTATGTAGCTTATTGTTTATCTTCAGGGGTCGATTATTTTATTATTTTTTGCATTGTCAGTGTGTACCACTTTTCAGCAGTCTGTTAATTCTCGGATTGACTTGAACACGTTAACGTGACTCAGTACCAACAAACAGTATGTGAGATTTTTCAGTATGTCAGAAACTTTAGTATGAAACCAATAGATAGTACATGAATTGCAATTGCATTGTCGGTTTAAATGTTACAAACATTAGATACTAAACATTAGACACTAGTCGCTGGCATAAATATCCCTCAATGCAATGCGGTAGACGACAACATTCGTAACATTCGAAAATGGCTAAGAGCAACCGAGACAGCCCTGTAACGCCAGAAACGCTTCAGTTTAAGTGTACTTTGCTTGTTGTAAAATAGTTTTCCAAATTATTTTCTAAATTTCCAACCAGAAAGGAGGCTTTCAGGAAGTGATGTCATAATTACAGCGCCGTGTGTCTGAAAAGATTCACACAAACGTATGTTAAATGATAGTAGGCTGCACATATTGGGTATGAGTGAGTGATTTAGTACGCAGTGTTGCTTTTCATGGCATGAAATTAAAGTGATGCTGCTGGAATGTTTTTCACCTTTAATTGAGTGGAGTGTCCCTTTATCTGCAATGTAAATGCCTTAAAACAGCACTGTGACTAACAAACATCTGTGCTACTAACCTGATGGACCTGAACACAGTATTACTCTGCTCAGAAATACTCCATTGTTACAGTAGATTATTAATCTTATGTTACTGTTAAAGCTGAAAATAAACTCAGAGACTCACCTGCTTCTGTCACATCTGTTTACAAATACACGTGTAAAACAGTATGGAGTCCTGACACTGACAGAACGTAGCTAACGTTATTAAAAATACACACAAACAAAATAATGTTAAAAAAATAGTTAAAAGTTACAAAAAAATTACTGGAAAATAAGGGAAAAAAGTTAAGAAAAAGGTAAAGTAAAATCAGCAAGAAAATGACACCAAGAAAGTGCTTAAAAAATCAGCAAATATGTAATTATAATAATTATAACTATAGTTTTCTGAACATTTTTCTTTTAAAAACGGTCAGCTAATTTTCAGATAAATTCCTTGTCACCTTTTACAGTGTTTTTTTTTCCACTGAAAGACATCAAACCACAATTTTCTCAGGTTTTAAAGACTTTTTTTTGCTTTTGCCTTTATTGTATTGCACAGGTTAAGCATGAAACCTTGCCATGCAGCAAATGGCCGAGGGTGGAATCGAACCTGCAGCCGCTGTGGCGAGGACAGGGCGCCCCTATTCTTCCTCAGGTTTTAAGGGTTAAAATGATTGTGAAAGGCATCTGAATGTGTCACAAGAGAACGGATGTTGATCTAGGTGTTAAAGCGTAAAACTAACAGTTAAATGACAACTGAAATACACAAGTTTGCTTATTTTACAGAGACTACGCCCACATTTACAGTGTAGCTTTATTATTTATATAACAAAACAATGCAGCTTTTCTTTTTTTGTCATTGTTGCTATATTTTGAAAAATGGAGTGTATATGTAGGCTACATATAGAGTATGTGGCGTATGTTATATTGGCTATGTGTGTACTTGTAGTGACTACAGGAAACAAACTAAAAGTCACTGAGAGGCTGAGTCTGGGCCTGGTCTAATGTCTGACACGCCAACAAAGATTAAAAAATAGAGATCTAAAAATAGACTCAAAAATGTATTAATGAAAAGGAATCGGCTTATTTTAGCGTGCACAAACTTAGAGTAAAAAAAAATCACTTGTGAAAAGCAGATACTCGTATAGATTAGAAATGTCACCGTCCATATTCTTGTGACCCAACTCTCAAAATAACCATAAACACAAAACTAATAAGTAATAACAACAAACAACAACAAAAACATGTAACAATACCAAAATAAAAAAAATCTCTCCTTTTCTAAATTAAGTGGCTCCCAAAGTACTGATGGGCGTACATGCTGTAGACAGAACAGACGGCAGAAAATACAATAGGGAGACAAACTTTATGTAAACAGGAATATGAAATGTTGGTGAGTGAAGGATAAAAGAGAGTTCACCCTGAACTTTCGCAGAAAGCTGAAAAAAAGTTCAGATTATTGAGCGGTGATGTTGTACGACAGTTTAATATCTAAGAAAAATACTTAGAGTATTATTAGTTTTTAAAGTTGTTAAAAGTTACAACAGGTTGACCATTGACATATATCATATTCATCTATCTTTTGTAGCTCATAGGTTTGATTTCTCAGGACTATTAATAATAATAATCATAATAATAATAATAATACATTTTATTTATAAAGCGCTTTTCACACACTCAAAGACACTGTACAATAGTTAGAGAATTGCAACAACATAGTTTCTGCAAATGCGTGTAAAAGATGCAGTTGGTGTGAAGTAGAGTTTCAACAGAGTTTGGTAATGTGGTTTTTCAGTCTTATGTCACATTGTTTGTTTGGCGTTGTGTCATTTTTTTATTGTTTGTTACTTCTGCTGTAAGAACAACTCAAACCTTTTTTTGAGTTATAGAAATACTCTAGTCTGAAGATACTCCACCACTAGAAAAAGTTTGTAATTCAAAATGTAAAAGTACAAAAGTACTATAAGCAGAAGTGATTATGTAAAATGGCTACTTTCAGGGTGTTATTTAATTATAGAATATTATATTAATATTTCATTTTCACTTGCAAATGCTCCAAAGACTATTTTAAAACCTTGACACCTGGATCAATTTTTTTTTTGTTGTTGTTGTTGTGTTGAGATGCCTTTCACAAGCTATTTAACCCTTGAAAACCCAGAAAACATGAGGAAAAAAGCAATTACCAAGTTAGCAAGAAAGTAGCAAAAAGTGACAAGAAAATGTCCAAAAAATTAGTTTAAAGACAGAGGAAAATGTAAATAATAAAGGGGAAAATATCCAGAAAACGTATATGTATAATTATTAAAACCAAATATTTAAAATGATATTACAGAAATTAATTATTTTTTAGATACTTTTTTAGATACTACTAATTATTTTTTTTTAGATACTTTAGATACTTACAAGGTTTTTATGCCTCTCGACTGGTGATAGCAGTAGCCAGAGTCATTATTTTTTCGGGTTTTCTGCCCTGTTCTTGTGAACGCCAAATCTCAATAACAACTTCAGGATATTACATCAAATTTGGCACAAATGTCCACTTGGACTCAACAACAGACTGATTAGATTTTGGTGTTCAGGGGTCAAGGCGACCGCATTGTTTTTGGCCATAACTCAAGAATTCATGCACGAATTAAGACCAAATATCACACAAATATCTAACAGGATAAAATGATGACATCTCATATCCAAAATGTCAAAGGTCAGCTTCACTTTGGCGTCATAATGTTCTGCAAAAACACTTTTTTGGCCATTCCATCAGGAAAATCAGGTTCAGACAATTGGTGACACTAATTTTGGTTGTTTACCTTCAAACTGTGCTGATTTCGGAGATCCTCTGTGCTGCCAGGTTGAAGATGTGTGTGTAGCATCTGTGTTTTCGCAGACATGGACGCATCTGCAAGTGCAACTTGACTGATTTGCAGAAACATATAACGTTGAGGTGGTAATTCTTGGGGTTTTTTGTAAAAAGTAGATGTCATATAATTGTAATGGAGTAAAAAGCACAATATTTCCCTCTGAAATGTACTGAAATAAAAGTATGAAGTAGCATAGAATAGAAATACTTAATGAAAGTTCAAATTCTACAAAACTTAAGTAGATCTACAGTAAATGTACTTAGTTACATCCTACTGCAGTTAGTAACTATCTGTTACTTTATGTGACGGGATCATGCAAAATTCTGAAATTAAATGTGCAATAAGATACTATATAGTACTTTATATCATATAAAATGACTAATGTAAAGCGTAAAGCTGGGGGTTTGCTTTGTAAACATACAGTTATTGTTATTCAGAAAATGTTGAGACTAATAAGGCTGAGAGTGGAGCAGACTCTTGTCTCTCAGTGTCTCTGTTATCTCTTCTGTTCCTGTCTCTGTGCCGATGCTGCTATCAGATCAGCTCCGAGATGTCCCCTCTGTCTGCAGCCCGTCCCAGAATGCACTACAGCAACAGTTTGCTGCATCACAGCCCTCTGCTAAAACTGACGGTAGCTTTCTGCCTGTGTTGCATTTCCTGTGTGAATTAAGCAAATGAGTCCCTCTCACATCCTGTCTTATGTCCTTTCAGATAAAGCGGACATGTCTCTCAGATGGCTTTTAACAAGCTCACATTGTGAGATAAGCAAAAATCACTTTCCATCCATCCTGATCTGCTCAGGAAGTCCAACATGGCAGAGACAGGTGTAGAGGATGTCCTCCACTGATTTATTTACTGCAGCCCAGAAATAATTTTTCATGTGAGTCACACGCACAGAATAATTATTTGTATTTATGATTTAAAGTAGAAAGTAAATTGATCGTCTTGGTGAAATATATACACTTTGTCTTCTGTGGCTTACTTTTAATTTGACATTTGAAAGTGAAGACAGAGAGGAAATGTGTAATACTGTATCTTACGAAAATAGACCGCATTAGACCATTAAGGGAAGTTCAGCCCGAACTCCATCCAGCTGTCACTGAAGATTGCATTACTTTGCCAGTCACATTAGTTAGTTCATCCTAAAAGCTTTCTCTTTTCTAACATTGAGAGTGAGACAGCAAGGCGATGTTAGAACAAAATAACATTATGATTTTACATTTTTACTTCATCATCATACTTGGGTTCTGCCTTGAGCCCAGTATTTGTGTATGTCTGTTAGCTTTACCTTCTCTTTTTTAACGTGAATCATGTCCATAACCATCAATTGCATATTAATTTCAACAGAATTCAGTATTGAAATGAGTCAGCTGGAAAAAACGGAAGGTCAGCTAGAGTTTGAAGAATATATCCACTTACTTACTTCCTAATAATAATCCTACTTATTTTTGTTCATCTTTGTCTTATGTGTACATTTTATAAGTGAAATTGACAGCTGGCCACCAACGTCATTTGACGTTGATATTTGATTGAATTTAGGTTCTAAAGTCAGGTGACCAAAAATCATTTTTAAGACCTTTTCTTTTGTGTCAACATCAATTTGATGCAGAATACTGCCAACAGATGACTTAATATTTTGTTGGCTTAAAATTGTGTTGTTAAGAAACCGAAATCCCAAATTCCAAACACCTCATGCCATTGCACCTTGACCTACCATAACAACATTTAGTTGTAATGTATGTAGAGCAAGACCCAACGTTTACAAAATGTCATAATCCTCTCACTCCCATCCCATCCAAACCCAACCTCTCACTGTGAATTTTATATCATCAACCTGATTTTCATTACAACCAAATTTAAAGTCCGTCTGATGTGATGCTGAAATCTGGGATAATCCTCTCCTACACTCTATATACTTAATGTGTGTTTGATTACATGAATCCTGGTTTGTTGGTTTCTTTCAGCTGCTAATGATCATCACTGCGTAGATCATAAGTGAAAATAGTCGAGTCCATCCAAACCCAGCCTCTCATTGTGAATTTCTGAGGCTATGAGACATTTTATATCATCAACCTGGTTTTCATTACAACCAAAATTAAAGTCTGTCTGATGTGATGCTGAAATCTGGGATAATCCTCTCCTACACTCTATATACTTAATGTGTGTTTGATTACTTGAGTCCTGGTTTGTTGGTTTCTTTTGGCTGCTAATGATCATCACTGCATAGATCATAAGTGAAAATAGTCGAGTTTGAATACCAGTGTAATAAAGGTGAGTCTTGTGAGGAAAAATGTTTAAATGATTAATTATTATGTCCATAGAAAGCTTTAACAACTAACATAATATAAACAACACAGACATGGGCAGCATTTAACAGTTAATTTAATGTCCTAAATGTATGTAACATAAAAAAACATAGCAACTAAATAGCCAGATTCTGATGTTTCTCCATTTGCGTTAGCCACAACACGTCCGCTATCATGTAGACAGCTTGTTCTGACGCCCTTCTCCATGAAAAAAATAATAATTAAAGACTCCCTCCCAAAAAAATCAACCACCAAAAATTCCAAATGAATTATGATGGCCAAACCCCACAGAAATTAAAATCAGATGCTGCAATAACCTATTACACAACGCGTGGTTTAATGCTAATGACACTCGGCTGTTTGTGGGTAATTATTCAGACGTTAGATGGGTTTGGAACGTTCGGCGCCATTTTTAACGGTTTGGAATCCTGTCAGTTTGTCTTCTTCTTCATTGGTTCTTTGTTTTTGAGACGTGTTGCGAAACACATCTGCTGCGGGTACACACCTACACCCCAAAACCCCCAAAACCCACACATCAATACACCCCCTCCACAAGCCTCTCTTCCTGTCAGTTCCCCGCTCCCCGCCCTCGGTAGGCGGGTCGTCTCCGCTCTGCATCCTCATGCCCTCAGCTCCACAAAGAGAAGAAAAACCATCCGGGCCGCCGCCGCTTCATGTGAGTCCTCCTCGATTTGTGTCTGAACGGAGCTTTGTGCCGTTTTAACCGGCTGTTGACCGGGACAAGTGTGTGCCCGGACCCGGGTACAGCTCCGGGTACGTGTGTGTGAGTGGCAGCGTGGTTGAAAGTTTGGCTGGAAACTTCGGGGAAGTTTGTACCAAACTTCATGTAGTTTTTGGCTGATTTTTACAGCAGGTTGTTCTCAGGCTGTTTCACCCGTCGTTAGTTGTCGTTGGGTGTTTTTGCGTGTAAAAGTAAACGAGTGTAAAATCCTGTAAGATAAGAGAGGCGGAGAGGAGGTGGGGGACCGAGGGGGACAAACTGTCTTCAGTCTTTCTGTTTCTACTTTCACTAACAACTTCCTCTTACAACTACCATAGTATTTCTATAGCTTGCCTGCTCCTTCTGTGGTGACTTAAGTTCAATGTTATCGGGTAAAATACAAATCGAGACTTCTACACGTCCACCACATATTGTACAGTACTCTGTTACGACTGTGGTTTTCTACTTACCCGTTAACAGGTAGTTGTATCATTGTCGACCAACTACAGTTCACCGTTATAACTCAGGCTACAGTTTGTTGTAGCCCTACACAGTGTATTTTAACTTCATTGTAGCTTTTCTATAATATTTGTTGATCTGTTAGTTGTCTCATAATATTTAAATGGTCATTTATTAGATGCCACTAGTGTACTACAATTATTTATGTTGAGTGCACTGTATTGTGGTATAGTGTATTGTAGTATTTAAATTGAGACCTCTCCACATCTACCACATACTATACAGTATAAAAGTCTATTGCAACTTCATTATGTTGGACTTCTGTAATATTTGTTGATCTGTCAGTTGTTTCATAGCGCTTAAATGGTCTGATGTCTCTGAGTACAACAATATTTGTAGTGATAGTAATATGTTACTCTGTAGTGGGTTTCTGGTTCCTATACCCGTTAGCAGCAGCCTATAGTCATCTTATTGTAAGCTAATTTATTATAGTTCTGTCACAATTTACCATTCTAACTTAGGTCGCAGTTTGTAGTAGAACTTAGGCGTCTAAGTAAACTTGATTATATTGGACTAATCTAGTATTAGGTGATCTGACAGTTGTTTCATAAAACTTAAATGGTCTGTGAAACATTTATTAGATGTCACCAGTATCTCTGTGTACTACAATATTTCATTTTGGTCTATGGTGACTACAGTGTAATTCCTTTATCATACAAATACAAAATCTCTCCACAAAAGTCCACCACATATTGTACAGCACCCCTTTAGTCTTCTATAGTGGGTGTCAGGTTCCAATACCGGTTGGGTGGTACCCTGTAGTTATGTTACTGTGGGCCAAATTTTTCCTATCTTGTGTTCCAGTTCACAGTTATTAGTCAGGATACAGTTAGTTGTAGCCTTACACAGTATTTTTGACTTCAATATATCTGACTCTTGTAATATTAGATTATTTGTTTTATAGTATTGAAATGGTCTTTCTGTCTAACAAAGAATTAGATGGCACTGTTGTCTCTGAGTACTACATTACCTCTGTTGTAGTTTACAATAATCTTACAATGTTTGTATTTAACCACTTCTTGAAATATTTCTTCAGTTTGCCCATGGTTAGTAGTGACTTTGCTATAGTCTACTCTACTTTATGTGATATATCTTTTCATAGTATTTATTGTATAAAATTCATTTACTTATAGCCGATAGTTATTTTATTTTATTGTCTCTTATTGTTGACCATTGTAACTGAGGTTACTGTTGGTTGTTGCCCTACGCAGCCTATTTTAACTTATTTGGCTCAAATAATATAGCTGATCAGTCAGTTGTTTGATTATGTGTAAATGGTCTTTGGAACATGTAATAAGTTGTCCCTCCGTCTTTGAGCAATACAGTTTTTCTGTTGATTATGTACATTACTGTAATCTTCTCTAGTATACAATATTTTTACCATGTTTGTATAGAACCACATAAAGCGCTTTTGTAATATGTTTTTTAGTTTGCCAATGGTCCACAATGACTTAACTGTGCCCTACTATTTATAATGTTTCTTTTTGAGTATTAATCTTACAAAATCCCTTCACTGGCAGCCTGTTGTTATCTTATTATGGGTCCACTTTAGTATAACTTTTCTGAGATGTCCTTCTTGATTATTGTACTTTACTTGACTTTAATCTCCAGTATTTTAGTCACAGCAATACCTGTGTAATATGTATTAGGCTTAACTTTCTGACTGTATGCTACATGACGGTTTTATTATCTCATATAACTTAGAGTGCTCCTGGAATTAGTCCAAAAACCCAGAAATGAGTTGGCATTTTTGCACTCATGGTTCCCTTGCCTTGAGGTCAAAGGGTTTTTTGAATGTTTTTTTTGTTAGATGCCTGAAATAAGGTCTGTGGTTAACACAATCTTAAGAGGCTTTCAAGTTTTTTTCTGCAACACAAATAAGTAAGTAAATACCTCACTTGAGAGTTTAAGAGCTTTTATGTGTCCTAAAAAAGGGAGTCACTGAATAAGACTACAGAATGTCAGTATGCCGAACACGGCTTTACAGCCTCACGTGGCAGGGATGCGACCGTAGTGTAGTTTTTTAAGCCTGGAAGGGATCATGTGTTTGGTTGTGTGTAAGTTTGTGTGAGTGTCTGTATGTCTGTCCACAGCTTATCTTGCAAAATACTGGACCAATCAGCCTGTTTTTTTTGTGTGCAGACTAATGACTGTATATCGAAGCAGCTCTCATGGTTGCAGTGATTCACAAGAGTTGAAAAACCTGTGTTAGTGAGTATTTTATGGTGTTTGGTTTTGTGTGTGAGTTTATTTACCTGTCTGCAGCTAGTTTACAAACTACTGGACCAATCAGCCTAATATTTTGTGTGCACATTTATGATTATTTACACAAGGATTTCCTGTGGGTGCAGTTATTCACAATGATTGAAAACCTGTTTTATTGGCTGTTTGATATTGGTGTTTATCTGTATGTTTGCCGCTAATCTAGCAAACTTCTGGACCAATCAGCCTAATATTGTGTGTGCACATTGATGACTGTACACTCAAGGACTTGTGGTTGCGATGATACGCAATGGTTGAAAAGCCTGTTTTGTTGTCTGTTTTATATCGTCATGACTGGTGACTCCTCACTCCTTTTAACCTGCTGGTGGGGGCAGCAGTCCTGAGCAAATGCACGTAGCAAAAGCCTTTTTTTCTTTGCTCTCTAGAAGTTTAACTTTTTTTTTAAGAGCAAAAGGCATAAAAAAAATTGTTTCCCTTAAAACAAGAAGCCTTGTCATCTGTGTTGGCCACATTTTGGCCTTTGGCAAACTGACATCCATAGAAAGTTTGGTCTCATTTTGAACTGCTTTTTTGACCACAAAAAATGAAATTATGTGGAACATTATTAGCCAGTTTTGACCTCTATGTAGACTGCTGTGTGTCACTGTATTGTTTTTTCCTATAGTATTCTGATTTGTTGACCTTAATCTATTTAATATTCTCACGGTGTATAAACCATACTGTACACTCCTGTACCATTTTTGTGTTGTTCACAGTTTGGTCTATTTAGACTCTGTACTGTACTGTACTGTACTGTACTGTATTGTATTATTATCTCATAATATCCCTATAATAATCCTCTTTTGGAAGCCTGTAGTTGTCTTGTTGTCAGCCTCCTTCATCATAATATCCAGTTTCCAGAGATACTTTCCTTCAGAAACACTTAAAATCAAACTATTGATCCTCATGAGGTAATTTAGTGTGACAGCAGCACAAGAAACTAGAGCAGTTGTAGTAAATACTTAAAGACATTGCTAGAATATTTCTTCAGTATTTTTTCTGTCTGTTGTACTCAGCTGCTCTGTGCCGATCTAATTATACTTCAGTGTATTATGATACTCCTATATGAGTTGGTCAGTCAGCTGTTTCTATAGTATTTCTATAATGTTTAGATAATGTTTCTGAGGAATATATATTCTTATTCTATTTTTAAATTCTTACTATACTGTATTCTACAATGTGATCATATCTTATAGTATCCCTATGGTATTAGATATCTAGTATTTGTATCTTTTTGTACTTCTTTGTATATTTGAAGATTTTCTGTGCTCCTCAGCTTCTCTGTTTTGATTTTATTATCCTTTTTCTGTAATTTAATCTCCTACACGTGCCCTACAAAAACAACTAAGATAAAATGTATCGACTCCATAATCAAATAAAACGTAAATTATCCCCAGGGAGATGCGTTTTAGCATCAATAATATTTTTTTTAGTATCTTCATGATATTTCTAATTGCGCCTTTTGTACTCAGTCTGATCTTAACTCCCCGTGTTTTTTTTTTTTGTAGTGTTTGAATATTAATCTAATGTATCAGAGGGACTTTCTTTGGTATGTGTGTTGTTTATGTTACTGACTGTAATCTTATTATATTATAATCTCAAAGTTTTATAGCCGTACAATTTTCTATTAAGTCCTTACAGTGTTTGTATAGAATCATATACAATATAGTATTACAGTAATATTTTCTGTTTCTGTAATTTTTCTGTCTGTAGGTCTTCATTAGACAGTATTTCCATTATAGCAACTGTCTCTCTGATTATATTATACTTTACTGTAATTTAATCTCCTACACTTTACCGTAGGTTTATAAAAGTATGTCTGTAGTACTTGGTCTATTTTGACTTCATGGTACACCACTGTATTATTATCTCTAATAGTGGGCTTTTAGTATAATGGACCACAGTTAGCTGGTGGTCTGTAGTTATCGAATTGTAGGTCTGCTTCCTACAGATTGTCTGTGCAGCTCAGCTGCTTTTTCCTGCTCTGATCCGAATCGAAATCTAAATCTGAAAAAGGTTTACTGCCAAGCAGTACACCTCAATTTTAAGGACTTTCCTTTTTTTACATAAATTAACATACTAAAAATATATTCAGAGAGGATTAAAATAAGGCATGATTTAAGGACTTAAATTTGTAATACAAAAATATACAATAAAAAACAGCTAAGATACTTTCAAAAAGTACTGTAACATAACGTATATTTACAATGTAGCTGTAGCTGACTGTAGGTGACTTGGTATTAATACTCATATACTGTAGTATTTCTGTAATATAAACAGAGCAGCAACATACACCATCATTAAAAAAGAGTCACTGACATATTTCTGTGCAGTTTACATAGACCTTCCCTTTAATGTCTCTGTATGTGTTGTTGTGGGCAAAGTGCTGAATTAATGATGAGGACTAATTGATGGCAGTTTTGAATGTTTCTTATCTTTCTGTGTTTTTTTGTGTTAAAATTGAATATATTTAATTTTCTGGGATAACCAAAAACAGAGAGATTATTTTATCCATCAACAGTTTAATTTATTTTCAAGAAAATGTAGTATATTTTAATGTACTGCATGCCGATGGATATATAGATATGGTAGTACATATTCTTACAGAGATTATACAGAATCACATATAGCTTTGGTATTAGTGCCTGTGGTTCTTAGTTGGGTCGGACTTCACTGTACTCTACTGTTAAAAAGGGCCCATCTGGTTTGTCTACTTTTTAACCACATCAAAGTACTCCAATTATATTCTGAAACGTTTTTGACTTTATTATACTTCACTGTAATATGATGTTGAATATTTTATTAATTTGATATTTAATGTAATTTATCATATTTCTCCTATGATCTGATCATAAGGTCTGTTTAGTCTGCACTGACCTTACTAACCTTATTTTCATTTCCTGTAGTGTTAGAGGACTTACAGTTTTCTTGTAGTATTTCCAACAGACATTGTGCTCTTATGTCCTCTGTAATTAATATTAGTGACTTCATCTATTTGAGGCTGTTTTATCAACCTTTTTTTTGCTTCTGATATTCCCATAAAGGGCTAATCTGCCGTATGGTGAATATCTTATTTATTTTCCTTCAGTCATGTGGTATTTATGGTGAAATGTTTCTTGTCTTTAGTGATGAATTCTGGCTTTTCATTTTTTGTTGTCTGTGATATTCTTATATTACTTCGATGTGTGTGTTCGTGTTTATAGGAGTTTGGTAGTGTTTGATGTGATGTGTTGGTGCGCGTTTACGATATTTAGATTGATGCGACAACTGAAACCAGATACATAACATAATTATAGATGGAGAGACGGGCTGTGTGGTCTGCAAGTCAAACCTCCTCCTCTGTATTTGGACAGATGTAATTATAGAGGCCTGATTCTAAATCTGAACTACAGAGACAGATTGTTACAGACTCAAGTCAGTTTTATTTCTGCAGCTCACAATCGCTCAGATTCCTCAGAAATCATATGACACTTTTAGAGCCTGATAGGATAAAAAAGCGCACAAAAAAAGCTTTGAACAGGAAAAATCGACAAACGTCAGGAAGAGTGATAGAGCAGGGATCCATCAGACAGAATATATGGACAGGAAGTCGTCTTTACGGAGTAGACAGCTGGACCAAGGGGACAATAACAATACAGAGAGTACAAATGAAATAGTACAGATTTATAATATGTGGTTACGGTGTCTCAGACAGAGTGTGAGAGTCTGACTGTCTGTGAGTCAGTATTCTTACTGGAATTGAGTGTCTCTGAGCAGTCTTTTTTTGAGTCGTTGATGAAGTCACTATTTAAAAGTGTGTGTGTGTCTGTGTGTGTCTGTGTCTGTGTCTGTGTGTGTGTGTGTGTGTGTGTGTGTGTGTGTGTGTGTGTGTGTGTGTGTGTGTGTGTTACTTTTTCCTCTGGGTACTTTTAAACCTTTCCCAGCTCTACTTGAAGCTTCAGCTAGACACTTTTTCCGTCCGGCTCCTGGTCAGTGACACTTGACAGAAATAAGAATGTCTGGTTTCTGCCGTCTTCATGGAAACTAAAACATTCATGCAGAACAGAGTATTTAACCCAAAGTCTTCCTGAACAGAAGCAGAGGGTTGAGTCAGTGTTGGACAGGGTCCAGTAAAAGGCTGAGAAACACGACGAGATGATATAACTCTAAGATGAAACTTTATTTATCCCGAGGGAAATTGCTTTGCAGCAGTTGCAATACAAAGAAGGAAGAGGGAAATATAAAGAGTGCAATATAAAACTTTAAGGTGCAAATCCAAAATAAATACAATGCCAAAATTAGATTAACAGCATGAGTCTGAGAAAATATAAAAATGTAGAGATCAGTCTCGGTGAGTAGTATATGGATATGTGATAGATACTAAAACATTCATGCAGAACTGAGTTGATCTATTTGATTGTTGGCTAAATATTGCACCTATTATCTGAGTCAGGGCTGGGCAATAAACCACTATTGTGTCAATGTCGTGAGACTAAGATTTTGGATTGATAAAATGTCATTATTAAAAAAAAATTAATTAAATAATTAAAACGTTAAAGTCAAATTGTTATTTATTTTAAGTTTAGAGGTTGATGTTTTTTCACCTGAGCGAAAGTTGACAAAACTAGACGGTTACTTGTGGTTTAAACAGAAACATTTTTAAGTGTTATAGCTTACACTAAACAGAATTTAAAAAAAAAAAGAAATCTCAACTGCAGTCAGTATTTTCTGTACTAGTTTTACACTTTGGTATAAATATCTCAATCAAAACAATAACACAAGACCGACTTAAATGACATCCTGAATTAGTGCGTGGTCATTTATTGCAGATGGAAATTTGACGAGTTTGCCCCTTATCTGAGTTGAGGGTCTAAAGACAATCAGTTGTATGCTGTACAGATTGTGAAGGAGGCAAAATAAAACTGACTTGACTAGCGACATGGCTCCGGGGATGGCAGTGTTCTTCAGTTGATCGGTCGGTTTACCTCTTTGATCTAGACCAAAATCTCTATTTGGATTGTCATGAAAGTTTGCCCCAGGGGACGGATCCAAAGTAACCCGACATCCTCATTACACACAGTATCATGTTTGTGTCAGCATACAGTGGCTTCTTCACAGTCTGTTGGACATGTTTATTGGTTAAAGCTAAAGACACGCAGCTACTTAAAACAAAGGATTACTACAATTTCCATTTTTTAAGCTTCACCTACAACCTGGATTAGTCTCGACCTACAGCAGGTGCACAGTAAGACTTTCACTCTGTGTCTGAAACTCTTCAACGTAATATTGTTTATTTCATTTTCTTTATATAGGTATTGCTTTTGTGTTTCATTTCCTAAAATCAAACTTGATTTTAACATGTTCCAGTTTGTTGTGTTCAAAAGATACATTTGACTGTACTGTGTGCCATTTCTGTGTTTTCACAGCTCGTCAAACTTCTCTCAAATGGTCACAGAGTAAGTTTGCTTTAAACATTATAGCAGTATATCAGTATAGGGACCAGTATTTGTCAAGTGTCTCAGGATCCAGTGACATTTATCCGTCCATTACTTGTGTTAATCATGAATTCTACATTAACTTTTAACAGAAGAATGACTCGATAGAGCTAGCGAGGCGCTGTCGCTGTTTTTCACTAATTGTTTTGATTACACTCTCAGCTGCAAAGTGATTTCTGACGGCTGTAGTTTAGAGTAATTTAAAATTAAACCAACATTTTTTATGCTTTACTTTATATGTGTGCAGGCAGATAAGCTGTGACTGGTAGACTTTGAGTCTCAGAGACAGTGTGTCTCATCAGGACGTGGAAACTTTTCTGTGATCTCAACCCTCATGACTTAACCGACAGTTAAACAGACAGCAGAGTCTAACAGGCTGCGGCAGTTTCTATTTTTTCATATATCTTCTTTCCTTCCTGACATATAACTGAGGTTCATGGCCTGTGACAGTGTTTGTGTATAAACAAGTACAGTTTAGCCAACATCCCGACTTCAGTTATAGTGCACGTCACTTTCAGGTTTGGCCAGAAAGTCGTCTGTCAGGGTTGGAGAATGGGCAGGGTGGATTAGCGAGTCACATAAACAATAATAGAAAGCAAACATGTGAAGGTGCTCACTGGTTTCAGTTCTTGACTGGTTGAAGAATGTCATTGTCTTGCCACGTCAGGGAGATTGATGCCCCTGAAGCCTGTTCAGTGATCTAATCAATTTTTTGTTGTTAAGAACTAGGGGTCAACCAATATTGGTTTTTCAGGCCTGATTAGACCGATAACTGATGCTTGGAACCGGTATGCATTTACAAAGAAAATTAAAATATTTCTGTTGAAATTTAGAATTTGGATACAAAAAAAATGAAAGAAATTAAAAAAAAAAACCATTTAAAAATGAATAAATTTAAAATAGCTCCCTTAGGTTTTAGGAAGTGAAAGTTCCTCCCTTGCTGACACTTTCTTTGCATGTATTGGAGACTGCCTTTCCTGGTGTAATACGCACTGGTAATTAATTAATTTTATTGGCAATCATTAATGATTCGCAAAATGCCAGACATCGGTCCTAATAATTGGCCTGTCCAATAATCTGTCGTCGTCTTTTAAGAAAGCGGCTGAGTAGGGCAGTCCTGCATTTGAAAAATAATAATGCCAATAATTATAATAACTGTTAAAAGAAAAGAGCCTTTTTCTCTATGGTGTGAAAGGTACTATATCTTTTGCTGTGTATTTTAGTACAGTTGCATTTTTGACTATCCTTTTTGTACTTTCTTGATCTGTCGAAAGCACCTGCTGTGGCTGATGTTGGCTTTTCATGGGTTTAATAGCTGTGGCCGGGGTGCACTTTGACTTCACTTTTGCAGCAGCTAATGTGTGATGCATTTTTACCCCTTTACCACCAACATGTGACAGATTCTGTTTTGGTTCTTGCACCTTATTTCAAATCTTTCAGAGCAGTTTGATAAAAATGAAACCTGTTCAGAACCGAAAAAGTTAGTTCTCAGAATCAAAAAATGAACCGTGACTACACCAGTAAGCGTGTCATATTCTACATTCTCTACATGTACTGCGATTCGCTAGTATTGATTATTGAGATTTTCTTTTCCTTCTCAAATAAAAAGAAAAGTTGAATCCTACATTTCTAGAGACCATTAGTTAAATTTCCAAAAGCAATGTGCAGCACGTCAGTCAGTCAGTTTGACATTTATTTCACCTGCATAGAAAAGTGTTAAATAACATGTAGAACAATGATTTTTCAAGTACACCTTTAAATTAACGTGTATTAACCCATGTGTAATATACATGATCAAACTGTACATTAGCGTAAACAAAAAATGTACTTTTAAAAATTAGTAAAAAAAATATCGATTCTGGAGGAAAAAAAGGATTTTTAAAATTGTCCCATTAAGAAAAATCATGACAGATACAAAAATAGATTTTCTTCCCACTTATATTCTTTAGCCACAACTTTTTTGGGGAAAATAATGCAAGCAGCTTCCTCTGTATTGGCTGGCTTGCATTTGTTATCAAGACTAAACCCAAAACACTGACTGACAGGGGCAGGGGCATTTTTCCTTTTTAATAGTCCTGCATTGCATCCCCACTCAGTGTTTCCTCTAGGATTTTTTTCAGCAGCGGGGGCAGGCTCTCCGGGGAGCCGTGGCGGTGTAAACAAATGACGCTTGACTGCAGATTTCAGTTTTATGCCCAGCATAATGCCCCTTTTTATTGAATGGTTGGCATGAAAATCGCTTTTTAAAGGCTGAATGTAAAAATACATCATGGCGTGTATATCGCTTAATGCTATCAATTAGTTTACTCACGTTAGCGACACTGAGTTGAGTTGGCACCGGGCCCAATTAACTTAAGCTACGTAACCTTAGCTGGCCATCAATATTTTGCGAATGTTTATTTAACTAATAAAATCTATTATAAGTTTTCTTAAGCTAATAAGTCTACCTTTTCTCCGGTAAGTTGCACGCTATTTTCAAGCCGACACTCCTCTGACTCTCCGACCTGATGCCTGGATGCGAGTAGCTAATTAACGTCGGCACCAGTTAGTTCTGTTGGGGGGTGGGAGGGGGCGGTGGTATCTACCCCAAAGAGTAGACACGGAGCAAGATAGTTATCTGCCTCAGCACTCGCGACACCCAACGCAGTGCAGGACTGTGCTGTGATGCAGCGGTGGTGTATTTGCAATTTAAAAAAAAAAACAACCAAAAAAAATGACATTTAAAGGAGCGGCGGATAGGATTTAGGAGTGGTGGGCCGCCACTCCTAAATGAGTGTAGAGGAAACACTGCCACTACTTGTAGTTGCCGTCTTTCTCAGCTCAGCTATCTGTTCCACCAGACTGATCACGAAAGGCACGTCTTGTACACCACAATACAGCCTCTCTGTACCAGTTTAAACAAACAGCAGCGTCTGTATTTCTGACGGTATTGAAAATCATACTTGAAGAATTTTTTCGATACCCTGGTATACTATGATAACATAATACCGCTTAAGCGTAGAGTCTTATCATTCCTGTTTTTCAGTTGTGTAAACAGAACAAACTAAGAGAGAAGATAATTAAGTGTAAATCTTAATCACTCTGGCCGCATATGGGAGAACTGACATCATTGTTCTTCTGTGGTATTATTATTTCCCAGCTCGTTGCTGTACTCCCAACAGCAGAGCAGCTGGTTCCCATTCTGGTGTCAACAAAGAGGTCAGAGGTCACAGAAAGAGAGAGAGAGAAAGGAAGCAGTCCTCTCACATGGGTTTCTGTGTACAGGAAACCACGTGACCTTTAACCTTGCCGTCCCCCCTCCTCCCTCTAAACCTTAAAATAACAGACACTGTGACTTAGCTGATAGCCATTAACCCTCCACTGTCCTGTAAACTCTCCCTCTCATACTCAGTTCACATTAAGTCTTGTTGTTTCATCCATGTTGGTCAGTCTGAACGAGTAACTGTGCGTCTGGTGGTTCCCTTACTGTAAATTCTCATTTCAAAGCTTTTTTAATCAAATTACATTTGCCTGTAACAGGAATGCTCGGTGATATAGGCTGAAAATTGTATTGCATTATATTTAGGCTGTATCTTGATACAGGATATATATTTGGGTATTTTTCAATCTCCTCAAAAGCACTTAATTAATGCTGGAACTGGGAGACAGAATTGAACATTGCATTTTTTTTAAACAAAAATCCCTCTTTGATGTGACAATATTGTAGGAATGACCATTGGTGCTTTGAATATGTATTAACACAATTCCATTTTTGATCAATAATCATTAGTAATGTAGATTTAATGACTAAGTGAGTAAAGGCAAGTATTAAAACAAGTAGAACTGTCTGATAAGTTGAGAAAAGTACGTCACTTTACTGTAATACATCCTTTAAAATCAGGAAAAAACACTATTTTCATATCACGATATTACAATGTCAAATATCAAAGACAATATATAGTCTCATATCTCAATAAAATGTAATATCTTTATATTGCCCAGCCCTTGTACCTAAATTCAATAATAACATGACTGTTAGTAATGGGGGGTGTAATGATACATCGATCTGGATTGATTCAGGACTTAAGTGATACATGTTGTAATATCATAAATACAATATGAAAACACTGATATGCATCAACATCTTTAAGGTACTCCTTTATTTTAAAATTCCCACGGCATGTCTGTCACCATTTCCAACCAAGCACATCTCCTTCCTGAGTATTTTAGCAGTACTAGCAGCCCAGGCAGCCAAAAGCGATCTATCAGATAAAACAGATTCTGACACATAGACTTTTTTACATTTTTGCTGAAAAAGGTAATAAATCACAACATATTGCAATAAGTCATATCACAATCCTCAGCATGTGACAAAACATGGAAAATTTCAATAATATTGTAGTGTGACTTAAATTTTGTGATAATATTATAATGTGGTGCCTCTGGTGAGACTGAACCCTAATGAATACATTAATATTCAGCAAAATAGGATGAGCGAATAGGATTGTCTTGACATGTCTAAAGCTGTAAACAATGAGGACATTCAGTCGACTCTGACTCCGGGGGGACTTCAGTACTTTAATTTGTCATGTGCTTGTGCTTCATGCTTTTCCTTTACTACAGATATTTTGTGTTTTTATAAACACTCAAACACTGCAGATGCTCTTTCTTTCTCTGTTCTGCACCACTCTGGCCTCTGTTACTTACCACCACATTTTAAAGCTGTTGTTTATTCTGCGCTGCTTTGTGTACAATGGCAAAACTAAAACAAAATTGCCCTTATTTGACCAAAATGCGAGTCGACTTTGAGGCTTCTCTGCCGATTATTCTATCATATTATATCTGAATGAAACAAAGTAACATTCAACATCCAAAAGTCCCCTCTGTTACCTAAACTGCTTGACAAAACCACAGAGTTGTGTGTTGTGAAGTCTGAAAAGGATGAGAAACTGAAAAGTGACTGTTGTTTTAGGCTTCAAACAACTCCTCACTCTTCACTGTTTGTTCACTAATCTGTTTAGTTATTTAAATGATTAATTTTTAACAGAGTCATCGATCCTTGTGTTTTCTGTGTGGACTCAGATCAAACATCTGGCTGATCACTTTGTCTCGAACTGTGCTAAAGCCCTTTGTACCACAGCAGGTTTGCACAGTCAACATGGCACACAGTCAACGTCTGTGCTGACATGCTAATACAGGTGCTATTCCAGTAGCACAGCTTCCTGTCGGGAACTTTCCCAACTTTTTCTCATGACAGCACCGCCCTCTCCCGCCTTGGGAAGATACAGATATCGTGAACAAATATGTGTGTGTTGAAATGTTAATCAGTATTTGCCCTGACTCGTCTCAGCTGGTCATGTTTTCCATAATCAGAGTTAGAGAGGTTGAGGAGGAGAGGTAGTGTAGGAGGTGTTACAGAAGTGTTGAGCCAGTTTCCAGGAAGGAAATACACAACATTTTTGCTTTCTCGCTTTCTGTAAGTATTTTTGCCTTTTAGACGAAGTGGCTGACACACAGAGAATCATTAAATGAAGAGACAAAAACGCTCTGTGATGATTGTCAGCTGGACATTTGTGTCGCTGTGGTTGAGTAATTGGTTATTATTTGCTACACCTTCTATACTACACTGACATAGAGAATCTGCTTAACAGGACTGCAGCGGTTTACCAGTTTCATCGTATGAAAAAATGCAAGAAATCTCACTGGTATATCTCGTTTCCTCCTTGACTACTCGTCAGACTTTTTGCACTTGCTTGCCTTAAAGACACGTTTAAAGTTTTAATTATGATAAAACATTTGTTCAACCAAAATTTATTCTGTTTTTATTCCTTAAACATAGTTCCCATGCATCCTTAAAAAGTCTTAAAAGGCACTGAATTCATTAATCTAAAAAAAGGCTTTAATTGGCATTAAAAGTCTTAAAAATGCTAAGACAAACAGTGTTTCCTTTGTGTGGCGGTAGCTGATGGTAGAGGCAGGGGGCGGCAAACTTTGAGATAGAGATAGATGGACTTTGTTGTCCACCTAAGAGGAAATTTGGCCTTGCTCAGGCACTGCAAAGCTACATATAAACTGTTTATATAATAATAAATAATCAAATAATCTGTTTTGTTTTGTTTTGTTTTTGCGCGTGTGTGTCTGTTTTATCATTCTGTGTCCCCTCTCTAAACTCTAAAGGTTTTGCAGTTCCACTAAAACAGCACATATGGGACTCTGAGCTGTGGCCAGAGGCATAATATTTTTGGGTTGTCTGTACCTTCGTCCGTACATTCATCCGTTAGTTTGTCCATTCGTGCATGTCCCATTCTTGTGAATGCCATATCTCAAAAAAAGTTAGTCTAAGTTCCTTCAGCATCAATTTGAGGAGTTTGTGTGCGGGGTGAATAAGTGATCTGTTATAATTGTAAAGGCAGGGAGGGGTTGTGGATCGAGAGGTGGCACGGTTGGTGACTGGTTGTGTCTTAGCCCTCCTCCCAGCCCTGCCCATTTTTGATACTTCTTTCAGATTCCAGTGAGGAGGCACCCAAGCCAAACATGGGGGGTTTAGTGACTCTTATGTCACTCACCCTAACCCAAAATGTAGAATTAACTCTTTACAGAGTGAAATTTGTATCAACACCACAAACACCATCAACTCCTGAATTTGAAATCTCCTCAATTCACTTTGTAGTTTATTAAATTGTTTTTTTTTCAAGGAGAAGGGATAATTAAGTGATGAATTCAACATAGTCAACCAAAACAGGTTGAAAATAACGTGTGTTTAACTTCTCTCTGTGTTGAGCCTTGTCCTGATGTAACCTTTATGTTAATGTGACACATTCAGTTCAAACTTGGCTTGTGTTTTAGTTTTACAGAAATGTCACAGGTCCAGCCTTGTCAGATTTATGTCAGGACTTGTATGCTTAAAGTTCATTCAGTGGTGAGACAGACGTGTAAAATTCACATCACATGTAAGTAACAAGTTTCAGGTCGGAAAGGAGCTTTGGAGCTTCAGAAGGAAAACTAATGCTATTAGTGCTAAATGTGTGCGCTTGTGTTGAAGCAGTTTCAGCAAATGTTATGAAATAATAAATATTCAGTTACACAACAGAGTAGTGAAGGAATACACACACACACATACACAGATCAGCTGATTCAGAGTGTGCGCACACACACACACACACACTCACACACAGTGAGAGAGAGACATTGAAGCATACAGGAGGAGAGAGCGAGCTGAAACAGGAGAAGCTGAACTGAATCCAGATCTGATTGGTATTCAGAGAGTGAGTCTGTCTGCAGGGAGACATTCCTGCAGGAGGAGAAGGGGAGGTGGGGTGTGGGAGGAGGAGGAGGAAGAGGGAGGAAGAGGGTGACTCCATTCATCAGCAGAAATCAAAAGCTGGACCTCTCTTCCTCTTCCTGTGTTTTTCAAGGTATCAGGCAGTGTGTTTGCTGTTGCTGTAGCCTAGATGATGTCATGATTTCTGAAAAAAACTCTTCTGTCATTATCAGCACCAACATGTGTGGTTATAATACAGGCTTCATGTTCTTCAGGTTGAACGTCACTTTTTTAATTTTTTTTTTTTTTTACTGTTTTTGGTCATTTTCTAGTTGTGATTGGAGTTTCCTGAGAGTAAAGAGAAGCTTTGGTGATTTCATCTCTGTTGTTGCTTTGCACGTTGTTTGCTGTGGATGATTTAATTTTTAAATTTGGTTTGTTATGGATAATTAGTTTGTCATCTGTAATTTGTATTGGATGAATAATTTAAAATTAATTTGTATTAGATAAATAATGTGCTATTGTTTGCTCAGGAAAATTATATACAGAGTTTGTTATGAACTATTATTTTGTCATTAGTTATTATGAATAAATAGTTTGTTAAAGTTTATTATGGGAAATGAATTTTAATGAATTATTTACTATAGGTAAGTTACAGTTATTGGATAACTGATTTGTTAAGTTTGTTTTGGATAACTAGCTTGTTATGGATAATTATGTTATCACATATAGATTATTGTGAAGAAATAATTTGTTTTGAATAGATGTATTGGACTATCATTTTTTGGTTACACCGTTTTTATGAATTATTATTTTTTATAGATTATTATGGATAATTAATTTGTAATGAATAGTTTATCATTGATAATAGATTTGTCATGTCACTGTGTCACTGTGTCTCTCTGTCCGACCCAGGTGTGACCATAGATCCCGTCTCCACCAATCGTAAAGCAGTGTGGTGCACAGGACAGGAAGTTCAGGCTTCATGGAGATGAAGCTGTGTGGAGAGATCACAGGACGAACGAAAAAGTCCAGATGACAACAATGACCAAATATGCTGACATAGCAGGCTGAACGTTGGATTGACAGCTCAACAACACACCCTTCTTCCTCCTGCCACCGCCCGCTCATTGTCCGTCCAGCCATGTTGTTGAGGAGGAAGCTGTGCGTTGCCGTGGTGATCGCTGCCATCCTCTTCCTAATGCTCGCCAGTCAGAGCATCCAGAGGAGACACTTCCTGCCTCTGTCATTAGCTCTGCCCATCAGCAGGGCCACGCCCACCAGCAGGGAGGCAGGTGAGGAGCTGATGACAGCATCACTAGCCTAAAAAAAGTCAGAAACTAAAAGTGTGACAAGACTTAAAAGAAAGGTTTAAAGTGTTCAGTCAAGACAGAAAATATCCAAGACATGACCTGAAAGTTGCTGTTTTGATCAATATTCAAAGAAGAGCGTCCAAAGAGTTCATACTGTTTTGATAAAATTGGTTCCCTGTTTAGTTTAAATGAGGTTTATATTCTACACATTGAAACAGCTTGTGTTGTGCTTCTGTTAAAAAAATAGTAGTTGTGGTTGTAGTGTTACTTTCTTTAAATGCCTTTAGCAAATGTTTAATCAAAACTGAAACTCTCAACATCATATACAGCAAGTGAAGTCAAGTGAAAATTTAAATTACAAATAAAAAATAAAAAGAGCTCCCAGAGGTTTTACAAAGTAAACGTTCCTCCCATGCTAGCACTTTCTCTGTCCTTATTAAATAATTAATTTTATTGACAATCATAAGAATGAAAGGCAGATACAGATAACCGCCATAATGCCAAATATCGGCTCCAATAATTGGCCAGGCAGATAATTTGTCGACCTCTAGTACTATTAGCAGTAGCAGTGATTTGACTGTCTCACAGCGATGATATCAGTGTTAGCGGAGCTCCCATGATGCAGTGTTGTCTGAATCTGTCTTCTTGTATTTTGCAGTAGTCAAACCCACCGCCCCCCCTGCTGCTCTGACCCCTGACCATCCCAGGACAACCCCTCCGCCCAGGACCACCCAACCTGAAGCAGAGGAGAAGCCTGTAGAGCATAACCTGAGGTAACGCCACGCAGGAGGTCACAGACTCTGTATCCCATAATTCACTGTTTTGTCTCTGTCTTATTCCTCTATGTCGTCCTGATGCAGGTCATGTGGTTGTACTGAGTCCTGTATTTCAGACCTGGGGGGGTCAGAATGGTTCAGCCGACGCTATGACCCCAAACAGCAGCCCATCCTCAGAGATACCAACAACAAATTTGACCCTGATGCGCTCAAATGGTGGCTGGTAAGGAAACATTCAGATAACGTACAGTTTCGAATAATGTTACTGGTGCTCTTTCTACTTGAGGATTTATTATGACAAATTATGTTTATGAATCACTCTGAGGTTTGATATCGAGTTTAAAAAATGAGTACTTTAACTTCTCATATGTCATTTTAATGACATACATACTGTGACCTTTTTGACATTTTACAAGTCATATTGATTGCCATGATGAATGTCAGAAAAAAGTGATGAAATAGTATGCCATCAAAAAAGTCACAGTATAGTGTTGCATCGAAAGAGCACAAAAAGGCATAATATATTATGTAGTTTACATAATACACTCTGTCATAAAATTCTAATATAGAAACGTCAAGGTTAGTATTTGATCAAAATGTAATCAGAAAAGTCATAGTATAGTATGTCATCAAAATGGCACAAAAAAAGTCCAACCAAAACATTCTTTTTCCACAGTAGCTAAGAAATAAGATCTTCAGGTGTCCTTTTTGGCTTTCTCTGGTAAGTGATTGTGGTGGAAAAGCAATCACAAAGTGTGAGCCTCTATGCAGAAAATGAATGCAGGCTGCACATTAAGTGACCGGTCAGCACTCAAGTGATGTGTCAACACTGAGAATTGTTAAATCAGCTCATTCACAGACACAAATTGTTGAAGAGTTTGTAAAATAATGCATGATGGCCATACATTGTTTTTCAGTAAATAGTTAGGACCATTCATAAAAATCTGTATTATCAAGAAATATAAATAGAAAAGTCTTAAATTTGTTTCTGTGGAAGCTGTCTGGATGAAGAGACAAATGACTGAGTGTTTTTCCTGCATTTATAGATTAAGTCCTGCTGCAGAAACCATTAGTAGATTAAAGGTGGGGGCTGTAGGGGGGCGGGGGGATGGGGTGGAAATACTGCTAGCATCATCAGTCTGATCCACAATACTGTATATACTTATACTGTGTGAGCTAAAACAACAACCAGAGCTGAGTGTTGTTCAAAACAGGTTTTAAAGCATAAAACACAGAAAGGAATAAAAAACAGCTTTTTGAGCTGTTGGAAAGTATATGTGTATATGTATTTATATGTTTTTTTAAGGAGCTTGACTTCCAGAATATGAATTTAAAAAGCATTTATGTGTAAATATTTCGATTTCCTCCACTTCTCCACAGAGTCTTCAGCGGTCTGGTAATGACCAGACTCTAGAGAAAGTGATGTCAGACATGTTCAAGGTCATTTCCCCGCCCACTGTGGACTTCAGGCCCCTCCCTTCTCATTGCCGTAGTTGCGCCGTGGTTGGCAACTCGGGCAACTTACGGCAGTCAGGAAACGGCATCCTGATCGATTCCCACAACTCAGTTCTCCGGTGCGTGTGTCCATACAAACACAAATCTAAGCCTTCTCTTCATCGTACTATTCCTCCTCCTCATCTTCCTTACTTGAATCCTTTCCAGGATGAACAAGGCGGTGACTCGGGGATTTGAGAAAGACGTTGGGAATCGAACAACGCATCACTTCCTGTACCCGGAGAGTGCAGTGGATGTTGGCCATGGCGTCAGCCTCGTCCTGCTGCCGTTTAAACTCAGAGACCTGGAGTGGCTGACCAGTGCACTGTCCACCGGCGAAGTTAAAATGTAAGAAATATTTATACAAATATATTCAAAATGTAGCAAATACAGAGAGAAAAACACTCAGTTTATTAGGTAAATCTATCTAATAGGCTAATACACCTGTCCTGTCCTGGGGCAATATGATATAAATAGAAATAACAAAATCTGAAAAACACATAAGAAAATATGTTTATAATGTAGCATTTATTTAAAAAAATTATTTATTAAAAAACTATATTTTTCAGAGAATAGACATATCCAAATGCACATTATTCAAAATATATTACAAACGTTAGAAACAGAAACATGGATAGTACAAATACAAAATATACATGTACATCAATATGTATTAATGATTTACTATATGTTTAATTTGCACCAGATAGAATGAATTTGGCATAAAAGCACCTACCAGTGGACAGTATACTAATGTAAACAAAGAGCAGATAAAAACATGCTTTCCGGCCTAAAATGCATACTTATGTAGTCAAAACTTAACACATATCATGAACACAAACAGGGCTGAAATGAGTACTGAGTCTGTTCACCTGCACGGTATATTTTTGGTCACATACAGAAATGATAATAGATGTTTAGAAACTCACAATGGGGCTGATTATTAATATGTATTAAATGAATATTGACATCAGACATCAGTACAAATGGAGTTTATACAATAAAATGCAAGTAGAGAGAAACATAAAAAAACTGTATTTTAATATGCAGTATTCAAAATATATTTTGACCAGTTATTATTTCTATATGTGTTTAGGACCTACATGAGGGTCAAAGAGCGAGTGGAGGCGGATAAAGACAAGGTATGATAAACCCTTTGAACTCTCCAAAGCACACTGTTAAAATTCTGCTTTTGTTGTTACGATCAATTTTTGCTGCCTCAGCACTGTTTTCAATTGTTTTTCTGGAGAAAGTCTCTTCTTCTGCTATTAAGTTTCAGTCAAGTTATAGATTTATCAGTTCCACATTTTATGTATTTGTATGATTTAAAGGTGTAATTTAAGATTTTATTCTGATATGTTGTTGTATCTCACGTTTGCAGTTTCATTTTACTCTTAAAGTGATGAAAATATCATGCAACAGATATTTTTGCAGGTACATAAAAAGCTCACAAACAGTTTGGTTTTTATAACTTCAAAACATAACTTTTATCACAGATGTCTATTGAATGCTCTTTTCCACCTTCAATTACTCTCATCATACAGCTAAACCTAAATTATTTTGATAATCAAAATGTAAAGCACAGGAATAGCAGAAAAGAAGAGCAAATTCAACAAAGTAAATTAAAATAAATTTTTTTACATAACAAAAATTTTTTTTTCCAAAGTTTTTGTCTTCAAGTTCAGTTTTTTGAGAAAATTCATTTGTACTAATGAAATTTAACTGCATTTGCTTATCGAAATGCAAAATATATTAAAAAAAAAAAAACAGCCAGAGAGCAGATGAACTCTAAACACATTAAACATGTTAAAATGGAAAGTGTGTGTGTGTGTGTGTGTGTGTGTGTGTGTGTGTGTGTGTGTGTGTGTGTGTGTGTGTGTGTGTATAGGTTCTGGTGGTGAACCCGGTGTTTTTCAAGTATGCTCACGATCGGTGGACCGAAGGACATGGTCGCTACCCATCCACAGGCATGTTGGCCATCATCTTCGCTCTGCACACCTGTGACAAGGTAAGAAGGAGGGGGTGGAGTCTGCACCGTCATCTCTAGTATTCTCAAACTACACACAGTATGGTCAAAATTTATTTTTTAGTCAAACTTAAGTTGTCACTACAAACTGTAGTAAAAAGCAGAGAGAAAAGACTGGACTAGTATTGCGAAAAAAGTCCAATTTTGACCCCTCCTAAGAACAGCTGAAAATAACATAGAATAGGTTGTAGAGACGCGTCATACTATACAAAGTGGAATAAAGGTCCAAAAAGGCCAAAACCCTCATAATTTAGCATGTCAAAAAAATGGCCAAAGAGGCAATATTATAGTATGTTGAAAAAAGTCAAATTTTGACCCCTCCTAAAAATGGCTGAAAATGAAATAGAATAGCTTGCACAGATGCGCCACACTGTGCAAAGTGGGAATTATGGTCCAAAAAGGCCATAAACCTCATAATTTAGCATGTCAAAAAAAATGGCGAGAAAGGCAATAGTATATTATGGCGAAAAAAGTCAAATTTTGACCCCTCCTAAAAATGGCTGAAAATGACTTAGAATATCTTGTAGAGACGCGTCATATTATAAAAAGTGGGAATAAAGGTCCAAAAAATGCCAAAAACCTCATAATTTAGCATGTCAAAAAAATGGCGAAAAAAGTCAAATTTTGACCCCTCTTAAAAATGGCTGAAAATTACCTAGAATACCTTGTAGAGACACGTCACATTGATCAAAGTGGGAATAAAGGTCCAAAAAATGCCAAAAATCTCATAATTTGGCATGTCAAAAAAATGGCAAGAAAGGAAATAGTATAGTATGGCGAAAAAAGTCAAATTTTGACCCCTCCTAAAAATGGCTGAAAATGACCTAGAATAGCTTGTAGAGACGCATCATATTATAAAAAGTGTGAATAAAGGCCAAAAAAAGTGCAAAAACCAAATAATTTGTCATGTCAAAAAAAAATGGCAAGAAAGGCAATAGTATAGTATGGCGAAAAAAGTCAAATTTTGACCCCTCCTAAAAATGGCTGAAAATGACTTAGAATAGCTTGTAGAGACGCGTCATATCATAAAAAGTGGGAATTATGGTCCAAAAAGGCCAAAAACTTCATAATTTGGCATCTCAAAAAAAAATGGCGAAAGAGGCAATAGTATAGTATGGCGAAAAAAGTCAAATTTTGACCCCTCCTAAAAATGGCTGAAAACGACTAAGAATAGCTTGTAGAGACGCGTCATATTATAAAAAGTGTGAATAAAGGTCCAAAAAGGCCAAAAACCTCATAATTTGGCATGTCAAAAAAAATGGTGAGAAAGGCAATAGTATAGTATGGCGAAAAAAGTCAAATTTTGACCCCTCCTAAAAATGGCTGAAAATGACCTAGAATAGCTTGTAGAGACGCGTCATATTGGTCAAAGTGGGAATAAAGGTCCAAAAAATGCCAAAAACCTCATAATTTAGCATGTCAAAAAAAAAATGGCGAGAAAGGCAATAGTATAGTATGGCGAAAAAAGTCAAATTTTGACCCCTCCTAAAACTGGCTGAAAATGACCTAGAATAGCTTGTAGAGACGCGTCATATTGGTCAAAGTGGGAATAAAGGTCCAAAAAATGCCAAAAACCTCATAATTTAGCATGTCAAAAAAAAAAGGTGAAAGAGGCAATAGTATAGTATGGCAAAAAAAGTCAAATTTTGACCCCTCCTAAAAATGGCTGAAAATGACCTAGAATAGCTTGTAGAGACGCGTCATATTGGTCAAAGTGGGAATAAAGGTCCAAAAAGGCCAAAAACCTCATAATTTAGCATGTCAAAAAAACTGGCAAAAGAGGCAATAGTATAGTATGGCGAAAAAAGTCAAATTTTGACCCCTCCTAAAAATAGGTGGAAATGACCTAGAATAGCTTGTAGAGACGCATCATATTGGTCAAAGTGGGAATAAAGGTCCAAAAAATGCCAAAAACCTCATAATTTAGCATGTCAAAAAAACTGGCAAAAGAGGCAATAGTATAGTATGGCGAAAAAAGTCAAATTTTGACCCCTCCTAAAAATGGCTGAAAATGACTTAGAATAGCTTGTAGAGACACGTCATATTATAAAAAGTGGGAATAAAGGTCCAAAAAGGCAAAAAACCTCATAATTTGGCATGTCAAAAAAAAATGGTGAGAAAGGCAATAGTATAGTATGGCGAAAAAAGTCAAATTTTGACCCCTCCTAAAAATGGCTGAAAACGACTTAGAATAGCTTGTAGAGACGCGTCATATTATAAAAAGTGGGAATTACGGTCCAAAAAGGCCAAAAACCTCATAATTTGGCATGTCAAAAAACATGGTGAGAAAGGCAATAGTATAGTATGGCGAAAAAAGTCAAATTTTGACCCCTCCTAAAAATGGCTGAAAATGACTTAGAATAGCTTGTAGAGACGCGTCATATTATAAAAAGTGTGAATAAAAGTCCAAAAAATGCCAAAAACCTCATAACCACGCTGACGCATGGTTTTGCGCATGCGTCAGCGTTTTGCGTGTTTTGAGCGTACGGCCAGTTACTCTGTCATGAACTAACGTTTTTCTCTACTTTTAAAGCGACTTCTTATACTTCTTACTTTTAGACTGTGGTTGTTTTACCTTCATCTTTTAACGAGGTCGAAGATTTTAACCATCGCACGTTTGGGTCTTTAGTTTATCCGGCCTACCGGACTCTATGGACTAGCTTAGCAGGTTTGTTTTTAGCCTGGTGGCTAGGCTAATCGCTCGCTCCTGTGTAAACTTTTAAGCTTTTAAACTCACACAACTTCTGCGGACAAACTAACTGCCTTGGTGGCACGCATGAGCGAACACAGACGACAAACTAAACAGAAGTGACCCGGAAAAATCCGGTTTTGTCCCTCTGTTTATCGCGAGCTTCTTAGCTAACCTAAGCTATGCTACATGGCTACCGCCATGTCCCCTGAAGACCATCATCTCCAACTAAGGAAAGCGGAAAAAAAGATCGCTGACCTGTTGAATGATGTCCGCCGGCTCTCCGAGGAACTGAGGAGTAAGGAAGCCCAGCTGGACCAGTGTATGACCATCGCCCACGAGCAATGTCTCCGGATCTCCTCGTATTCAGCGGCTCTCCAGGACACGGTGCCCTGGGATCCCACCGGTCCGCGGCCATCCTTCTGCTCCACCCCGCGTCTCCAGCGCTCATGGGCTGAGGTGGTTACCCGTGGCCGATCTAGGACCTTGGCTGGAACCACCTCGCCTCCACTCCTACTCTCCAACCGCTTTGAGGCTCTGTCGCAGTAGGCTGGTGCTCCAGGCGATGGTCAGTGTCTGAGCTCCCCTCTAGAGGCTGCTGCACCGTCCCCGCCTCGGACCGACGCGGTGACCGCAGCTCACCACCCAGGAGACACTCCTCCCACCGGTCCCACAGGTCCCTCCTCATCGGCGGGCACCAAGGCAGCGGCGCCCCGCTGCCGCACCGGTCTGTCATCTCCGCTGCAGCCTCCGGGTGGGCCCCACCGCTGCGCCGCTGGAGTACGGGACCAACAGCTGCCATCCCGGGCAACGTCTTCGGCCACGCGTATGAGGCTGCTGAAGAACGCTGTCCGAAGACATCCCGCGACCACCCATAGCAGCCGGGTTCCGGATACCCTCAACGGGCAGTGGCTGCCCTCGCTCCGCGACCGACACCACCCGGGTCCTAACGGTCTGATTTGACCAGTGTTCGTGCTGCACAACAACAGCGCGCTCCTCCGCTGGGGCTTACCTGGGAATTCCTCCGTGAGGCACGGAGCCACACGCCCCGCTCTCCACCATCCATGGCCCAGTCACAAAATGCACGCACTGGAGGAGGCGCACCTGCCCTCTGTGCTGGTGGTTGGGACCTCCATGGTCAGGCACGTGGCAGTGCATGGCGGCCGGACCTTCTGCCACCCTGGCGACGGGTCAGGGACGTTGCATCCTCCGCTCTGCAGCTGAGTGCTCAGCATAGCTCAGCCTCTACACTGGTCCTGGAGGCCGGCATCAACGACCTAAAATACCAGCAGTCGGAGCTTCTTAAACGGGACTTCGCCACCCTAATTGACCACCTGCTGGACACGGGGAAGCGGTTAATTATCTCAGGCCCGCTTCCCTCGTTACGGTGGCGTCACCACCTCCCGCGCCGTCAGCTGCACGTGTGGTTGAAGGGATACTGCCTGGGAAAAGGTATCCCATTTGTTGACAACTTTGCAGCTTTTTTAAACAGGCCCCACCTTTTCAAACACGACGGCCTCCACCCAAACAAGAATGGTTCACATCTTTTATCTGTGAACATTGACTTGACTATCCGTTCATGCTCCACACCCTCCTCCTGACTCACTAATGACACTGCACTTACAGACCCCTGCCTCCCAATTACCTTCACCTCCACTGTCACCCACCACTATACAGGCGCAGGATAATATTCAGACAATCAAAACCAGAATTACAAACAACAGACAGGTAAGACCAGGGTCTGTTCATAGAAATAACTGTATTTTAAAAAATCCCCGAAGTTGGAGGTGACAAGCACACGTCCAGTGCAGACACTAAAATAGCTGTCCTGAATGTGCGCTCCCTTTTAAACAAATCATTTATTATAAATGATATTATTGTAGACAACGACTTAGACATCATTCTACTGACAGAGACATGGCTTGGCACTGATGCACCTGTCGTTCTCACTGAGGCTTCCCCACCAAATTTTAACTTTTTATTTTCAACTCGAGAGGGCAAAAAAGGAGGCGGAACTGCTTCAATTACAAAGATTACCATGTGCTCAAATGAAGTATTTTTTAACAACTTCGTATCATTTGAGTATCATGCCTTTGTTTTTAACAACCCCATTCTTTGCTTAACCGTCTACAGACCACCCAGGTACTCATCATCTTTTATCAATGAATTTTCGAAACTTTTATCAATTATCTATAGTAAATACAATAGAATTTTAATAACTGGTGATTTTAACTTGCACATGGACAATTCCTCAGACACAGTGTCCAGAGAATTTTTAAACCTTTTACACTGCCTAGATTTTAGACAGCATGTCACACAGCCAACTCACAGCAGAAGCGCACCCTGGACCTGGTCATAACTTATGGCCTGTCCATTGGTGGGCCATCTGTTGTGGATCTGGCTGTGTCTGACCACTTTGTGTGTTTTTTACAGTCACCAGTTTTAATCAACGGAGGCCCCGGTGAGATCAGTGAGGAAACGCTACCTAACTTCTGAAGTGGCTGCAAAGTTTATCCGGATTTTACAGAGCACTCCAGCAGATATTTTACCAGCACCATGTGATTTCATTGTTGACAGTTTTAACAATAAATTAAAGACAACACTGGACACAGTGGCCCCACTTCAATTGAAGACTGTTAAAACAAAACCTACACCGCCCTGGAGAAATATGAACATCAAAAAGCTGAAGAGAAACTGCAGGAGTGCTGAGAGGAGATGGCGAAAGTCAAAGTTAACAGTTCACTACGAAATATTCCGTGAACACCTCAAAACCTACAATAACACTGTCAAACAGGCAAGAATTTCTCACTTTCAAAAATTAATCAACGACCATAAAACCAACCCAAAATTCCTCTTCTCCACAATCGACCTTTTAACAAATGCAAATTTTAATAGACCCTCCAAGATACCAAGTGATGCCCTTTAGAGGATTTTGCAGACCACTTCAGAAGTAAAATCAATGACATCAGATCAGTCTTTTACCGCATCAGATTTTAAGTGTCTACTCACCGGATCATTGATTTTACGGAGGAAACACTGGAGAGTTTTTCCTGGTAGATGCGAGGACACTTGGTCGAGTTTTCTCCCAAGTAAAGCCCACAACCTGCCTCTTAGACCCAATTCCCACTCCATTTTTAAAACGTTTCATGCATTCTTTGAGGAACAATTGATATACATGGTGAATTGCTCTCTTCAGGCGGTGTCTTCCCACCTCCTTTAAAACGGCGGTGGTGAAACCCTTCTGAAGAAGAGCAATTTAGATCCCAACATTTTTAATAATTATCGACCTGTATCGAACTTACCATTCTTAAGTAAAATCTTGGAAAAACTTGTGTTTAACCAAGTAAATGACTTTTTAACCACAAATAACATTTTAGAGAGGTGTCAGTCTGGTTTTAGGATGAATCACAGTACCGAGACGGCCCTTGTAAAGATTTTAAATGACATCAGGCTCAACTTAGATAACCATAAAATCACTGTCTTGGTACTACTGGATCTAACCGCCGCCTTCGATACAGTAGACCATCACATTTTATTAAATAGACTGAGGAACCTGGTCGGCCTCTCTGGTACTGTTCTGAACTGGTTTCACTCCTACCTCACAGATCGACACTTCTTTGTAAGTATGGATACATGTTCCTCAGGAATCCATGAGATAAAGTGTGGGGTTCCCCAAGGGTCAATTTTAGGCCCAACTCTTTTTAATCTGTACATGCTTCCCCTTGGGGACGTCATCAGGAGTCACGGCATCAGCTTTCATAGTTATGCTGACGATACTCAACTGTACATCGCTGTGTCTCCTGATGACACAGGGCCTATTGATGCCCTTTTAACTGCATTTCAGACATAAATTCATGGATGGCAGCAAATTTCCTACAGCTCAACCAGGACAAAACAGAGGTTTTAGTCATCGGTCCTGAAGGCCAGAAAGAGAGACTTTACCAAAGTTACAGGCTTTTAGAACATCACAATCTGTAACAAATCTGGGTGTGATTTTTGACTCTGAGCTTACTTTTATCCCACACATCAAAAACACAACAAAAATTGGTTTTTATCATCTAAAGAACATAGCCAGAGTCCGCCCGTTTCTCTCTCAGGCCAGCACGGAGGTACTGATGCATGCTTTTATCTCTTGTCGTCTAGATTATTGTAATGCCCTGCTCTCTGGTCTTCCCAAAAAGAGCATTTCCAATTTACAACTATTGCAGAACTCGGCCGCACGAGTGCTGACGAGGACCAGAGGGCGGGAGCATATTACACGGTTTTAAAATCGCTTCATTGGCTCCCGGTGCGTTTCAGGATTGATTTTAAGGTTCTTTTACTTGTTTTAAGTGTCTCAAAGGTCTTGGGCCTTCTTACCTAACTGAGCTGCTTTTACCTTATCAACCTCGCGGACCCTGAGGTCCTCCGGCACTGGCCTTTTAACCATACCACAAGTTAGCTCTAAAAGAAATGGGAGGCGGCTTTCAGTTACTATGGCCCCGTCTGTGGAACAGCCTCCCGGAGAACCTCAGGATCACAGACAGTGTTGAGGTTTTAAAAGAGGCTCAAGACCCATCTTTTCAATCAGGCTTTTAACTAACTAACTAACTATTTATTTATTTATTCTCCTTTTTTATTTTATCTTATCCCACTGTTTTAGTCTCCCATTTATTTATCTATCTAATTATTAGCGGTTATAACCTTTAATCTATTTTACTGTGCACTTGTATTCTTTGTCTTATTTTACTGTTTCAGTCCCTTACGTTCTTAGGTTTTATGTTCTTTACCTTATTTTATTGTGTTAGTTTTTAGCTCCAGTGTTTCCTCATCGGGGCCTACCGGACTGGGAGTGGTCTCTGGTCCACCATTGGGGGTGCTGTACCGTGGACTGTTTCGGCCCGGGTGGCTAGAGGGCTCGGCATCTTGGTGCGGGCACTCCTGTCCGCCCGGGTTGGGATGGTCTCTGTGGCGGCGCCCCGGCGGTGCTGGACCGTGACCTCTCTCAGTGAGGTTGGCCCCCAAAGGTAGCTTCTCCCTCGCCTCAGGTCTCAGTGCCTAGCCATGTCTCTTTAGTAACAATTGGTGTGTGTTGGTGTATGTGTGCGTGTGTGTGGGTGGTAAGGGTGGATGTTCGGGTGCCTTTGCGAATATGTGTGGGAATATCTACATGATTGTGTGTGTGTTGTTGCGTACGCGTCTAGGTGGGGTGGGAGGGTCAGGCTGTCTGTATTTTTCTTGATTTTCATTAATGTTTTTCATTTCTGTTATTGTTTTTAATCTCTGTGAGGCACTTTGTGTTACTCTTTGTATGAAAAGTGCCATACAAATAAAGATTTGATTGATTGATTGATGTCAAAAAAATTGGCAAAAGAGGCAATAGTATAGTATGGCGAAAAAAGTCAAATTTTGACCCCTCCTAAAAATGGCTGAAAACGACTTAGAATAGCTTGTAGAGACGCGTCATATTATAAAAAGTGGGAATTACGGTCCAAAAAGGCCAAAAACCTCATAATTTAGCATGTCAAAAAAAATTGGCAAAACAGGCAATAGTATAGTATGGTGAAAAAAGTCAAATTTTGACCCCTCCTAAAAATGGCTGAAAATGACTTAGAATAGCTTGTAGAGACGTGTCATATTATAAAAAGTGGGAATTACGGTCCAAAAAGGCCAAAAACCTCATAATTTGGCATGTCAAAAAAAATGGTGAGAAAGGCAATAGTATAGTATGGCGAAAAAAGTCAAATTTTGACCCCTCCTAAAAATGGCTGAAAACGACTTAGAATAGCTTGTAGAGACGCGTCATATTATAAAAAGTGGAATTACGGTCCAAAAATGCCAAAAACCTCATAATTTGGCATGTCAAAAAAAATGGTGAGAAAGGCAATAGTATAGTATGGCGAAAAAAGTCAAATTTTGACCCCTCCTAAAAATGGCTGAAAATGACCTAGAATAGCTTGTAGAGACGCGTCATATTGGTCAAAGTGGGAATAAAGGTCCAAAAAATGCCATAAACCTCATAATTTAGCATGTCAAAAAAAAATGGCGAGAAAGGCAATAGTATAGTATGGCGAAAAAAGTCAAATTTTGACCCCTCCTAAAACTGGCTGAAAATGACCTAGAATAGCTTGTAGAGACGCGTCATATTGGTCAAAGTGGGAATAAAGGTCCAAAAAATGCCAAAAACCTCATAATTTAGCATGTCAAAAAAAAAGGTGAAAGAGGCAATAGTATAGTATGGCAAAAAAAGTCAAATTTTGACCCCTCCTAAAAATGGCTGAAAATGACCTAGAATAGCTTGTAGAGACGCGTCATATTGGTCAAAGTGGGAATAAAGGTCCAAAAAGGCCAAAAACCTCATAATTTAGCATGTCAAAAAAACTGGCAAAAGAGGCAATAGTATAGTATGGCGAAAAAAGTCAAATTTTGACCCCTCCTAAAAATAGGTGGAAATGACCTAGAATAGCTTGTAGAGACGCATCATATTGGTCAAAGTGGGAATAAAGGTCCAAAAAATGCCAAAAACCTCATAATTTAGCATGTCAAAAAAACTGGCAAAAGAGGCAATAGTATAGTATGGCGAAAAAAGTCAAATTTTGACCCCTCCTAAAAATGGCTGAAAATGACTTAGAATAGCTTGTAGAGACGCGTCATATTATAAAAAAGTGGGAATAAAGGTCCAAAAGCCAAAAAACCTCATAATTTGGCATGTCAAAAAAAATGGTGAGAAAGGCAATAGTATAGTATGGCGAAAAAAGTCAAATTTTGACCCCTCCTAAAAATGGCTGAAAACGACTTAGAATAGCTTGTAGAGACGCGTCATATTATAAAAAGTGGGAATTACGGTCCAAAAAGGCCAAAAACCTCATAATTTGGCATGTCAAAAAAAATGGTGAGAAAGGCAATAGTATAGTATGGCGAAAAAAGTCAAATTTTGACCCCTCCTAAAAATGGCTGAAAATGACTTAGAATAGCTTGTAGAGACGCGTCATATTATAAAAAGTGTGAATAAAAGTCCAAAAAATGCCAAAAACCTCATAATTTAGCATGTCAAAAAAATTGGCAAAAGAGGCAATAGTATAGTATGGCGAAAAAAGTCAAATTTTGACCCCTCCTAAAAATGGCTGAAAACGACTTAGAATAGCTTGTAGAGACGCGTCATATTATAAAAAGTGGGAATTACGGTCCAAAAAGGCCAAAAACCTCATAATTTGGCATGGTAAAAAAAATTGGCAAAACAGGCAATAGTATAGTATGGCGAAAAAAGTCAAATTTTGACCCCTCCTAAAAATGGCTGAAAATGACTTAGAATAGCTTGTAGAGACACGTCATCTTATAAAAAGTGGGAATTACGGTCCAAAAAGGCCAAAAACCTCATAATTTGGCATGTCAAAAAAAATGGTGAGAAAGGCAATAGTATAGTATGGCGAAAAAAGTCAAATTTTGACCCCTCCTAAAAATGGCTGAAAATGACCTAGAATAGCTTGTAGAGACGCGTCATATTGGTCAAAGTGGGAATAAAGGTCCAAAAAATGCCAAAAACCTCATAATTTAGCATGTCAAAAAAAATGGCGAAAGAGGCAATAGTATAGTATGGCGAAAAAAGTCAAATTTTGAGCCCTCCTAAAAATGGCTGAAAACGACTTAGAATAGCTTGTAGAGACGCGTCATATTATAAAAAGTGGGAATAAAGGTCCAAAAAGGCCAAAAACCTCATAATTTGGCATGTCAAAAAAAATGGTGAAAGAGGCAATAGTATAGTATGGCGAAAAAAGTCAAATTTTGACCCCTCCTAAAACTGGCTGAAAACGACCTAGAATAGCTTGTAGAGACGCGTCATATTGGTCAAAGTGGGAATAAAGGTCCAAAAAATGCCAAAAACCTCATAATTTAGCATGTCAAAAAAAAAGGTGAAAGAGGCAATAGTATAGTATGGCAAAAAAAGTCAAATTTTGACCCCTCCTAAAAATGGCTGAAAATGACCTAGAATAGCTTGTAGAGACGCGTCATATTGGTCAAAGTGGGAATAAAGGTCCAAAAAGGCCAAAAACCTCATAATTTAGCATGTCAAAAAAACTGGCAAAAGAGGCAATAGTATAGTATGGCGAAAAAAGTCAAATTTTGACCCCTCCTAAAAATGGCTGAAAATGACTTAGAATAGCTTGTAGAGACGCGTCATATTATAAAAAGTGGGAATAAAGGTCCAAAAAGGCAAAAAACCTCATAATTTGGCATGTCAAAAAAAAATGGTGAGAAAGGCAATAGTATAGTATGGCGAAAAAAGTCAAATTTTGACCCCTCCTAAAATGGCTGAAAAGCGACTTAGAATAGCTTGTAGAGACGCGTCATATTATAAAAAGTGGAATTACGGTCCAAAAGGCCAAAAACCTCATAATTTGGCATGTCAAAAAAATGGTGAGAAAGGCAATAGTAGAGTATGGCGAAAAAAGTCAAATTTTGACCCCTCCTAAAAATGGCTGAAAACGACTTAGAATAGCTTGTAGAGACGCGTCATATTATAAAAAGTGTGAATAAAAGTCCAAAAAATGCCAAAAACCTCATAATTTAGCATGTCAAAAAAATTGGCAAAAGAGGCAATAGTATAGTATGGCGAAAAAAGTCAAATTTTGACCCCTCCTAAAACTGGCTGAAAACGACTTAGAATAGCTTGTAGAGACGCGTCATATTATAAAAAGTGGGAATTACGGTCCAAAAATGCCAAAAACCTCATAATTTGGCATGTCAAAAAAAATGGTGAGAAAGGCAATAGTATAGTATGGCGAAAAAAGTCAAATTTTGACCCCTCCTAAAAATGGCTGAAAACGACTTAGAATAGCTTGTAGAGACGCGTCATATTATAAAAAGTGGGAATAAAGGTCCAAAAAAGGCCAAAAACCTCATAATTTAGCATGTCAAAAAAATGGTGAAAGAGGCAATAGTATAGTATGGCGAAAAAGTCAAATTTTGACCCCTCCTAAAAATGGCTGAAAATGACCTAGAATAGCTTGTAGAGACGCGTCATATTGGTCAAAGTGGGAATAAAGGTCCATAAAGGCCAAAAACCTCATAATTTAGCATGTCAAAAAAAATGGTGAAAGAGGCAATAGTATAGTATGGCGAAAAAAGTCAAATTTTGAGCCCTCCTAAAAATGGCTGAAAACGACTTAGAATAGCTTGTAGAGACGCGTCATATTATAAAAAGTGGGAATAAAGGTCCAAAAAGGCCAAAAACCTCATAATTTAGCATGTAAAAAAAATGGCGAAAGAGGCAATAGTATAGTATGGCGAAAAAAGTCAAATTTTGACCCCTCCTAAAAATGGCTGAAAACGACTTAGAATAGCTTGTAGAGACGCGTCATATTATAAAAAGTGGGAATAAAGGTCCAAAAAGGCCAAAAACCTCATAATTTAGCATGTCAAAAAAAATGGTGAAAGAGGCAATAGTATAGTATGGCGAAAAAAGTCAAATTTTGAGCCCTCCTAAAAATGGCTGAAAACGACTTAGAATAGCTTGTAGAGACGTCATATTATAAAAAGTGGGAATAAAGGTCCAAAAGGCCAAAAAACTCAAAATTTGGCATGTCAAAAAAAATGGTGAAAGAGGCAATAGTATAGTATGGCGAAAAAAGTCAAATTTTGACCCCTCCTAAAACTGGCTGAAAACGACCTAGAATAGCTTGTAGAGACGCGTCATATTGGTCAAAGTGGGAATAAAGGTCCAAAAAATGCCAAAAACCTCATAATTTAGCATGTCAAAAAAAAAGGTGAAAGAGGCAATAGTATAGTATGGCAAAAAAAAGTCAAATTTTGACCCCTCCTAAAAATGGCTGAAAATGACCTAGAATAGCTTGTAGAGACGCGTCATATTGGTCAAAGTGGGAATAAAGGTCCAAAAAGGCCAAAAACCTCATAATTTAGCATGTCAAAAAAACTGGCAAAAGAGGCAATAGTATAGTATGGCGAAAAAAGTCAAATTTTGACCCTCCTAAAACTGGCTGAAAACGACTTAGAATAGCTTGTAGAGACGTCATATTATAAAAAGTGGGAATTACGGTCCAAAAAGGCCAAAACCTCATAATTTGGCATGTCAAAAAAATGGTGAGAAAGGCAATAGTATAGTATGGCCAAAAAAGTCAAATTTTGAGCCCTCCTAAAAATGGCTGAAAACGACTTAGAATAGCTTGTAGAGACGCGTCATATTATAAAAAGTGGGAATAAAGGTCCAAAAAGGCCAAAAACCTCATAATTTAGCATGTCAAAAAAATTGGCAAAAGAGGCAATAGTATAGTATGGCGAAAAAAGTCAAATTTTGACCCCTCCTAAAAATGGCTGAAAATGACTTAGAATAGCTTGTAGAGACGCGTCATATTATAAAAAGTGGGAATAAAGGTCCAAAAAGGCCAAAAACCTCAGAATTTGGCATGTCAAAAAAAATGGTGAGAAAGGCAATAGTATAGTATGGCGAAAAAAGTCAAATTTTGACCCCTCCTAAAAATGGCTGAAAATGACCTAGAATAGCTTGTAGAGACGCGTCATATTGGTCAAAGTGGGAATAAAGGTCCAAAAAGGCCAAAAACCTCATAATTTAGCATGTCAAAAAAAATGGTGAAAGAGGCAATAGTATAGTATGGCGAAAAAAGTCAAATTTTGAGCCCTCCTAAAAATGGCTGAAAACGACTTAGAATAGCTTGTAGAGACGCGTCATATTATAAAAAGTGGAATTGCGGTCCAAAAGGCAAAAAACTCATAATTTGGCATGTAAAAAAAAATGGTGAGAAAGGCAATAGTATAGTATGGCGAAAAAAGTCAAATTTTGACCCCTCCTAAAACTGGCTGAAAACGACTTAGAATAGCTTGTAGAGACGCGTCATATTGGTCAAAGTGGGAATAAAGGTCCAAAAAATGCCAAAAACCTCATAATTTAGCATGTCAAAAAAAATGGCGAAAGAGGCAATAGTATAGTATGGCGAAAAAAGTCAAATTTTGACCCCTCCTAAAAATGGCTGAAAACGACTTAGAATAGCTTGTAGAGACGCGTCATATTATAAAAAGTGTGAATAAAGGTCCAAAAAGGCCAAAAACCTCATAATTTGGCATGTCAAAAAAATGGTGAGAAAGGCAATAGTATAATATGGCGAAAAAGTCAAATTTTGACCCCTCCTAAAACTGGCTGAAAACGACTTAGAATAGCTTGTAGAGACGCGTCATATTATAAAAAGTGGGAATTACGGTCCAAAAAGGCCAAAAACCTCATAATTTGGCATGTCAAAAAAAATGGTGAGAAAGGCAATAGTATAGTATGGCCAAAAAAGTCAAATTTTGAGCCCTCCTAAAAATGGCTGAAAACGACTTAGAATAGCTTGTAGAGACGCGTCATATTATAAAAAGTGGGAATTACGGTCCAAAAAGGCCAAAAACCTCATAATTTGGCATGTCAAAAAAAATGGTGAGAAAGGCAATAGTATAGTATGGCGAAAAAAGTCAAATTTTGACCCCTCCTAAAACTGGCTGAAAACGACTTAGAATAGCTTGTAGAGACGCGTCATATTATAAAAAGTGGGAATAAAGGTCCAAAAAGGCCAAAAACCTCATAATTTAGCATGTCAAAGAAAATGGTGAAAGAGGCAATAGTATAGTATGGCGAAAAAAGTCAAATTTTGACCCTCCTAAAATGGCTGAAAATGACCTAGAATAGCTTGTAGAGAGCGTCCATATTGGTCAAAGTGGGAATAAAGGTCCAAAAAAGCCAAAAACCTCATAATTTTGCAAGTCAAAAAATGGCGAAAGAGGCAATAGTATAGTATGGCGAAAAAGTCAAATTTTGACCCCTCCTAAAAATGGCTGAAAATGACTTAGAATAGCTTGTAGAGACGCGTCATATTATAAAAAGTGTGAATAAAGGTCCAAAAAGGCCAAAAACCTCATAATTTGGCATGTCAAAAAAAATGGTGAGAAAGGCAATAGTATAGTATGGCGAAAAAAGTCAAATTTTGACCCCTCCTAAAAATGGCTGAAAACGACTTAGAATAGCTTGTAGAGACGTCATATTATAAAAAGTGGAATGACGGTCCAAAAAGGCCAAAAACCTCATAATTTGGCATGTCAAAAAAAATGGTGAGAAAGGCAATAGTATAGTATGGCGAAAAAAGTCAAATTTTGAGCCCTCCTAAAAATGGCTGAAAACGACTTAGAATAGCTTGTAGAGACGCGTCATATTATAAAAAGTGGAATTACGGTCCAAAAGGCCAAAAACCTCATAATTTGGCATGTCAAAAAAATGGTCAGAAAGGCAATAATATAGTATGGCGGAAAAAAGTCAAATTTTGACCCCTCCTAAAAATGGCTGAAAATGACCTAGAATAGCTTGTAGAGACGCGTCATATTGGTCAAAGTGGGAATAAAGGTCCAAAAAGGCCAAAAACCTCATAATTTAGCATGTCAAAAAAACTGGCAAAAGAGGCAATAGTATAGTATGGCGAAAAAAGTCAAATTTTGACCCCTCCTAAAACTGGCTGAAAACGACTTAGAATAGCTTGTAGAGACGCGTCATATTATAAAAAGTGGGAATAAAGGTCCAAAAAGGCCAAAAACCTCATAATTTGGCATGTCAAAAAAATTGGAGAAAGAGGCAATAGTATAGTATGGCGAAAAAAGTCAAATTTTGACCCCTCCTAAAAATGGCTGAAAATGACCTAGAATAGCTTGTAGAGACGCGTCATATTGGTCAAAGTGGGAATAAAGGTCCAAAAAATGCCAAAAACCTCATAATTTAGCATGTCAAAAAAAATGGCGAAAGAGGCAATAGTATAGTATGGCGAAAAAAGTCAAATTTTGACCCCTCCTAAAAATGGCTGAAAATGACTTAGAATAGCTTGTAGAGGCAGCGTCATATTATAAAAAGTGTGAATAAAGGTCCAAAAAGGCCAAAAACATTATAATTTAGCATGTCAAAAAAAATGGCAAAACAGGCAATAGTATAGTATGGCGAAAAAAGTCAAATTTTGACCCCTCCTAAAAATGGCTGAAAATGACTTAGAATAGCTTGTAGAGACGCATCATATTATAAAAAGCGGGAATTACGGTCCAAAAAGGCCAAAAACCTCAGAATTTGGCATGTCAAAAAAATGGTGAGAAAGGCAATAGTATAGTATGGCGAAAAAAGTCAAATTTTGACCCCTCCTAAAAATGGCTGAAAATGACCTAGAATAGCTTGTAGAGACGCGTCATATTGGTCAAAGTGGGAATAAAGGTCCAAAAAGGCCAAAAACCTCATAATTTAGCATGTCAAAAAAATTGGCAAAAGAGGCAATAGTATAGTATGGCGAAAAAAGTCAAATTTTGACCCCTCCTAAAACTGGCTGAAAACGACTTAGAATAGCTTGTAGAGACGCGTCATATTATAAAAAGTGGGAATAAAGGTCCAAAAAGGCCAAAAACCTCATAATTTGGCATGTCAAAAAAAATGGTGAAAGAGGCAATAGTATAGTATGGCGAAAAAAGTCAAATTTGACCCCTCCTAAAAATGGCTGAAAACGACTTAGAATAGCTTGTAGAGACGTCATATTATAAAAAGTGGAATTACGGTCCAAAAGGCAAAAAACCTCATAATTTGGCATGTCAAAAAAAAATGGTGAGAAAGGCAATAGTATAGTATGGCGAAAAAAGTCAAATTTTGAGCCCTCCTAAAAATGGCTGAAAACGACTTAGAATAGCTTGTAGAGACGCGTCATATTATAAAAAGTGGGAATTACGGTCCAAAAAGGCCAAAAACCTCATAATTTGGCATGTCAAAAAAAATGGTGAGAAAGGCAATAGTATAGTATGGCGGAAAAAAGTCAAATTTTGACCCCTCCTAAAAATGGCTGAAAATGACCTAGAATAGCTTGTAGAGACGCGTCATATTGGTCAAAGTGGGAATAAAGGTCCAAAAAGGCCAAAAACCTCATAATTTAGCATGTCAAAAAAATTGGCAAAAGAGGCAATAGTATAGTATGGCGAAAAAAGTCAAATTTTGACCCCTCCTAAAACTGGCTGAAAACGACTTAGAATAGCTTGTAGAGACGCGTCATATTATAAAAAGTGGGAATAAAGGTCCAAAAAGGCCAAAAACCTCATAATTTGGCATGTCAAAAAAAATGGTGAAAGAGGCAATAGTATAGTATGGCGAAAAAAGTCAAATTTTGACCCCTCCTAAAAATGGCTGAAAATGACCTAGAATAGCTTGTAGAGACGCGTCATATTGGTCAAAGTGGGAATAAAGGTCCAAAAAATGCCAAAAACCTCATAATTTAGCATGTCAAAAAAAATGGCGAAAGAGGCAATAGTATAGTATGGCGAAAAAAGTCAAATTTTGACCCCTCCTAAAACTGGCTGAAAACGACTTAGAATAGCTTGTAGAGACGCGTCATATTATAAAAAGTGTGAATAAAGGTCCAAAAAGGCCAAAAACCTCATAATTTAGCATGTCAAAAAAAATGGTGAAAGAGGCAATAGTATAGTATGGCGAAAAAAGTCAAATTTTGAGCCCTCCTAAAAATGGCTGAAAACGACTTAGAATAGCTTGTAGAGACGCGTCATATTATAAAAAGTGGGAATTACGGTCCAAAAAGGCCAAAAACCTCATAATTTGGCATGTCAAAAAAAATGGTGAGAAAGGCAATAGTATAGTATGGCGAAAAAAGTCAAATTTTGACCCCTCCTAAAAATGGCTGAAAATGACCTAGAATAGCTTGTAGAGACGCGTCATATTGGTCAAAGTGGGAATAAAGGTCCAAAAAGGCCAAAAACCTCATAATTTAGCATGTCAAAAAAATTGGCAAAAGAGGCAATAGTATAGTATGGCGAAAAAAGTCAAATTTTGACCCCTCCTAAAACTGGCTGAAAACGACTTAGAATAGCTTGTAGAGAGCGTCATATTATAAAAAGTGGGAATAAAGGTCCAAAAAGGCCAAAAACCTCATAATTTGGCATGTCAAAAAAATGGTGAAAGAGGCAATAGTATAGTATGGCGAAAAAAGTCAAATTTTGACCCCTCCTAAAATGGCTGAAAATGACCTAGAATAGCTTGTAGAGACGCGTCATATTGGTCAAAGTGGGAATAAAGGTCCAAAAAATGCCAAAAACCTCATAATTTAGCATGTCAAAAAAAATGGCGAAAGAGGCAATAGTATAGTATGGCGAAAAAAGTCAAATTTTGACCCCTCCTAAAACTGGCTGAAAACGACTTAGAATAGCTTGTAGAGACGCGTCATATTATAAAAAGTGGGAATAAAGGTCCAAAAAGGCCAAAAACCTCATAATTTGGCATGTCAAAAAAAATGGTGAGAAAGGCAATAGTATAGTATGGCGAAAAAAGTCAAATTTTGAGCCCTCCTAAAAATGGCTGAAAACGACTTAGAATAGCTTGTAGAGACGCGTCATATTATAAAAAGTGGGAATAAAAAAAGGTCCAAAAGGCCAAAACCTCATAATTTGGCATGTCAAAAAATGGTGAGAAAGGCAATAGTATAGTATGGCGAAAAAAGTCAAATTTTGACCCCTCCTAAAAAATGCTGAAAAATGACTAGAATAGCTTGTAGAGGACGCGTCATATTGGTCAAAGTGGAATAAAGGTCCAAAAAGGCCAAAAACCTCATAATTTAGCATGTCAAAAAATTGGCAAAAGAGGCAATAGTATAGTATGGCGAAAAAGTCAAATTTTGAGCCCTCCTAAAACTGGCTGAAAAGCGACTTAGAATAGCTTGTAGAGACGTCATATTATAAAAAGTGGGAATAAAGGTCCAAAAGGCCAAAAACCTCATAATTTGGCATGTCAAAAAAATGGTGAAAGAGGCAATAGTATAGTATGGCGAAAAAAAGTCAAATTTTGACCCCTCCTAAAATGGCTGAAAATGACCTAGAATAGCTTGTAGAGACGCAGCGTCATATTGGTCAAAGTGGGAATAAAGGTCCAAAAATGCCAAAAACCTCATAATTTAGCATGTCAAAAAAATGGCGAAAGAGGCAATAGTATAGTATGGCGAAAAAGTCAAATTTTGACCCCTCCTAAAAATGGCTGAAAATGACTTAGAATAGCTTGTAGAGACGCGTCATATTATAAAAAGTGGGAATAAAGGTCCAAAAAGGCCAAAAACCTCATAATTTGGCATGTCAAAAAAAATAGTGAGAAAGGCAATAGTATAGTATGGCGAAAAAAGTCAAATTTTGACCCCTCCTAAAAATGGCTGAAAATGACCTAGAATAGCTTGTAGAGACGCGTCATATTGGTCAAAGTGGGAATAAAGGTCCAAAAAGGCCAAAAACCTCATAATTTAGCATGTCAAAAAAATTGGCAAAAGAGGCAATAGTATAGTATGGCGAAAAAAGTCAAATTTTGAGCCCTCCTAAAACAGGCTGAAAACGACTTAGAATAGCTTGTAGAGACGTCATATTATAAAAAGTGGGAATAAAGGTCCAAAAGGCCAAAAACCTCATAATTTGGCATGTCAAAAAAAATGGTGAAAGAGGCAATAGTATAGTATGGCGAAAAAAAGTCAAATTTTGACCCCTCCTAAAATGGCTGAAAATGACCTAGAATAGCTTGTAGAGACGCGTCATATTGGTCAAAGTGGGATTAAAGGTCCAAAAAATGCCAAAAACCTCATAATTTAGCATGTCAAAAAAATTGGCGAAAGAGGCAATAGTATAGTATGGCGAAAAAAGTCAAATTTTGACCCCTCCTAAAACTGGCTGAAAACGACTTAGAATAGCTTGTAGAGACGTCATATTATAAAAAGTGTGAATAAAGGTCCAAAAAGGCCAAAAACCTCATAATTTGGCATGTCAAAAAAAATGGTGAAAGAGGCAATAGTATAGTATGGCGAAAAAAGTCAAATTTTGACCCCTCCTAAAAATGGCTGAAAATGACCTAGAATAGCTTGTAGAGACGCGTCATATTGGTCAAAGTGGAAATAAAGGTCCAAAAAATGCCAAAAACCTCATAATTTAGCATGTCAAAAAAAATGGCGAAAGAGGCAATAGTATAGTATGGCGAAAAAAGTCAAATTTTGACCCCTCCTAAAACTGGCTGAAAACGACTTAGAATAGCTTGTAGAGACGCGTCATATTATAAAAAGTGGGAATAAAGGTCCAAAAAGGCCAAAAACCTCATAATTTGGCATGTCAAAAAAAAATGGTGAGAAAGGCAATAGTATAGTATGGCGAAAAAAGTCAAATTTTGACCCCTCCTAAAAATGGCTGAAAACGACTTAGAATAGCTTGTAGAGACGCGTCATATTATAAAAAGTGGAATTACGGTCCAAAAAAGGCCAAAAACCTCATAATTTGGCATGTCAAAAAATGGTGAGAAAGGCAATAGTATAGTATGTGAAAAAGTCAAATTTTGAGCCCTCCTAAAAATGGCTGAAAACGACTTAGAATAGCTTGTAGAGACGCGCGTCATATTATAAAAAGTGGGAATAAAGGTCCAAAAGGCCAAAAACCTCATAATTTGGCATGTCAAAAAAATGGTGAAAGAGGCAATAGTATAGTATGGCGAAAAAAGTCAAATTTGACCCTCCTAAAATGGCTGAAAATGACCTAGAATAGCTTGTAGAGACGCGTCATATTGGTCAAAGTGGGAATAAAGGTCCAAAAAATGCCAAAAACCTCATAATTTAGCATGTCAAAAAAAATGGCGAAAGAGGCAATAGTATAGTATGGCGAAAAAAGTCAAATTTTGACCCCTCCTAAAACTGGCTGAAAACGACTTAGAATAGCTTGTAGAGACGCGTCATATTATAAAAAGTGTGAATAAAGGTCCAAAAAGGCCAAAAACCTCATAATTTAGCATGTCAAAAAAAATGGTGAAAGAGGCAATAGTATAGTATGGCGAAAAAAGCCAAATTTTGAGCCCTCCTAAAAATGGCTGAAAACGACTTAGAATAGCTTGTAGAGACGCGTCATATTATAAAAAGTGGGAATTACGGTCCAAAAAGGCCAAAAACCTCATAATTTGGCATGTCAAAAAAAATGGTGAGAAAGGCAATAGTATAGTATGGCGAAAAAAGTCAAATTTTGAGCCCTCCTAAAAATGGCTGAAAACGACTTAGAATAGCTTGTAGAGACGCGTCATATTGGTCAAAGTGGGACTAAAGGTCCAAAAAATGCCAAAAACCTCATAATTTAGCATGTCAAAAAAATTGGCAAAAGAGGCAATAGTATAGTATGGCGAAAAAAGTCAAATTTTGACCCCTCCTAAAAATGGCTGAAAATGACTTAGAATAGCTTGTAGAGACGCGTCATATTATAAAAAGCGGGAATTACGGTCCAAAAAGGCCAAAAACCTCATAATTTAGCATGTCAAAAAAAATGGTGAGAAAGGCAATAGTATAGTATGGCGAAAAAAGTCAAATTTTGACCCCTCCTAAAAATGGCTGAAAATGACCTAGAATAGCTTGTAGAGACGCGTCATATTGGTCAAAGTGGGAATAAAGGTCCAAAAAATGCCAAAAACCTCATAATTTAGCATGTCAAAAAAATTGCGAAAGAGGCAATAGTATAGTATGGCGAAAAAAGTCAAATTTTGACCCCTCCTAAAACTGGCTCAAAATGACTTAGAATAGCTTGTAGAGACGCGTCATATTATAAAAAGTGGGAATAAAGGTCCAAAAAGGCCAAAAACCTCATAATTTGGCATGTCAAAAAAAATGGTGAAAGAGGCAATAGTATAGTATGGCGAAAAAAGTCAAATTTTGACCCCTCCTAAAAATGGCTGAAAATGACTTAGAATAGCTTGTAGACACGCGTCATATTATAAAAAGTGGGAATAAAGGTCCAAAAAATGCCAAAAACCTCATAATTTAGCATGTCAAAAAAAATGGCAAAAGAGGCAATAGTATAGTATGGCGAAAAAAGTCAAATTTTGACCCCTCCTAAAACTGGCTGAAAACGACTTAGAATAGCTTGTAGAGACGCGTCATATTATAAAAAGTGTGAATAAAGGTCCAAAAAGGCCAAAAACCTCATAATTTAGCATGTCAAAAAAATGGTGAAAGAGGCAATAGTATAGTATGGCGAAAAAAGTCAAATTTTGACCCCTCCTAAAAATGGCTGAAAATGACCTAGAATAGCTTGTAGAGACGCGTCATATTGGTCAAAGTGGGAATAAAGGTCCAAAAAATGCCAAAAACCTCATAATTTAGCATGTCAAAAAAAATGGTGAAAGAGGCAATAGTATAGTATGGTGAAAAAAGTCAAATTTTGACCCCTCCTAAAAATGGCTGAAAACGACTTAGAATAGCTTGTAGAGACGCGTCATATTATAAAAAGTGGGAATAAAGGTCCAAAAAGGCCAAAAACCTCATAATTTGGCATGTCAAAAAAAATGGTGAGAAAGGCAATAGTATAGTATGGCGAAAAAAGTCAAATTTTGACCCCTCCTAAAAATGGCTGAAAATGACCTAGAATAGCTTGTAGAGACGCGTCATATTGGTCAAAGTGGGAATAAAGGTCCAAAAAATGCCAAAAACCTCATAATTTAGCATGTCAAAAAAAATGGCGAAAGAGGCAATAGTATAGTATGGCGAAAAAAGTCAAATTTTGACCCCTCCTAAAAATGGCTGAAAATGACCTAGAATAGCTTGTAGAGACGCGTCATATTGGTCAAAGTGGGAATAAAGGTCCAAAAAATGCCAAAAACCTCATAATTTAGCATGTCAAAAAAAATGGTGAAAGAGGCAATAGTATAGTATGGCGAAAAAAGTCAAATTTTGACCCCTCCTAAAAATGGCTGAAAACGACTTAGAATAGCTTGTAGAGACGCGTCATATTATAAAAAGTGGGAATTACGGTCCAAAAAGGCCAAAAACCTCATAATTTGGCATGTCAAAAAAAATGGTGAGAAAGGCAATAGTATAGTATGGCGAAAAAAGTCAAATTTTGACCCCTCCTAAAAATGGCTGAAAATGACTTAGAATAGCTTGTAGAGACACGTCATCTTATAAAAAGTGGGAATTACGGTCCAAAAAGGCCAAAAACCTCATAATTTGGCATGTCAAAAAAAATGGTGAGAAAGGCAATAGTATAGTATGGCGAAAAAAGTCAAATTTTGACCCCTCCTAAAAATGGCTGAAAACGACTTAGAATAGCTTGTAGAGACGCGTCATATTATAAAAGTGGAATTACGGTCCAAAAGGCCAAAAACCTCATAATTTGGCATGTCAAAAAAATGGTGAGAAAGGCAATAGTATAGTATGGCCAAAAAAGTCAAATTTTGAGCCCTCCTAAAAATGGCTGAAAACGACTTAGAATAGCTTGTAGAGACGCGTCATATTATAAAAAGTGGGAATTACGGTCCAAAAAGGCCAAAAACCTCATAATTTAGCATGTCAAAAAAAATGGTGAAAGAGGCAATAGTATAGTATGGCGAAAAAAGTCAAATTTTGACCCCTCCTAAAAATGGCTGAAAATGACTTAGAATAGCTTGTAGAGACGCGTCATATTATAAAAAGTGGGAATAAAGGTCCAAAAAATGCCAAAAACCTCATAATTTAGCATGTCAAAAAAAATGGTGAAAGAGGCAATAGTATAGTATGGCGAAAAAAGTCAAATTTTGAGCCCTCCTAAAAATGGCTGAAAACGACTTAGAATAGCTTGTAGAGACGCGTCATATTATAAAAAGTGGGAATTACGGTCCAAAAAGGCCAAAAACCTCATAATTTAGCATGTCAAAAAAAATGTTGAAAGAGGCAATAGTATAGTATGGCGAAAAAAGTCAAATTTTGACCCCTCCTAAAAATGGCTGAAAATGACCTAGAATAGCTTGTAGACACGCGTCATATTATAAAAAGTGGGAATAAAGGTCCAAAAAATGCCAAAAACCTCATAATTTAGCATGTCAAAAAAATGGCGAAAGAGGCAATAGTATAGTATGGCAAAAAAAGTCAAATTTTGACCCCCCTTAAAAATGGCTGGAAATGACACAGAATAGCTTGTAGTGAGTCATTATAGTATACAAAGTGGGAATAAAGACCAAAACATGCAAATAAACTCATAATTTTGCATGTCAAAAAACTACACTATGACAGTGTAACATTCCCTTTAAAGCATAGGGATGATAACACGACAACCAAGAAATACGAACCACAGTAGAAGTGAACATCAAAGTAATTTATTTTTGACCATTCAGACACCATGCAAAGGTTCTCAAAGTGTGATAGAGGATGGGAGAAGGTGGTTTTGCCAAAGAAAATAACTTAGTACAACAAATCTGGGCCTGACTAAGTCACTACCTCAGATAACGAAGTAGAAACAAAAACCTAACTCCCTTTCAAAACAGCTTTCGTGAACAAACACAGGGGCAGCAGCAACAAGTTAACCTAGTGTGAGTTTTCCTGAGTTTGTGGAAATATAAAGGGTACCCCCAAATTACCTAATGTCCACAACCTCTCATCACATACCTTTCACCAAATACAAAAACAGTTCTGGCCACAAAACATACAGCCAAATCAGGAAAGAGATCCAAACTAACAAATGAGAGACCGGCACTTTGCATGACATCCATTTTGAGGACGATTCCGATGGACGATTGGCCAGGTCGGAGTGGAGGGAACCAGTGAGCATCCTCATCCTCACCCTCTGCACAGGAGGTAATCATTCAGAATGCAGAGGTGGACACACTCAGGTCATCAGTACCTGCAAAAAAACACAAGGGAGGAGGGAGAAAGCAGGGGAGATAAACACAAACAGCACTGTGCCTCTGTCTGGCACGTAACAGTGAGAAAAAGTAATTTTGACCCCTCCTAAAAATGGCTTAAACAACATAGAATAGCTTGTAGAGACGTGTCATTTTTTAAAAAAGTGGGAATAAAGGTCCAAAAAGGCCAAAAACCTCATAATTTAGCATGTCAAAAAAATGGTGAAAGAGGCAATAGTATAGTATGGCGAAAAAAATCAAATTTTGACCCCTCCTAAAAATGACTGACAATGACCTAGAATACGTTGTAGAGGCGCGTCATATTGGTCAAAGTGGAAATAAAGGCCATAAAAGTGCAAAAACCAATTAATTTAGCATGTCAGAAAAAATGGCGAAAGAGGCAATAGTATAGTATGTCGAAAAAAGTCAGATTTCGACCCCTCCTAAAAATGGCAAAAAATGACATAGAATAGCTCGTAGAGACCCGTTATAGTATACAAAGTGGGAATAAAGGCCAAAAAAGTGCAAGAACCAAAAAATTCAGCATGTCAAAAAAAATGGCCAAGAAGGCAATAGTATAGTATGTCGAAAAAAGTCAAATTTTGACCCCTCCTAAAAATGGCTAAAAATGACATAGAATAGCTCGTAGAGACCCGTTATAGTATACAAAGTGGGACTAAAGGCCAAAAAAGTGCAAGAACCAATTAATTTAGCATGTCAAAAAAAATGGCCAAGAAGGCAATAGTATAGTATGTCGAAAAAAGTCAAATTTTGACCCCTCCTAAACATGGATCAAAACTACACAGAATAGCTTGTAAAGACGCATTATAGTATAAAAAGTGGGAATAAAGGCCAAAAAAGTGCAAGAACCAAAAAATTTAGCATGTCAAAAAAAATGGCCAAGAAGGCAATAGTATAGTATGTCGAAAAAAGTCAAATTTTGACCCCTCCTAAAAATGGCTAAAAATGACATAGAATAGCTCGTAGAGATGCCTTATAGTATACAAAGTGGGAATAAAGGCCAAAAAAGTTCAAAAAACAAAAAATTTCAGCATGTAAAAAAAAAAGTCAAGAAGGCAATAGTATAGTATGTCGAAAAAAGTCAAATTTTGACCCCTCCTAAAAATGGCTAGAAATGACATAGAATAGCTCATAGAGACCCGTTATAGTATACAAACTGGGAATAAAGGCCATAAAAGTGCAAAAACCAAATAATTAAGTGTTTCAAAAAAAATGGCCAAGAAGGCAATAGTATAGTATGTCGAAAAAAGTCAGATTTCGACCCCTCCTAAAAATGGCTCAAAACTACACAGAATAGCTTATAAAGAGGCATTATAGTATAAAACATGGAAATAAAGGCCAAAAAAGACCCCAAACCTGCTAATTCAGCATGTCAAAAAAATGGCCAAGAAGGCAATAGTATAGTATGTCGAAAAAAGTCAAATTTCGACCCCTCCTAAAAATGGCTCAAAATGACTTAGAATACATCGTAGAGAGAGGTTATAGTATACAAAGTGGGACTAAAGGCCAAAAAAGTGAAAGAAACAAAAAAATTCAGCATGTCAAAAAAAATGGCCAAGAAGGCAATAGTATAGTATGTCGAAAAAAGTCAAATTTTGACCCCTCCTAAAAATGGCTAAAAATGACATAGAATAGCTCGTAGAGATGCCTTATAGTATACAAAGTGGGAATAAAGGCCAAAAAAGTGAAAAAAACAAAAATTTCAGCATGTAAAAAAAAATGGTCAAGAAGGCAATAGTATAGTATGTCGAAAAAAGTCAAATTTTGACCCCTCCTAAAAATGGCTAGAAATGACATAGAATAGCTCGTAGAGACCCGTTATAGTATACAAACTGGGAATAAGGGCATAAAAGTGCAAAAACCAATTAATTTAGCATGTAAAAAAAAATGGCCAATAAGGCAATAGTATAGTATGTCGAAAAAAGTCAAATTTTGACCCCTCCTAAAAATGGCTAAAAATTACATAGAATAGCTCATAGAGACGCGTTATAGTATACAAACTGGGAATAAAGGCCATAAAAGTGCAAAAACCAATTAATTTAGCATGTCAAAAAAATGGCCAAGAAGGCAATAGTATAGTATGTCACAAAAAATCAAATTTCGACACCTCCTAAAAATGGCTCAAAACTACACAGAATAGCTTGTAAAGAGGCATTATAGTATAAAACGTGGAAATAAAGACCAAAAAAGACCCCAAACTTCCTAATTTAGCATGTCCAAAAAATTGCCAAGAAGGCAATAGTATAGTATGTCGAAAAAAAATCAAATTTTGACCCCTCCTAAAAATGGCTAAAAATGACATAGAATAGCTTGTAGAGACCCGTTATGATATACAAAGTGGGACTAAAGGCCAAAAAAGTTCAAAAAACAAAAAATTTCAGCATGTCAAAAAAATGGTCAAGAAGGCAATAGTATAGTATGTCGAAAAAAGTCAAATTTCGACCCCTCCTAAAAATGGCTCAAAATGACATAGAATAGCTCATAGAGACGCGTTATAGTATACAAACTGGGAATAAAGGCCATAAAAGTGCAAAAACCAATTAATTTAGCATGTCAAAAAAAATGGCCAAGAAGGCAATAGTATAGTATGTTGAAAAAAGTCAAATTTCAACCCCTCCTAAAAATGGCTAAAAATGACTTAGAATACATCGTAGAGACAGGTTATAGTATACAAAGTGGGAATAAAGGCCAAAAAGTTAAAAAAAAAAAAAAAAAAAAAAAATTCAGCGTTTCAAAAAAAATGGCCAAGAAGGCAATAGTATAGTATGTCGAAAAAAGTCAAATTTTGACCCCTCCTAAAAAGGGCTAGAAATGACATAGAATAGCTCGTAGAGACCCGTTATAGTATACAAACTGGGAATAAAGGCCATAAAAGTGCAAAAACCAATTAATTTAGCATGTAAAAAAAAAATGGCCAAGAAGGCAATAGTATAGTATGTCACAAAAAATCAAATTTCGACACCTCCTAAAAATGGCTCAAAACTACACAGAATAGCTTGTAAAGAGGCATTATAGTATAAAACGTGGAAATAAAGGCCAAAAAAGACCCCAAACTTCCTAATTTAGCATGTCAAAAAAATGGCCAAGAAGGCAATAGTATAGTATGTCGAAAAAAGTCAAATTTCGACCCCTCCTAAAAATGGCTAAAAATGACATAGAATAGCTTGTAGAGACCCGTTATAGTATACAAAGTGGGAATAAAGGCCAAAAAAGTTCAAAAAACAAAAAAAATCAGCATGTCAGAAAAAATGGCCAAGAAGGCAATAGTATAGTATGTTGAAAAAAAGTCAAATTTTGACCCCTCCTAAAGATGGCTAAAAATGACATAGAATAGCTCGTAGAGACCCGTTATAGTATAAAAAGTGGGAATAAAGGCCAAAAAAGTTCAAAAACCAAATAATTTAGCGTTTCAAAAAAATGGCCAAGAAGGCAATAGTATAGTATGTCGAAAAAAGTCAAATTTTGACCCCTCCTAAAAATGGCTAAAAATGACATAGAATACATAGTAGAGACGCGTTATAGTGTACAAACTGGGAATAAAGACCAAAAAAGTGCAAAAACCAATTAATTTAGCATGTAAAAAAAAAAATGGCCAAGAAGGCAATAGTATAGTATGTGACAAAAAATCAAATTTCGACACCTCCTAAAAATGGCTCAAAACTACACAGAATAGCTTGTAAAGAGGCATTATAGTATAAAACGTGGAAATAAAGGCCAAAAAAGATCAAAAAACAAAAAAAATCAGCATGTCAGAAAAAATGGCCAAGAAGGCAATAGTATAGTATGTTGAAAAAAAGTCAAATTTTGACCCCTCCTAAAAATGGCTAAAAATGACATAGAATACATAGTAGAGACGCGTTATAGTGTACAAACTGGGAATAAAGACCAAAAAAGTGTAAAAACCAAATAATTTAGCGTTTCAAAAAAAATGGCCAAGAAGGCAATAGTATAGTATTTGGAAAAAAGTCAGATTTCGACCTCTCCTAAAAATGGCTCAAAACTACACAGAATAGCTTATAAAGAGGCATTATAGTATAAAACATGGAAATAAAGGCCAAAAAAGACCCCAAACCTGCTAATTCAGCATGTCAAAAAAATGGCCAAGAAGGCAATAGTATAGTATGTCGAAAAAAGTCAAATTTCGACCCCTCCTAAAAATGGCTCAAAATGACTTAGAATACATCGTAGAGAGAGGTTATAGTATACAAAGTGGGACTAAAGGCCAAAAAAGTGAAAGAAACAAAAAAATTCAGCATGTCAAAAAAAATGGCCAAGAAGGCAATAGTATAGCATGTCGAAAAAAGTCAAATTTTGACCCCTCCTAAAAATGGCTAAAAATGACATAGAATAGCTCGTAGAGATGCCTTATAGTATACAAAGTGGGAATAAAGGCCAAAAAAGTGAAAAAAAACAAAAATTTCAGCATGTAAAAAAAAAATGGTCAAGAAGGCAATAGTATAGTATGTCGAAAAAAGTCAAATTTTGACCCCTCCTAAAAATGGCTAAAAATGACATAGAATAGCTCGTAGAGAGAGGTTATAGTATACAAAGTGGGACTAAAGGCCAAAAAAGTGAAAGAAACAAAAAAATTCAGCATGTCAAAAAAAATGGCCAAGAAGGCAATAGTATAGCATGTCGAAAAAAGTCAAATTTTGACCCCTCCTAAAAATGGCTCCAAATGACATAGAATAGCTCAGAGAGATGCGTTATAGTATACAAACTGGGAATAAAGGCCATAAAAGTGCAAAAACCAATTAATTTAGCATGTCAAAAAATTGCCAAGAAGGCAATAGTATAGTATGTCGAAAAAAGTCAAATTTTGACCCCTCCTAAAAATGGCTAAAAATGACATAGAATACATCGTAGAGACCCGTTATATTATACAAAGTGGGACTAAAGACCAAAAAAGTGCAAAACCCATTTTTGACAACATGCCATGAGAGCTGAACTTAATGAACTGAATAAAAATCATCATCATCGCGTTCCCAGGTAACGGCCTCATGCGTGACTTTGCTGTACAGTCACCTAACATTGTATGTTTCCGTGTGTCATGGCATTACCTCCTCTCTGCGTTCAGGTGTCCGTGTTCGGTTATGGCGCCGACCAGCAGGGGAACTGGCATCACTACTGGGAGGAGAATCGTTATGCTGGAGCATTTAGGAAGACCGGCGTCCACAGTGCAGACTTCGAAACGCAGATCATCCACCAGCTCGCCAAGGAGGGAAAGATCAGTCTGCACCTGTGACACAACCACGAAGTGTTAATCTACAGACGGACGTACACACAAAGATTCATTTACCACTCACCTGCTGAGCCCAGGATGCAGCTACATCTTAAATGGTTAATTGCGGCGGAGCGGCGGCACAGCCAGCTCTCCTCTGATTGGATTTGACCGCGTGGACAGGAATTAGACCTGTGCACGTTCGGACGTTTATCATTACATGCCTGCCTTGAGTCAAACGTTCAGGCATGCAGGAATTTTTGAAGAATTTTTACATACCTTGGTTACCTGTGGACGGAGGCTTTTGGGAGAGGCAGGAGCTAACCTTCCCCTGACGGACGCGGCTCATATTTCCTCCCCTTCACCTGACGGACGCGGCTCATATTTCCTCCCTCTGCAGACTCCTGCTGGTTTAAATGAGTTCCAGCTCGACTGTTTTTCGGGACCCTCCACTGTTCAAACAGACTGTCCTGCCGTCTACAACCGGGGATCGACCACATAAATTTTGCTCTGAGCGGGAAACAACCACAGACTTTTTGTATATTTTCTATTGGATTTTATAGACATTATACAGGGATAACCTCTTTTTTCTTTTTTTTTTAATCAAAGCACTTTGCCTTGAAGAAAAATGGCACAAAATGTTGCCATGTTGTTGCTTCTCTGTCCAGCCGTTACTTTTTATATTTTATATCATGTATATTCCATCCATTTATCATAATTGTATCTTAATGCAAACCGTCCTGATCTAGAGGATGTTTCTGTCTCGACAGACTTGAACTGGAAACGGGACAACAAAGTTTTTGAGTTTTTTCTCACGTCTGCGTTTTTGGAATGTAAGCCAATGACACTTCCTGTCGCGACCGTATATGGAGCAGGGGGAGGAGCCTGTGTGAGGTTCTCAGCCTGTGTTTGAGTTTCGCCATGTGGTCCACGATGATTCAACAGTCTGCAGGTTTTTAGATGATTTCACTTTAAAAGGAGCTAGCTTCAGTTAGCAGCTAATTTAAAGTCAGAACTGTTGCCTAAATGTCTATAAATTGGGAAAACAGAGTTTTCCGAGAAAACCCGGTGAGCAGAGGACGAGATCAGCTGCAATGTGACAGATATCGTAAATTACTGTTATTGCCATCGTTACTGTTTCTAAAATGCAGGCAGTGTGTTTAACGTCTAAAATCACATGCTGGAGCGGTTTTTGCCACCGTTGAATAGTTTTGTGCAAAAAAAGCGGCTTCTTTAGGTACAGTCTCTGCGGGCTACTGGCCGTGCTGATCAGGAGTTTAATGTTTAAAGAACTAGTTTTTCAGTTCAAAGTTAACTAAGCTGTAAAGTTAACCTGAACAACAACTAAAGACGATGTGACTCACCGAGTAAAGCTGCAGACTGTCGAACTTCACGGACAAACGTGACGTAACTCCTCTGACTCACAGCTCGGTGGATGGGGGCGACAGAGACGAGGAGGCCGTGCACATCTTTGAACTTAAGATTTATTAAACAAAACTTAACAAGAACAAAGTTAAACAATCATGGTAACACCACCCAGTGTGCATGGATGAGCGAGAGCGATGTAGTGCAATGTAAGTCCAACCAAAAAATAACCAACCAGAAGAACGATGAGACACTGACCAGTCCAGCAGGCGGCAGAAGAGTCGGTCTGGACTTCCTGTTAAAGGGAGACGGCAGCGTGCAGCGTGCAGCGCGCAGAGGGCCGTGTACTGTGAAAGGTCAAAAACTGTTGCTGATTGTCAATCACAGTTGTCTGAATGTTTGTGGCTTCGTTTACACTATCAGGAGTTAAAGAGCATTTTCACACCGAGTAAGATCGAGTCTGAATCAGTCTGATCGCTCTGAGGTCGCTCATATCGTGTCTTTGAGCTACACTTCTGTTTTGCATGATGGCGAGCCCTCTGCTCAAGTCTTTGGAAGAGAAACGGATCGGAGTAGCGGTGTAGTTCAAGCGAGACCCGAGATGACGAAGAACAGATCAGTAATATACCTAAAATAATTCTCCGTCTACACGTCGCCTCTTAAATCGCCGACATCTACAACACTGCCTCGGTTAAAGGGTACATTAGTACGACCTCCTCCACCGTTGCTTTATCGTTTTTTGTGTGAATGGTTTGATTCTACTACTTTCTATTTGCTATATCAAAACAATACAAAACTCATGGAGGCTGTGCTGCTGTTTACAACATTTGACACAGACGTATCTATTTCCGTATCTAAAGGGAGTTAGCCTTAAGAAGAATGTATAAGTTTGCGTAGGAAACGCGTTAAAACAATAATTAATTTGTCCATCCGTTCATTTTTCATATAGTTTTTATGCGTAGACAAAAACTGTAATACATGTCGTCATAGATTTTATTTTCAAAGACTTCTTTATACTTGGTTTTTGTCTCATATATAATATATTTAATTAATTAAAAAATCGCGGATTGCCAGATTTCCAGAAGTTCAAAATTTTGTTAAAAAAATCAAAAATAATAATAATTATCCTCTGCTGCCTTAAAGGATCTTAGAAACTGATTTATCTGCTAATCTGTTGCACGAGTACGCAGCTCTTAATTTTCAGCGACTAGCGGATGTTACCGGTTTTGTGGACTAATGTTGAGCGATAAAGATCTGATCTGCTCTCTTGCGGATTTAGTTTTTATGCTTCATATATGAAGTACACGAACGTTTCTGAGTGCTCTAACCTCAGTGCTGTGCTTTTAGTTGTGCGAGCTTTTGTGCCTTTTTGTGAGTTCAGACCGCATCTTTTACTGCACATCTGTTGAACTCCGATAATACGACGCAATGACTGTTTCTCTTTGATTCAGACCAAACCTGCCAGTGTGAAAACGCTCCGTAAAGACTTCAGTCTGCTTCAAACACACTTGCTGGTACGACAACTGAAGGCCGGGATATGCTAGAAAAGAAGTAGGTCATACGAAGTGCTAAGAGTTGTTCTGAGCAGGAGTGAAAAGCCCGCCATCATAAACTCCTCCTGGCTGCGTCTCGCAGTTTCCCTGAGCTCCGTCCAACAAATCTGTCTTTGTAGAGACAAAAACTGTCAAATGCAGCTGTTGGAAAAGGGAGTTTTTGGACGAGCCGACACTTTGTTTGAAGCAGACTGAGACCTCTATAAATAATCATAAATGCTGAATTATTATCTGGAGGCGGCTGCTGTGTCGTTAACTCGACTGCAGTTTAGACTTTATCCCAGTTTGTCTGGAACAAGTCGAACGCTGAGTCATCTGAAGCTACGGTTTAATCTGAAACATCTGCTGCTTGATTTAGCACTTTGTCGACTTCTCCAGGAAAAAAAAAAAACTCCTGCTGATAAACTGGGAAATTATCCACTTTATGAGGAACTCGCAGCCACTTAATGACAGAGCAGCAGCCCTCCAGAGTCCTGAGCTGGACCTCACATCCGGATGAACAGTTTAGAAATGTGCAGACTAAGTTGTAGTAAAAAGATTTACTTCCTCACACTGAACAAAATCAAGTTTGTTGTGAGTTTAAATCCAAAGTTGTGCTTAGATTCCCTGCAGTCTGGAAATTACCTCCATCAGGAATGCGGGAAGATGCGGATTAAATCAAATCATGATGTATCTTACTTTAGCTTTAATTCAGATCATCATATTTTAACTGTGACTGTTAAGTGAAACTTACATTTCCTTCTGTTTTATCAAACAAGCATCCTGCTGATCATCAAGTCATTCATTTATAGCTACCAAACAGACAGAAGCACTGTGATGTTTCAAAACAACATAAACCAAGCGCTGTCACTTTGAATAAAATAAAAAAATATGAAACAACATTTAAAGTTTTTTTTTTCTATAAAAAGTTCTGGAGGTAAATGTTGAGACAATCAAACCCAGATGAGAGAAGTTTTGCTGAGAAATTTGACGTCAGTAAAGTTCCCTTATATGACAGTGTTGCTGCCACTATGATTAAAAAAACAAACTTTCAGCTCAGTTTTCAGTATCGGATGTTTCAGTCGTTACTGTTATGATCTTGTCATCACTACATACCAAATTATTCTGTTTCATTACCACAAAGCATTTTCTTTTTCCATCATGAAACTTTTTATGATGTTGTCATAAACGTGTCTTCCTGTAACGTGATAAACTGGCGCTTTAAAACAAGAAAAGTTTACTGATATATAACGAGTGATAAGTTATATGAAAGTTAAAAAGAATCATTTTGTATGTAGTGATAACGAAATGTCATTAAAGAAAAAGAGAAAAATGTCCTCATTTTAAGAGAAAATGTATTTTCGTGTAAGTGGCAGCAACACACGACCGTACTCGCTGAGGCGTTGGGATATCTCGTGACATCGAAGGCAACTGAAAGCGTCAGCTGTGTCGCATTTCAGGCCCCGCCTCCTCCGGTGTTACCCGAATTAGAGCAGACGACTGGTATTTATCTGGTAGATGTCAGGATGTCACCGGACATCATCGAGGGCATATTGTGCGAGCGTCAACACTAACAGGCCGTTATTTAAACCGATAATAAATATAAGCTCCGACTCATAACAGTAGTGATGTGGAGATTTGACTTATTTTAAATTAAGCTGCCGATGTTATATTTGTTAAAGGAGAAGATAATTTAATACAGTTATTTATGCATTAGTGAAACATGTTTCTTATTCTTATTTTGGGGTGAATTTTTAGATAAATCACGGGATGATGAAAATAATCTTGCAGCCTTTTAACCCGACAGTCACGTTAAAGCCGAATATCGTCAGCTGCGAACTCAACTGCTGACGCTTGCACATTATACCAGTTTCATTCAGAGAATCGTTCGGGGACGACGGCCTAGCATCTTCCTATTTATTCATTCTTTGGTCCTCAGTATCCCACAATCCTTTGTGCTCTGGTCACTTATTTGACCTTTTAAGCCCCGCCCTTCCAGGTAGGCGGAGCCTGAGACGCGACAGAAGCTGCACTGGATCATTAACAATAAAAACGCTACAGTAAATTAGACCATAAGAACAAGTTGTTCATTACAACTTCAAAATTAAAGTCCAGTGGATCATTTTATTTTGAAGTATTTGTGCACATATTAAAATATATTGAAATTAAAATAAATAAATAAATAAATAAAAGTATCGTCAACGTCAGACTTGAATCGTCGCTTAGTGGTTTGTGCGAGGCAGTCTCCATGGCAACATTATCACGTGACCCGAGCTACATAAAGGTCATTAAAAGGTCATAAGGTTTCCATGGTAACAGAAGGCATAAGGAACACTGGTTGCCATGACAACATGGCTGACTGGGGCAGATCAATCCGGTCCCGGGAGGTCGAGAGAAACAGAAACCCGAAAGTCTGACCTGCGTTCATCTTCTGCTGCTCAGAGCTGAACACGAGCTCCAGGTTCTGGTTCTCCAGGCTAACTGATGTGTTCTGGATCTGTACTGGTCCAGGGTCTGTACTGGTCCTGGTCTGGTTTGGTCCAGGTTCATGTCAGTCTAAAAGCAGCTGGACGAAGGAGGACGGAAACAACCCCCTCTGGTCCGGTTCATCCTCTATGTAACCGTGCTGAAAACACAAAAAACACATTTTTATTTACATTTAAATATCTACTGAACATTTAAAGAAACATGAACAAAGACTCCACACAACAATCTCACATTTGGAAACAGGTTTTGATTCAGTTTTAGTCTTTTTTCTTATTAACACATTTTAGTTACACTTTGTCGTGTCATTATTGTTCATTTTAGTCAGCAAACTAAAGACGTGTTTTTGTTCAGGGTTCATTCAGGTTCCTGCAGTTCTTTAAAGAGTGGAACACATGGAAGACAGTGAACATATTATATTACCATAGAAGTATTTATTTAGTTTACCAACAGAAGCGGGAAACATCTGATATTTCTGACCAGTTTTCTGGGCGATTTTGAGTTTCTCAGTCTGCATGTGAGATTCCACTCTTTGAATTTCCATCATGACGAGTTTGATAAATTTACAAAAAATAGATGATGCCGCTCATTTTACAATGAAACGTCAGAAAAAAATGATCCATAAAATCAAACTTCCCCTGTCTGAGCAGTTTTAAGACTTTTGGAAAATTCATTTAAGTCAGTTTAATGCACATTAAGGCCTTAGTTTTAGATTAATGAATTTAATTTAATTGAATTTAAGACTTTGAGGATCCGCAGGAACCCTGTCACAAAATTTTTCCATGACTTTGAGACAAATTTTCAAGATCAGTTCTCCTTATTAGTTCTCTTCCATTACTATATAATATTTTTAAAATTCTGTATTATTTATTAAAAATGACTAACTCAGAACATCCACGTAACTGAGTATTTAAATATAACTGCGGGACTGTTGGTTATTTATGAGTAGGGAGGGATGGCGCAGAAAGAGGGAGGCACGTCAGACGATGTTTTTAAAAACTAGAGCGGGACTTTTGTTGTTATTTTGGCTTTTAACTGTAAATGAATGTGTTTTGTATTTATTTCACTGATGATTTTTAAAGAAACCAGCGGGCAAGCGAGGTTGGAATGCATGTTTATTATTATTTTTTTTTAATAAAGACCTTTTTTCATTTTAAAAATGTTGCAGATGCAGTTGCTGCATTTTTTCTTAACAATTCTTTGGTGGTTTTTAAAGAAAATGTGCCTCCCTAACCTGTGCTGGAAGGCACGCTTTAAAATTCCAAACTATTTATAATAACAACAAACCATAAAAACAGGAATCATCGTTCTCAAAAATGAAATTTCAAAACTTCATGACTTTTTCAAAACTTTCAGAGTGCAGGATGCTGATACTTACCCACCAATCACTGTCCTCCTGTCCCAGAACCACCAGCACCTGTCCCTCAGAGAAGCTCAGCTCATCGTGGTGGTCGGCCTGACAGTCGTACAACGCCTCCACCCGGCGGCTCGTCGCACCTCGAGGCTGAAGCAAATAAAAATGGATTTTAAAAATACATTCTGCTAATAGTTATAATGAATATTAGCAAGAATAAAAGAAGGGTTACGTTTCTGCAGAAATGCTCGCTGTTAAAGAAAATGTAAGAATTGTTATATTTAAATAGTCGTCTCTAAGGTGCTGTTTGTGGTTTCAATGCTGATTCTTGGGGAGGGGGTTGATTTCTAAGTGGCTGTTCGGGAGTTAAAGGTTTTTAAGGACCTCACCAGTGATTTTCGAGGAAGCGGCTGTGGGCGTCTGCCGTCGTGCTCAAAGCTCTGAGAGCGCTGACTGGCGGGGGAGCCGTTGGGCGGAGCTTTTTTGGCGGGGTGCAGGGAGAGGGAGGAGCTGTCGTCACTGTCTGCCCTCCGAAAACCTCAAAGAGAGAGAAAGAAAAATTAATAATGATAATAACAATGACAATAATTACAATAAAAAATAAATTTAAAAAATGTAGATATGTTAAGAAAATATGTATTCTATGAAGGAATTGATTTATTTTTTCTCTAAAATATATATGATGCAATACACAGTATATTTGCTTTCAAGGAAAAGGAGAATGAAAAATAAAAATATTATGGAAATACAAAACATATGCAGTATAAACAACTGGAAATGTAACTTGCACTTCTGATACAAACTGACTCAGAAACTCATTTATTTCACTCAGAAATAAATGAATTGATTGTTTGGTCTATAATATGCCAGAAAATATGTTCATTACATTTTTCTAAAGTCCATAGTGATGTCTTTAAATTTCTTTAGTCTGTTTATTCTTAATGTCCGGGCAAGAAAATCAGCAAAGTCTCACATCAGAGAAACCTGAACCATCAAATATTAAACTGATGGTTTATTAAAATACTTGGATATAAACTTTCTCTTGATAGACTAATCAACAATCGTTGCAGCTCTACAATTACGTAGATGAAAACAATGAGGTGCAACGGTGGCTGAGTGGATAAAGCAGGCACCGCATGTGTGTCCTTCCTGCAGCAGTTTTGGGTTCAAATCCCACGTGAGGCCTTTCGCTGCATGTTGTCCCCTCTCTCTCCCCTTTCATGCTTTTAATCTGTCCTATCTAGTAGAGTCTAAAACACTAAAAAATAATCTTTAAAAAAAATTTTAAAAAGAAGACCACAAGCAAAACCCAGTGTTATCACAAATGAAATGTAAAATTGTCTGTTTATTGGATTAAAAATTTGCAATCGGGGTTTGACCTCTAGCTCACCTGCTAGAGTGTCCGCCCTGAAAGCTGAGGCCTTTGTGGCGGCCCAGGATCAAGTCCGACCTGCGGCCATTTGCTACGTGTCATTCCCCCTCTCTCTCCCACATTTCCAGTCAATATACAGCTGTCCTATCAATGAAGAAAAATCCCCCAAAATAATCTTTATTAAAAAAATTTTAAAAAACTTTAGGGCCCCGGCTGTCCCTCCTCCACTGGTTAAAATCTCCAGTGAGCTACAATTCATCACAGTCACACATGAAAGAGTCATCAGAGTCCAGACTGATAAAACAGACGGGGATGTTTCTAGACAGGAAGTACCTCTTTCTGGTCGTTCAGTCAGCGAGCTGAGAGGAGACGCTGGACTGGAGAGACAGACAGAGAGACAGACAGAGAGACAGAGAGACAGACAGAGAAGGAGGCAGGATTACTACCTCAATCTGAACACGCCAACATGTAATTCAACCTCAGTCCCCCAGAGGTCAGCACAGTCTCTCAGTTCAGTTTTTTGCACAACCTTCCAGTTAAATTCAAATATTTAAATCTGCTGAATCATTTTAGACACATTTCACCAAATCTTGAAAAAACACAGCTCACCCGATATTTGAGCTGAGACTGAGGTGCTGGAGCTAAATCTTAAAGCTCGCACAGTAAACATGATTTTTACATGGATTTTAGTGCGTGGACATGTTTTTTTCACTGTTGAGCAATATTTCACCAGAATTCGGGCCGACGTATTTTTCATCTTTGAAATCTTTCAGCAAAGTTTGGCCAAAAACGCCTGAGTTTGTAAAGATGAACCCACAAATCGTTTATGTTAAGGTTAGAAGGTTTTACAGCGCAGTAATTTCTTTTTTTTAATTTAAAACTTATTCTGGAGAAATTTGATTGAAATATTGGGTTTCAACAGGGTAAAGGAACTATTTTAGAGCAGGATGGGTAACCCACAGAGCCGTATCACGTGATTTCTCCTTCATCAAGACAGAAAGTTTCCAAATATTTTCATTTTGTTTGTCAGTCAGTGTGCAGTGTGTGGCTCTGCTTGCTTTCTTTCACGCTGCTCCTTGATACAGGCAGCTGCAGACCCAGGTGTGCAGGATGGCGGCAGCTGCAGACCCAGGTGTGCAGGATGGCGGCAGCTGCAGACCCAGGTGAGCGGGATGGTGGCAGCTGCCCAGCAGAAGAAAGCTTTTGTCCGGTCACGATCCGAGATAACATTATCGTCTACCTTCTGCTTAGAAGTGGTGAATTTACAGCTCACAGCGACGTAATATGATTCAGTTTCAGGTTTCTGTTTGATATCTACTGCAAAAGAATGTTATTGTGCATTTCCAATCCAAACTTCACCCTTAGGGACCGTCTGTCGCACTTGACGCGCCTTTCATTCTTTATTTTTTGATAATTTTGTCTGAGTTCATGCATATGGCATACATTTTGCCAAGATTGTGTATTTTTGTTTAATCTTGGAATTTCCAGCTCAGCTTCTACAATAAGTCTTAAAATACACTGTGAAAACTAAATTGTTATATTTACACTGTTAAGTGCAAATATGTGCCATTGAAACACATTCACACTGCAATTTTTGATCCCACAGCCATCAAAGCATAAAAACATGCACTGTATTATTTCTGGGCTTTTACCAAGGAATTTCACCACCTGATGATGTCATTTTTTTATCAGATTTGGCTATTTCCACTAGCACTGCCACAATCAATGTTACTGCAAATTACTGACATATCCCAGGCTGTGATAATAATAATAATAAAATCTATTTTGCATGTAATATATTGAAAATAATTCATTTTTTTGAGTACGCAGTTAGCGCGCATTAGCTGAGAGGGCTAACTTGGCTTGTTTGTTATGTGAACGTCACCTCTTTCTGGGAAAAAAAGTAACAAAAAGTCGAGTATTTGTATTGCACAGCCAAATACAAACTGATTCAAACTTTTGTCTATAGAGAGTGTATTTCCAGACAGTCTGGCGCCTGAGCTGCCATGACATCATTCCACTGTGGATCCAATCAGGAGCCTTTTTCCCCTGGAGACGTTTATCGTAATGAAATGTAAAGTTACGTCTGAGTTTAACGTGATTGTGTCTCAGATACTCACACACACTTCTTAAAGGAGGAGTCTGGACCGCTGTAGATCCTGGGACTGGTTGGCAACCCGTAATCTGTGCACGCCCACACACACAAACACACGCGCACACACACGCACACACACGCGCACACACACGCACACACACACACACAGAGTTAATACCACAGTGTCACTCTGACAGATTAATCGCAGCGTGTCTCTCAGATGTTACCGTGCGTGTTGGACTCGGAGCAGCTCCTCTTGTGTCGAACGGCGATGGGAGGGGGAGGCGTTGATTTTCTGTTTCCTGTCAGGGAGAAGAAGACTTCCCCCTCTTCCTCCTCTTCTTCACCAACACCCTCCCCCCCAGCAGGAGGAGGCGGAGGAGGAACACTGGGAGCTGGAGGATGACAGAAAGCAAAGATGGGAGATTGACTAATGTTTTCAGAACCTGTTTTTTATTTTACAGTTTATGTTAAGTTGTGAATGACGAATGATGAATAAATCGATGAAGGCAGAGAAACATCACAAATAATAAAACACACCAACCAGAATCTGAACTGACCTTTGACCCTGGGGGGCAGCGGAGGTGCCGGTGAGGACGGAGGAGGAGGAGGGGGGCTGGAGGCGCAGCCAGAGGGCCGGCTGTGGAGCTCCATGGCCATGGCGAGCCTCCTCCCCACACTGAGCAGACCTCCCCCAGCGACTCCAGAGGAAGGCGGGGTGACGGAGGAGGAGGAGGAGGAGGAGGACTGATTGAAGCTGAAGGGACGCGAGGAGAAGGAGAAGGAGGAGGTGAAGGAAGAGCGCTCCTTCTTCACTGGACCGTTCTGAAACAATGAGGATAATGTAAATAAAAATGGTAATTCTTGATATTGTTGAATGAGTCCCTGTGAGATTTATTATTTTTATAGTATTTATTTCTTCCCAATTTTTTTCTTAAATTTGTTCTTTAAAAAGGTCCTAAGAAAAGTCTACGTCTGATTAGAAACATGTTCTTAAACCCGGGAATTG